>NC_081410.1:141700848-142318348 GCF_030272615.1 Cryptomeria japonica
TATCTTTCTTTTTTTCTCAAGTTTCCTTTTGCTTTTTCATTGGATATTGCCTCTATTTTTCTTAGTTTGCCTCCACATATATGTCCTAGTTCCCATTTTTCTTTGCATTTATAACACAAGTTATTTCTTTAAATATTCCTTGCATTACATTTATGTCTGGGTGCCCATGGATATTTGCACATAAAAACACATCTTTCCCTCTTGTGTTTCATCTTGTTTACAAGTGTGTCCTCTTTCCCATTTCTTCCTGCAATAAAATGATAGGCCTTTCTTCCTTAGTTCTTCTCATTTTTCGTGAGAGAGTTTCATATTCTTATGAGTTTCATATACTGTAGTGACTAGATCGTGACTTTCCATGAGCCATAAAACATAAAATATTGTCAAGGCATAAATAATTTTCAAGTCCAAAACTAGATAAAACATCAAACTAGGTTACACATCTTAATCTTCTTTATTTTCTCCTTGTTGATCTTTCTGGTTCTTTTCTTCCTCTTCAACATCTCCCTCTTCATTAACCTTCTTCTTGCCCTTGTCTTTATCCACCTTCTTTGGCTTTGTTTAGCTATCCTGATAGGAGTCAAATGGCTATCCCAATGAGGGGGAAATTCTTTCCCAACTAGTTGTATCATAGTTCTGATGTATAATTTCAAGGTCCCTGATTTCTTCATCCCTTCTCTTTTTCATATTGATGTTCCTTGCACTACTTGTTTTGAAAATCAGTTGTACTCTTAATGGAATTTCTTGTCAATCTGTCTTAAATCTCGTGGCCAAAAGTTTGCTTCTTGTACATCTTTCTTATAAATTGGAGTCCTTCCTTCAATCACATTCATGGACCTTTCAACCAGTAGCTTTAATATGAAAGCTATTTGTTCCACAATTAAGATCAAAGTGAGTCTACATATAAACTAAGTAAGAACCCTCTCTTTCCTTTGGTAGACATGCTCATTCCTTCTCTTCCATAGCAACCAATCGATGTTAGTAGACAAAAAAAGCCAAAACACATTAGAAACCTTATCCACACCTGAAACAAAGCCCAAAATAGTTTTAGACCAACAAGATTTAGTAATAGCCTTAGACCACATTTTTCTTATCCAATATTGCTAACATTCTAAAAAATGCTTTGTGTATGAGTAAGGATATTATACAAACCTTTAGCTTTAATCGTGAGAAGAGGAATCCCATCAACCCACTTAATTTTAGGGATGAAATCACTTTTTTTAACATTCTTGATAGGTTGTTTAATAAATTGAATATATTTAGTCAATGTAGAATAAGTTCTTTTACTCATTATACTCAAATTGAATTCTTCTTGAAGTAGTTCCCAAGTTTTTAATTGACTATTTATGAGCAATTTTTCTGTATCAGTTACTCCAAGAGAAATAATTCCTTGACAATGAAGATTTGGACTCACAGCAATTAGAGAAACCTATAAAATATAAAATAAATGAATAATAAACAAATAGACAAATACATGAAAGACACAATTTACCTTGTCTTTTACCTTCTCATCTCATGGATTGAGTGGAATTATAGGTATCCTTCCTCACTTGATTTTTTCCTTTAGTGTTGTGTAGTTGGGAGGAATGTGGTTGCACAAACAAGTAGCATGATATTGAGATTACGATAGATTGGATAAAAAACAAACAACATGTAGGTAGAATAAGTATGTATCGATAGAAAATATGACAACATACACAACAAAGAACAAGCTAACCGGTTAAAGGATCAACCTTTCGCGGGTAGCATTGATGAGTTTCCAGTTCTCATTAGAAGATAGAGTAGGAGAGGCCATTGTCAAACTATTTTTGTAGTTATCAACCACACCCCCTCTAACAGTGAGGTAGTTCCAGATAGTTACTTACATTTTTCATGTTTTATGTTAAGGTCTTTAGCTGGAAAACCATCTTCCTTTTCTACTATTTTTTTTTGTCTATTGTGTTTCCTTGCACATTTACAAATATGCGTGAGAGTCATCTTGAACCAGTTCTAGGGAGGTATCTAGTAGAGGAAGCTTCATAACATTAGAGTTTGTGTTAATATGTTCCAAACATAAATGTAAATAGACTTATATCTATATGCAACTTGCACCTTTTCAAATTGAACTTTTGGAAAAGTCCAAATTTGGAGAGGAAATTCTTACTGTTTGTGAATCCAACATTCATCTTTCAAATTTTAGGTCCAATTTCCATGAATAAGGGTTCCCAAGACCCTAGTCATATAAAATTGAGCCATGAGGAACATCATGAATAAGGGAATGAACCAAATTTATGGAAACATTCTCAAACCTAAGTACAATTAGGCATAAATAAGGCACAACCACTAAAGTGAGTCCAAACCTAGTGTATATTTATAAAGAGATACAACTTATGATGCAATTTTTAGCCCTCTCTTAGCAAGAGTATGAAATTATTCTCATGTACTCTTGGGAAAATATGGAGAAACCAAATATTCTTTCACCAAGATATTGAAGAGTCAAGATGACTACAAGTTTGGAAATGTGGTAGCTCCCAAGACTTATGATATTGTCAATATATAATATTGAGATAAAAGGGAAGTAAAAAGTGAGTAATATGAGTAACATTGGTAGCACACATGGAGCATGCAAAACACAAAGTTATGACATTTAGAACTAGTAAGATTCATATATTCTCACTAGGAACCATACCAAAAAGACAAGGCATAGATCTAGGACTAGTAAGATCCTTATATAGTTACTAGGAGTCATGTTAGAGACACATAAAATCATGATACCCAAGTTAGTAAGATACTCTAACACTTAGTCATAGATCGCATTCTAACAACAAATAGAGACCTAATTGTGAAAGTTTGAGGTCCATTGGGAAAAAAGTTGTCATATTGCCATGACAACTTTTGCATTTCTTGTAGAAACTTCTTCAAAAAAAGGTTGGAAAGTTAGTTTATGGTGGCTTGAGGTTGTAACCCACTTGGATGGGAATAAATAGGCCTTTGACATGCCATCCAAGAGTTTTGCTTAATGAAATTGGGGTTTTATGTGCATTTTTTGACGTTTCAGTTTGATTCTCTTCATTTTTCATTGTGAAAATCATCATAATTTTATGGGAATTCGATTGGATGTGGTAGATAAGTGAGTTAACTTCATTTTTAATTTTTGTGGCATTGAATTTCATTGTGTTTTAAATTAGATATCATAGTTTTTCCAAAAAATGTCAAAACCCTGCCTAGTGTTTACAGAGAGGAGTAAATAATGTATAGTTTGGTCTCCCATGAATATAAATTCACCCAAATGTGTGGGAAGACATTTTTTCATGCCATGTATCATATTATGTTGTGTGAAGGGCCCCAAATTAGATTTGGTACGTTTGGGCATGAGGACAGTCTGATATCTCTATGTATCAGTCAGTAAAAGGCAGTAAGAGTGAAGAATTTGGTAGGAAGACCAAGTGATTGGTATTTTGAAGTGGTTGATGATAGAGAGAGGGGTGAGGGGACCCTATGCAACCTTCGGAATGGTTTGTGGATCAAAACCAAATGAAATAGATTAAATTTCTATGACTGTCCTAAGGGTATTGATTGTCACAGTCATAGTTTTACTAGTGATATTGTTTTTGTTTTGACAGAGTTGTGTTTGTAAACCCAAGTGTGGACATGTAATGGAGTCATGAGATTTCTTAAGACTACATCAATACTTAACAACAACATAGTGTGTAGGCACCTAAAATATGAAAGGAATACATATTGGAAGGCACATGTGATGATGCCATGAAAGGTTTGATATCCCTATGTATCAGACTGAGAAAACCAGTGAAAGACAAAAAACAATGCATTGAGAAGGCAAAAGGTTGAATATCCTAATGTTTGTTGTTGAAGTGATGTGTGGGGACCCTGCCAAGTCAAATACCTTGTTGTAGTTTCAAAGGGTGGAAAAATAATAAGCATTTTATTTAGCATCCTAATAGACCATCCATCATCACAATTATTACTAATATTGATGTGTGCGTTGCAAACAAAGTTCTAGAGAAGGCTCTTTCTATTGTAATACCAAGTGAGTGTTCATAGACCTTGTGTAGGGTCCTCCAAGCCTAGAGTCGGGAGTTTGAAGCCTACATACATTGATTTGGCCTTGTGGCCATCAATGAGTGCTAGCCCAATAGGAGAAGTCTTGAGATTGACAATTTTGGAAGTGTGGCATTGTTGAGAGACAACACTTATGTGTGAACCCCGTCTTCATGTATTATGATTATTTGCCATGACACTCGACCCTATCCTCATGGTGTTGGCTCAATTCATATTAGTGTATTTTGTTGAAGAAACATAATGTGAGAAGTTTGATGCAAAGGCAAGGGTAGAACTCAGTATTTCATATTAGGACAATAACCACATTGATTAGGAAAGTTAGATAAGGTCTCTCCAATGTTTAGGATACTGAATTCACATTAGATACTCATGGATTACCCCAATTAGACATTAGTCAACTTAAGATATGATACAAGGATTGCATACCATGAAGCCATTAGATATGTTTTGAGATGAAAAAGAAGAGTTAAATGGTTTTGGTTCAATGATGATAATTTCTATTTTCAAGTAATTTAATTTGGTATATTATACCGAAACATGATTTCATAACTAACATTTCAACTTCTATATAACTAGTTCTATAACCCAATTTTCTCGCCTGTGAAGAAAGACCATGTCAAACAATATCAGCGAACAACAAAATAAGGAGACAATTGCTAGATTGTGGTCTAACTTGAAAAGAAAAGGTGATGGAAAATGTTATTGTCCCTGCAAAATTTGTAAGGGGTTAAAGACTAGAAGACTTCTAATCAAAACAACTAAGAAACATTGTAGGCTGCATGGTCACATTTAAGGTGGACATGATTATCATCCATTGGTAAGTTTTTCATTATATAATTTTAACAATTTATATACATAATAAATCACTTGATGATGAGATCATGATCATGGTTTATTTATGTTTATCAATTTTATATAGGTCCAGCACCTTGGAGATCATGGTATGGATCAACACAACCCGAAGAATATGGTTTTCGAAGTGGATGAACATGGAGGTGTGAATATCAAAGCTGAAGATAATGATCCCATGGAAGATGACGATCATGAGCCACAAAACACAATTGAAGATGATGGTACAAATACATTGATCCATGACACATTTAGTACTCACACAGCTGATCATGATGATGAAGATGACCTTGATGTTGTTCATAGTGTCCCTCTACTTGAGAAGGCATTTGAGGCCCTTTCCGAAGGCTCGCAGACAACTCTTCTCTCTATTGTATTGTTGTTGGTGAACTTGAAGGTTATGAATGGTTTATCCAACATAACAATCTCACGCATGTTAAGGTATGTCATATATGTCATAATAAACTGTGAATCATGCTGTACCATTAATATTCTTTATATTAACAAATTATATTTTTTTGTTGTAGATTGATAGGTGAGTTTTTGTTACCACCATCAAATATTCTACCTTGCTCATACCAAGAATTATTTGCCATTATGAAAGATATTGGAGTGGAGTATCAAGCAATAGATTCTTGTCCCAATGATCATATTATATATCACAAACAACATGAATTTCGAATTGAATGCCCTAAATGTCATATCAGTAGATATCAAACAGATCAAATAACAAAAAGGGTTCCTCGCAAGGTTCTTAGCTATATTCCCATTATTCCACGTATGCAACGATTATTTAAGTGCACTATCTTGGCACAATTTATGGATTACCATGCACACAATAGAAGTCGATATGACATTATTCGAATGCCTGAGGATGGTTCAACATTTATGGATATAAAGGAAAAGTGGCCACACTTTAAAGAAGAACCTCGTAATCTCGGGCTTTCATTGGCAGCAAACGGTGTAAATCCATTTGGAGAGATGAGATCTGTTTACTCAGTGTGGCTTGTTTTTGTTATCAACAATAACATTCCTCCATGGATGTCAATAAAGAGGGAGAACATAATGTTGGCAATGATTGTTCCAGGTATTTTATCATTTAAATATAGTCACATCTACATTTAATTATAAATATTGCAGTAAAATGGTCATAATAATTATGTAATGTTTTTGTTCATTTGATTAGGTAAGTACCAAGTTAAAGATACGAATGTATATATCGAGCCTCTTATCGACAAGTTGATGGAGTTATGGAATGGTGTCACTATGTATGACGTCTCTAGACCAATAGGACAAAGACAATTTCAATTCCATGTGATGCTTCTATGGACAATACACGATGCCCCAGGGCTAACATATTTTTGTGGTATGTTATAGTGTTTAAGTTGTGCATGAACATTATAATTCAAAGAATTATCATATTTAATCCAATTATACATTATCTTGTAGGTCTTCAAACAAAGGGAAAATTTGCATGTCCTGTTTGTGGTCTAAAGATGAAATCTCGTCATTCAAAATTTTTAGGAAAGCAGGTGTTTGATGAGTATAGGCACTTTCTCCACAAAAATCATAAGTATCGAAATACTGAAAAACATCTTTTCAATGGGAAAGAAGAGAATACATCAAAGCCACGAAGAATGACACCTCACATGTGGAAGTCGGAATATAATAGAATTAATCGTCAAGGTAATGCCATTCCATCTAATGGTTTGTCATAAAACATCTTTTCTAGTTTGTTTTGTTTACTGATGATGTGATTGATGATCATGAAGGTTGTGAAGGCATAAATGACCACCTTCCTAAGGGACTAAAAAGTTATCCCTGACAATTTAGTAGGTTGCCCTACTATGAGCAGTTACAAATTGTTCATTTGTTTGATACTATGTATATTGGAAAGAATATAACAAAGACATTATGGAAAATATTGGATGGAAGGCGTGCCAAAGAAAAAAATGTCAAAATATGTAGTGACATTCAGGATTCCAATCATGCAATGATAAATGTCATTCAATCAAATAGCCATGGAGACCAGATTAATATAAGTGAGCTTCCTTGGTTATTAATGGACCAACAAAGCAATGCTATAAAAGAAGTCATACGAAAAATTCAATTTCCCACAGGATTTGCTGCGAACATAAACAATCTCATATCAAAGAAAAGTGAATTTAGGCCAGGGATGAAAATGCATGATTGGCATACCTTCATTAAGGTTGATGCCCTCCTAAATGGCACAAGGTTAGTCTACGATCAAAGAACACAAAACACACAAAACATTAGTGTTAGTCAATCGAAAACTAATCTAAAAAGGCATACCAAAAGAGAGACTAAAAGCATGCAAGCATATTTAACTATCAAAGCAAACATGATGAGGCATCTCCAAATACCTCCTAACATACTCCTAGTTCCTTCTCCCTTGTTTCTCTCCTCTCCAAGTTCCAAAATAATGTAGCTCTCAGCAGCTTTTTGCACTATGGATGCTTATGGAGGATTGAGATTTGTAGTATAGCTCCAAATATGAAATGAAAAGCTATTTTTATGCTAAAATGATGTATTTTAACCAAAAAGACAAGATTTAGTTATGCTATGCTAAATGCTCTCTAAAATGTCTATAGCTTAGATGCATACAAGTTTTTTTTTAGGATCTGGATTATGAAGGAATGGGCTCTATTTATAGGAAAAATGGAGCAATGGATGGTTGAGATTGAGTAATCTCAACAAGGGTCAGGATTGAATGATTTCAAATCCATGTGAGGGCTTTCAACCCAATCCTAGGATGACAAGTGTCAATGTGAAATAGGTTGAGAGGAGAGGGAATAAGTATTAAATGCCTGACATGACTTTGGGATTTTGAGTCAAGGTTGGTTGAATGAATAAACTCTTTATTCAAAGAATAAAGCTTTTATCCAATAGATAAACTCTTGTGCAAATGTGAAATGGATGAATATGGTCAAAACAATAAATGTTTGGGGAGACAAGATTGAAATAACCATAAATGGTTATGTAAGAGCCATTAGTGGTCTTGGAAGACTTTGGGGGTTAATTTGTTGAACACACAAAACATTAAATGCTTTTCAAAGACTTTGGAGTTTTTGAGAAGTGAATCCATTTTGCTTAGGAATGTGACAATAATTAGGGGATGGATTAGGCTAATTAGGAAGGGGTTAGAAGAATCTAGAAGGGGATTAGGTTTGCAAGTGGATTTGGTGGGTGAGGGAAAATAGGATTTTATTTAAAATAAAAATTCATTTATTTCAATAAATGTGTGCAAGTTGCATTTGTAGGAAAATGCAAGTGGGGTGGGGATAATGATTTTAAATAAATGTTTTATTTAATTTATTTAAAAGAGGAATAGGGGGATTTTAATTAAATAAATTGATTTTATTTATTTAATTGATTGGAATTGGATTTAATGAATGAATTAAAATAAATTGAATAATTTATTTAATTAATAGAAGAATGTTTGGGGATGAATTAATTAAATATCAATTTAATTAATTGGTGGCTAGTGGATTTTTAATCAAATAAATACGAAATATTCATTTAATTAAAATGGACAGATTTATGTGACTACATTTGCCCCTCTTTGAGACGGTGCAGTTTATCGCATCGTTTCAAAGAAAGAAAAACTGATGTGAAGAAATACCCCATAAAATGTAAATTTAATGGGTGGTATGCCCCCTCGAGAGATGGGCCGAAATTTTTTGAAAAATCGGGCGATCTCTCGAAAAAGAATGAAAATTGGTAGGGTGGTAGAAGAGAAGAAGTGAGGCATACTGGGGAAAAATAGAAGAAAACGGGGGAAACATGGAGAAATGGGGGGCTCGGGAAGTTCACGGGGACCATGGCGATGAGCGGGGCGAAGTTACGGTGACGGCGGGGGGGTATAAATGGGGTGAAAGGGGTGAAAACATGACCATTTGTGACCGCGACCAGTTGAAAACGAGAGGTCTGACAGTGACATTTGGAGGAGCAAGGAGGAGCTACGATGCCGATTCTGATTACCGAGCACCGATTCGAGCGGGTCCGACGGTTCCAGCGCCTAGCCGACTATGGACCAGCGGTACGCAAATTCGAAAACTGACTTTTTATGCATTTTTGATAGGTTTTTAGCTGAGTCAAAGTCAAGTCGGAGCAAGAGCGCTGGAACTATGGTTTTAGCACTTTTGCTCCATGAATTAGCGCTATTGTGTCACAATAGCGCTATTGAGGGCTGGTTTGAGCGCTTTTGTATGCATTAGCGCTAATGTAGGCAAGTTTTAGCGCTTTTGTTTAAGTAGCGCTATCGTATGGTTAATTGAGCGCTATTGATGTGTAATAGCGCTATTGCATAGCGGGTTGAGCGCTTTTGTTTTGTAGCGCTCTTGTAGAGCTTTTTGGCCGCTTTTGATGTTGTTGTAGCGCTATGGATGTTGTTGTAGCGCTATTGATGTTGTTGTAGCGCTATTGTGTAGAACTAGCGCTATTGTAGATAAAATAGCGCTTTTGCCTTAGGATAACGAGATGCCCCAATGTCGGACAAAATAAATCTCCTGATGCCTAACGATTAATGGATGGCGAGGTGAAGTGGGAGTTGTTTTGAACCATAGCAGCCTGATGAGACTTAGGTCATTTGTTAGAATAAATGCCTGGTGAAGTCTAGGCGGCCATGATTGCTCACCTGTTGAGACCCGAAGATACTTGATCAAAGTATCTGATGATAGTCTAGGTTGAAACTTAAGAAAGTTTGATAACAAAACAACTGATGGTGATTTGATGAATGTCGATGTGCAGGAGGATCTGCGCGTGTTGCAGTTACGCGAGCGCCACCCTGCGACACAGGGATTGCGAGATCGGTTGACACAAATAGAGATAGACTGTATTGCAGCTACTGGCCTGTACGAGGTGATGCACATGCCCGTGATTCGGATGAATCACGGCCTGATCATAGCCTTGGCAGAGCGATGGCATAGTGAGACGTGCACATTTCATCTAGCCCGGGGAGAGATGACGGTGACCTTAGAGGATGTGTGGCGTATCCTTCGGATTCCGATTCGGGGGGAGCTGGTGACATATGATAGATCCTGGGGGACGGTGTCTTGTCAGAGGATTTTTGAGGAGGATGTATACATTGATGATGGCTCGATCGCATGGGAGGATATAGCGGCACTATATGAGCCCCTTCCAGCAGTTTTGTCAGGGATCGTGGGAGGACTTCTGTGTCCAGATAGGCGGTCACATGGATTGGCGGTGGGATGGGGACAGGTTATAGAGATGATGATGACTGAGGGGACCCGATTTGCATGGGGGCCATGCGTGTTAGCGCACATGTACCAAGAGTTACACGAGGTAGTGTACAGAGGGCAGGGTTCTTTAGCAGTGGGCATGACGCTGCTGCATGTGTGGGCATGGGAGCACTTACCAGTGACTCGACCAGTGAGTCTCAGATTCCAAGCCGTGGACCAGCCATACATGTTTATGTACAGTGGCATGATGAGTCATCCCCACTTGGGGAAGTTAGAGTGGTGGTGGTGAGCATTGGATGACCTGGATGAGGAGGAGGTGGAGGTGGAGGAGGTGAAGGTGGTTTGGGGATGCCGAGGCAGCGGAGAGGGAGAGGTGGACTACCTCTTCAGATATCATAGGGACCTTTGATGCAGGGAGGAGTGCAGCTGAGTGGGAGGGGGATGGAGAGAGAGATCCCCATGGCTATAGGTGTAGGGGAGGGTGGTGCAGGGGAGGGACCTAGTGGAGGGGGTGATACAGGTGCGGCAGGTATGGACATGGGGGAGGGAGCTACTGGGGATCTGCGGGAGCATATGATAGGTTATTTGCAGACCTAGGTGGAGAGATTAGAGGAGGAGATAGCAGCTAGGGATGTGCAGCTATTTGCACGTGAGTCAGAGATGACAGTGGTGCTGCGGGAGAGAGATACTGCGGTGGAGAGATTGGCGGAGCTGCAGGAGAGAGTCCGAGCGGGAGTAGGAGCATAGGGTCCTACAGGGGAGATTATGAGGCAGTTTGGGCGAGCACAGGCTGAGATAGAGTACTGGCGGGGGTTATATGAGCAGGTGGTACCGATTAGCCAGCGAGCTCTCAGTTATACCCAGATGCGGTAGACGAGATCCGAGCGATCACAGAGGATGCAGAGTAGTGGGGGAGTGATGGGTCCTTTCAGGCGGGATAGATCAGGAGATGCAGGAGGGAGTGGGGGTTCGATGAGGCCTCCATGAAGAGATGGATCAGGTGGTGCAGGTACCAGTGGTGGAGTAGGTAGGGGTGGTGGTGGTACAGCATCTGGCCAGAGTGGCATTTGAGAGAGCATTTTTGCATACATGTATTGTATCATTGTCTATTTTTGGACTATATCTTGGATGGCTCTTGGTAGCCGATTTTTGTAGACTTCATTGTACTCTGATATATGAGATGATATATATGAGGGGATCCCATATTGTGATGATTATGCATGTGATGATGTATGGATGTTTATGCATGATTATGTTTGCTTGCGTAGATGGATATGTGTATATGTATGCATTGGATGAGATGTTTCTTTTTATGCATGTTTTTATGATGATTTATGATGTTGTATACTGACATATGAATGCAGGTTTATATGTGTATGATGTATTTGAATTTTGATGTAATGCTTTATGTATGGAATGCCATGATGAGGATATATGCTTATGCTTGATGCATGAACAGGATTTTTGATGTTTCCTATTGCAATGTAATGATGAGATGATTTATGTGACGATGTTTGAATGACTGATGTTATATATGAATATGCATCTAGATGTGTTTTAGATGAATGTAATATGGATAAACAAAATGCAAAGTACAAATGTTTATATGATGATGTGTTTTAAATGAATGCATACGGATAAACAAATGTAAAGTACAAATGTTTATATGATGATGTGTTTTAAATGAATGCATACATAAAATGGATATATGAAATGGTATGAACCAATGTTTTGTAAACAAAATGGTCTTATGAATCTAAAATGCGTTTAAAATATGTTTGTAAATACAAATGATAATGGGATGATACTATAACTAATGAGTATAATAACTGCACCTTAATGTAATGATAATGAATGCAATGTGAATGAATCTTACAATGAGCATAGGAAGATATTATGCAATGTGATACGATAGAGAAATGAATGTAAATGATAAATGATGAAAAGTTTTTAATAAAATAATAATAGATAATTTACACTGGATGAAATGCTTAGTAAAATGATTTAAAACAACCAAAGACAATTTGATCTCATGAATAAATCTAATTATTTATGATTGATGCAATGACGAAAATGATTTTGAGAATGAAAACTAATCGCAATGCAAGATGCACCTAAATGCAATGATGATATGACCATGAGGAAGGCAAGGTTTTTAAGACTTTGCATGATGCATTGATGATGTATCAAAGTACTCGGTCGTGATTTGTATCCAAGACCAGCTTTATTGGTCATTTTTGCATGTAAAAGCCTACATATGAATGAATGAATGGAGGGGTGATATGCAACGGAATGCAAGATAGAAACAGATGAGGTGAAATGACGATCCATAGTGCTCTATTTTCATCATTGAGCTTTAAAATGTTGGAAGAGAATACAAGCATCTTGACACAATGATTCAAGATGACCTGAGTATTTCTTTCATGGATTTTAATATAGCAAGTTAATACAAACGACTTGATATAAGGGTCAAGTCGACCAGAGTATTGCTTGCGGAACAGACAAGGATTATCTCCTTTCGTGCATGACTTGGATCGTCCTCCTTGATCTTCGGCTGATCAGATCCTGAGACAAGTTCATACCATATTAAGAAAATAAAACCTTTATCCAATTTGGAGGAAGAGGAACCAAAGAATGAGCATTGTACCTGCAACCAAACAGTATATATACATAAAGAATAAAGAATAAGGATCCTTGGTAATGGTTCATGCCCATATGGTCGAGATATACGCTGTAGTCAGCAAGCCGTAGTGATCTATGACTGCATTTTTGTCTATGATCACATAGCTTAGTGAACTTCCCACGTAGACACCATTAGTACATGCCCCAGAACTTCATCGGAACTAATGTGCAAACGATATAAAACAATGCTGAAAGGATCTCGATATAGATAAACAAATGATTGTACTCACAAATCAACCAAGTATTTGATAGCCTAACAAAATTTTCTTGTCAAATAAAATGTCATCTTGTCTTTGTTTTGGTAAGGAAGGATGCATCCTTGTTGAAGACAGTTTGGATTGTTGATGTTGATTGTGTGGTTGATTGATAAGTGGTCATTGTGTGAGTAGTTTGTCAATGTTTATTTTGTATCTAATCGGATAAATATGTACAAGGTGTTGCCATGTTTTTGTGTGATTTTTGATGGGTTTTCCGATGTTTTTTGGATTTTGTGAAACAATTTTGAATGTTTTTGGTATTTTGAGAGTCATTTTTGAATGTTTTTGATATTTTCTGATGATTGCCTGAATGAAGAGCGTAATGACATATAAGACAATGTAGAATCCACTTCCATCACGAGGGTAAGGGTATTGCCCCTAGTTTGTAGACCTGACTATGAAAAGGTGGGATGTTAGACGCATGGAGTACTTTCTTAATTGCAGATCAAATAACAAGCCATGGTTTGGATGGATGGATGTGTGTGCATGAATGTGATCGCAACGAGCCTGAAAGATACTGGAGCCATTGCCTTTTACGAATGGCGCCTGTTTGCCAGGTTCTCACCATCGCACTTACCCAAGGTGCCACCGGAATGGTTGTTCACCGTTTGGATGTATGATATTTCCTTACTTTTTGGTGTTTTGTATTTTCTTCATGACATTTTTCTGAATGTTTTTGGTATTTTCTGATATGCGGGGGATCCTGATGCTCTGTACACCTTAGGTATAAAACCGTTTGAGGTGCATGCTATTGATTGGATCTACGAGCGGTTCTCCATCTGATGTAGCCAACTGATATGCCCTAGACCCGAATATAGCAGTGACAACATATGGGCCCAGCCAGTTTGATTCAAACTTGCCTTGATGTTCTCTGTTTGGTTGGTTGCGAGGATTTTCTCGAAGAACAAGATCACCTACCTCAAATGTACGAGATCTAACTCGATGATTGTAACTTCTGCTCATGCGCTGCTGATAGGCTTTGAGGTGATTGTATGCAGCTTGTCGCTTCTCATCAAGTAACTCTAAGTCCTAAAGATGTGAGACTCTGTATGCTTCATCATCTATGAGATTATGCAAGGAAACTCGTAATGATGGTATCTCAACTGCAATAGGTAAGATAGCTTCTGCACCATAGACCAATGAATAAGGAGTTGCACCTGTAGGGGTTCGAATGCTAGTTCGATATGCCCATAGTGCTGGATTTAATTGAACATGCCAATCATGACCGACATCATTGACTGTTTTCTTTAGGATCCTCAATATGTTTTTATTGGATGCTTCGGCCTGACCATTGCCTTGTGGGTAATAGGGAGTGGAAAAGCGGTGTTGGATATGAAATTTCTCACAAAGTTCACGGACATCCTGATTTTTGAAAGGAAGACCGTTATCTGTGACGATGGACATGGGTACACCATACCGACAGATGATGTAGTTGAGGATGAATGAGGCGATCTACTTGCCGGTGACTTGGGTAAGTGGAACAGCTTCGATCCACTTTGTGAAATATTCGGTGGCGGTAATAATGAATTTATGGCCATTGGATGAAGATGGATGAATCTTACCCACAAGGTCGAGGCCCCATTGACAAAAAGGCCATGGTGTTGTGATTGGTTGCAGTTCCTGTGCTGGTGCATGTATCAGGTCGCCATGAACTTGACATTTCTTGCATTTCCTGACAAAGTAGTAGGAATCCTTTTCCATAGATGGCCAATAGTATCCAGCTCGCATGATCTTCTTGGCTAGTGATGGACCACTTGAGTGAGTCCCGCAAATTCCTTCATGTACCTCTTCCAAAACCTTTGTTATCTCATCTTGTTCCAGACATTGAAGGAGAGTACCGTCAAGACTACGTCGGTATAGGGTTTCGGCAATAATGGTATATCGAGCAGTTTGGCGAATGAAGGTTTTACGTTGGTTATTTGATTGGTTGGGAGGAAGGGTGTGATCGCGGATATAGGTGTAGAACTCACCGTACCATGGGGATTCGGAACCAACAAGGCGACATATCATTTCGGATTCGGGGATATCATAAGCGGGGATCCAAAGCTATTCTACCAAGAACTCGTAGCGTGTTGAATTCTGTGGAAGATCTAGTAGAGATGCGATGGTAGCCATGGCGTCAACAACTCGATTCTGATCTCTGGGTATCTGCTCAAAAGTGATAGTAGTAAATGATGTCTTTAGAGTGTCCACCATTTGCTTATATGGCATGAGTTTATCATCTTTGGTCTGATATTCATCTGTTGCTTGTCGAATGACCAGTTGTGAGTCACCATATACTTGTAGTTCTTGTAATTTCCATTGTATGGCTAACCTGAGTCCTGTGATCAAGGCCTCATATTCTGCTATGTTGTTTGTGCATGGGAATGTGAGCCTGTAAGACTTCGGGATACTGTCACCTTGGGGTGTGATAAATAGAATGCCTGCCCCTGAGCCGTGCCTAGTGTATGAACCATCAAAATATAGTTTCCATGGTTGTGCTGTTGTGATCATGAATATCTCTTCATCTGAAAAATTGGAAATAAGAGGATGATCGCCTGTGAGTGGTGCATCGGCCAACTGATCTGCAATAACTTGACCTTTGATAGCTTTACGGTCCACGTACTCAATGTCAAATTCACTTAGAATCATCACCCATTTGGCCAAGCGGCCTGTCAATGCTGCTTTGTTAAGTAAATACTTGAGTGGATCAATCTTTGCAATGAGTTGTACCTTGTGTGTCAAAGATAGTGCCTCAGTTTAGTGGCTGCTAGGATTACTGCTAGGCAAGCTCGCTCAATAGGTGTGTAATTGAGTTCATAGCCCACCAGTGTGCAAGAGATGTAGTAAACAACACACTCTTTTCCTTCTGCATTATGTTGTGCCAGTAGTACACCCAATGCTGTACTGGTTGCTGAGATATAGAGTAACAATGGTCTACTTGGATCTGGTGGCATTAGCAATGGTGGATTCATGAGATAGTCTTTAAGTGCCTGAAATGCTTGCTGGCATCTGTCATCCCATTGAAAGCGTATGTTCTTGTGTAGCAGGTGTGTGAATGGGTGACACTTATCAGCCAATTGTGCAATGAATCTTCAGATGGATTGAAGCCGTCCTTGTAGTGTCCTTAGCTGACTGATATTCTTTGGAGGTGGCATGTCCATGATTGCCTTAACCTTTGCTGGATCGACCTCAATGCCTTTGCTTGAGACAATGTATCCTAGAAGCTTCCCGGAGGTCACTCCAAAGACACATTTCTTTGGGTTGAGTCGAACATGGTATTGTTCCAGTCTATCAAAGATTTTATCTAAGATGTGAAGATGTCCTTCTCTAGTAAGTGATTTTGCTAGTAAATCATCCACATAATCTTCCATCATAGTATGCATCATGTCATGGAAGATGGTGGTTATTGCTCTTTGATAGGTCGCTCCTGCATTCTTTAGACCAAAAGGCATTACATTCCAGCAATATGTGCCCCATGGACATGTGAAGGCTGTCTTATGTTGGTCCTCTGG
This sequence comes from Cryptomeria japonica, assembly GCF_030272615.1. Classification (NCBI taxonomy): domain Eukaryota; kingdom Viridiplantae; phylum Streptophyta; class Pinopsida; order Cupressales; family Cupressaceae; genus Cryptomeria; species Cryptomeria japonica. The sequence continues at coordinate 141,717,409 of NC_081410.1, forward strand.
TGCGATCTTTATTTGATTGTATCCTGAAAAGCCATCCATGAGTGAAAGCATGGCATGTCCAGCTGTTAGATCCACTATGATGTCAATATTTGGTAAGGGGAAGTCATCCTTAGGACATGCTTTATTCAGATCTCTGAAGTCTGTACAAATGCGGATGCCCCCTTTTGGTTTGCCGACTGGCACAATGTTGGAGATCCATTCTGCATAATCAATTGGTCTAATGAAACCAACATCCAGGAGTTTCTTGAGTTCTATTTTGACTAGCACGACAATCTGAGGATGCATTTTACGAAGCTTTTGTTTGACAGGTTTGGCTCCTTTTGCTACTGTGAGATGATGCATAACTAAATCTGGATCAAGCCCAGGCATGTCTGCATATGACCATGCAAAGTTGATCTGACGCTGCTGGAAGAACTCTATGAATTGAGGCTGTTCCTCTGGAGTGAGAAGAGATGCCAGATGTATGATATGAGGGTTTTCAGGAGTCCCCACATTGTATTCTTTGGTTTCCTCGATAAGAATCGTTGATCGTTCCTGTTGTGTACTAGCAGGGAGAATGTCAAACCCTTCATCCTCAGGCGCCTCAGAGAGGTTTTCACCGTTGGATACGCTCTTTCTTTTTACTGTTGTCGGATCAAATAGTGCCACAGTGTGGTTTTCACTGGAAGATCCATGTTTTAATGTTATATTTTTGCAGCTGAAGGGTTTGGCATCCGCCCCGAAGTATGCTGCGCTATTAAGTTGAATGGCGAATCCAGCTTTGTGATCCCCGCTTGGTAGATTATCCCTTAATTCCAAAAAGTCAATGATAGCCTCATCGTTTTGGAAGAGGTCAAGACATGGGGGATTTGGTTGGTTCCATTCGATGAGTTCAGGGTGGATAATGGGCATTACTTCATCGATTAGATTAAGTTCGTTAGATGTATCAGTGAGGGTTAAGACAGTGTGGTGAAGGTCGTTGATGCTACTCTCCCTGTCAGAATCAGGCGTAGGATGAGACGTAGGGTCTGTGGAAGATGTTTCCAGCTCAGGTACCCAAGTGGTCTTTATCTATGCTTCTCCATAAATAGGGATGTCTTTGCGGGGCAGAGGTGGTGTTGTGTCTTCCTCATCTGAAGTGTTAAGCTGTACAGAATCAAATTCCCACTCATGTGAGTTGGTCTTTGAATCACTTTCCAACATCCGATTGCTATACCATACTGGGATGTCGCTGGAGTTGAACACGACAGGTGTGATTGGTTTATGTATCTTTGTAGTGATCGGTGCTGCAGGAACCGTGATGGGGTTTAAAGGATTTGTTACTGGAAGTATTGGTAATGGTGACTCAGTGGTTTCTACTGGAAAAACTGGTGCCATAGATGTTGCTGCGGGTTCTGATACAGTTGCTGCTGCTATTGGTGTTATTGATGGGATTACTGGTTCGTTTGGTGGGATGATTGGTATTGTAGATGGTTGTGGTGGGTTTGTGAGCCTCGATGGGGTAGTGGGGATAGTGTTTGATGGTGCTTTGATTATGAAAGGTGTCCTCTTTGCAGTAGGCGGGCAAAATGGTTTGCTAGGTTTTCCTTTGAATCTGAGTTTAGGAAGGATCTCTTTTTCAAAACCTAGGCCAGTATTACCTTTGGGCTTTAATTCTGGTAGCAGAGGTTCATGTCATCCTTGTTTGCAATATCCCAAAGCACTTTGACCATCATACCCCATTCTTTGCATAATGAGGAGGCCTTTACCGTACTGATCCGTAGGAAGTATAACTCGAGGGATGTCAGTGGTGATGGGATCCTTATAGATCCATTCCGCCATGTCCTCATCTTGTGTTTCTTCCTCTTGACTTTTTCCAAGAACGAAGGGCGTCAAAGCACATGCTGGTATGCTTAGTGGTTGCTGGAGTACCTGCTGTGGTTTACCATGAGTTCTAGGAGAAGTGGGCATTTGTCCCACACAAAAGAGTTGACTCAAGTTGTATTCCCCAGGACCTTCCTCTGCGATCTTCATCTTAAGCTTTTCTTGCTTGGGTATAGGAGTGTTTGAACTGGCAAGAGAGGTGGGATTTACATATGATGTGGAGGAAATGGCTTCCCTATTATTAGGAACAGTAATCTCTGGTTGATGGCTGATATTATGGCAAAATGCAAAGGGATTTGCGTCACCCAGGATTGTGATCTCTACACCGTTATGTGGGAACTTGATACATTGATGGTAGGTAGATGGAATGACTTGCATGGCGTGTATCCAAGGTCTCCCTAATAATAGATTATATGGTAGAGGAAGGTCTAGAACCTGACAGATGATGTGCTTTACCACAGGGCCCACTCAGATTGGTAGTACCATAGCTCCTTTGGATGAACGCTCTGCATCATCATAGGCCTTGATGGTGATCTTCTTGCGAGGATCCACTGATTCTATTGCATATCCCAATGCTAAGACCAACTGTAGTGTGCAAATGTTTAGGCCTGCTCTATTATCGATCAAGACTCGCTTGATCCTGTGTTGGTTGACAAAGCCTTCAATGTGGAGTGAGGCGTTATGAGGTTGTTGGAACGAAGAGTTGTCACTTTCGGAAAAAGTGAGACAAGGTGATGACTTTATACTTCCAACCATGGCTTGAAATTGGTCCGTGTTCAGGTTTGCAGGGACTGACGCCTCTTGGAGTGCTTGATCCAAGATTGTTTTATGAGAGGGTGACAGACGCAAAAGCTCCAAAATGGATATAAGTGCAGGAGTTTTGTCTAATTGTTCCACAAGATTGTACTGCTTTGGAATGGAGGTGGTGCCTTGTGGAGCTACCTTTATGGCGACCTTGCCACGACGTGTAACAACATTGCAATTTGAGGTGGGATTTTTGAAGGTGATAGTTGCAATTTGTTCACTGGCATCATACAGGTGATTGACAGTGTAATTATACGCAGCTTGCGTATAATCAGTGGTATCAGGACCTCGTCTGGAAGTGGAAGGACCCCTTTGATCTTGCGATGGAAGTGGGTTCTTGAACATCTGATGATCATTATTGGTTGTTTTTGGGTCATGCCCTTCAATTTCAATTTCTCCTCGGTCAATAAGATCCTGAATGAGATCTTTCAATCGGTGACAATTACTTGTCTTGTGTCCTCTTCCTTGATGGAACTCACAATGTTCAGCATCTCTCCACCATGCCGGTTTGACTTGAGGCTCATAGTTTGATAGCTTAGGTAGAGTGACCAAATTTTGAGAGAGGAGTTGTCGCAACACTGTTTCAATGGGTTCCCCTAAGGGAGTGTATGTGCATTTTTGTTTTTGCTGACGAGGTCTTGGTTCATCATGAGACGTGATGCGACCTTGATTGGAAGGAACATTTGTGTTATTTTGAGGTGGAGGATTTTGTCCTGCAAACCGAACCACAGGTTGTGCATTTTGGACAGTCCGAGCATCCATAACTCCATCGTTGACGATATTCTTATTCTTGTTCCAGAAGTTCGGTTTATCACTATTGAAGCGCAGGCGAGGACCATCTTTGGGTTCATTAAAGATTTTGATGAGTCCTTTTTTGATGAGTGCCCTTTCACATTTTATACCTTTGGTGATCATATCGTTAAAAGAATCTGTATCTTTGACATCCAGGTGAAATTCCATTTCTTCGTTTAAGTTGGAAATGAAAATTTCCACTAGTTCTTGTTCAGGTAACTGAAGAGAATGTCTGCTAGACATTTGGCGCCATCGTTGCAGGAATACTGAGAATAATTCACCTAGTTTTTGTTTGGTGTTGCATAGATCAGCCATGGTGATGTCGCGTTCAATATTATAAGAGTAATGAGATAGGAACTTTTGGATGAGTTCCTCAAATGTTCTAATGCCACCTGGTAGTCAGGAAAACCATGATGTGGTTGTTCCTCCCAAGCTTTGGGGAAAAAGGCGCATTAGGTATGTGTCCTCATAAGCCACTTCAAGACAAGCGGAATGAAATTCTCGGACATGATCACGGGGATCTCCCTTTCCTCTATATTTTTCGAATTTTGGTGTTTCGAACCCGCGTGGAAAGGGTGGCATATAAAGATTCCTATCAAAAGGATAGGGACAGATGTCATTGAGTGAGAATTGATTGGTCTTAACACCACTATGAAGTTGTTGGGCGAGATTCTCGACTTGTTGCCGCAACATCTCCATTTCATTTGGAGGAGGAGGTGGTGGGTTACCTCGAGGAATGTTATATCTGATGGGATCTCTACGCCTTTCCTCCTCATGGCGACTTAGTCTTTCTGATGCTTGTCTTAATTGGGCAAGATCAAAGTCTGAGGGGAGTTTGGCTCCTTCTTGAGCGAGTTTTAAGAAGTGAGCATCCGCATTGCTCCTGAGTATTTCATCAAATAATCTGTTAAAATGAGGGTTATGCTGAACCCTTTCGATTGTTGAAGGAGTGGGAGTACTTGGGTTTTCGTCATTCACATTTCCTCCAAGTGCTTCTTGAAATTCATTGAGGTTGTCCTCTTCTTCCTCAATTTCTATTTCTCATTGCCTTGATCGTGATCGGGTTTGAGCCATTTTGTTTGCAAGTTTGTTTTGAAATTGATTGAAGATGATGATGAGTTGGTGATGAAATGAAAGATTGATGATTGGTGATTTGTGTTGTATGGGGATCTCTATCACTTTAAGGTAGATGTAACCGAAATTCCTTTTTTTGAATTGCTTGTTTGTTTTGAGGAGTTTGGATGTGATAAGGTGTAGAGAAATCTGAGATGTGTTACAGATTTTGACTACCTAGCAATGAGAGGATTCACTCATGAACTAGTTTTAACCTGCGTAGATGTGTCTCTTAGGATGAGCTTATCCTAGATGTAGAAACAATCTAAAAAGTGATGTGATGTGTTTGATTTCAAGCAATATCTAAAAAGGAATCTTGGGACAAGAACCTCTTAATGTTTTGAGAGTTTTGGGATGGATTGATGATGAAGTGATGATGTATGAATAAGATACTGGATGTTTTTGTTTTTCAACTTTCAATAAAAACTTTGTGTCACAAATGGGACAAACTCTTCTTCTTCCCTTTCAGGCGTTGGTGGCACTTCTCGAGCTGTGTTGTAGGTGATACAGATGTTTGGGAAGAAATTGGGATTAATCTTTCCTCCTTGATTTTTGTGATAACTCAGAGCTCTATATTGCATAAAAGCTCTGCTGTTCAATGATTCTGAATCAAACTCATTTGTTTTACCTTGAAGGTATAGACGCATGCGATGTAGAAAGACTCTATGGGAGACAAAGATTTGTCGATTGATATAGAAGAATTTCCTCCTTTTGATTAAAGCCTTTGAGCTTAATGGTCTTCTTTTCAAGGTAATATTCTGATGACACTTCTTCTTTCGCAAGATGTGAAGAATGGTCATAAAAGTTGTGACTCTGTGTTGTTTGCCCTTTGTTTTTGGTATTTTTGGTTGTGTTGACAGATGTTGGATGAATACTTTGTTTTTGGGATTGATTTTCTGATTTTTTTTTGACAAGAAAACAAAGCAAGCACACAAACACAAGAATGTTGCCTCAAAGGCACAAATGAGTATGGGTCTAGATCAACCCAATCCTTGGACTTGTTTTTGACCCTTCCTTTAGATTTATTTTAAGGTGTATTTCCAAAGCCTGAAGTCGGCTCAATTTGCACTAGGTTTGTAAAACGAATACACTTCAAACACTCTTTATCCCTAAGGTCAAATGGCCAGTTGTGATAAATTTAGCCCACATCTTGATATTTCTTCGACTTTGGTACTACATACCTATGAATCCCGCCGTGGCAGGTAAGGATGTGATATACTAAGTCTTGCACGAGCATAACAAATAGATGATCCCTATGATGGGGGAGTCACCACTTTTATCAAGCCACAAGTGACTTTTCAAAAAGCTATGTTTCTACTCAAGGAAATATGTATGGTGAGTATCTTGGGAGCAAAACCATCTATGCTCTTGCACTAAATTATATCTCAAATATCCTCAATCAATAGAACGGGTGGGCTACTACTTAAAGGTGTTTAGTCATGTTCGATATTTTTGGACATAAGTTCATTCTGCAGTGACTCACTTAAGAGCCTTGTAACTGGTGGTGGGGCCCATTTGTCCTTTCGACCAGTTACACTGTAGGAACAGCTACACCCAAGGCTACAGCTTTTGCTCTCACCTGATTTCTATAGCGGCTCGAAGGATTTACCGCTCGAGGTCGTTCCCAAGAGTATCGATCCCTTGGCAGGCCTCTCTTAAAAAGATAAAATTTTGAGTGTTACTAACACTTTTCTCTTGCACCTAGGACCACGAGAGCCAAGGGAGAGGATAGTGTGTGTTAGAAGTAGGACCACTCGACTGACTTTTGTGCACAAGCGTGCCAAACACCAAATTCACTTGTTCTTTTTAATCCAGCATTTGCAAATGTGATCTAACTATTTGGAGACAACAGCCATGGTGTTCTTTTTAACTTCAAAGGCAATGTGTTTTGTAATCTAGAATTCAAAAATCCTGGTCAACTTAACAAAAAGCACGTTTTGCTTGAAGTAAAATTGCTTGCAAAATTGAGACAAGTTGATTATGAATTTTATTTGCACCAAAATTTTGAAGTGTGGATTGTAAATTTTAGGTCCGAATTGATGCAAGGAAATCAATTTTGTGTTGTTAATTTTAAGCACCAAAAAGAAAATGAGGACTAACTAGAAAACAATGAATTTTTTTTTTTTGTTGTGTTTTTAAGTTCTTTTTAAGCACTAAATGAAAATTTTGTGATTTTTTGTTGGGTTGTTAACCTGCACAAAGAAAAAAAAAACAAGTTAGTAAAAACCAATGCTCAAGGGGGGCTTCCACAAGCCTAAAACACTCAATTTTTTTGGTTACAAAGCGACTTGGACAACGCTCTGTCGCAATAGCGCTATTCTGCTTTTTAGACAGAAGCACTAATTTATACAATAGCGCTAGTCTGCGCTCTCAGAAGCGCTAATTCGCACCGTAGCACTGAAAGAAAAAGAAAACCCGAGAAGTCAAAAGCGCCAGAATTGTTTCAATAGCGCCAGAACCGTGACAAAAGCGCTTGAATGTTGTCAATAGCGCTAAAACCTTTTCAATAGCGCTATCTTAGGGTCAATAGCGCTAAAAGAAATTGTTTCGATAGCGCTAAAACGTGTTCATTAGCGCCGAAGTGCGACCTGTGTGGCAGTTTCAACAAGCAAAATGTTAATTTTCAAAAAAAACGATCAGAAGGTTGCGTGTTCGATTCACGTCGGGTTCACCAAATGATGCCCTCCTAAATGGCACAAGGTTAGTCTAAGATCAAAGAACACAAAACACACAAAACATTAGTGTTAGTCAATCGAAAACTAATCTAAAAAGGCATACCAAAAGAGAGACTAAAAGCATGCAAGCATATTTAACTATCAAAGCAAACATGATGAGGCATCTCCAAATACCTCCTAACATACTCCTAGTTCCTTCTCCCTTGTTCCTCTCCTCTCCAAGTTCCAAAATAGTGTAGCTCTCAGCAGCTTTTTGTACTATGGATGCTTATGGAGGATTGAGATTTGTAGTATAGCTCCAAATATGAAATGAAAAGCTATTTTTATGCTAAAATGATATATTTTAACCAAAAAGACAAGATTTAGTTATGCTATGCTAAATGCTCTCTAAAATGTCTATAGCTTAGATGCATACAAGTTTTTTTTTAGGATCTGGATTATGAAGGAATGGGCTCTATTTATAGGAAAAATGGAGCAATGGATGGTTGAGATTGAGTAATCTCAACAAGGGTCAGGATTGAATGATTTCAAATCCATGTGAGGGCTTTCAACCCAATCCTAGGATGACAAGTGTCAATGTGAGATAGGTTGAGAGGAGATGGAATAAGTATTAAATGCCTGACATGACTTTGGGATTTTGAGTCAAGGTTGGTTGAATGAATAAACTCTTTATTCAAAGAATAAAGCTTTTATCCAATAGATAAACTCTTGTGCAAATGTGAAATGGATGAATATGGTCAAAACAATAAATGTTTGGGGAGACAAGATTGAAATAACCATAAATGGTTATGTAAGAGCCATTAGTGGTCTTGGAAGACTTTGGGGGTTAATTTGTTGAACACACAAAGCATTAAATGCTTTTCAAAGACTTTGGAGTTTTTGAGAAGTGACTCCATTTTGCTTATTGCTTAGGAATGTGACAATAATTAGGGGATGGATTAGGCTAATTAGGAAGGGGTTAGAAGAATCTAGAAGGGGATTAGGTTTGCAAGTGGATTTGGTGGGTGAGGGAAAATAGGATTTTATTTAAAATAAAAATTCATTTATTTCAATAAATGTGTGCAAGTTGCATTTGTAGGAAAATGCAAGTGGGGTGGGGATAATGATTTTAAATAAATGTTTTATTTAATTTATTTAAAAGAGGAATAGGGGGATTTTAATTAAATAAATTGATTTTATTTATTTAATTGATTGGAATTGGATTTAATGAATGAATTAAAATAAATTGAATAATTTATTTAATTAATAGAAGAATGTTTGGGGATGAATTAATTAAATATCAATTTAATTAATTGGTGGCTAGTGGATTTTTAATCAAATAAATACGAAATATTCATTTAATTAAAATGGACAGATTTATGTGACTACAAAGGTAATTCATGATCTTGTGTTTTTACTATGTATTTAAGTACTGCGCGCATGTGTACTTTTCATTGTATTATGTTAGAAAAAAATGAAAAGATAATTTTATAATTGTTGTAGTACGTTCTACCTCTATCTCTCCCAGACAACTTCGACAATAATGTCAAGCAAGTCATATATGATCTTGGAAAATACATGAGGTAAGTAGTGATATTTATTTAGTTTGTTGTATAGATATTATGTTCGCTATTTGTTTTACTTGTTATGTAATATATTTTTTTGCCTCTTGAATATCTTGTAGGTGGTTGTCATGTAAATAAATCCATAAAGACGCTATAAAATATTGGAAGAGAAAAATTCCTCATTTAATGTGTGAAATGCAAAAGTGTCTACCTCCAACTTTTATCAATGCACAAGAACACTACCTCATACATCAAGTTGAGGAGATTGAATTGTGTGGACCTATACACACTAGGTCAATGTGGATGGTTGAGAGGCACTTGAAATTTTTGAAGGCTTTGGTTCGACAAAGAGCACATCCCAAGGGTTCTATGGTGGAGGGTTATATGGTATACCAGACTATGGTGTACATTTCTAAATATCTTCCTAAGTTTGTAGCAAAGATCCACGTGGATCACATTTGGGATCCCAACCCCATTAACAGATTTGAAGGGGAGTACTTGACGCGGAAAGGTAGATTGAGGAAAGTGAGAGATAATTATAAGATGTTATTGTAGTTAATTAATTCTTAATCTTCAAAATAATACGGTTGTAAGACGTCTATTATTTTTGTACAGTTGGTCGAGAGTGGGATGCACTACATTTGTATATTGCAAAAAATCTTCATTGGATGATGGTATGGTTTGAATGTTGTCAACATTATGGACGCACGTTAACATGGGAAGGTGTGGCTTCATTGGTTAAAGAAGCTCATCGTAATGGAGATTCCAATGTTATGCAAAGGGAAATTGATTTAGCATATGGTTTAAGAGATAAACAGGTATGTATAAATTTATTAATCACCCATATATATGTTTATCAACTCACAATGCAATAAATTTTACATGTTTGAAATATCACAGGTCAAACACCACAATGCTATGTGCTGCAATGGTCATGAATTTCGCATAAAAAAGTTGGATGACATGAAGAAAACTTGTGATTCTGGAATCACTGCAGTCTTTGAGGTGACAAATATTTCATCGAGAAATGACATACATCCTCAACAGTTTCAAAATCAATACTATAACATTTTGGATGATATACTTGAGTGTGACTTTAATTTCTTCAAATTAGTTTTGTTCGTCATCAAATGGTACAGGCTACGATTGAATAAAAATGATACTGATAGAACTGTTATTGAACATAACAATGGTTTTACAATGGTAAATATAAGGTCATTTGAACCAGTTGTGGATGAGCCCTATGTTCTTCCAAGGCAATGTGAGAAAGTATTTTACTCAGAGGTTCCACATAAACCGAATTGGTCATTTGTTGTTAGACATGATCCAAGAGGAAGGCTGATAAAGTATAATATGATGGAAGAAGAAGATACCAAAGAAGTGGAAGACGAAGTAGATGATGATCATGATCGATAGTTTCTCAATGAAGAAGAAGAAGAAGAAGAAGAAGAAGAAGAAGAAGAAGAAGAAGAAGAAGAAGAAGATATGATGATGATGATGATGATGATGATGACGACGACGACGATGATGATGTTGGTGATGATGACCTTGATGTTCATGATGATGAATGAAATGTATGAGGTATGCGATTAGTATATTATCTATTTAATATTGATTTCTTGATAGATTTTTTTTTACATAATTAATTCATTATGTTTTGAATTCTAATGCCATTACATAATTAATTCATGATGCACCTTTTAATATGGAGATGGAGATAGGGAGAGTGACTATTTATGTGACATTTTTTAAACTTTGTGTTTATTTATGGAATTTGGATTGTTTATTTGCTATGTGATGGATGTTGATTTAAAATACATATGTGATGGATTACATGTTTATGATGATGCATGTGACATTTTTTGAACTTTGTGTTTATTTATAGAATGTGGATAGTTTATTACCTATGTGATGGATGGTGATTTATGATACATGTTGGCATATGTGTAGAGTATGTTGACATGATGATATTGTATGTTGTCATTGATGTCAATATGATGAAGAGTGAACTGGTATATTGAAGATTAAGCAACTGGCAAAGAGAACTGATATGATGTTGTGAACCGGTATATGTGCAAAAGGTGAAGCGATATGTTTGTCCAAGTGAACCAGTATGTTGAAATATGAACCGATATATGGAATGTTTTCTATCATGGTTTCATATGGTATGACTACCGGTTGGTAGTCTTAGCTTCAGAGTTTCCAGTTGAAGTGTTCTATGCTTGTGTGATTCAACTGATGACATTGTGTGATGAGTTAGCATTGTAATGCAAAACAGATTGTGTTGCCACGATTAGCCTTGTGCGTGTGAAGGATCTTGCATGAAGGAGATTGATCCTATCTACCTCGGGAATGTGCAAAATCTCTATAAACGGTGGAGAATGCGTGCTGGGTTATCGCCTCCATGAAGGGTGATGAACAAACTATGGAGAACGTCTTGAGATCTGATTCAAGACCATTGTATTCAATACAAAGTGTTCTATGGTTAGGATTGAACTAATTAAATTGCTTAACCTAAATGTTTAGGGTTTAGGGTTTATGCTACCGACCTATCTGTTTTCTATTAGGTTGATGTTGTGTTTCATGTTGAGGTTGTTGGGAAATGTTGTGTGTGTATCTAAGTGCAGAGATACGTGATTCTTGCCAGACCAGATAAGAGAATTGATACCTGCAGAGTGTGTGCGTAGAAGGAAGGAACTAAAGCGGATCTGCATTGGCATTGAGTGCTATTACCAGATCATTGTAATACCTGTTGGTCTCTAACCACTTCAACAAATGGAAAATCCCTTAACAGGGTAGCTTTAACCAACTTGCTGTAAATCCTTTAACAAGTTGACTCAAAGCCATTGAGTTCTTAAAATCCTCTGACAAGGTAACCTTTAACAGGGTTTAACCCTTAACCGGGTGATCCCTAATAGGATTGGTTCCTAATAGAACCTATTGTAATAGTCTTTAACCAAAATAGGCTCCTAACAAAGCGGACTTCTAAAGAGTTCAAGAACAGCTTGTGGGTATTCATCCCCCCATGGTTTTTCCCAGTTGGGTTTTCACGTGAAAAATATGCGTGTCATGTGTGATGCCTTTTCATGTGATTCTTTGTTATTTTGTCAAGTGGTGAATCATGTTGAACTAGCAAGTTATTATATTTCTGATGGTAGATTACCTATTTATGCATAAGGATAAAGTGGAAATGAGGGTGTAGGTTGTGTGGAAAGCTAAGTGTTGCCGGTTTATGTCTTTCACAGTCTCATTGTGTTTAACCGGTAGTAATATGGTTTAGACCGGTGTTAGTGTTTGCCAGTCAAGTGCATTGTTTGCAGTCAAACCGGTTCAGGAAAAGTCTTTGTGTCTGTATTGATTCACCCCCCCTCTCAGTACTAGTTTGGTACTCACTATTAATCATTGAGTTATCAATACATATGTGATGGATTACATGTTTATGATGACACATATGTGATGCTAATTGTGATGCTCAATTACATATATGATGATACATCATGTGATGCTTATGATGCTTATGATACGTATGTATTTATTGTTTATCAACTTACAAATGTAGTAATTCTTATGATGCTCAATTGATGGTGTTTATTTCATGTATAGTCCTTGTGTGATGCTGTCACCCTTGGTGGGAATAGGTCATTGACTACAGACATCGTCAACCATTTAGTTGAGGATCCTGCATAGTCTACATAAAGTAAAGGTAAGGAATTAAAAAAATTACAATGATTTTGATGGCAATATCTTTTTATTATTTAATACTCTTTTTGTCTACAAAGTTCATGTTGTGTACTATGTAATTTTTAGCTAACATAAGATAATTGAATTACATGTGCAACAACCTGAACCCCTTTGACGAGGATCCTGCACAGTCTTATGGATGGACAAGTATAACTAGTCAATACACCCTATAGAAACAATTTATTTTTTAAAAATTACTTGGAAAACAAACTTCCTCAGCTTTTCAAACCTTGACATTAGCAGCAAATCTAATACAGTTCTCAACACTTGAGGCCCCAGTTGGACTTATTCCAATTTTAATCCCAAAATCAACTTTAGGGCTGGCTTCTTCATCAACATTACCCTCATTTGCAAAATTTCTCTCTCACTACCAATTAACTCTCTCATTTCATGGAGTGCAGGTACCCCCAAATAGGTATTTGTCATATCTGTCTTCGTTGAGTGAGGGAAATGCAGGAATAGAAAATGAAAGTGACACATGCAGTAGGTCTACAATAGAGAGATCAACAAGAGGTCAAAAGATTAGAAGAAAATTCAATAAACGCATGAAACTTTTCCTTGCTCAAAGGGGATCATGTTCTTATGATGATGAGACCAAAGGTGACAATGAGGTGCCACTGAGGTACAAACATCTACAGAAACAATGGGTGCCCAAGGAAATTCCTCCAATAAACACCAATTTTTGTGTTAACGATAGGATATATCGTATAGCACCTTCGTTGTTACATGGTTTAGGCTTATTCTCCATGGACGACATAAAGGTTTGTTACAACAAAGTTGTTGAATTGATGGAGTTTGTTGGACCTTGTTACAATTACAATAATTGGATGCAAATTGTTAAATATAAAAAAAGTATGTGTAGGTATGCACTGTCAACAAATTATATACAACAGAAAGATAATGATCAAAGTAAACGAGTGGCTGTATAAATTGATGGGCGACCAAAAGCAACAGGGAATATTGCAGGTTTTATAAATAGTACGTGACCTGGGTCAACTAATAAACAACCCAATTGCATATTTGAGGCGCATGAGGGAAATCATGTATTCATATGTGCGATAAAATCAATAAGTGTAGGTGAAGAGCTTATAATCGATTACAGTTTGAATCATATAGATACAAACAAAGTTAATATTGTTGGCATTTTTGATGTTTATGTTGTGATTATCATTGATGGACACACACTTGTATTGAGATCCCCTTTATATGTATGAGCTCATGCTCAACTGGTATTTGTTCCAATAGGTATGTTGTATTCTAGTCTTTAGACTAGTGGTGATTTTGCAAAATGTGTTTCCTGGTCTGAAGTAGCATGTCGACTCCAAGCAGTTCACAGATCACAAGCGGTATGAGGAAGCAAAGCGACACAACACATTCTTACCAGTCTTCATTTTTGTCAAACCGGCAACCGACATTTTGTATGAACCGGTAACACTCTGTGATGAGTTACCCACTGACATTTTGTGATGAGTTACCAATCCACCGATTTCTTGACGGTGCCGACACATTGACGGTGATTCTTGTGTCGTGTTACTGAGTATGTCTAGATTCACTGAACCTAGGAAATTGTAATGTAATCCTATTGGACCGACATGAAGTTGCGAATAGGGTTTATGTTGAGCTAGGGTTTAAGGTGGAAGCGGAGAGCGGTCTTATTAGAGAAGATCGAGTTGTAACTGAGAGAGATAGAGGAGATTGAAGTAATGCTGGAATGCATTAGCTGTAAGCAATACTGGATCTAACCAAGCAATTTGTGCTAGTAGATAGATCAAACACTTGTTGATTACTCACATCTTTGACAAGTTTGTAGCCCTTAACCAGGTAGGCCTCAAAGCCTTTGTAAAATCCTCTAACAAGGTGGTTCACACATGTGAATCTAAAATCCTCTAACAAGGTAGTCTATAATTGGACTTATCTCCTAACAGAGATTGAGATTCCTAATAGGATCCGTTCTGGTAAAGAACATTGTAAGACCTTAACCGGTCTGACCTTAACCAGTCTGGTTTCTATTCTATAGATAGTGACTTGTGAGTTCCATCTCACCGTGGTTTTTCCCAGTTGGGTTTCCACATCAAATATCTTCTGTTATGGTTGTATTGCTTTTGTGGGTGAATGTTTTATTAACATTTTGGTTTGTATGTGTGATAACCGGTTTGATTGTCAGACTGCTTTACCAGTTTATCTTTAGACTGTGTAAGTGTTTTAGTGCAAAGATTTTCGGCATACTAATTCACCCCCCCCTCTTAGTATTCATCAATTGGTATCAAAGTCAACCTTTCTATAAGTTTAACCACTTGGAAAGAGATATGGGGGAATACACATTGAGGGAACTTACTCAACGGCTCACTAAGTTTGAGCAAGCCTATGATGATCTTATGGTCAAATACAAGGCATCTCAAGAAAAAAGAAGAGAACATGCAGAGAGGTTGATGGAACTATCTGAAAGTAGTTCTGAAAATGAAGCTAACATGGAAGCTATGATTGCTGAAGTGAATAAGCTGAATGATTCAAACTCCAATTTGAGAAAGGAGTTGGAAGGATTGACTATTCCGTTTAGCCAAGAGCTTGAGAATCAGAGAAAAGCTGAAGATCTAGTAAAAGACAGAGATCATGAGATCTCCAAGTTGAAACATGAGATTAGTGCACTAACTACTCGCCTTCATGAGAGTAGAATGGAAAAAGAAGACATGCAAGGAGAACTGAATATTGCCATCTCTGAAAATGCAAGTCTTATGGAGACAAACACTGCTATTTCCAAAGAACTCTTTGAATCAAAGGAAATACTAGCTAAGTTTGGCAAAAGTACAGTCAGGCTAGAGAAAAAGCTTCAGTCATCTAGACTGGCAAAGAATACCAATGGTCTTGGTTTTTCTGGACATGACGAAGGAGAATCCTCAAGAACAAATGCTGAAACATCAAAGAAGAAACCGACACTCAAAGGAAAAGGTAAGCAAAAATTCAAACCTGTTTGCTTTAACTATCTTAAAGGACACACTGCCAATGTATGTAGGAGCAAAGCCTACAATAATTTTCCTTATTTTATCAACAATGTACCTAGATCCAATAAGTTCAATGGTCATTGTTTTGCATGCAACAAGTTTGGGCATAGAGCATTTGAATGCAGGTATGTAATGGATAACATTGGAAGATATCCTCAAAGGACCAAAGGAACTGGTCCTGAATCTTTTATGAACCGGAACCACAATCGGTTTAATGTCTTCAATCATCAGTCAAGAAGCGGTGGTCATCAAGCGGCAACCGGATGGAGAGAAAGTTGTATGATCTGTCATGGTCATGGTCACACTGCTGCAACATGCAGAAGGAAGAATGGAAACATGTACAATGGACCTTGGAAAGCACCTGGACTTGTTTGCTATCACTGCAACAAACCGGGTCACATTGCAAGATTCTGCAGAAGCAGAAAAAGTATATCTGATGATATACTGGTCACTCAGGAAAGAGAAATAGAGGTTGAAAAAGTTCAAGAAGACATGAAGAAAATATGGAAGAAGAAACTAGTATTATTGGAGGAGGAACCGGTTTCTGCACCCAGTGTGGAAATATCGGAACCGACAAACTAAGCCTCAAAGGCTTAGGGGGAGAAAATGACAAAATGCTTTCGAACCCCCGGTTAACACCAGTAAAAGACCTTAACCGGTATGCTACACCTGTCGCTTGGCAGAAGACCGGAAACGGTAAAGAGGCAAATTAGGGTTTACGCCCTAATATAGGAGCATTAATGATGGTAGGTGAGAGACATGTATAAATGCAATTTTCAAATCATTTCTCACTATCTTTTTTTCAAGAGAAGAAAAGTTTTCAAGTGCAGAGCGAAGAAAAGGTGATTTGAGCTTAGATTTCGAGAAATTGGAGAGCTTTGAAAGAGATTCAAATATAGTTTGCAAGCGGTAGTGGAGAACTCAAAGCGGTGATTTGGCATCCGATGGAGAGCGAAGTAAAGAAGAATCAGGTAGCCCTAAATTTGCATTTGAAAGGTATTTTTCATGTTCTTGAAATACTCTTCAATGGCTTCCGCATCTCATACCAGTTCAAGCACATCCATTGAGTCAGAAAATTTCATTCAGAGGAAGTCCAAGTATAATGCTTTGTCACAAGTTCCAGCTCGAGTCATAGTCAAAGAAGGAATTTCAGACTATATTGATTGCAAGATAGAAGACCTAGGGTCTTTAGCCATTCATACTCAATTAGGTCTATTTTGTGGAAAGGACAAAAGGATCAAACCGGAGTTCAGTATCCTAGAGAAGAAGAAACTCCATAATGCGGTGTATTTTCTGGAAGATTTCACAGAGGATCACATCAGAATCATCTTGAGTAGAGTCCATGGTGACAAGATGTACCTGGAGAGAACGCATGATATCACACCTAAGGCAATTCATGCAGTCACCGGTTTTTGCAACACAGGGGAAGTGCCAACCCTGAGAACGGTAAGCAAAATGGAAATGACCAAGCTCACCGGTTCGACAAGTGATTCATGAGGTATGACAGTTAATCCTATCAAGGATGAACTGGTAAAATACACCTGCATGGTGATAGGCTACAAAACATTCTCAGCCAGTAGGATTAATTCTGTATCTGTTGCAGCGGTAAATGCCGCTTACCAGATGATTATAGAGGACAAATCATTTGACTTATGCACCGGTATGCAAAGGCAACTCCCGTTAAATCTCAAGGCAATAAAAAAGGACAATTCACTGAGATTTAAATTTGGACAACTACTGGTAGGGTTGTTTTTCTATTTCCAAGGCTACTTTTCGGGTGTAGGAGATGTCCAGTGGTCCCCTGACCAACCGGTAACCAAGCAGATAAAGGAAAGTGTGCAAGCCATTGGAACCGGCTACCCTGAGATACTGAACAAATACTTTGATGAGTTCAGAAGAAAGATGAGTCAGAGGATGCGAATCTCAGGTGACATAGTGAAGAAGTATGAAGATGACATCTGTTTCACTATTCAGGTGG
Source organism: Cryptomeria japonica (assembly GCF_030272615.1). Lineage (NCBI taxonomy): Eukaryota > Viridiplantae > Streptophyta > Pinopsida > Cupressales > Cupressaceae > Cryptomeria > Cryptomeria japonica. Next base: position 141,734,897 of record NC_081410.1, read on the forward strand.
ACAAATGTCTAATGGAGGCTGTTGAGCCTAGAATGGAGGAAGTGGAGCCTATGGGCTATGAGGTCATGTTTGACATGCTGGAAGGGTATGCTTCAACCCTTATTGCCTCACCTCTTGATTCAAAGGCAAAGTGAACTGGAACCTACTTGGAGAGGATTGCACTGGTTGAAGAACCATCGGTGAAAAAGGGAAAAGAACCGACAACCAAGAAAGCTAAGGCAGTGCCTGCAGCATCAACACCAGCTAGCACTAAGACTCCAAGAGTGACCAAGCGGTCACCGGCAAAGAGGAAACTGGAGGTAACACTGGCAAAAGTCTTCGAAAAAAAGAGGAAGACTAAGGTAAATGAACCGGACTCCGAAGAAACTGAGTCTGATGAACAACCAAAGAAGGCTAGACAAACCAAGAAGGTGAAGAAGAATGAACCGACAACATCCGCACGGTAAATATAGATATCTCCTCTTACAAACCTTTGACACATTGTCAAAGAACAGTAAAGAATATTAAGAGAAAGTTACTTCATGATTTAATTGATTATTATGATGATTTCAATAGTGAAGAAAAAGATGAAGTACTACAGGAAATCATTCTTTATTTATGCAAAAATGACCGGTCACCGTCAGAGATTAAATCTCAGACACCGGATTCATTGTTTAAAGCATTGGATAACAAATGGCACATTGCCATTCAAAAGGAACAAGAGATTAGGGAGAAAGTTTTTGCACATTACTTCCCCAAACTCTCAAATTCAGAATTATTGTATGTATTAGATCAAAATAAAGGTCTCTTCTTCACAAGGAGAAGAAGACTCTGGTTGTTGGAAGGGAGAGTTGATGATGTAGAAAAGGATACACATCAACACATGGCCCATGCTATCAAATCACACAAAGCTTAAATGGCCAACCTCCAAGTGGAAAAGGAACCAGTTATTTCCAAACCGGATGAAGTTTTTGATGAGGAAGGAAACCTCGTGGAGGAACCAATCGACACCATAGATGTCGATGCCCTGGATATAGAAGATGTCACTCAAGACATACCTTCTGAGGGAACTGAATAGGGGCAATAGGCCAATCAAGGTGGTGAACAAGCTGTGGACACACAACAAGCAGCAAAAGACAAGGAAGAAAAGAAAAAGAAGAAGGATGAAGATGAGAAATAGAGAAAGGAGGAAGAGAAAAAGAAAGAGGAAGATGAGAAAAGAAAAGATGAAGAAAAGAAGAAGCAAGAAGAAGAAAGGAAAAAGAAAGAAGAAGAGGACATGGAATAAAAGAAGAAGAAGGAAGAAGAAGAAAAGAGGAAGAAGGAAGAGGAAGAAAAGAAGAAGAAAGAAGAGGAGAAGAGGAAGAAGGAAGAGGAAGAAAAGAAGAAGGAAGAGGAAGAAAAGAAGAAAAAGGAAGAGGAAGAGAAGAAGAAGAGGGAAGAAGAAGAAAAGGAAGAGCAGAAGAGGAGAGCAGAGGAGAAGAAAAAGGTAGAAGAAGACAAGGAAGAAGAGAAGAGAAGAGAAGCAGAAAAGAAGAAAGCCGAAGAAGCCAAGGAACATGAAGCGGCAAAAAGCTCTCAGTTGGAGACTCCGAAGGCAACCGGAAGTCAACCCTCATCGGTTGATCTTTCTAGTCCTATCAATCTCCAATCTGCAAGTGAGTCAGAGCTTATGCAGAGCATCAAGTTTTCTCAAGAGTGCCTTGAGATCATTCACAAGAAAAAGGAACAAGACATCATTCAGGCAGCTGTAAACACACTTACCGGTTTAATCCCCGGTACTAATCTTCCTGACACTCATTCATCACTAGCACAACTCAAACTTCTGTGTACTGTAGTGGATGATCAGGTGTAGAGCCTAGAAGAAGCAGCTGAGGCCAATGTAAAGAAAGAGCACCAAAAGGCTCTTAATGTTGCTGTGGTGAAGAAACTGAATGAGCTTAGGACTGAACTGTCAAAGGATCAAAAGGACATAAGGAGTGCTTTGGATGAGGGAAACTTGCTACTCAGCAAAATCTATCAACCTCATCTATTCTGTGATGATGTGCTAGCCAAGAAGCAACAGCTTCAAATGGACTTACAGTCCTACTTAAGCACATTCAAGACTCCTTATGACTCCTTTGTAGCATATGGGCAAACCGTTCACTGGTTCCAGATCCAGTCAGCCAAGATAGAACAAGAGATCAACACAAGGTCTAGGGATTTGCAGGAATTTCAACTGGTATTACTTCCACAACTGCAAATTCTCTAGAAATGCTATTTGAACCTGGATGCACTGATAGTCACCCAAGAACTGAGCACAATAGATGCCATGGAGGAACATGTATCACAAATGCAAACAGAGGAGGAAGTGGCAACCTCCCTACTTGAGTCCTGGTCTCTCTCCATGAAACAATTTTTGTAGGACTACAAAGCAGTTTTTGACAAGTATTATTCATTATTGTCATAAACTCTTTTATATATACATGGAAATAGGTTTTTGCAGTGATACTTTGTCATTGTTGGCAAAGGGGGAGAAGTATATGGTTTTAAAATTTTGATGGTCTTAAAATTTTGAAATTTTGATATATCAGGGGGAGAAGTATATCAGAGGGAGAAGTATTTTTTTTGATATATGCTATATGCTCTGATGATTATGCTTTGAATGCAAAATTTCTATACACTCTGTTGATTAAGGGATAGTGTATATGCTTAGGGGGAGCAATTTTGTTAATGGCAAGTTTTTTTTGTAAAACACTTAGATGTCAAAATTTTATTTTCCTAAGTGTTGCCATCAATGCCAAAGGGGGAGATTGTTGGCATTTTTGATGTTTATATTGTGATTGTCATTGATGGACACACACTTGTATTGAGATCCCCTTTATATGTATGAGCTCATGCTCAACCGGTATTTGTTCCAATAGGTATGTTGTATTCTAGTCTTTAGACTAGTGGTGATTTTGCAAAATGTGTTTCCTGGTCTGAAGTAGCATGTCGACTCCAAGCGGTTCACAGATCACAAGCGGTATGAGGAAGCAAAGCGACACAACACATTCTTACCAGTCTTCATTTTTGTCAAACCGGCAACCGACATTTTGTATGAACCGGTAACACTCTGTGATGAGTTACCAACTGACATTTTGTGATGAGTTACCAATCCACCGATTGCTTGACGGTGCCAACACATTGACGGTGATTCTTGTGTCGTGTTACTGAGTATGTCTAGATTCACTGAACCTAGGAAATTGTAATGTAATCCTATTGGACCGACATGAAATCAGATTCCTTTAAAAGGACATCGTGTCTAGGTTTTTTAAGTTGTTGAAGAAGTTGCGAATAGGGTTTATGTTGAGCTAGGGTTTAAGGTGGAAGCGGAGAGCGATCTTATTAGAGAAGATCGAGTTGTAACTGAGAGAGATAGAGGAGATTGAAGTAATGCTAGAATGCATTAGCTGTAAGCAATACTGGATCTAACCAAGCAATTTGTGCTAGTAGATAGATCAAACACTTGTTGATTACTCACATCTTTGACAAGTTTGTAGCCCTTGACCTGGTAGGCCTCAAAGCCTTTGTAAAATCCTCTAACAAGGTGGTTCACACATGTGAATCTAAAATCCTCTAACAAGGTAGTCTTTAATCGGACTTATCTCCTAATAGAGATTGAGATTCCTAACAGGATTTGTTCTGGTAAAGAACATTGTAAGACCTTAACCGGTTTGACCTTAACCGGTCTAGTTTCTATTCTATAGATAGTGACTTGTGAGTTCTATCTCACCGTGGTTTTTCCCAGTTGGGTTTCTACGTCAAATATCTTGTGTTATGGTTGTATTGCTTTTGTGGGTGAATGTTTTATTCGCATTTTGGTTTGTATGTGTGATAACCGGTTTGATTGTCAGATTGCTTTACTGGTTTATCTTTAGACTGTGTAAGTGTTTTAGTGCAAAGATTTTTGGCATACTAATTCACCCCCCCCTCTTAGTATTCATCAAATATCAAGGGGGTGGTACGTACTATATACCATTTAAATTAACCAACCTCCAATTAATGAATCCAATATATCATTTTATTATGAAGTTTTTTACTAAGTTTATTGGTTTAATTTCACTAACGTTTTTTTATATTTTTTCTTTATCATAGGGTGACATGGATCCATCACATATCGCAGACAGTGATGTAGGTTGTGACACTTCTACCAAGCAGGTAAACCTCATTGTAATTGTACAAATTAGATAGAAGCAAACTGTTATATTATTATGTTCTTTTTTTTAGTTATTTAGACTAATTTTGTAATTGTTAATGATGTTCTTGACACAGACGAATGTTCGGGGAAAGGGAAAGGGAGCTACAGTACTTGAGCACATCTCTAGGGATGTGGAATCAATAGGATTAAGCGATGATGACCCTGAAAATTCCACAAACCCTATGGAATTCATAAAAAAGCCTCTTAGAAAAATTACTAAAGAGATTGTTGCTTTGGCAGGCGTGCATCCTATGACCAATGAGATACAAGAGAGGGTGAAAGTATTGATTCAGACAACAGAAAACTTGCAAGTAAGCAATAATGAAAGCTTTAATTATAACAAAAGTTCAATAATGGTTTATATTTTATTCGCTTTTATGTCATTAACTAAAATATGTACGTATTGTTTTTACAACAATTTATCCGCCCTCATGAAAGTCGTTGCCATGATTAGGGTGTTGCAGGTTCTTCAGGTGATGACGATTTTCTTGTATTATCGCTTGCTTGGCTTATCACTCCGAGTACCCAAAACACAACATACTTGATACTGTCAATCTTCAAAATAAAGGTTCATCCTTGTTTACAATTCTTGCACTTTTCATATATTTAATGTATTATTCTTCAGGTGCTATCAATTTTCCTGTACAAATGCCACCGCCACCTCATCAGAGGTTAGCCTCACCTGTATTTCCGACTGCAATGTTGGCAACATGTAGCATGCAGACATCCTCTACTACACATCATATTGGCCCACCCACTGTAGGTAGATCCCTCTTTTTATCTATCTTCTGTTATGTGTTTATTTCCCTTCAAGCGTTTTTTCTTGGGGGCATTTCATAGTGGATTCATTTTTTGTAGGAGATGCACATGAGGATGCGCCAGAGGCGACTACTATTGATAACATACCATCATTTCCTAGATCTTCTTGTATTGCTAGTACAAGAACGTTGCAGGCCACATTGGTGTTGAGCGACAAAGAAATGATTCCCTTAAAGATACAAAAGGTTCCATGTACTTTAAAATTATTATTATATATACTCTAATTGTAATTTACTTTATGATCACTCATTTTGGACTAATGATCCCATTAATTTTTTGCAGGCAATGATATTTTTTATAAACATTTTAGTGATATTGCATTGTAGATATTTGGGCCCACCATACATTAAAGGTGGTACATCATATGTGAACTAACCCTAATCCACTATTTTGATTTCATATCATTGCTAGAATAGTTTTCCTTTGATCCATTTCTTGAACTGTAATAAATGTAGCTTCAGTTCATTTCTGAATCTAATAGGTTTGTTTTTGCTTTAAAAGGTGGAATGACCAAGAAAAAAGGTTAAAAGATGAATTGACAAACCAAATGGTTGAGTGATTTGGAAATGACACCTTTGACAAAACCAAGCTCCTTGAAAAAGCTGGGACATATCTAAAGTACGTGAGGGACCAATACAGGACCCATTTAGAGAGGAACCTAAAGTACGAGCGCCCCCCCATGATTCTAGAGAGGGAGTGGAAGGACTTGATTTTGGATGCCAAGGAGAGAATTGAAAGGAAAAAAGGAAATACAACACCATACGCCAGAAGAAGGTACGAGATACTATTAAGAATGTAATTATGTACTAATTAATTACTCTTTATATTTATATAATCTAACACATTTCAAACTTTTTATAGACTGAGTGACACGTCCAAGGCAACCAAGGCAAGACAAGAAAAGCACAGGCAACACAAACTCGACTATGGTGGTTATATGAAACTTGCTGCATGAATTATAAGTATCTCATGTAAACGAAATATTGCATCAAAATATTAATTAATTGCAAACGATTTTTTTTTATCAAACAATGCAAGCAAAATTCACAGTACCAAGGAAAAATGCATGGCTCTAAATTCAATAGAGTGCCCACAGAAGATGACAAGAGAATTTCCTACGAGAATTGAGTGGGCATACACAATATTCAAGTGCATCCGTCACATAGGTAAATATGCTAAATGGAAATTGTTTTAAATTGAATACTTTACCAATAATCTAATTGATGTTGAGTTCCAACATAAAGTGACTATATTTGTTTTAAATAAGCAAGCAATGATAACAATGTGCATGACATTGGAATGCAGCCTGCTAATCGTGAAACACCACCTGCACATGAAGGTCTGGATGTGCATCCCAGTAGTGGAGGTATTCATTTGCTATTCAAATCTATTTATGTAGTTATTAATACAATTAAACATCTTAATTTGTAATTAGAGTAGTAATTAATGTAACCTTTTTTGTTAATATTTTAGAGCATGTAGTCGGTGGTGACAAAGTGGAGCATGATCTGGGCACACAACATCAGGAATGTGATGTTCTCCACTCAGGTAAAGAGGACCACTGTTATTCCTTTAAACAAATATAATTAAAATTGGTGTTCAACATTAATGTAACCTTTAGTATTTCGACTCCAGATGATCTAGAGGGTGTTCAACATGTTGAGGTTGAGGCTAGACAAAATGATGTGGCCTCATCAGGTAAAGAGCGCAACAATTATGTTCTCTAAATTAATGAAATACTTGTAACAATAATAAAAAATGTTTTGAATTTAACCCATTTCTTTGTTATTGCAGAGGACCCCCCTGTGAGGCCTCACCTCGACTCAGTCTGACATTCAATGGATTTTATATTTAGACTATTATGGATACTTTATTTTGATGCATTCTGGGACTTATAACTTATATGATTTCAGGATTTGGATAACACTGCTATGTTTTGATGATTTACTTATATGCTTTATGAGATATAACACTACATGATTGTTAGATAGGATGATATTGCAATGATAGATGTCGTTATTAAATTTGCAGGACTTTACCATGATAACAAAACTATGATGTATGGTTAAGTTTATGTGAATTGGAATGAAATTGCTTATGTGAAATTGCTAGATAAAAGATGTATTTAATATGTGCAGATGAAAATTGTATGCATGTGATGATGTGTTTTGTTATTCCTTTGAATTATATTATATGTGGATATTTGAAAGTACTAATGTGTAAATTGAGATGCGCAGGAAATTTACCATGTGACCATGGAAAATTACGGAGAGCCAAACCTAGACTTATGTATGTTCGTAAGCCAGGGGTTGTCTATTTGGAGAGACAACACCCCGTTTGTGTTGTATTTTATTCGTAACAGTATATGCTGCATAAGTGTTAAGTGTTATTTAAATTTAATGTGTAAAACCCACAAGAGACGATTTCATGTTTTATTTTGTAAAAGTGTTTTATTTGTGTCACTTGACACATGTGTGGATTTAAATTTAAATGTTTATTTTTGTCTCTTGGAGGGAAAGTGTTTAACTATAGTTTTTCTTAAATAATATAATGTGTTATCATAAATACTTTGGGAATATAATCTTTGGAGCGGTCAACATATGTTTGACCCAAAAATAAACTTCAGAGGGGTTTAAAATGGGTTAAATGAACACCTAGGGGTAGTTTAATAGGGTTTCCTAAAGCCCATAAGGTATACCTAGGGGTTAGTTGTAATTTTAGGCAAGTTTCTACTTTTAAGTGACCTTTTTGACGCTTTAAAAATTGGCTTTTTTGAGTTGTGCGAAAATTGAAAATTAGAAGTTTAAATCTAATTGAGATTTTTCCTATTGGAATGGGAGTCTTTTTCCCATTCTGCTTTACTTTTCCTTTTGGTTTTTAGAAACTTGTGAGAACTTAGAGAATGAGCTTCTAAAGCAAGAATTGAAAAAATTGAGGGTAATCACCCACTCTCCATTTTTGGAGACAAGAGAATTTTGAAAAGAAAAGAATAGTTTGGAATAGAAAAATTGACTAAGGGTAGAAGAAAGAAGATCTATGGATTGGGCAGCTCTTCCTCAAATATTATACTACCATTGGGCAGATTAAGGTTGGTTTGATTATTCTTTAAAATGTCTACTTTTCTTGTATGTGTTTGAGAGTATGATTGGTGTAAGAAATCTGTGTTTTTTTGAATGTCTTGTTTTAGTATTTCATTTGGAATTTTTGCATTATGCTTTGTTGTGTTTTGGGAGTTTTCTCAAGACCTCTTACTCTTGGGAGAGAGGAGGATCTTGTGGGTGGTAGCAGTGACAACCCTCGAGTGAGAGACTCTCGTTTGAGAGCGATCACAAGGGATCTTTGTGTGACCCTTGCTGCATGGCCTGTTTGTGCAATGGGGGTCATAAGGAGGGATATAACGCTAGAATGTCTTTGGGGGGCATAAGGAATAAGGGGTTGAGATTTTTGATATATTTATTGTGCCATGAGGTGGCTACTTGCTTTTCCATACTTGCAGTTCTCCTCAGGGTATTGGTCCACTACCACCCTTAAAAAGGTCATCACCAAAGTGTGGTGCTGTGAAGCCAAGTTGGGAGTGTGTCTAAAAATCTGTGTGTGTATGTATGCCATCTATGTGTTTGCATGTTTGTTACCCGTCTAGGGCTTGGTTCTCCAAGCTCAGGGGTGGCTACCAGTTAGCCTAGGCTGGGAGGTGAGCACTCCGTGGTCATATTTGTGTTTCCATTATGCAGGAATGTCAGGAGAAAAGACTAGGAAAAGTGAAAGGTTGCAGAAGAATACTATTGAAGAAATCTAAGTTTATTTGCAGTTGTTAGTTTTGTTAGAAGAAATACGCCCTCATTTGTTGAAATGAGAGGCAAGTTGTAAATTTGAAATATAGACATGAGAGTTGGGATTGTTGTTGAAGAAAAAAAAAAAGAAACATCTTGTAAATTTTGCAGAATATCTTAGAGATGTAAAAAGCTTGTTTTATTACTATTCCTGTTTAAAAAAAAAAGAAAGCTACTTTTGATTTGCATGGAATAATCATTTTAATATGAAAATCAGTTTTATTTGATTCAATATTTCCTCTTGTCTGTGAAATTTCCTACTTTTTACTTGTAGAAAAATATGAGTAGTATATTTTGTTAAACAATTTAATGAATGTATGCATGTTGTATTAAAGGTTTATAATCCAGATTATTTTTCCTAAAGTAAGATCTAAGATGTATGAACCCTAGAAAATATTAGTTGCAAGAAAAGAAATTTTACAATTAATTTTAGGAATAAAATCTTAAGCATTCCTCTCTTCTACTCCCTTATCTTGAGTTTATTAAACTTTAGATTGTTAAGTTGCTATAAAATTTATTGATATCTATGGTTATTTTATTGCAGAAAATAAATTTATAGTTATTTACTCTGTTGATTCTTTTTTTATTGATTTACCTTAGAGACCAGCATTATCATGTGTATGCCTTTGATAATATATAGTAAGAAAAAAATCAGAGTGTTAGGAATATATATAAATTCTATCTAAATCCTATATTCATAGAGCATATGGACAAAAGAAAAAAGAAAAAAATTATTCATCTTTGTAATTGAAAATATAAATAAACTTCTTTCACTGTTTTTGTTATAATCTTAATAACAAATATATATATATATATATATATATATATATATATATATATATATATATATATATATATATATTTTAAAAAGAAAAAAAAATTTAAAATAAAAAATGATTAAGCGGAGGGTTTCGGCAGGGGCCGAACGCACTGTGCAATGCACAGTGGCCGGCGGCCGAGTGCACTATGCATGGCACAGTGGCCGGCGGCTGAGCGCACTGTGCATGGCACAGTGGCCGGCGGCCAAGACCACTATGTATTGCACAGTGGCCGGCGGGCCGAGCTCACTGTGCATTGCACAGTGGCCGGTGGCCGTGCGCACTGTGTTATACACAGTGGCCGGCGGCCGAGCCCACTGTGCCTTGCATAGTGGAGACTTCGGCGGCGCCGACCTCCACCTTCCGCCTCCTCCTGCGTGCGCTCAACCCGATTGCCGCCATGGCCACCCTGCGGGGTAATGGGGTTTAAAAATATATATATAAATTTAAAAAAGAGAAAACCCTAGCTCGGTTAGAGCTAGGGTAGAGGGAAAGATAAATAAGTTTAAGGGTTTTTGTTTTAAAAAAAAAGATTCAAAGAAGTAATTTTATAATGTATTATAAATTAGGGTTTTTCATGAGTTTTTTAAAAAAAAGTTGTGAAAAAAAATTTATATTTAAAATTGATTAGGTTTTTCAATTTAGATAGACGTGGAAAATTTAATCCCAATTATTTACTTTATTAAATTAACTATTGTGAAACCTTGATTAAATAAAGAAGGAAATTAATTCCTTGAAAGCCAAAATTGATTTTGGAAAGATAATTTTTCCTCATTGGATAATGTCATTTAGAAATTGCGTTGACACTTAAATCCAATAAAATAAATAATGATTTAAAGAGAAATTTAGACAATATGACTTTATTGGAGATCAATTTTTATCTACGTCTACCAATTTAAATGAGTTTAATAAATTAAACTAACGACTATATTTGATGAGAAAATAAATTAAAACATTTAGTTTCCACAAATGAATTTTATCATATTTGATTTTTAGGGATTTTTCTCATTTTGCCCCCAGTGTCTAGCAAGGAAAGGAATATGACAGGTGAATAAATATGCTTGCTGAAATGATGGTGGATAGAGGGAAGACAAAGGCCTTTTATCATGGAGACAATACAAATACAATTTTCAAGGGCTATTGCATGATGGGACAAGAGACTCGATATGACAATGTAAAGCAGTGACATGGCATGAGGGACATGTCAAGAGGTTTTTGAAACCATGTTTAAATTTTGTGTCCTTATGTCAGATCAAGATCAAGGAATGAAAAAGAGTGTATGGATAGTGATAAGATACGGATAGGATAAGAAAGACCAAGAATGGATAAGGGACATGGACTGAAGGTCGGGATTGGCTAAGGGATAGTGGCAGAAAGTTGCAATAAGCTAGGGAATATGGATGAAAGGTTGTAATAAGCAAATGGATAATGGTCAACGCTTGTAGAGTCATACTTTAACATTTGTGCATTGCCTTATTTTAGGGTTTTTGCATCGCATTAACATTTCTTCTATGTTGTGCACTTGGTCTTTATCATTTACAAGCATCGAGTCCTTCTTCTGCATTCCTCATTTTTCTCGCTTTCGAATTAGGTCTTGTCGATAGCAATCTTCAGTCATGATTTTGTTCAATCCTCATCCTTGTCAATATTGTCATTTTGCGATCGATTCATCATCGATCCTTGTCCTCTTGTCAATTTTGTCATTTTGCGATCGATTTGTCATCGATCCTTGTCCTCTTGTCAATTTTATCATTTTGCGATCAATTCGTCATCGATCCTTGTCCTCTTGTCAATCTTGTCATTTTGCAATCGATTTGTCATCGATCCTTGTCCTGGTCAATCTTGTCATTTTGCGATCGATTTGTCATCGATCGTTGTCCTTTTTCAATCATGTCAATTTGGATCAATTAGTCATTGTTCCTCCTCAATTGGCGCCTATCAATTTTATCTCTTTGTCAATCTTGGTCTATTTGTCAACCAATCTCAATCATTTATCAGCATTGGTCCTTTGTCAATCAAAATCATGGCCGAATCGACATTAATTTCTTGTTGTCTTGACCTAATTCCTTGTCCTCTTATTTCTAGGATTTTATGATTTATTCATTTAATCTTGATTGTCATTTTCCCTCTAGGTTAAATAATTTATTTATTTATCCTAAGTCTTCTTGTCACAATTAAATATTTATTTAATTGGCTAATTAATTCCCCCCTCTTTTTGTGAATTAATTAATGAATGAAAAATTATTAATTAATTCACCTAATTTTCTAATTTCATCAATTTCTAATTTCCTAATTTCCAATTCATCATTTCTAACCTTATTTACTAATTTCTTCTAATTCCTAATTTTCTATTTCTCCTATTTTCTTCATTTTTTCTAATATTTCCCCTAATTTCATGGGAATGGTATTTCAATTTTGTCATAATTTGTCATAATTTGTCAATCAATCAATCTTGCATGTCAATTTTGTCATAATTGTGTCAATCAATCAATCTTGCATAGAAAATGCCAATCTTGTCATAATTTGTCATATTTGTCATAATTTGTCATATTTGTCATTCTTGATTTGAAATTTCCTTTCAAATCTCTTCATGCTAATCTTGTCATCTCTTCAATTTGTCTATAAATTGGATGATTTTTCTTTAGTCATGAGAGGATCAATCACACTTCTAGTATCCTTACGCTGTCATTTCATCTTGTCAATCTTGCTTTCATACTATGCTTTTGCACTTGTAGGTGAGATCCACAAACAAAGTAATTTGAAGGAGAAAGAAGGACAATGGAGAATTATGGAGGAGATATTCGCGTTTGTAATGGTTTGCATTTGGTTTGATTATCTTGTCTTCATATCTCTATTGAATGTTTTTAGGATTTCTTATCATTGCAATCTAGTTTTTGTGATTGAGCTAGTTTAATGTCTATTGCTTTGATGAATTCCAAATTCCTATCTACATTTGTGAAAACAGGTTCTCACAAGGGCGTAAGCAACAGGACGACTCCACAAAAGTGCTCCTATCTGGACAATACAACCACACACTAGCGAACGTAGGGACAAGTGTCATCACACAACCTGGTACGGTTACCATGGCAGGTCTTCATAGGTTTCGACCCCATACACTGGGTTACCCTGGCAACCTAATCCGAACCTCCGGCCCATCCAAGCCTCATGTGGACCCACACATCCTTACAGGAAGACAAGGATGATGGATTGCCATTTAAGACCTTCTCACAGCATGTCGAGTCTGTGTTAGCACTTGTCCCATGTGTGAGGCACAATTATTTACTTAGAGATTAACATTCTAATCTACTATTTGGTTATCACTTATTAGACTCACTTTCGATGGGTTACCCAATAGCCACTTTGGGCGTGGCCCCCAATCGAAAGCCACTTTCCCATACGACACTAAACTATACTCAAGCGACCTCAGAAACCAAGGAATACACATGGTCAAGCAAACAGAGTTCAAAAAGGAGGGAACAACCATTTGGTCAAAAATGACTCAAAAGAGGTACACTTACTGACTGTACTCTAACCAGAGACCTGACCAACTATGGTCAAACACGAATCATCATTCGATACCCACATAAAGGATATGACCAATACAACACCACAACAAAATAACAGTCAACTCGAGACCGAGGATAGAAACAGGTACCCAAATCAACCATACGACAAGGTCCAATCAAGCAAAGCAAGGCTTGCCATTACTTAAGCAAAAGCGAATACAAAAATTAAACTCGCATAGGCAATAACCAGCATATACAATCTTTTGAAATGATTTAAACATTAAATGTCGATCAAGTCTTCTAAAAGATCTAAGTATCCAAATTACACTAATAGGAAATCATCATTGCAAGGTGAATACAATACCACAATTTGCAATAGTACCATTGTCTATTTCTCGAACAGAGGAAAAATATAATTAAACCATTTATTCTACTAATTGAGAATATCAGTAACTTAACAATTTTTCCAAATGATACTTAATAAAATTTCTAAAAGCATGTCGTTTAAATTCATAATGTCCAATGATAAAATATTCATTTCTAACATTTCCAGATGGCCTATAACATTAAAATATTCAAATAATATATATTCCTGAGTAATGTATATTTTATCTCGAAATTTTTTCAATATAAATAATATTCTATTTTTTTCCAAAAAGATGCTTCCCTAATATTACAGGTCCAAAAGGATTAAATATTAATTCATATATATTTATTAACCCACGGTTAATAAAATATACACAATTAATAATTAATAATGCCTAATAATCCAATTAAATATTAATTAATATATATATATATATATTAATTTTCATTAATAAAATATATATTATTAATAATTTAAAAATGTTCAACTTTCACATTAAATATTATTTAACATATATACATTTATTTCCATCAATAAATATATATTAATATTAATTAAAAACTTTATATTAAAAAAATACTTTTAAATTAATAAACTTATTTAAAAATTTTTTTTTTAACTAAAAAAATAAAAATAAAAAAAAGATTCAAAGGGGGGCGGCGAGGGTCGGGCCCACCTCCCTTATGCGAGGGTTGGGCGGCCACTGTCGTGCCCTAACCGCGGGCGATGCAGGTCCTGCGGCGCCTATGCGGCCACCATGGTCCTGCGGCCACCGCAGGGGTCGCAACTTGCTGCGGCCACCGCCGGCTACGACTTGCATAGGGGGAGGAGGCGGCAGGTTGAGCCTCCGCTCCCCACTCCTCCAAACCCCAACGAAAATAAAAATTTTGTTCTCTATTTTTAAAAAAAAATAAATTTCGATTTTTGCAAAATACATATTTTTGTTTGATGATTTCTTTTCTCAAAAGAAACAAACCCCCAATTATTTATTTTCCTTTTTCAAAAACACAAACACCCATTTTGTTTAAAACAGTCTCATAATGAGACTTAAATAAAAATTTCCAGCATAATAGAGGTTTTCAAAATTGAAGAATATGCGGAAAAACCATCCAAATAATAATCCTTTTGGGCATAAGAAAGCTCATTTTTCATGCAAGGATTCAAGCAATAAGCCAATACCAACTAATTTCCACAATGATTCATAACCTTGAGGCAATCAATGGAGAAATTAAAACCAAACAACATGAAGAACATCCAAACCCCATTTAAAAAAAATAAAATTTAAACAATAACTAATTGATAACCAGAATTCCTACCTTAATAAGCATTCTTGGAAAGGATCTGGTGAAGAGCCCCAACCTGCAGCTCAAGGAATCCTTCTCCTTCCAAAATCCCCAAATTTTTCATCCCAAAATATTTTCCAAAAAATTCAATCCCCACTATTTTCCAAAAGTCTAGGTTAAATGGGAAAAGTTTGACCAAAATTTTTATTTTTGGATTTAAAATAAATCACAAAAACAATTCTTTTAAACTATATCAACAAATTAAACTTGCCTTTCAAATTTAAAATTGATTTTTCCAAATAATTGAATTTAACCTTTCTATTTCCAAAATGTCAAGAAGATAAAGTTAATTCTATTCCAATTAAATTTCGATCTTTCATTTCATAGGCATAAACATAATACATTTAATATTGAAATTTAACTATTTAATTGCACTTGCTACCAAATTGAATTGGGCAATTCAATTAACGATTAATCACATAAATAAATCTTGTTTAATTTAGTCCCTTAATCTTTAATGCACAAACACATACTTAATCCAATTAAATACTAAGGACTAATTACTCAATTTAACCATACACGCAAAACACGCAACCGAAGAAGCCAAATAGACAGACGACTCGCATACCCAACCAAAGGGAGTACCAACGACGATTGACGATGCTCACTTGAGCATGACTATGGTCAAACGAGGATATCACGACCACCTAATCCAACTCGAAGGATTTAAAGAGGTACACTCAAACCTGCGAATCCAGGTGAAGACGAACCTTGCACTCATGCGGTACTGTACCTGAAATCTCCTGCAACCAAGAGTCATACATGCATACATATATAAATTTAATGAACGCGTTAGTCCGAGATGATAACACGAAATAGGAGAATTAATTAACTTGCATACAAATTGGTGCGAAAACCACATTAATAGATATGGACTAAATCAAACATCTGACTATAATCATTATATTATGATAAACTAACCAAGGTCAAACTGAGATTAGAAATTGATTAGGGCAAGGGTACTACATTCTTCCCCCCTAGGTCCCGACTTACTCCTAGAAGTCATAAGGCTAGATGGAGAACATGTCGTACGCATAAGCCCTGAAACTCATTCAACACATATTAAATTGCACATAGGAATCTTTCCATAAATAAATGAAACATTATTGCTAAATCCTCTACGAATGCCATTACCCATTGGCAATATACATCTAAATCCATACACTTCTTAAAATATTCTAGGAATCATCAATAATCATAGTAGAGGAATAAGAATTTTCTCTCTTTCATTACACCAAGTTAATGCATTACAAAGAGGTAAACAACAATTACCATACTCCTCTATAAAACATGACAAGGAAACATGCCATCATGATCAATTTCTACAACCAAAACATCTTTTTCACAAAAATTTATCGCATAGAACTAGCTTCAAATATCAATTTCTACAACCAAGTTAACTTTCAATAAATAAGAGCAATGTAAATAACTCAATTGTTTACACTTGCTAGGCATAAGGAAACCTTTCCAAAGACTATGTCCCATAACATAGTGACAAGTTAACACCATTTACTCCATGATACCAATAATAACCATCCACATAACTAGAATGCATAACTCAAAAGGCCACAAGTGAGCATGTCTAATGCTCGGTCAAAGATAACATGCACAATCAACATCTCTATGCCTGATCTTAGAACAATAATATGATCATAAATATCCAATATCTCACTCAAAGGCTTGATGGTGCTAGGGCACACCATAGCGGTGCTACCTTCCATACAAGACCTTCGTGGACATCCCTTGTTGAGTAAGGTGGTTAGCCTCCAAGAGATAGTCACCACACATAGGTAGGTAGTGGATCCTAGTTGCATCACAGCTTCACATACCCCCATCCTCAAGGTTCCTTACGTCTACTTCCTCGAACACACTCTACCAAGACCGTCTCATACGTCCTTGGAGAGGAATTTCACATTTCAACACAAGACCAACATACGAAAAACAATAAGGATAAACCAGTTTAGCCACCAAAGTACAGATGAATAAAGATAATAAATCATCAATTCCAACAGTAAGGCAATAAAATAATCCGGAATTGCAACACCAAATCAAAAGTGCAAAAGATCACAAGATCATGGCTAAACCTTCAAAGTCAAAGTAAAATAAATTGCTGGTCCCCAAAGAAATATAAAGAATATCACAACTGCACATAACATCACTATGTGACTAGCATCTAGCCACCAACGAGGAAGGGAGGAACAATTGTCTAGCTATTGCAGTAGCTCATCATGTGGTGCGACATAGTCACACTACCCACATGGCATGACGGTGTCACCTTGACATCACCCCACATCACGTCGTCACGCGGAATGGCCATACCCCAAGCGGAGAAGACACACAATGGACATATCCCACATGGTAGTGTACCTCGCGGAAACAAGCATGCGCAGGTCATGTCCCGCATAGCGACGTATCTAGAAGGATACTTGCCGTAAGCGAGAGGTATACATGGCTAAGGTCCACCCACATGCCCACCAATACATACAAACTGGAAGCTCATGTGGATAAACCTACCTTTCTTGAAGACAAGGAAAATGATCCTCCAAAATGCACCATCACTATGCTCAAGAAATTCCATCAAAATGCTCAAATAAGGAAGGAATAGGCTGCCACACATAAACCTATAATTAGATTCATCAAAAGGGAAAGTATTGAGTACACCTTTGATATAGTTTTATAGTATAACTATATCATTCCTCGAAATAGAGAAGCTAAAGTCGCTTCGCGCCGATATTACTCCTACGCCAATCCATACTATTCCAAGAAT
Source organism: Cryptomeria japonica (assembly GCF_030272615.1). Lineage (NCBI taxonomy): Eukaryota > Viridiplantae > Streptophyta > Pinopsida > Cupressales > Cupressaceae > Cryptomeria > Cryptomeria japonica. The sequence continues at coordinate 141,752,545 of NC_081410.1, forward strand.
GGTGACTTCTAATACTACCCCTAAACATACTGAATTACCCACAACCCGAGGTTTGGTACTCAGTAGGGACACAAATAAGAAACATCACATAAACAGTATGGTTTCCCATACTCATAAGCAACATATCCTCCATGGTTGATTACTTCACCAATCCATGGGCCCATATAATAAGTATTGGTTTCTTACAATACACACGAATACACCAGTACTGGTTTAGTCACATTTAGGGGGAGTACTTTCCAGTACACTATCACCTATTCAAGGAACATTTTAAATAATGCTTCCCACATGAATAACTGAATAAAGTTTACTCTAGATTTAGGTACCGACACTATTAACAATTCACAATTACATAAGGAAATAACATCATTCCTATATCTTTCTCAAATTTCACTAAGCATACGAATTCACATTACTAACTATGCAAATTTTCTTTTCCAAAAAGGACTTTCATCTTTCAATATGAAGCCAAAATGCAACAGTACAATTTCACATGTTTTAAAAACATTCTATTTAAATCAATGCATTCTTTGTAGCATTTCTAAAAATCTTATAATATAGTCAACGAGAAGGGAAAGAGAGTTTGATAACCAAACTATTTCCTACAAAGACACAAGATCAACAAGATCACACTATATACTAAAATTTCTCACTGTAGGCCTATCATTAATTGCACGGTTTTCATTTTGCTACCATTTTTAGAAGGATGCCAAATAGCCTAATCATGACATTTCCAATTATTATGGTTGCAACAGAATGTTCTAGTTTTCCAAACAACAGAGATCAAAACAGGTAATCTCATCGATGATGCAAAGTCTCTTGAGAACACTCACTACTATAATACAATACAGACACATGTCATAATTTGCAACCTATCATTGAAAATCAAATTACGATCAAAAGGTAAGCGAGGAGCTATCAACAAAATAATACATATCAATGCCTACACATCAAACAGGCTTTTCATTTGCACTTTCTAAACATAATAAGGTAATTACATATACCCAAAAGCAAGTCCAATGGAGCATTGCTAAAATAAATCCTCAATCAATCTGGTTTAATGAAATACATAAAACAATCTTTCGTGGAACACAATAATACACTCTTGAAGCTACTATAACATGTTCCCTTTTTATACTTCCTTCATAACAAAGTAGTTTCACATAACAACTATTCGCATATAAATGCACATTACTTAAAATAGAATTTAATTATGTTACTCCTCTAATACACAAGAAGAATTCTTTAAATGAAAACATACACTTTTCTTCCAATAACCAATATTAACTTTCAAACCCAAAGCCCCTTTTTTATTATCTAAAACACAGAAGCATCATAGGGTTCACACAGGGTTCAAGAAGTCACACCCTTTTCTTTTGCAAAAAGAAACCTCATATAAGAGATAATTACACATATCCCAACATTTTAATTTCTAGTGAGAGAGAGGAGGAAGGGTGTTTAATCATTCAATTTGCTACTTAATAAGCATTCAATATTTGCCATACTAGTCCTTCAAGCGAACAACACTAAGCTAGATCATAATCTTAAACAAGCACACTTCGCACTTTCAGATTCCAGACAAGCACTGGCCAACCCAAATGGATTAGTCTAAAGAGTACAACAATTGATGAGGAAGGTACATACGACTCTCTTGCAGAATACGAGTAATCGTAGACCAAGACATCGATAAGCACATAAAGAACATATAATCATTCAGAACACCAACATTAAGAAGGTGAGAACAAGTTGTGAACACACATGTTACACACAAGTTAAGATCTGCTCAATCACTCACATACAAAAAGGAGGACAAGCATGCACATAAGGTCGATACACCTCACACCAACTAAGGGCACACGCGACACCAAATATCCCAGTGTTTGCAACATGGGCTCTGATACCAAATGTAATGCCTCGCTAGGAAACCTTGAAGGGATAAAGCTAAAACATACAAACGGAGTGCAATAAATTTTTAAAAAAAAAGTTAAACACAACATTAAGATACATCGAGATATCAAAGTACAGATTACATAGCGGAAGACATCATCTAACACCTAAAGAGTTTCCCAACGTGATTACTTAATTACACATTTAACTTAACTCACACAATTAATCCAATAAGCTGATTATCTTTAACGAGATAATTCTTAAACAAGGATAATTTCTTTCAGATAGATGAAAACATAAATCACAAAATAAGGTTCATCCATTAAGATTCCTCTTTATCCTTCATTCAAACTTTTCATTAAAATTTAAGTCATACATCTAATTTAACAACACACTTGAATTTCATCATAAACTTATGAGATCTTTTCATGCATACTTAATTTCCTTAATGACAACTGAATAAAATCCATTATCCTAAGCTACATTTTTTCATGTTCCCATTTACTGCATTAAAAGACGACTGAATACATGCATTTAAAATTAATTTCATCTTATCTACTTATACATTCTATCAAAATGTCATCCATACATGCTAACACTAAACATGAAACATAAGAATAAAAGCATCACATAACACCAAGATGATCTCGGAGTTCACCCCTAAAGGGCTACATCTCTGGGTCTGCTCAACTACAAGACCCCTATGATAATTAATAAAGTTATGAATACATGAGGTTCTCATAATTTACAATCCTGCCATCAAGGCGAAACATAACAAATATACAAACGACCACATCAGTCAATAAATACATAATTGATCCCTGAAAAAAGGAAAGGATCCAGCTGAACATAAGTAAAGCTAATACAAGGGTCCATTAGGACATCCACAAAACTGAGTCATCACCACCCAAGGTCTAACATGAAAACAGGTTCTCACAAGGGCATAAGCAACATGACGACTCGACAAAAGTGCTCCTATCTGGACAATACAACCACACACTAGCGAATGTAGGGACAAGTGTCATCACACAACCTGGTACAGTTACCATGGCAGGTCTTCATAGGTTCCGACCCCATACACTGGGTTACCCTGGCAACCTAATCTGAACCTCCAGCCCATCCAAGCCTCATGTGGACCCACACATCCTTTCGTGAAGACAAGGATGATGGTTTGCCATTTCAGGCCTTCTCACAACATGTCGAGTCTGTGTTAGCACTTGTCCCATGTGTGAGGCACAATTATTTACTTAGAGATTAACATTCTAATCTACTGTTAGGTTATCACTTATTAGACTCACTTTCGATGGGTTACCCAGCAGCCACTTTGGACGTGGCCCCCAATCGAAAGCCACTTTCCCATACAACACTAGACTATACTCAAGCAACCTCAGAAACCAAGGAATACACATGGTCAAGCAAACGAAGTTCAAAAAGGAGGGAACAACCATTTGGTCAAACACAACTCAAAAGAGGTACACTTACTGACGGTACTCTAACCAAAGACCTGACCAACTATGGTCAACCACGAATCATCATTTGACACCCACATAAAGGATATGACCAATACAACACCACAACAAAATAACAGTCAACTCGAGACCAAGGACAGAAACAGGTACCCAAATCAACCATACGACAGGGTCCAATCAAACAAAGCAAGGCTTGCCATTACTTAAGCAAAAGCGAATATAGAAATTAAACTCGCATAGGCAATAACCAACAGATACAATCTTTCAAAATGATTTAAACATTAAATGTCGATCAAGTCTTTTAAAAGATCTAAGTATCCAAATTACACTAATAGGAAATCATCATTGCAAGGTGAATACAATACCACAATTTGCAATAGTACCATTGTCTATTTCTCGAATAGAGGAAAAATATAATTAAACCATTTATTCTACTAATTGAGAATATCAGTAACTTAACAATTTTTCCAAATGATACTTAATTAAATTTTCAAAAGCATATCATTTAAATTCATAATTTCCAATGATAAAATATCCATTTCTAACATTTCCAGATGGCCTATAACATTAAAATCTTCAAATAATATATTTTCCTGAATGATGTATATTTTATCTCGAAAATTTTTCAATATAAATAATATTCTATCTTTTTCCAAAAAGATGCTTCCCTAATATTACAGGTCCAAAAGGATTAAATATTAATTCATATATATTTATTAACCCACGGTTAATAAAATATACACAATTAATAATTAATAATGCCTAATAATCCAATTAAATATTAATTAATATATATATATATATATATTAATTTTCATTAATAAAATATATATTATTAATAATTTAAAAATGTTCAACTTTCACATTAAATATTATTTAACATATATACATTTATTTCCATCAATAAATATATATTAATATTAATTAAAAACTTTATATTAAAAAAATACTTTTAAATTAATAAACTTATTTTTTTAAAAAAAATTTAACTAAAAAAATAAAAATAAAAAAAAGATTCAAAGGGGGGCAGCGAGGGTCGGGCCCACCTCCCTTACGCGAGGGTTGGGTGGCCACTATTGTGCCCTAACCGCGGGCGACGCAGGTCCTGCGGCGCCTACACGGCCACCACGGTCCTGCGGCCACCGCGAGGGTCGCAACTTGCTGCGGCCACTGCCGGCTACGACTTGCGTAGGGGGAGGAGGCGGCAGGTTGAGCCTCCGCTCCCTGCTCCTCCAAACCCCAACGAAAATAAAAATTTCGTTCTCTATTTTTTTTAAAAAATAAATTTCGATTTTTAGTTTGAAAACAATTTCGATTTTTGCAAAATACATATTTTTGTTTGATGATTTCTTTTCTCAAAAGAAAGAAACCCCCAATTATTTATTTTCCTTTTTCAAAAACACAAACACCCATTTTGTTTAAAACAGTCTCATAATGAGACTTAAATAAAAATTTCCAGCATAATAGAGGTTTTCAAAATTGAAGAATATGTGGAAAAACCATCCAAATAATAATCCTTTTGAGCATAAGAAAGCTCATTTTTCTTGCAAGGATTCAAGCAATAAGCCAATATCAACTAATTTCCACAATGATTCATAACCTTGAGGCAATCAATGGAGAAATTAAAACCAAACATCATGAAGAACATCCAAACCCCATTTTAAAAAAATAAAATTTAAACAATAACTAATTGATAACTAGAATTCCTACCTTAATAAGCATTCCTGGAAAGGATCTGGTGGAGATCCCCAACCTGTAGCTCAAGGAATCCTTCTCCTTCCAAAATCCCCAAATCTTTCATCCCAAAATATTTTCCAAAAATATATTTTTCTCCAAAAAATTCAATCCCCAATATTTTCCAAAAGTCTAGGTTAAATGGGAAAAGTTTGACCAAAAAATTTATTTTTGAATTAAAATTTTTTATTTAAAATAAATCACAAAAATAATTCTTTTAAACTATATCAACAAATTAAACTTGCCTTTCAAATTTAAAATTGATTTTTCCAAATAATTGAATTTAACCTTTCTATTTTCAAAATGCCAAGAAGATAAAGTAAAATCTATTTCAATTAAATTTCGATCTTTCATTTCATAGGCATAAACATAATACATTTAATATTTAAATTTAACCATTTAATTGCACTTGCTACCAAACTGAATTGGGCAATTCAATTAACGATTAATCACATAAAGAAATCCTGTTTAATTTAGTCTCTTAATCTTTAATGCACAAACACATATTTAATCCAATTAAATACTAAGGACTAATTACTCAATTTAACCATACACACAAAACACGCAACCCAAGAAGCTAAATAGACAACCAACTCGCATACCCAACCAAAGGGAGTACCGACGACGACTGACGACGCTCACTTGAGCACGACTATGGTCAAACGAGGATATTACGACCACCTAATCCAACTCGAAGGATTTAAAGAGGTACACTCAAACCTGCAAATCCAGGTGAAGACGAACCTCGCACTCATGCAATACTGTACTTGAAATCTCTTGCAACCAAGAGTCATGCATGCATACATATATAAATTTAATGAACGTGTTAGTCCGAGATAATAACACGAAATAGGAGAATTAATTAACTTGCATACAAATTTGTGCGAAAACCACATTAATAGATATGCACTAAATCAAACATTTGACTATAATCATTATATTATGATAAACTAACCAAGGTCAAACTGAGATTAGAAATTGATTAGGGAAGGGGTACTACAACATACCTTGTACCTGTAAACACTCCACAAATGTCAAGTGTACATTGTCATGCCCAAACTTTTGTGCACGAACGGAATAATTTTTTTTTTTTTTTAAATAATTAACTAATTAACGACTTACTTAACTAAAATAATGCATCTTGGTTTGGTCTTAACTATATTTGTGTAAATCAAGTAATTAAGTTCAATTTAGCGATAAAGTTAATTAAGCCATCAACGAGCTAATATTTCTCCCAAAAGGGTTATCACTAATCTCCATTAATAACTTAATTAAAATCTCAAGCATAACGATTAATCTCAAATTTAAATGATCTAAAATTTTTCTTATCTTCCTTAACCACCTGGTTTCTAAATTTAATTGTTCTAGTTATTAAACCACCTCATAAAAATAAAATCTCCATGCGTTAAAAATACATTATAATTTATCGATTAGAGGGCCCTCTTGCCCTTCCAAATATCATTGTGCTTATATTTTTTTTGTCTAATCTGCCTAAGTATTCAAAATCTTCTTATAAAAATACTTCTACATTTGCCCAATATTTTAAAAAGATACAAAACTTAATTTTACATCTAACAAATTTAATCCAAATAAGTACTAAATTTAATCTACTTTTATATATATATATTTATTCACTTATAAATTTTATCTATGAATGTATTCTGAAGAAGGGGTGGGGCTTTTAATTTTATTATATTAAATTACCCCTTTTTAAATATACCCACCACTTATCTATCTCCTTTTTAAAAAAAAAAAAAAACACAAAGAACTAAATGTGTTTGCCCTAACCCGAAATTAGGGTTAGGGCATGTGTGTAAAACCTCCATACTTATCCTCTTTTTTTTGTGTGTGTGTGCTGGGTGTGTGTATGAAGTTCCTTTCCCCCTTTTTTTTTAGCTTGTGTGCGTGTGTGTGCAGGATGGTCGGCGGCCACGAGAGGCGGCGCGCAGGGCCGAACCCGAAGCCAACTTCCCTATTTTTTTTTTTGCGTTGTTTGGTTAGACGGGCGGAGGAAGGGAGAGGGAGAGCCGGGCGGAGGGATTTGTTTGTTGCCCGCAGCGTGGGGAGGGAGGCAGGCGGGGCATCGCGGACTGCGGACGGCGCCGCCCGCAGGCTGCGGACGTCGCCGCCCGCAGTCTGCGGGTGCCGCAGGCTGCGGGCGCCGCCGCCCAAGGGCTGCGGCCCCCGTGCTTTTTCCAGAACACGCGCTATGTTTTAAAAACGTTGTTTTTTTTTTTGTGCTTAAAAAAAAATGTAAAGTGCGAGGATTTATATCATGTTTTTTTCTTTTTGATGATTTCATATATATATATATATATATATATGTATATATGTATATATGTTGGTAAAACAAATATATATAGATTTTACTTTGAGATTTACAGGTTTAGCACATAAACAAAATTATATAAATGTGTATATATATATATATATATACATATTTAGAATGGCTATTTAACAAGATGGTTAGTTTTCTCTCTTTCTTCTGTAGAAATACCAGATTTGTAAATATATCTCTTTTTTTTTTTTTTTAAAGAAACAGATTTTTCAAATAATACTTAATGCTTAAAATGTATATATATATATGGTTATTTGTCACTCAACTAGGCATATTCTTTTTTTTTAAAAAAACTAACAATGCATTCTATTAGCAACTAACAATGTAATCTTTTTGGGTAACAAAATAAACCTAAAACTAAATGTTATTTTTTTTGAATAGAAATAGTCCACTATAGTAGGGTTTTATTTCTGCTATACATGGTGTAATACATAACTGATTTATTTATTTGCAACAGCAAATTAACATAAAGAACATGTAGTAATAAGCTACATCTATTTGCAGAAATCATAAAATTGCATTTAATTAATTTTTTTTTTCTCTTTTGTAAATCATGAAGATTTATATACAATTTAGTACATTCCTTCATTCCTTTGCAACACTAACTAGAGTGAGAAAAATATACATACTTCTTTAGCAATTTAAATACAAGTAAATATGAACACAAAGGTTTTGAAAATAAAACATCTACATTTTCCTTTCCATGGTAATAGAAATACATTGCTTTACTTTTTGGAAAATAAATACAACAATGACTTTCTCTTTCTTTTACAAGCTAACATTGAATACATATTCTTCTTTCCTTGTAAATAAACACAATCTAGCTCACTTTTTTTTTCCTTTACAAACTTCAATAGTGAATACATTGTCTTTTAACTTTTTCTGCAACATAAAACAGCCACATAGCTCTTTAATCTCTCTTTTCCCATCCCATGCAACCTGCAATAAAACACAACTTTGACCATGGAGAGCTCACCTCCCAGCCTAGGCTTACTAGAAGCCACCCCCGAGCTTGGAGAACCAAGCACTAGACGGGTTACAAACAAGCAAACTCCACAACAAACATAGGAAGACACTCAACATACAATTTCCCATCCCAAGCTACACTTTCACCACATTCGTGATGATTCTTCCACGGGTGGAAGTGGACCAAGTACCAATGGGGAGATTGCAAGCCAAAAACAACACAAGCCACCTCATGGCAATACAAATGCAACAAAATACTTCCACATTCCTTATGCCCCCCAAAAGGCTCAAGGCCATATTTACTCCCCTTATGACCCCCAAATGCATACACAAGGCTATGCAACAAGGGTCACAAAGGACACCCTTGAGATCACTCTCCATAAGGAGAGCCTCTCACCCAAGGCTGTCATACTCCTTCCACCCCAAGATCATCCTACCCTCCCAAGAGTAGGAGATCTTGGACACTCCCAAAAACAACAAGAACACAAAACAAAACACATAGAATTGAAACTACACATTCTTTACTTCAACAAAAACTTCATAAAACACTTTCTTTACAAGCATCTCTTTCCTTTAACAAAACAACATAGCTAACATAAACAACATAAACAAGAGGAGATAAAAAAAACCAACCTTATTCTGCCAATAGGTATGCTAAAATAAGTTGGGGATGAGCTGCCCAATTCCACACAAACTTTTCTCCAAATTCCACCAAAAATTCTATTCTACTACTAATTTTTCAAAACAAAGCATAATCTCCAAAAATGGTGAGTGGGTGATTACTCACTAAGTCTCCAATTCTTGCCTAAGAAGGCCTCTCACACACTTCCCAACCCCTTGGGTGAGGTGAGAGTTCCCATTGGTTGCCCTTCCCAAACTCTTACACATTACTAAATCCGGAAAGGGAAAAGGTGAGAGAAGATGGGGAAGAGAGTTTGACATCAAAAGGGAAGGTTGTCTATCCTAGGAGGAACTTTCTAAGTTGAATTTTCGTTCACCTTGGAAACACCACTTTTTGAGGTGACTAAACAGTCACATGGGAGAAGTCACATGATTCAAAATACCCCTAACCCATAGGTATACCCTTTGGACCTTTGGAAAAGCCTTAAAACTGACCCTAGGAGTCCATTTAACCCTTTAGAAACCCAACTGAAGTTTACCTACGGGTCAAACCTGAGTTGACCACTCCCAAGACTCCCTACCCAAGGCAAATTTGGGACCACACTCATGTTTTTGAATGGCTTTGGTAGAAACAAAACTCCCTCCAAGAGACAAGTCAAAATCAATGACACTAATCAGCACATGTGTCAAGTGACACAATAAAAATACAATATAAAAATCACACATGGAATTTGTCTCTTGTAGGATTACACATATACAGAGAGATTAATTTTAACACTCAAGCATCATACACTTCACAAATAAAATACATTACAAATGGGGTGTTGTCTCTCCATATAGACAACTCTCGGCTTAACAAACGTACACTGGTCTAGACTTGGTTCTCCATATAAATTCCATGGTCACATGGATAATTTTCCTGCGCATCTCAATCAACACATTAGTAATTCCAAATAATCACAATTATACATAATCAAATACATGGATTTCATTGCACATCAAACACTTCATACATTGGCAACAATAATTCAATATCTCTTTCAATTAAATTCGATTTCACATAAGCAATTAACGTAATTCTCAAAATTGAACCATTCATACAATAAGCATCATCTTTCTATCATCAAAATGAAGTCCTGCAAATTCCAATAATGACATTCACCATAACCATGTAATTCTATTCTAGCAACATAACTATAGTTTCATAATCATCATGCATAAAATAAAGCATCAACATATGTCAATGTGATCCAAATCATGGAATCATATAAGTTCTAAGTCCATAAAGCATAAAATAAAGCATCCATAGTAGTCTCAATATGCAAATAACTGAAAATGTCAAACTGAGTCGGGGTAGGGCCTCACACCCTCCCCCTCTAAGCATGAACTTCCTCTTGGAGTTCATCAAAAAGGTGGGGGTACTGTGATCTCATACGTGCTGCATCCTCCCATGAGGTTGTGACCTCATCATAGCAATCCCACTGGACCCTAACCTGGTCCAGCTCTCGACCTCGAAGGCCCAGCGTCCGGCGTGCCAAAATGCGAATGGGCTCCAAAGCTAGCTGCCCGTCCGACTCCACCTGCAAGGCATCCCAATCTAGAATATGAGACTCATCATAGATATACTTCCTCAAAACTGAAACATGAAACACATCGTGGATGCGTGACAGGCTAGGTGGCAATGCTAGACGGTAGGCAACTGGTCCTATCCTCTCAAGGATCTCAAATGGTCCTACAAATCGAGGTGCGAGCTTAGAACCCTTTCCATATCGGATTGGACTCTTATGCGGTCGCACTCTCAAGAAGACTTTGTCTCCAACCAAGTAGCTACGATCTATCCTCTTTGCATCCGCATATTTCTTCTGTCTATACTGAGCCTCTCTAAGACGCTGCCTAATCAAATCCACCTGCTGCTCCATATCCCGAACTATCTCTGGACCAATAGCAACTCTATCCTCTATGCGGTCCCAACTCAATGGTGTCCTACAAGGTCTGCCATATAATGCCTGATAGGGTGGCATCCCCAAGGACGTGTGATGCCCATTGTTATAGGCAAACTCCACTAAGGGAAGGTACTCTTCCCATCTGGTCTGGTGATCCATCACATACATGTGAAGCATATCCTCTAACACCTGATTAACTCTCTCTGTCTGGCCATCCATTTCCGGATGATAGGCCGTACTGAAATTGAGCTTAGTACCCATAGCTGCCTGTAATGCCTTCCAAAAAGAAGAAGTGAAGAGGGAATCCCTGTCAGAAATGATCTTACGTGGAACACCATGAAGTCTGACAATGTCTCGCAAAAACACCTATGCTACTGCTGGTGCTGTGAAGGTGGTATGAACTGGTGAAAAGTGAGCCACTTTGGTCAACTTGTCCACCGTCACCAAGATGGCATCATGGCGACGAGATGACATAGGGAGACCAATGATGAAATCCATGGATATAGTATCCCACTTCCACTCTGGTATAGCATGAGATTGGAGCAGCCCACCTAGATGGCGGTGCTCCGCCTTGACTCTCTGACACTCAAGACATCGGGCTACCAACTCGGCAATAAGCTGTCGCATTCCTGGCCAATGGTATAGTTCTCTCAAGTCTGCATGCAACTTCTTGACCCCGGGATGTGCTGCATAAGGAGCTCTATGAGCCTCTGTGATAATGAACTCCCGCAATCCCCCGGAAGAAGGTACATAGATGTGCCCTCTATGGCATAATAACCCATCGGACTCTAAGGAATAATCCACATATTTCCCTTCTAAAGTTTCTTGAGATCAAATAGCCTGGCAAACCTCTAAATACCATCTGTCCTCTGGCAATCGCTGCATGATCCGATCTCTCAAATCCGTGGTCATAGACATGGTGTATACCTCGTGACGTCTCCTACTCAAAGCATCCGCTACTACGTTTTCTTTCCCTTTGATGTAGTGAACGTCAAAATCATACTCGCACAAGAATTCCATCCATCTCCTCTGATGTGCATTAAGATTCGGCTGAGTGAATATGTATTGAAGGCTCTGATGGTCTGAGTGCAACTCAAAATGATGACCCAAAAGGAAATGTCTCCATCTCACAAGTGCATGCACTACTGCTGCAAGCTCAAGGTCATGAGTAGGGTAATTAAGCTCGTGAGTCTTGAGTTTCCTAGACTCAAAAGCTATAGCTCTGCCACTCTGCATAAGTACTGCTCCTAAACCCTCTAGAGAAGCATCTGTGCAAACCATGAAATCAGCTGAAGGATCTGGTACTACAAGGATAGGTGCGGTAGTAAGAGTGTTTTTAAGTTCCTGAAAGGCCTTCTCGCACTTCTCCGTCCACTCAAATTTCTTCCCTTTGCGCTAAAGAGAAGTGATAGGATGAGCAACTCTAGAGAATCCCTCAACAAAACGTCGGTAATAACCTGCTAAGCCCATGAAGCTCCTGACCTCTGTCACACTAGTAGGTGCTGGCCAATCCATAATGGCTCTGATCTTTGATGGGTCTACTGAGATCCCATCACCGGATATAACATGACCAAGGTACTTGACCTCTGTTCTAAAGAAAGCACACTTCGACAAACTGCCATACAACTGATTTTCCCTCAAACACTGCAAAACCTGTCTCAAGTGCTCCTCATGTTCCTCCTCATTCCGTGAATATATCATAGAATAATCACTCAAGGGAAAAACACAAAACAACCTATGCATCCCTAAATACATAATCAAATCGGGTTGAGGTCAATACCTCTACAAACTACAAATGAAAGGGCATTACAAGATATGGAGGTGGTGTTGGTTGTTCTTTCATTTTTTCAAGGCTAGGTTGGGTCTCTTCAAGCTCTTGTTACTCTTCAATTTCATCAATCACAAGATGTGTAGGTCCTTAAAGGCCTTTTATTGACCTAAGTTGCAACCCATTAATTGAATTCATTAATAAGATAAGTTGGATATCCATCCATCTCATTGTTATAGGCCAATCATGTCACCTTATTGTTTAGATTTGGTGTAGGTTGTGTAGGCATTGGTGTTTTTTATGGTGGGTGAGATGGATTGGATGATTGATTATTGAATGTTGATGGTATGGGTGGTTAAAAAAATTGTGACTAGTATCGGATAATAGTACACAATGTCGAATATGATGGATATTGGGGGAACTCTGATGGAGTTTCCCTTTATTCATGTTGCCAAGGTTTTGGGGTATGTTGATACTTAATTGGCCACTGTGGATAAGGTGGAGGTGGTTGTCAGCCTCCATACCATCCAAGTCGAACAAGATTCAGAAAAGAAGCATATTTTCCTCTAGGCCCTATATTAATAGATGCATTAAAATCATTAATCGTACTTGGTGGCATAACACTTAGTTTTCAAGGTCTTTGTTGAGCCATAGGTTCTTCAGTATATTTCAATTTGTTGTATCTACAAGTAAAGGTTGTAAAGAAGTATTCATACTAACATCTTTTGGAGACGAATTCTTAGTTTTGCTATAAGTAAATTCCTTAATAGTATGTTTTCTATGACAAATAAGGGCTTCTTTTTATCTTATATGCATATACTGTGTCTATTTGTTTTCCCATATGACTAAAAATTATCATTTTTTAAATCATCAAGAAGCATATCTAATTCTTTCTTGATAATACATGATGTGCTACCTTGAAAAATGTTGCCAAAATAGTTCTTTATAGATTGTGGGATCTTGAATAGTTCCTACAAATATCACATTTTTTATTAAATTCTAATTTAGAAATATCTCCATCATATATGAGATTCAAAGCATTGATACATCATGAATTCCTCTAAGAAGGGTATTTTAATAGCTTCAATAGATACTCATGCTAGTCTCATTCTTTGAAAATTAAGGAATAACCATTAGATTAGATACTTATGCTAGTCTTATTCTTTGAAAATTAAGGAAGAACCATTCAAGGAAATTTTCTAATGTTTCTTCTTATTATTATGACTTTTGAAAAATCTCATCAAGGACTTCCTTTGTCTTGCAATAATCCTAATATTTTGTCAAAAGTCATTCCTTCATATTATCCCATGTACGAATAAAGTGTCATCTAAGTCCTATTAACTATCACAATGCAATATCCTTTAGTGTAGCTAGAAATAACTTATGCTTCTAAGAATCACTTTTGTAGTCATATTTGCAACACAAGACATCTAATTTAGATAGAAATATGTTAGGATCCTCAACAAAAGGCCCTTAGAAAATTGGGGCTTCGTCCTTAAGATTAAGGATAAAAAATTCAAATATAATAGGATAATTGTTGGCCAAGACTCGGTCATTTTTATTGTTGTTTCTATATGCATTGGACATAATTTCAAAAGCCCAAGGTGTCCAATAAGACGAACATGGTGTATGTTATTTTTTATTTTCTTGGATTCTACTACTTCATAATTTGTTGTAACTTTTCAAATTGTTTTGCAAACTTAGGAGTGATTGTCTTAAAATAATTTTTCGAGGCTATAATTGAAAGGTATCACTTTTGTTTTTTCTAATGGAATACTAGGTGGTGATTCAAGGTCTAATTATGTTTGTTCATTTGCTAGTTCTATTAGTTGATTCAATCACATATTTTTCTAGATTGGGTTTAACTAGCTTCTTTTTTTTTGGTTCATATATTGTGGCCTCACTTCTTGTTTTAGATTTTCTTTATTTATTGAGCTACTCACTATAGTGTGTTTAACAAATTTACCTTTCTCATCTCTAATTCAATGTATGCATCTATATGATTTAATACAATACAAATCGAGGATAGTTGCCTATGAAAGGTCAACAATTGCATGGACTTTCTCCTTGATGCACAAGTCATAACTCAACTTACTAAGCTATCAATCATTTAAAGTCTTTCCTTGACAAGGACACAAAAATGTTGGGACAAAATTGAGGGTCTTAATTCAATTAAATAAATTTTACTATGATTTGGGATTCAATCAAGTCTTATGACAATATGTGATGTAATCTTGTGAAATACATAATGGCTATATGGTCAAGAGTTCTAGGTAATAAGCAACCTAACAAAGGGACTGCAACAACTAAAATCTTATATGGTGACTTTTTTGAATTCTACTTAGGAAACAACACAATCTACTACAACAACAACATATTATGCTACATGAACAAGAAATTCTATTACATGTAACTACCTTCTATTTCCAATAAACTTACAATTATTTTAGTTTAAATACACAAGAACATAAAATATATTTTCAAGAATAGATTAAAAAATGAAAATTACTGTAAATCATGCTCCACAAGTCAATTAAATTTTTACCCCATGATTCATACTCACATTTCACACACATGTTAGTGATGATTTAAAAAATATTGCTACAACATAACACAAAAAATTAAATGATAATATCACATATTTAATCTAAATAATCACAAAAATATAAGAATGTCACCTAGTTTTATGTATAGTGGGCCCTTCTCTTGGTTGGTTGCATGATAAAATAAGTTACTACACAAAACAAAAAATATATTTCTATATTTCTTATATGCCTAACATATTAATACACTTGATCACAAAATTAAGGGACAGATGAGCGGGAATGGGAGCTCTACAAGCGGGAGTGCTAGGGTTTCTGTCGTCGAAGAGGGTGGTGAGGGTGAGGATGAGGGAGATCTAGATGAGGCAGCAGATGGTCTAGGTGCAAGCCCCTCCATTGCTTTTGTTCTTGCCTCTTCCTTGAGCACGTTTTTCCCCTTTGGTGGGGTCCAAAGGCTTTTTGGAGTTTGCGGTAGGGTTTGTGCAGGGTGCAACTGACATGATTTTGGGGGGCTTTTCGCCTCATGTGGTACCTTCTCTTCCTGCATGGAGAGGTGTGGGGTTGGTTTTGTTTCTGATCCTCTCTATGTATGTGGTGATTTTTGGTCTCATGTGGTTGTATTTTATTGTGGGAGAGGCGCTCTCCTGTTGCTGCCTTACACAAGGTTTGGGGGCTTGGTCCTCTCCATTTTGGAGGTTAGACTAAGGTTTGTTTTCTTTCTCATGGGATGGTTGCAGGGGGATATTTTGAGGTGATCCCAACTCCTATTGAGGTGGAGTTGAGTCTTTCCTATCTTCCTGTGAGAAGATGCATGGAGAGGTTTTGGATGGTTGTTTTCCTCAGACTTTTGGGGTTTTTCTTTCTTGGTTCTAGGACCCAAGTTAAAACCCAGCACTTTGGGTTTGGGGATCCTTCCAAAACCCCATGGGGTGGATGTTTTTGGCCTTGAATTTTTTATGATAACCCTTGTTTTCTTATTTTAGAAGATGGGTCCTTATGTCTATCTCTCTCATGGCTCCATGGCCTAGTTTTTCTGGCTTGTTATTCTACATCCTAGTGTTTTTCTTGTCATTCTTATTGAGGTGCTCCTATCTTCTATAGAGGGTGAGATGGATGTGGCTAGAGGAGACCGATCTCCTACTGAGGTGGAGTTGGATGTTGTTTGCTTTGCCTGGAACTATTGGTTCGTGGTGGTTGTTTGTGTTTAAGGTTCTAGGTACCTTGGTAAAACCCTGTCAGGTTGTGGGAGCCTTCAAACCCCCACTTTCATGGTTGAGGGATCCTTGAAAAACCCTTTTTTCTCTGCTCTTTTCAAGGGTAGGCTGGATGATGGTAGTTTTCAAGAGCCCAGTTTTTGTTTTTGGTTAGGATTTGATTTTGTTGTTAATAGCCTAGAAACTTTGTTACAGGTTAAGGGAGCCTGGGAAAACCCTTATTGTTGGCTGAGGGTGCCAGATAAAACCTTGATCTCTGCTTTTAGATCTATAAGTTGATTTAGATCTATTGATTTTGCTAGCTTGATTTATTTTTGGTTACTTTGTTGATTGGCTTGCGTTGGTTCGATGCCACAAGGCTAGTTTTGGTTGTGGCTTTTCTTTTGCTTAATTTTGAGTCATATCTTTGCAACATCCCTTTGTTGGTTCCAGATTTGTGAAAAAATTGAGGGTTTCAAGTCCCTTCAAAACTTGTTGTACGGGGTTTCTGGTCCCCTCAAAACCTATTTATCCTAATCAAAAACCTATCATTACTTTTTTTATGCTTATAAATTATATATAGAATATGGTCAACAATAACTTTAGCTAAAGAAAGATATGATTATGTTAACCCACAACTCATAACCATGAAATTTACTTTAGGTCTATGGTCGTGATATTGTTTGAAAAAACAATAACAAACTTAACAATATTTTCATTCCTAATCATCCAACATGTACTATTATCAAGTACAATCAAAATGTAGAGTCTTCCCTAAATTAGTGATCCTTCACTTGAAATACCCACATATTATAGCAATCATTTTAACATGATTCAACCATCCAACTAAAAACATGAGTATCTCTAAAAAATGACATTATAAAGCATATTTCATTCATTTTCAAAAACATATTAGACGCTTTTATTTTATGAAGTCTGTTAACGAAAAAATTGGGGACTAGGATAAATAGCTTTAGACATTGCAAAGGGTTCAAGGGTATCAGTTTTAGGTAGGTTTATGACTCGTCACCTTTCAATGTGCTAACAACATTGTAGAGTATGAATCTTGTTATGACTTAGTGTTTGCATGGGTTAGGAATATTACATTATTAAGTTTGTTTTGTTAAGATATAATGAATCGGTTGTACAAATATTTGTTTGTCATGTATATTTAGGGAAGCCGCTTGAGGAGTTTTCTATAAAATAGGATATGAGAATCCTATAAATATTTAATGTGTTTGTGTCAAGAGATATATAAGCATATATTATTTATTGTGTAATTTGTTGTGAGCTTCTATATACTTTTCCCATTTTTCTTACAGAGATCTCATGTTAGGAGTGAATATTGTTCATAAGCATGAAATTAAATGATAAAGGATTCTTTGATACTCATAACTAATTTCCCTATAATTACTAAATATCTATGTAGTAAAAGATAAAAGATGAAAAATATAGAGAAATATTATTTGGGATACTATAGAATTGTTTGATACAATTGGATTGAATGGATAGAGAAATCATAAAACATTGGCAGTGATGATTTAGTTATTACAACATCGAATTTGACTTGAAGGAGGTTACTTCTCATGAGCAATCTAGTGTTGAAATATTTACAAGGCCAAGTATACCAAATAACATCTATAGATGGCAAGTGTTAGATGATACTCAACAAATATATGGGTTACTAAATTGCATAGATGAATTTGACAAATATATGGTTGATTGATCTATCTTATAGTTGAGATAGAATATGGAAAAGAAATGTTTTTGGGTGATAAAATGGTACTACTAAAAACCAACACCATTTCCAAAGGACTTGTGTCATTAGAAAGAATCTTTGATAGTGTCAATTTCTATAAGTGTAGAAGTAAACCTATTGATGAGGATAGCATTGAAGATTTCAGTCTAGCTACTGAAGTAGCACATAAGATTATTTACATTGGTACAAAGTTGAGAGTTGTTGAAAAACAAATATTGATCACACTATAGAAAACTTAAGATGTGTTTTTTCTAGTAGATTTTGATGAACTAAAATCTTACATGGAGGACCTATTTCAACATGTGATTCTACTCCATCCTAATATAAATATTTTTTGACCAAAATAAAGGCCTTGGAATCCTTACTTTACTCTTCAAATGCAAAAGGAATTGATGAAGTTAAAAGAAAGTATATAAAATACATAAATTATTTTGAATGGGTGTCAAATCTTGTTCTAGTTAGGAAGAAGTACAGAGAGATAAGGTTATGTGTGTACTTTAAAAACTTAAACATAAAATCTCTTAAGGGTAATCACCCACTCCCAAGCATAGGCCATTTATTTCTTAGGGTAACTAGATCAAAATTGATGTTTATGATGAATAATTATTTTTGAATATAATCAAGTGGTGATTAAGGAGTCAAAGCAACACTAGACTATATTTACTACTCCTTAGGATGCCTATGTTTAGATGAGAATGTCATTTAGACTATAAAATGTATGTTCAACTTTTCAAAAACCAATGGATGTTGGCTTTGCAAGCCTCGTTAATGAAATAAATGTGGTGTACTAGGATGAGCTAACCACCTAGTCCTAGGAAAGGAAACATAATTGCAAGTACTTGTAGATTATTTTTTAAAAAGTGCCTTGAATATGGAATTTCCTTTAATCCCCAGAAGTGCATATTTAATATGGATTAAGGTAAGTTGCAAGGGTGCATTGTATCTTGAATAATTGGATGAGGATAGATCTAGACAATATGAAGACAACTTATCTCATTCCCAAGCCCCAAATAGTCAAAGGAGTACAATATTTTAGTGAAAAATAACTTTGATAGAAGGTTCATTCCTAAATCTGTAGAGGAGGCCAAGGGCAATCTCCAAAATATTAAAGAAAGGACAACCAATCAAATGGATTGAGGAATTAGTTGATGCATTTGTGAATATCAAGGAAGCTATTAAAGAACCATCATTTTTTTAGGTATAAATTATTCTAAGTCATTCTAACTCTTCTCATTGCTTCATTCAATACTATTGTTGTTGTCCTACTTCAAAACAACATTGGTGGATATCAGCAACTTATTGCTTTTTTTAGTAATTCTTTACAAGGTGAAGCATTCAATGATGAAAAAAATTCTTATGCTCGTATCAAAGCTATCAATATTTATAGGCCATATTTGATAGATGCAAGGACTATTGCATATGTGCCACATACAATAGTGAGAGACATTTTTACTCAACAAGATACCTCAAGTAAAAGGTGTAGATGGATCAGTAGGATCCAAGAATATGATATAGAGGTGCAAGTAACAAATTTTATATGAGGCCAAGGCCTAGACAAATTGATGTAAAATACAAATTTGGATGTAGCTAAAATTGGTGAAGGAAATTTTGATTGTGTTTACACCTTCTATTGTTTCAAATTTGGCACATGGTATATGATGTTATTGTAGACGTCTAAAATTAATTAAATTAAATATTTAATTAATTTAAGACTTTATACATAATTAAATTAATTAAATTATATTTATCCTTATTCTTCTTAAAAAAATTTATCAATAAATAGCTAGATAGGCTAGCAACTATGTATTAATTGCAAAAAGATTAACAAAAACAGGGGAGGTGTTTGTACTCTGTTGACCTCCCGACCAAAAAAAAGAGAATCTATCTATACCACATGTCCAAATTCTACCTAGTATATGCCTAAAAAAACCTAGGCTACCCAAAGAGCTACATCATACCTTACCATCTCTAACAAAAAACTAACAAAATTGGAATCAGAGAGTAGTTGCCTTCTTGAACAAACCCTGGTCTACCATTATCGCTTCTACTAATTGCTATACCCCACACTACTTATTACCATAGCATAGGAAATAGTAAAACAAAAAAAAAAGGAAATTTTTGACATCACCAAGAAGAAGAAAAAAATTTAGTCACCCTCGATTGTGTTGGAAACCAAAACAATTAAGAGGGGGGGTGAATCAATGTTATACTAGAATAGTAAATTTTAGCCTTATTAAAACATTCACACACCAGCCGATATACTGATACATATAGAATTAAAAGAAGTAAAGCAACCAATAAGTCAAACACATAAATGAGAATCATAACACACCTATTTATGTGTGGAAAACCTCAAAGAGGAAAAACCACGGTGCGATTTGTGATCCACAATATCAATCCACTGGCCATATGAAGAGATATTACAAATATGAGGGGCATGCACTTCCAGGAAGGCTTACAGCCTAGAGCATGTTGGAATTCTACACTCTTATGAGAATAGTTGATGTTGTCATTGATGGAAACCAGCTGGAAATCATCTGGTAACCAACCGGTAGTTACTGACACTGGCAATAGACTTCTACATACACCAGCAAACACTTCACCGGCAACGACAACAATGCATATCAACACTCAAGACGACATGGAATAAACTTTTGTTTATTGTTTTATAATGTAATTATCTCATGTAAAAGCTGACATGGCATATTGTAAAAGACTCATATATGTATGAGATCTTATAGGTCATTTTGATATGAGAGAGAGTGGAATATAGATGATATTTTGTATAAGGTGATATAGTTGACAGCGAAGGTTTTGGTTATAGACTGAGCTTAAACCGGTACTGAACTTGGCATAGTTGATGTTGATTTGAAGTAGTACATTGTATTGGATTTTGATAATCCATTTTGTAAGTCAGTGAGACTTCTACTTGTGATTAAGCAGTGAGCTTTAGGTAGTTGGCCTTCGTGCATGTGCAAGCCCCTCTTTGTAAGTAATATTTATTCATTGGCCAGTGAGTGAATATTGTGGGTCACAAATCCCACTGAGGTTTTTCCCACACTGAGTTTCATCGTCAAATATCTTGTGTTATGGTGTGTTCTCTATGTTGTCTCTATTATTCTTATTTGTTGTATTAATTCTTATTTGCCGGTACACTATTTTGGGATACAAAGTTCTTAATAAGTTTAAATATTTTGTTAACCGATTAGACATTGATTCCCCCCCCCCTCTCAGTGTCTTTGGGACTGCCATTGATTCTAACAATTGGTATCAAAGCATGGTCCTCTATTTTCAAAAGCCTAACAGCTTGAGGAAGATTCTGATACCGATACAAATGGAGAGCTTCAGACAACAATTGGAAGGAGCTCTTGTAGACTATGATGCAGAAAAGGTGAAGAACATCATATTCAAGGATGAACTTAAAACTTGGTTATTGCAAAGAATAAGAGAAAATAACTTCATATGCAGATGCAGAATGAGGATGATGAAAAAGAAACTCTTAGAGAACTTGCAAACAAGTTGAGACAAGAAAACAACAATACGAAGAATGAAAAGCAAGATATGACTATGAGGCTATGTAAAGATATTGAAGACGGGAAGAAGAATGAAGAAGACCTGACTAGGAGACTTAATGATGCTGGAAATGAAAATCTGAGACTTAGTCATGAAAATGATATGCTAAAGACATATCTAATTCACATGGAACATGATAAAACTGATCTTATGAGACAAATGGGAATTATGGAAAATGAGTTGGCTACTGCAAATAAATACAAAGACAAATTCAAGAAAAGTTTAGAGGAGCTTGATGACATGCTGAAAAGTCAAAAACCTAATGGAGATACTAATGGACTTGGATTTGAAGTTGGAGAAAGTTCTGGCACTGCAAACAATCTAGATCAAAACAAACCTGTAAGACAACCTAATGCTTAAAAATTTAATGGTAAATGTTTCAACTGTGACAAATATGGTCATAGAGAAAATCAGTGTAGATTTAGAAACAATCAGAATATTAATGTACCCACTGGTCAATGTTCCAAATGCAACAAAATTGGTCATAATTAAGAAAATTGCAGAATGAATGTGAAATGTTATGCTTGTGGAAGATATGGACATTTATCTAATCAATGTTGAACACAAACCAGTGTAGGATATGGAAAGGCTATTCAGAGGAATAATGTGACTTGTTATGCTTGTAACAAAATTGGACATATTGCTAAATTTTGTAGAAGCAAGACTTCACTGGCAAACAATAAAGGATCCAGTTTGAAAGGCAAAGAAAAGGTAGATGAGGTAAAGAAATAATTTTCAAAACAATGGATTAAAAAGAGAGATCAGAAAGTTGGTGAAACTATCTCTATACTAGTAGAACACAGTAATCCTCCACCGGAAGGAGATTCTTCATCCAACTAAGAAGTAACCCTTTGGGGGTATTGCAACAAGTTGATAATCATGCAGATTACCCTCGGTTGATGGCGAGAAGATACATTTCTTCTTTACCGGCAAATGTGTTAAGTTTTCACTCAACCGGCGAGCATTTAATGTAGTTGGTGAGAGATATGTCATTATAAATTAGTTGATTTCCCTCATTTTTGACTCACTGAGCATTCAAATTATCTAAGAGCGCAAAAACTGAGCAAAGGCATTCAAGGTGAAGGTGCGAAGTGATTTCTTCAGACATTCAGATTATATTCAAGCAGTAAAAGGTATTTTTCAATGGCCTCTTCTTCTTCTCCTGAATTTATTTCAAACCCTACCATTGTGGAAAATGTGAAACACCCTAGGCCCGTGTTTAAGATAACTCCCAAAATTGATAAGCAAGATGACTCTATAGGGGCATTTTCGAAGATTCCTAAAGGTGCAACATTTGCAGAAGACCCTAGGATGTATATACATTGCAATATAGAAGAACTAGGTTATGAAGAAATGATAAAAATGTTTACTAAGGTCATTTGTGATGAACATGGTGTTGTTAAACCCGAACATAAAATTATGGAAACTCTAGGTTTTGTAGAAATATTGAATATCCCTCAATTTTTTGAGGAAGTAGTAAGGATTGTATTGAGCAGAGCACATGGAGAATCCTTATGGTTAGATTATGTCTGCAAGATAACCCGACAAGCAATTAGGGCAGTGACTAGTTTACCCTCAACCGGTAGCAGACCTGATAAAACAAAGAAGATTCCTAACAACAAAGTGATAAGCCTAACCAGAGCAACATCTGACAATAGATCACTGATAGTAAATGATATCAAGGACATCAATGTGAGATTTGTAAGTATGGTGCTAGGATACAAGACCACACATACTAATAGGATAAATTCAGTTTGTAGTCTCTGTATACACAATGCTTATGAGATGGTAAACAACAATGCAATGATAGATGTGTGTGAATGGCTAAAAGATGAGCTTATTGACAATTTGAAAAAGATTAAATGAGATAAGAAAGGTACTTTCCTCTTTGGAAACCTTTTGGTATGCTTAATGTTGTACTTTGCTAAAGAAATTCCCAGTACAGGACCTAAAGACTTTGGTTATGATACACTGGTAGGAAAACAACTACAGGAAGCTTTTATTGGCATGGGAACTGCTAGAAACAACAACATAACAAATTACTTCAAAACTTTCCAAGCTTAGATGAGAGCTAGAGAAAGGATACCACAGAGTGTTGTAGATAAATATGACAAAGAGATTTGTTTTGTTATCAAAAGAGATGAGATTTTTGATAATTGGGATATATTTTTTGTGGAAAAATAAAAACAAGAGGAAATGAACCGACCTAAAAAGAAATTTAAAGTGTATCAGAAGGACAAGGACAAGGGAAAAATGGTGGAATTCCAAACATCAAGATTACTGACAATCTATCGCCACCTTTGGATAATGCATCGGTACACTCAATTGATCCACCGGTTACTGACACTGAAGATATTACACATGATGATACAAACCCTGAATCTAAGATACTCTTTACCATGAATGTGGATACTCAGGAAGTAAATATTGTTGTGGATAAGGACAATTTAGAGGTTAAGACAAACAATGTTGATAGTGGCAACATGGCAGAGAAACCAGTAGAAATTGTTGAAGTTGAGATCCCAACCCAAATAGAGCAACCGTCATAAACTGAGAAACCTACTGAAGGTAAATATGTTGGCACAGGGCCACCGGAGATAGAGATACCGACAATTGACCTTTCAGAGAAACACACTAAGATAGAAGTACACACTGAGACAGAAAAACTGGCAATCACAGTGACATTTAAATAGTCTGAGAAACCCTTGCAGGTTGAGATGCAAACCCAGACTGATCCATCAGAGGAAATTGCAAGTAAAATGGTTACAACTGTTGGAAGAACAGAGGTAATATAGGTAATTGGTCATACATCTAGCACATCTATAGATGAATTCAAACCTACCAATGTTACAAAGGTACTTTTGGATTCAATGAAAAAGATAATGGATTGCAATGCATTGGCCTACAAGGAAATTGATAACACTTTACCAGTTCTTAAAATTTTTTGCACCAAATTGTAACATAGATCATATTAAGGATTCTTTAGGTAAATTGGACACATTGTCCAAATTTATTACCGACAATGTAATAACTATTGACAAAGTGAATGAGGACACAATAAAGGAGAGAGTTGAAAAATAGGAACAAATTCTTTGAAGACACCATAAAGAAGTATACAGAACACCTGAATACATTATTACCAGCACATAATTCTACAATTTTGGAGTACAAAGAGCTATATAGGAAAGCATGCAAACCTCACCTTTTGACAGCGGACATAGATAAGGAGATTAGTAGAACACAAAAAGAAATAGATGACATAGCTGATAACATAATTGGTTCATCCGGACATATATCAGTTTTTGAACAGGAAATGACAGTTTTTTAGGATAAATTAGAGAAACTTGAGAAAGAAAAGCCAAGGATAAGTTCAAATGCTCGAGAACTCAAAAATAAACTTGGTCCTAAGTTAGACAATCTTATATCTCAGAGAATAGAAATATCTAAGGCATTACTTCAGGGAGAGCGATCACCAGAAGAACACATGCACTATCTCACCAGCACGATCCAAAAAACTGTGGCAACTTTGAATGATAGCAAAAGGTTTATGCAGAGTCTAAATCTAGTTTTGGCAGATATTTTTCAAGATTGTAATCAACCGGTTACAGACCTTGAAGTAAAATTTTTGCACTCGTTTGACTATTTTTGACAACCTTTTTCATTGATGTCAAAGGGGGAGTAGTGGAGAGAAAAATGCTTATTTAGAGGAGATCATTTGCTCAGGGGGAGCACATCTTTTTGGAAACTTTTTGGACTTCAATTTTTGGAACAATTTTTTTATTTTTCTCATGAGTGTTGGCATCAATGCCAAAGGGGGAGATTGTTGACATTCTACACTCTTATGAGAATAGTTGATATTGTCATTAATGGCAACCAACTGGAAATCATCTGGCAACCAACCAGTAGTAACCGACACCGTCAATAGACTTCTACATACATCGGTAGGCACTTCACCAACAACGGCAACAATGCAGACCGACACTCAAGCTAACATGGAATAAAATTTTGTTTATTGTTTTATAATGTAATTTTCTCTTGTAAAAGATGACATGGGATATTGTAAAAGACTCATATATGCATGCGATCTTATAGGTCATTTTGATATGAGAGAGAGTGTAATATAGATGATATTTTGTAGAAGGTGATATAGTTGACAGCGAAGGTTTTGGTTATAGACTGAGCTTAAACCAGTACTGAACCTGGCATAGTTGATGTTGATTTGAAGCAGTACATTGTATTGGATTTTGATAATCCATTTTGTAAGTTAGTGAGACTTATATCTTGTGATTAAGTAGTGAGCTTTAGGTAGTTGGCCTTCGTGCATGTGCAGGCCCCTCTTTGTAAGTAATATTTATTCATTGGCCAGTGAGTGAATATTGTGGGTCACAAATCCCACCAAGGTTTTTCCCACACTGGGTTTCCTTGTTAAATATCTTGTGTTATGGTGTGTTCTCTATGTTATCTTTGTTATTCTTATTTTCTGCATTAATTCTTATTTACTGGTACACTGTTTTTGGATACAAAGTTCTTAATAAGTTTAAATACTCTGTTAAGCGGTTAGACACTGATTCCCCCCCCCCCCCCCCTCTCAGTGTCTTTGGGACTGTCATTGATTCTAACAGAGCACACTACTCAATCACAGTAGGAACCTCACTGACTACATAAAATTCTAGACTACAATCTGGAGAAGTGTGAACTGCTAAGATAGCATCATCTATGCCAAATTACAGTTCTGATTTAAGCTCTGTTTGTTCCGGTCTGAAACCCTAAACCCCTTACCAGAATAACCCTTACAATAATTTCCTCAGATACATAATCTCTCCAAATTATTTCGCATCATATTACATTCACATATCCATCACTATGTTTATATCTCTATCTAAATGATCTAATCTTAACTGACCTATATACCTTGTACAATTTTTATGCCTTATGTCAGCTTACAAAGATATATACAATATCAAATTACATGTCGGCTAGATAACATAAATGTATGAACATTAAAACATATTGTCGATGTTGGATCCAAGATATGTCAGCCTTCAATACCGATAACCTTTACTATACCATGTCATCATGCATTGTTGGTGACCAAAGAAATATTTTTGACCTATCGGTGTCGGTGTCGGTGCTAGTGTAGAATCTGTGAAGTGCCTGTTGGTACACCATAGAATCAAAACATGAAGCTGAAACACAAAATCATGTTGCCATCAATGACAACATAGTGAAATAAACCAATAGAGTGTCAATTGCCAACAATATCCCCCTTTGGCATTGATGGCAACACTCATTTGAAAAATAGTCAAGGTTTCATCTGTCGCTTTCATCCTGCCCTGCTCCCCCTAAGCTGAATATGAAAAATACTCCATATCTCCAAAAGCTTCAAAACTCTATAACTCCTACTAATGTATGCAACTCTTTTATTCTTTTTCACATCTATACTACTCCCCCTTTGAAATCAATGGCATTAAGAATTCTAAAAAGAATGTCAAAGATTAAGAACTGCCCCAAAAATATCTCACCGGAGCTTGACAAAATTCAAAATTTATGGATAAGCCTTCTCCAGTAACTCCACATAAGTATCCCAGCTGGTTTTGAATGTGTCAAAAATAGATACAAGTCCACTCAATAAATATGAAAAAGACTCTTTTTCATTTACCTATGTCAATGTGGGTTTTCCCACCATATACATGCATTCTTTCTTGTGTACACAGAGTGAATCCAACCGGGGACTCACCAAGCCTCTCAGACTTCTGGCTCTAATAATTATTTTGTCTCTTTCCTTTTCAAGGGCATAAATTTGGTTCTCCAAAATCAAAATTTGGCCATCAATTAATGTAGTCAATGAAATTAATCCATCAAAAGAGTTAGCAATACTTGCAATTTTCTCATGAATCTCTTTTATCTTTTTATCTACATTTGATGTAAGTGTTTCAGTGTTACAACATACCCTATATATATTTGTACATTGTTTCAAAGAATTTTCTATTAGGATTAGCTTCTCCTCAATCTTTTTCTTCTCTATTTCAATTATCTGATCAAATGCAGATCTCTTAGACTGAGTAAATATTTCTAGCGCTTTTCAGTTTGAGATTTATTGTAAGGATTGAAAGTTTTTTGATATGTGCTTAGTGATTATCTTAAGCTTGTTGGATGGGCTCACTTTATTTTCAATCTTACTCTCCAGGACAAATATGTGTACAACAATGATTGATTGATCTATAATCCCTTTGTCTATGGATCCCTCCTTCATCATTTTTTGTGCATCCATCATCATCAGTTCAGTGGGACTCATTTTTGTGATGGTTTTATTTTCTACCTGAGAAGTGTCAATTGACATTAATGATGGACCAACAACCGGTTCCCTATCATATTCCCCTATTTTCTCCTCTGATGTTTTATCCTTTATAACCTCCTCACTTGCACCGATGGCTTCACCACTTGGTGCAGTCTGTGTAACTGTGGGTTCCTCTATAGGAATAGTAACCCCAACCTATATATTTGTATTCAGAGGAAAAAATTCTTCAATATTAGTATATTGTACAATGTTAGCTTGTTCATTCTCAGTATTAACCGATATCTCAGTATTTGTCTGTACATTTGTATTTACCGGTACTCAATTTCTACTATCTTAATATTTTTCAAAACTGATGGTCAAGTACCCATAATCCCCTTACCTTTTCCTTCAACTGAGGTATCTACAATTTCTGTCTTGCTTTCCAGTGAAGTAAAGAATCCTCTGTTTTCTCCCAAAAATTTAACCCATGCGTTTTGAGTTTCGTTTATTATTTCATTTACTCTCCCTAGCATCAGGCTAGTTATCCTATGTTTACTATTGAAAACTTTTATGTCTACCACCTCAAGTGCCTTTTCCATTTTATCTAGAATTATAGTAACACAGATAGATAATAGCTCTTGAATTTTAATGTGTTTATCTTCATGCATAGTTGGTAATCTTCTAGCGTCCAATATGTTATATAACTCAGCTGGTATTTGATTTTCTATCTCTATTAAGGCTTTCTTATAAATATCCAAGTATAATAGGACTACTTTCTCTACCTCTCTTTGTTCATCATCCTCTAAGTTTTCATAATAAAATTTAACATTCTTCAACGTGCCATCTTTAGTGATTTCATCTACTATTTTTGCACAAGTTTTAGGTGGTATGATAGTCACATTACTAGTTTCAAGTGCTAAATTGATGTCACTCTTCTTCTTACTCTTGGTAGTACCAGATGCAGCTGCAGGTGTAGCTTTAGGTGCTTTCTTATGTGCCAGTAGCTTAATTGTCTAATCAGATGCTTCTTTTCTTTTGCCTGTGTTTCCGCTGGTTTCTTCCTAACAACCCTCTTAAATGCTAACAATGTGTCATCCTCCAATTCAGATTCTGTAGTAATAGGCTCAATATGAACTTCCAGATCCTTCCTCTTTCTGCCTTTCTCCGGGACAGCTTCAATTAGTGCCTTGATGTCTTTTGAGACCTTTTGCACAAATTTACTTGGTTTTCCTTCCTGCTTCTCTCTTTTCTTCCAATTGAACTCTCTTTCAAGCTCTTGAGTTTTTTGTTGTGCAGTATCATAGGACTTCTCTGCCTCATCAATTTGTGCATCAATTAGTATTTTTGCATAGGCATCAAGAATCTATACATCTACCTCATAGCCCATTTCCTTAATCCGAATTGTTCGAGGCTTAACTGCTTCCATGAGAGTCTCATCCTTCTTTACCATAAAGCATATATCGGTAGAGTACTTTTCTACAATATGCTCAGGTACCCTTACCCTAGACCTCATAGATTTTTTAAATGCCTTAAAATACCCCCATACCTTATAACATTGAGAGGGGGGTGAATCAGTGTTATACCGGAATAGTAAATTTTAGCCTTATTAAAACATTCATACACCAACCAGTATACCGATACATACATAATTGAAAAAAGTAAAGAAACAAATAAGCCAAACACATAAATAAGAAATATAACACACATATTTATACATGAAAAACCTCAAAGAGGAAAAACCATGGTGGGGTTTATGACCCACAATATCAATCCACTAGCCATATGAAGAGATATTACAAAATATGAGGGGCCTGTACTTCCAGGAAGGCTTACATCCTAGATCACACTGCTCAATCACAATAGGAGCCTCACTGACTACATAAAATTCTAGACTACAATCCGGAGAAGTGTGAACTGCTAAGATAGCATCATCTATGCCAGAATATAGTTTCGGTTTAAGCTCTTTCTGTTTCAATTTGAAACCCTAAACCCCTTACCGGAATAACCCTTACAATAATTACCTCACATACATAATCTCTCTGAAATATTTCACATCATATTTCATTCACATATCCATCACTATGGCTATATCTCTATCTAAATGATCTAATCTTAACTGACCTATATACCCTATACAATTTTTATGCCTTATGTCGGCTTACAAATATATATACAATATCAAATTACATGTCGGCCAAATAACATAATTATATGAACATTAAAACATATTGTCAATGGCGGATCTAAGATATGTCGGCCTCCAATACCGATAACCTTTACTACACCATGTTGGTCTGCATTGTTGGTGACTAAAGAAATATTTCTGACCTGTCGGTGTTGGTGTAGAATCTGTGAAGTGCCTACCAGTACACCATAGAATCAAAATATGAAGTCGAAACACAAAATCATGCTGCCATCAATGACAACATAGTGAAACCAACCAATAGAGTGTCAATTACCAATAGAATGAGCTTTCCTCTTGCTCATGCATTCATTGTGTTGCAATTGCCTTCGCAATCACTAAGCAGTCCTAGCCGCACTCAACATGGGCCTCTCCTATAGTAATTTCTTGAATGATCCTCCTATCATCTGAGATCCACAACTCTCCCATTCCTAATCCCCACTCATTCACATCCTCTTCTTCCTCATTTTCATCAACACCAATGTCCATGCAACCCTGGAGACCCTCTTTCCTCACAAATTTCCCCATCATATGTTTTAGGCCTTACCAAATTGTTGGTCACAAAGAGAAGGAAATCTAGGTTTCGATTCCTATTCACTTGACTATCATTGAAGTTCTCTAGTTCCATAATCTGCACCACATAAAATATTTGAACCTCCCTGTCTCCATTCCAAGACAAGTAGTAATGATGTACCAATAGAATGTGTTTATGCTCATCGATATTGTCCAACACTGCATCTATCTTTCCTAGAAAGGAGTGATGGAAGACCATCTGGCAGACTTTCTTCATTCTTGATTTTTTCGTTTCCCATTTGTATGCAGAGTGCCATGAACATTGCTAGGATATTCAAGTTCACCCTGTATTTGTGGGTCGCTTTCAGAAATTTGACCCCCCACACCTTCTTCATAGCATGAAGGACTAGAGGATGGCTCATCTCTAGAACCATGAAAATCCTTATGTCTGAAATTTCTCCCAAGAATGCCACCTACTGCTCAGTCGCCTCTAGAAAAATAGGGGTGTCCATTGCTATCGCTCCCATCTCTCTCAAATATAAAAGGGAAAGAATTGTTCCTTCATCCATCCTTTCACAAATAAATAGCCACTAGTCAAAAAGGTGGCATGTTGAAATGAGATCATGCCATAATGGCCCCTATTTCCAAATTGTACTTCATATAAGGCCTCATTGTTGCCAATCTTTCTCATAATCACCATTTAATGACTTGGAAGGTTGGCATTCTGACACCTTGCAAATGTACCATTCAATTCCTAACCTTTATTTTCTTATGATTTTGGTTGTGTAGTTCTCTTTTCAATCAAATTAAATGCCATGTGTGAAACCACCACCAACATGACGCTACCTTATTCAATTACTTTAGTGGCAAATATTCGCCAATGGCAAATTTTTCACGTCGGCCCTGTCGGAAATGGTGAATATTTTGTACTGTATGGGGGTGGCCATGTCGCCAGAACATTATCAATTTCCGTCAACGTCATGGCCCGATCGCCATATGTTTTATGCAATTGAATGTTTCTATGCGATGATTTCGCCAATACAATATATGGTGGACGCACGGTAAATTTAATTATTTCGCCTACACTCTCCGAGGTTACCTTAATAGATGACCTTAATTCTCCTATAGGCATGTGAAGATTTATTATTCGGGGGGACCCAATTCGCCCGACATCTTGCCGACGCGTGTCTCCAGTCACCCCAAATTTCGCCAACTATATTGTATTTGCTATTCGCCTATTATTTGGACGACCTATAATCGCCTCGAAAATTACGTAAGTCGTATTTGGACGACTTATAATCGCCTCAAAAATTACATAAGTCGTATTTGGACGACCTATAATCACCTCGAAAATTACATAAGTCATGTTATAATTACACGGGATTTGCCAAATATTTGTATACTGGTAAATTCCCGCGGAATTCGCCATATAAGGATTGGTATAAATACATGCAAAGATCAGATCTATCTCAACACAATCTGGTGGGTTCTAGGCTCTGAATTCTGATCAATAGCGAAGTTTTAGACCAAGGAAAATCATTGTTGTTGATTGTATTGGCGACTGCCTGTTACCTAAAGCCTAAAGGTGAGCAATCATATTTTTGAACTAGTATATTATACATTATAGTCTATTATTGCTTCTTCAACAAATTGATATTTTTTTGGCAGCCTTTATTTCATTGGAGATGTCGAACAGGAAGAGGGGTAGGAAACCTGAATGTGGGGAAGGCCAAGAGAGGCCAACAAAAAGTAGAACATTGTCTTCGTACTTTGGCATTGGAAAAGAATGTGGTACTGGTGAAAATCGGGAAGGTACATCATCACAAGTACAAGTACAAAATTTGCCACCTGCACTGCATGTTGAAGATGGCAGCAAACCTGATATCTCAAATCAGGATGATCTTGAAGAAGATTATTTGGTAGATACCCAAGTTAGCCAGAATGATATAATCGACTTGGATGATAATTCCATTGATGATAATGCACGGAAGGGGAAAAGAAAAGCCATATCAAAAAATGGTGAACCACAATCAAAAAAGGATCGGGAGTGGGATACGTCAGTCAGGAATTTTCAAATTAATTGGGCATCGAAGTATCCATTCATTGAACCAGTGGAGAATCCAATTGAAGGTGAGCCTCCAATAGAATGTAGGTGTAAGATTTGCACTTGAAAAAATAAGAAGGAAATTAGGTTGCAGCTAAAATTTGACACCATAGAAAAGCATATGGGTAAAGTTTATGAAAAACAAATGATAGACGGGGTTGAAAAATCAGTGATAAGATGGAAAACAAAGAATGAATGTAAGCATGTGAGGAATGCCAAAGAGTATTATTTTCATGAGAAATTACAGATGAAACCTACTGAAGTTAAAGGTTCTATTGAAGCTATTTTTGGAAAAGCAATGCAAATAGAACAACTGGGAAAAGTTGTTCAGTTAAGTGTTGTTTTTCATATTTTGAGCAGAGGGCGTGCTATGACAGATTTCCCATCAACTAGTGGTTTATTACACTTTTTGAAAGTTCCTAACTATCCTAATAGACACTGGTTAGTAAACAGTGGATGGGAATGGGCAAGTTGTCTTGCTGAGGTTGAAATAGAAGATGTACAGGAAAAAATAAGATAGTCAAACTTCATTGCATTTTCTTTAGACAAAGTTACGGTAGTAGACAATACTTCATGGGTATGCATGCATGTTTATACTGTAGAGAATCATCCCGCCAACCTCATCTACTATCTATTGCTAAAATGAAGGAGAGTGCGACAACGGAAAATTTATTTCAACTAGTAAAGAGAAGTTTAATTGAATATGGAGGTATGGATGACAAGACGGTAGCCAAAAAATTGGTTTGTGTTGGAGCAGATGGAGCTTCAGTAATGCAAGGTTACAGGAACGGTCTTTGTACAAAGATTGAAACTTCATTTGCACCGTACATTACTGCAATTCACTGCATGGCTCACAGAATGAATCTAGCTTTTGGAATTGTGAGCAAGTTTGCTTCGGTTTAAAAAAATTGAAATTTTAATTAGAGAGCTCTACTCACACTTCTGTCGAAGTCCCAAGCGATTTATGGAATTTCAACACTTTGCTGATCGATTAACTGATGGGAACAAGTTTCTCAAGGATAATGATACCAGATGGATCTCTTTGGATGGTCTAGTGCATTGAGTGTTTTTAGAATATCCATCCTTGATTGGACTATTTCACACAACTCGCGACGAATCAGATCAACTGAAATTTCCTAAACTTCTTGGCAGGTTAAGTAATTTAGAGACACTCTTAACTTTAGTAGCTCTTCTGCCCATGCTAGAGGAAATGAGGAATATTATGAAGGCTGCCCAAAAAAGAGCTCTGTATATTGCAGAATATGCTACGCTGCGTAAGATGACATGCATGACCCTCGACAATCTCTATCGAAATGAACCAACACTATCTGATGAAAAATTTGTTAAGTGGCGGACACTCACAGATTTGAACAATCCTGATAACTTTTTACAAATCGGTGCAGATGGGGAGGTATGTGCCAATGTACGGGGAGCTGAGATACCAATGCACTTCTATGCCACGATTGACCCCGAGGAACCAGGAAAGCACCCCAGGAAGAAACTAGCAAGAGTTACAAAGGAAGATTTCGACAAGATTGTTGAGACTGTAACTACTTCTGTGAAGAAAATTGCATATGATCTTTCCTCAGAAATTAGAAGCAGATTCCCTCCTGACAACCTACTCGAAGCCATGTCTATTGTGTTTCCTCATTATTGGAGCCTCAACAGTGCATCTGAATTTCGAAGTAAGCTACTGACTTTGATAAAACAATTTTGCACATCCAAAGAATTGAATGGAGTAACTATAAATGGAATATTAGATGAAACTCATCTTTGAGAGCAATCATCTCATTTTGCATACACTATGAAACAACAATATGCCAAAATGGAGAACCCATGCAAAGAGGGATCAGTAACAAGGGTTTGGAAATATATAGCTGAGAACGCATCCTTGCGTGATTCAATACTAGAATATGTGAAGCTTGCTGCTTTATGTCTTACCATGATATTGGGTTCGGTGGAAGATGAGAGAGTTTTCAGTGCTTTGGGGTTCCTAAAATCAAAGCTAAGAAACAAACTAGACAAAAATTTGGAAAATTGCTTGAGGCTCTATACATCTAGGTATGATGTCCACACTTTTTCTTACGATAGGGCACTGCAAATCTGGAGGTCCAAATGTGAAAGAAGAGGTTTGGGCAACACTTAAACCAAAGTGCCAGTGGGACTAGTGGACCTACTGGTAGCATTGAGATGCAATTCGGCGAAGATATGCAGACTCAGTCTCAGAGTAAAGAAACCACAGACGAGAATCAAGAAAGCACTGAATTTGATGAGGATGAATGGCAACTATAAGAGATTGGTATTTATTAATCTTATTATTGTATCTCATCATTCATATTACAAAAGCATATTACTTGTTGCAATTAGAATTTAATATTGATTTGTAATTTTATTTTTCAACTTTTTATTTCCAGATTTAAAATAGCATAATAAAAAAAACCATAATGTGTTTATTGATACAGAGATGTTTATTGTTTATTTATACATGTTTGAGTCTCAAATCTGTGTGATATATTTCAGAACCATATGATAAATTCATTCAATAGTAATACACATGTCGAGAACTTAGATTTTCATTAATTCTTTCAAAATATAACCATATGATACATTTCATTCAATAGTAATACACCAATCTGTGTGATTCTACATGCCAATTGCAAAAGTGAATACAAAGTTTTAGAACCCTTTGCAAATGACCCTGAATTCCCTTTTATAGAAACAAGAGAGCAACAACAACTCCTGTGTGATTCTCTAATGTCCATGCAAAAGTGAATACAAAGTTTCAGAACCCTTTGCAAAATTGCAAATGATCCTGAATTCCCTTTTATAGAAACAAGGGAGCAACAACAGCTTCAGGTCGAATTGCAAGTTTGCAACATGTGAACACTGAACATCAAAATCACAAACTCAGCACATATTTATATGGCCATCACAGGCCATATTGGCAATTTAACATCTGCTACATGTTTGATGTCTCATGTTCAAAAAATAGAGTTCAAAATTAAATATTAATTCACGCCATGAGTCATGACAAATTAAACATAGATAATAGCTATAGGAGTGCCTAAAACCTACTAATAAGAAATAGAGAAATGCATAAATGTTAAAGCAAGGGAAAATTTGAGAATACAAATTTACTGGCTGAAGTTTTGCAGTGTGCATCATAGATTCATAGGCTGGATTAGCAAAATAGCAATAGCGAGTGCTATTTTTTTCCTATTCATAAATTAGATTCATAGGCTGGATTAGCAAAATAGCAAACAGGAAAAAAAAAACCTTGAAATTAAGAATAAAAGAAGAAAATTGTGCAATACATACTATGATTCTTAAGAATTCTGTGCCAATTTTTGTAGGGTGCTCCACTCTTCGTCTGATGGAAGGTCAATATTCTGTAAACTATGGAAAGTCAACTCCAACTTCGTCAACATTCCATATTTAGAAGATTTACTTGACATCACTATTTCATCCAATAGCAAATTTAGAGTTGTAAATGGTTGGATGAATTCCAGAAAGCTTTTGGGAGTTGTGTCCTTTGGAAGCAAGTCTAAATCAGACTTCATTTTTTTCTCCATGATTTCTTTGTAAGCTTCTTCTCCAATGAATTTATTTTCTGTGTCAACAGGCTTAGGCAAACCAAGTTTAATCAAATTATTTTTCTTTTCTTGCAGCTTCATTATCTTTTTTCCACAATTGTCCATAACTTCTGATGTTTCCCTTAGCTTTTGGCATTTTTGAATGATAGATGATGTCTTAACTGTGGCATCAATGCGGCTCTTAATTCCCTTAGATGCCAAGTAGTTGTCACTAGAACTGTAGACTACTTTCAGAATCTTTTTTGCCATTTCCTCTTTTGAATAAACATGTGTGCTCTTCTCATAGTGTCGTTTGATTTTAAAAAAAATTTGTCTCATACTTTCAGTCAATTGAAACCATTCACACAACTTCTCACTCCTCTGCATTATTTCCTGCCAAATGTTTTCTTGTATATACTTCGTTGTATTTTTCATAGTATCTTTGAATCTATCATCCAAAGTTTTTATTTTATCATTTGCATTGTGCAGGTCTTCTTTCATTTGTGCACATTTTTTTCTTTCTTCGTCTACTTCCTCTTGCAAATGTTTTTCTTTTTCCTTCCCATGATCCAATAGGTCCTGTAATTTTTTCATTTCGGCGGCAACAGACTCATAACTTTTGTATAATTTTTGAAAACTGGCTTTTTCCTCAACAATTTTTTTACTGCTTTTAGCCAGTTTTTCTGTCAGGTCCTTCAATTCTGCATCCTTCTTGTCATGCTCTGCAATTTCTACTGCAAAGCCTGAATTTTTTATCCTTTTTTGTAATTCATTGCACTTGCTATCTGCTGCTTTCCTCCTTGATTTATCGTTTTCCAGGTCTTCCTGTAACTTTTCTATTTGTTTCTCCAGTTTATTTTTTTCTCTCTCCACCTTTAGCAGTGAAGTGTAGACCACTTCTTTAGTCCTTTTTGACACACTAATTTTGTCCACATTATGTACTTTGGAGAAATCCATTTGGAGGGTGCTAACTTGAAATTGAGAGGGATCTATCTGACTGTGTGGTGGATTTTTATCTTTAGATGGGCCCGAGGGCATAACAACCATGAACTCCATCATATCTTTCTGTGGGTCATATGTTGGAAATACCCTGTTCCTTGCAGGTTGTTCGTTTACAACTTCAGACACGGAATTCCTATGAAATGCTTTCTTTTTTTCTTTATTTGCTTTTGTCCTGTGTTCAAATTTTTCATAGTAATCACGAAATTGAAAATATGGGGTCGTTGAAGCAATTGAATGTTTGAAAGGTGACATAGGAATACCATAGGCTCTAGTTCCACCTATTCCTGTGGTTTTAACTAATGCTTGACCAGGATTAGGATTACCAACAACAGTTCCTAATGTTGTCCCACTCCCACTGACACTTTCATGTGTAGTTTTCATAGTCTTTTGAGGTGTGTGATCTGAAGCTGCAAATGATTGATTTGTAGTGTTAGTGGCACTTGATATATGATTCTCAATAGTATGAGATTGAGTATCTACCTCTAGTGGCCTCTTGTGAGAGATATTTTGTTGTTGCCCTTGTCCAACACCAAGACAACTAGTATCAGTAGTAGTACCCATGCCAAAATCACCAATCACAATGGCACTTGACTGAACAATAATAGGAATACTATCCCCAGATTCCCCACCAGTGGCAGTGGCACTTGATTCGCCACCAATGGGAATACCATGATGTGGGGGTGGTTGTGGATTTGAACCTGAAACAAATGTAGGTGGATTCTAAGGGTAATGAGTAGTACCTATCGGTGACGAATCTGAAAAATCAAGTCCAATGACTAGTTTATAAGGACCTTTTGATTTTGACCCACCAATCACAGTGGCACTTGACTGAACAATAATAGGAATACTATCCCCAGATTCCCCACCAGTGGCAGTGGCACTTAATTCACCACCAATGGGAATACCATGATGTGGTGGTGGTTGTGGATTTGAAATAGAAACAAATGTAGGTGGACCCTGAGGGTAATGAGTAGTACCTATCCCTGATGAATCTGAAGAATCAAGTCCAATGACTGGTTTATAAGGACCTTTTGATTTTGACTATGATGGAAGTTGTACCTGAAGTGGATACCAAATGCCCTCTCCTCTGAGACCTAGACCACCACCTTCAAAACCCATTTTTTCCACAAGGTTTGCCCCTTTGCTATATTTGTCTTTCATGGACTCACTGACTCCACGTAATATTTTAGGCACTGTAGTAGTTGTTGGAGGGGGC
Organism: Cryptomeria japonica; assembly: GCF_030272615.1. Taxonomy (NCBI): domain Eukaryota; kingdom Viridiplantae; phylum Streptophyta; class Pinopsida; order Cupressales; family Cupressaceae; genus Cryptomeria; species Cryptomeria japonica. Next base: position 141,791,205 of record NC_081410.1, read on the forward strand.
TCAACGACAACCTCATGCTCATCATCATCACCTTCAGTCCCACCATGCTCCATATCCCACAATTTGCTAAACTCTGCATCCTTGTCAATGCTGTCAAATTCTGCACTTGTCTTTGGTTCACCGAGATTCCTCCTCATAGTCCAAAAATCATTTATTTTGGTTTGAGTCCAGCAATTCTCTTTACATTCGTGCAGAATTGATTTGGGAATAGTTTTCTTAGATGGATTAGTAGATTTTATGTAGAAATTGTAGGACCTCCTATTTTGGATGCCCTCATTGCCCTGGCCCTCCATAATTTGTGATGAAATTTCTTCATTTGAAATGTTATTGTCAGTTGCAATTTTCTCCTTCTCTTTTTTAACCTCATCCTAGGAGTCCTTGTTTCTAAGCTTTTCTAGCAATGGTTTACTTTCATGTTGACATAACGTTGAAGAGTTCCCATTTTTCTTAAGCCTTGCTTGAACTACACCGATTGGATCATACTGCCAGAGACCCTCGTCACCAAAGTTAAAAACTGTCAAGAAATCATGTGCCACAATGAATGCTTTTCTCTCAAATGTGAACCCTCCACATGAGAAAGGGAAAGAAGGAAATATGCTCTTCTTTTGCTGACCATTGAAGTGCCTATCTGTGCTCTCCAATTGCCGTACATACTCTAATGCAAATACCCTCTCTGTCACATGTATTGGAAGTCTGTATGGTTTTACTGTTGATCTGTAAAACCTTAACACAATGAATTCTTCCATGAAGAACCAGTTAGCCAATTCTATTTGACTTCCGAGTTGAATGCAATCTCTACAAGACATAGGCAACCTAGGCATTGGAGTGCTTGTAATTTCATTATACATTGGTGCCAAAAAGAAGTCTACAAAATGGTTGTGGTTCTTTCTGTTATCATGCATCCTTTTCTTTGGGCTCCAATCATATATTGGACAGTCTGTTCTCTTCCCAGTCTTCTCATCAATCTTATAGCTCACAATTTGAAGCTTGTTGGTCTCAAATATTGCACGATACTTGGATAGAAGGAGATAGCACAAGTAGGATGAGAACGTAAATGTCTTACAGGAACCTTTTTTGATCATAAGTAATTGTTTTTGCATGGATTTTACAATGTGATCAATAAAATTATATCTTACTGGCTGACTTGCACAATGGATATTATAAATCATTTCAAGAAGGCTTGCACCCACTTCCCTATCATTTTCCAATCCCAGGCAAAACGACAGCAAGGAAATAGTGTCCTCAACCCATGGAACAAAAATTTTAGAATCATAAGGAGGCTTATGATTCTGATCCAACACAATACCAGTACCAATCTTTATTAGACCTTTGATAAATGAATCTCTGTGACTTGGATCGAGACTCTCATAATTCCCTGCCATCTTTTCAAGGTCAATTTGGACATTTGAATTTTGGGCTTCAAATTCTAGGTTCAACAAACAAGCAAATTCTCCCTCATTTATGGATAGAATTTCCTCTTTTGTATTTTTATTGACAATTACTTTTTTATCTTCATCATAATTTTCAGCCCAGACCATGACAAAATCAAGGCAAGGGAATACTTCAGGTAACACCATGCTTCCCAATCCAACATCCCACGATGCGATTTTATTTGTTATTTTTTGTAACATTGGGTTGAAAATAGTAAATTTTGCCCTAGATGCATCTGCCGCCTTACTAGACAATGTATATCTAATATCTATGATACGCTTTTCACCATGGATAGCAGGGTCATAAATATCATGGTATTCATTAGTGAAACCTGGTGTTTTAACCAGTTCGGTTAGGTTCATTTTGTTTTTCACTTGGCTTCTTGTTGAACTACTGCTTCCCGTTTTCCCCATCACTATTATTGTTAATAATTCAAAATAATGCTAGGCAGCTAGATAAAAACCTGAAAATGCTAACCCTCAAATTGGACCACGAGATTACCAAAAGCAAAAAAGGTGGGATGTAGGTGTTCTAGATTTTACCCGAAAATTGGAATTTCTATTTCACTAGATTGGCGCAGACAGTCTCTGTTGCAACTTGCATTCCTCAATCTAGTAGTTGTTTCTGAATCTCCCTCTATTTACAGGTTTATCCAAGAAATGAAAGACGATTATGATTTACGAGTCTCTTATTTTGAAAACTCTAAAAAGTAGAAAAGTAAAACCTAAAGGGCAAAATATCAAGAATCTTGTTGTAATTTTATTAATTACTATTAATAACTATTCGATGCCGAAGGACAAAAAATTCATTACTTCAGTATAAATTCCGAGGACATTAAGAATCATGTTGTAATTTTATTAATTATTATTAATTATTTGATGCCGAAGGACAAAACATTCAATACTTCAGTATAAATTTTGAATTTCTAAGGACATTAAATGTAATACGTTCAATTCCGGGCGAAGTTCTCCCAAATGTGTTCACTTCCCACATTTGGGCCGAAATCCACCCTAAGCCGTTGATCTTTGCTCATCCAACGGACGAGGGACCAAGGTACCTGTTGTGACTTTACGGGTGAGTTTTTAAAGTCTGTTTAATAATTTTAAACTTTCGTCCGAAAAAGTGCTTTATAGACTTACTTATATTTAATTAAATTTAAAACGTTTCAATTTTGGGCGACATTCTCCCAAATGTGTTCACTTCCCACATTCGGGTCGAAATCCACCCTAAGCTGTTGATCTTTGCTCATCCAACGGACGATGGTACCTGTTGTCAGTTGTCATGGGTCCCATCACTTCTCCCAATTTTCAGGCACGTCACCATACTCGTGTCACTTTTCCGGTTTGATTTTTAGTCTATTTAATCATTTTAAACCTCCGCCTGAAAAAAAGCTTTATAGACTTAATTGTATTTAATTACATTTAAAATGTCCAATTCCGGGCGAAGTTCTCCCAAATGTGTTCACTTCCCACATTCGGGCCGAAATCCACCCTAGCCGTTGATCTTTGTTCATCCAACGGTCGTGGGTCGATGTTACCTATTTTAAGATGTAGTGGGTCCCACGACTTCTGCCATTTTTCTGGCGCGTCACCATACTCTCGTCACTTTTCCGGTTTGATTTTTAGTCTATTTAATCATTTTAAAATGCCGCCCGAAAAAGAGATTTTTAGAATTAATTATATTTAATTAAATTTAAAATGTCCAATTCCGAGCGAAGTTCTCAGAAAGGTGTTCGCTTCCCACATTCAGGCCGAAATCCACCCTAGCCGTTGATCTTTGTTCATCCAACGATCGATGGTACCTATTTTTCGATGAAGTGGGTCCCACGACTTCTGCCATTTTTTCTGGCACGTCACCATACTCGTTACTTTTCTGGTCTATTTTTAAAGTCTACTAAATCATTTTAAAATTCCTCCCGAAAAAGAGATTTATAGTCTATAGAGTCATAGACTATAAGTATTAAGTATAGACTTTCACTTAATTCTATTTAATTAAATTTAAAATGTTCAATTACGGGCATTGGGCAATAGTTTGAGATAACTATTAAAAATAATGTTAATATTATTTGTAAAAATTTTAAATTCAAAAATAGTAATAAACATGAAACTTAGTTTCTAGAATAAAACAAATAACTAAATAAAAATATAAATTTTGATTTGCAATTTGAAAGGTAAAAGTTTAATATTAAAAAGAAAACATTCAATATTAAATCTAAAATATTAATTTAACGTTTAACAAAATTCTTTGAAAATGTGTTTACGATATATCATTTTCAAAAATAGTTTAAAAATATATATAAAATTTCAACATAAATTTAGTCTATTAATTTTAAAAAATGTGCAACTGCAGTCCTCAACCTGTTAAGGCGAGAAAATTTGGAAAGTACAAATGCCAAGGTGGCGATTAATTGTTGCACAAGGAGTTGTCTACGACATGCCGCATGAAAGGAGGAAGGGGAGGATGGTAGGAAATCTTTTTCCTAATCTCATGGCATTAATGTCTTATTGTGCACATTCATTACCCGACCTTTAAGAGTTAAGACGGAGGCAGATTTTTTTACCTTTTCATCTGTGTACCACTTTTTTCTTTGAAGCAACTGCAAGTGCAGAACAAATTTGTAGTTCGTAGTTCATAGAATCATACCTTCTATAAGACAATGGAGGCCAATTTCACACTTCGAACAGACAAGAAGTTGGTGCCCTTTTTGGCAAAGTATCTGATAAACGAATGCAAGGACTATTCGGGTTTAAGGAGGAGAAGTTGTGGGCGGCAGCTCGACTGATGCTTGCGGAGGAGGTGGCACATATCAATCACTGGTATCGAACTAACATGGAGGTTTACTCTCTACTTATGGCATGGGCCTGTGAATTCGAATCGGAGCTAGAAAAGGTAAAACTCACATTGGTCAAATTGATTGATGGGGAGTTTTTGATTAACCTGGATTCAATCTTGGAGTGGGTGGTGTCGGGAGTTGGCATTCGAATTATGGAAGGGGACGACCAAGAGGAATTGCTTCCTTTTATTCGTGGCCCAGAGGATGAAATCAAATACCAGTGCCGTGAATGAGCCTGAGTGAGGTGGGAAGCGATGAAACTCTTTGTTAAATTAACGAGGGTGGATGAAATCCTGAATGCTTTGCATGTGGTGGCAAGGATGGAGGTTGGTAGGGCATTGAGAGATAGGGTTGAAGAAGGAAGGGCCATACAGCTACTGGCAAGCTTGGAGGGCGACCCCGACTTCGAGTTCCTAAACTGCATTCCAAAAATGAAAGCTGAAGCAGCAAAAGGGAAAGCCAAAGCATCGACCTCTGAGGAGGGAAGGGACTGGGAGGACCAGGGGGATAGTGAGACTGAGTGAACGGCCTATCGGCAATGAACTAGTTTTTTTGTCTGCTTGCTATAAGTTGTGGACAAATTTTGTATCTTGAAATGTTTCAATTAATTGAATGAAAAAACCTTGACCGATAAACTTTTGTATCTTGCAACTTTTGAAATTTTGTATTTTGAATGACTATATAGTAATAGTATATATTTATAAAATTATAATCAACCATAATCAATGTACAAATAATTAATGGAACGAATTGAATTTTTTTTTTATAGCATTACATAAAAAGATCACGATATTAAATTTATTTCCATTGTTTAACAAATAATTGAAATAACGTAGCCGGTAGCTCATATACAAAAAGCATTTGAAAGAAATTAATTAATAAAAATGAAATAGAATTATAGAAAGCATTTTTATATCCATAAGAATGTAAGAGGCAAAGTGAAACAAACTGGAATTTGAAAAATTATCATTAAATTATTTATGCTTTTGAAATTTACAATTTTTTCGTCAGAGACTTGAGTCCCCCAAAAACTTAAAAGCCAAAATGAGTGAGCCTCTAGCACTCAGCCTGTTAGGGTTCAAGGACATAGGAAAAAAAAACTACAGGTAGTGGAATTGTTTACAATTTTTCCCTATGAATCTGGCCCTCCTTCCATGTAGAATTCTTCAGATAGCATAAGCTGAGAGAATTCTTCAAGCCACATGTAGTTTGGAAAGTCGTCCAGGAGGAACCATTTCTGGAGGAAGTCCCTGCCAATCCGCGCCCATTTTCTATGACGCGTCAGTTGCTCCGCATTCAGGTTTAGGAGAAACGGTTGCCTAGCCACTGGCAGTGTTTGGTCAGGGAGGAGAAGCTTGGATAAATCACTCGCCCAAGGGATCCCCACCCCTACTTCTGCAAGAACGATAAGAGTAATGTCGTCTCTGAGGAAGTCTTCCTTAAAAACCTTCCTCAATAGCATCAGCATATCCACCTTGTCTCCTCCCAAGTCCAGAAGAGACACTAAGAAGCGGGAGACACTAAGAAGCGGGATGTAAGGTCTGTGTTAACACGGTACCTATTTTCGTTTCGCAGAAATTCTCTGCCCAGCACCATCCGCATAGCTTCATTGGTGAACGACCCAACCTCCTTGCAGACTGATTGGAGGGTTGGGTCTCTAACGGAGCCTAGAAAGGCCCTCTGGTCCTCTGCAAAAATGCTTCTCAAGCGGATGGGAGTGTCCATCTTGAGAAAACAAATTAACAAATTAAACAACCTGAGCAGTGAGCCTATAATACCGTGAGCTCTGACGATTTATCTACTAAATGGCAAAGGCTAATTGAAGATGAAAGAAGCAGAGATCGTATATAAATTGTTGAAGCTCTTGATTGTAATAATTACTTCTTTAACAATATTAACTGCTATAATTTTTTTTAAATCTTTCGTATCTTTGCAAATCTTTCCCATAAATGCACGAGTGTGCGAAATTGGAAACAACTATGAACTAGTACCAAATTGGCAAGTATCACATTGAAAGTCATGGGGACAGAGTGGATTGCCGTAAGTGAAAAGATATATATTAAATGAATGAAATTATGGATCATGATTTGTGACATTTGATACGTGTCTATTGAATCCAATTCCATTCCGGGCACTTTCTGGTGAGCTATGTTCTCTTCAAAAAATTGGGCCGAAATAAAACTTCAGCCATTGATATACGATCATTGAACGGTTTAAAATCATTGATAGATTTTAAAATCATTGATATACAATCATTGAACGGTCAAAGAGGCTGCGCTTATTGATACATCGTGCAGAGTCCGGACTCAATGTATTATGTGATGTGATGTACTAATGTGATGTGATGTGCCTTGTCTATTAATGGCAATGAATTTATGAAATCGCCAATGAATTATATATTATACCATAAATAACAAAATATTCGCCAAAACATTTAAATAATTTTCAAGCGGTGGATAAAAATCGCCAATACATTTAAATAATTTTTCCTTCGGAGTAAAAATTTTTGCTCATACAATTATATATTTGTTCCTTTTAACAATAATTATTCACCTCCCACAATAAATATTTTCCCCATAGAACAAGGTATTATTCGCCAGAAATTTATGGCATTTTCGCACACTAGAAAAAAAATCGCCAATACAAAATAATTTTTTCGTCATTTAAAAAAAAAAATTCCCCATCGATATGAAAATTTCCCCCCGAAAATAATGTCTGATTCGCTAGGATTTTACACAGTTGCCCGGGGGGGGGGGTTTCTTAAAGTTATTGGTAGCTACCTATCGCATCAAAATCTGTCAAGCCATTTGGGAAGATTGTACATGTTACTCTGTTATCAACATGGTGATCTCTCCAAGTACACCAATATCTAGGTCCGTACTCAAGCACCAATGTGAAATAACTCTCTCTTTTCCTTCATTCCAGTGGCCTGCTTTGCCAACTCATCCAACATTCCATTTCCCTCCCAAAATACATGGCCTATTAGAATTCAACAAATAAATTAAATGCCACCACAATGGGCATAAGCCACCTTTCAAGTTGCCATTTTACCAACCATTTGTTTCAGATGGTATTCACTGCAAGGAGTGAATCTCCTTCCAAGTAAATTATTTTTACCCCCCAATTTCCTTCCCGATTTAATCCCTTTTAAAGAAGCCCTAAATTCAGCTATATTATTTGTAATCTCTCCAATATATTTAGCCGATTTCCCTATAATTACTCCCTAATCATTTTGATCTATACAAGCTATTCCTACATGCCCTAGATTTCCTAGTGTGGCCCTATTAAAATTTATTTTGCTCCACCCTTTCTCAAGAGCCTCCCAGATTGTGGCCTTCCATTGTTTAGCATTATTTTCTTTTGGGGCAATTTCATGACCCTTTGGAATAGCTAGTCCCGAAAAATTTATCATTGGCTCGCTATCCTTATTTGTGAAAATATTGCTCTTTTTTTACTTCCTCTTAGATGCTTCATTTACAAGCTCAACAATTGAGTCTTCTATTCTTGACACTAACACCTCCCTTGGCATAGACCGATCCTTAAAAATCCTTTGATTCCTCTCCTTCTAAAGTTACTAAATTATTGTTGATAGAAGCACCTGCTATTGCAATTGAACATTTTGTTGTACATGCTTCCAGGCTAGGAAATAAACCATTCTTTTAGGGTCAATGGTTCCACATGATGGAAATCCAATTACTCAAGAATATTTTCTAGCAAAATTTTGCATATGGGCAAGACCATAATAAGTGATCTACTCTTTCTTGATTATTCTTGCATAGAAGCATCTATTGGGCCCGCAAATGCCAATTTTGGGCAGTTTGTCCTAAGTCAAAAAATTTATTTGGATGGCCAGCCAATAGAAGACTCCAACTTTGGGTAACAAAGATTTCCCCCAAGGGAGATTTATTGGCCATTAGTTGATGTTGTCTATTGCTTCTTTTATTCTTTATCCTAGTTTTACTTTATACTCCCCATCCTTGGAATCACAACACCTAATAAAAGTATTTCTTTTTGGGCTTGAGGAGCATTTATGTCATCAAATAACTTCCATTTCCATTTCTCAATCCAATCAATCCTTAAAATTTCTCCATAGTTGCAAACCTCCTTCCCCCATACTCTAGTTATTTCTTCTCTAATCTCCTGCAAATTTGGATTGGTACTTAATTTTGGCTTTCCATCCCAGGAATCTTCCCAAAAAGAAGATAGGTGACTATTGCAAATTTCCCAAGTAGTGTCTTTGGTTATAATCTCCTTGTTGTCATAGATAAAATTCCATATGGAAAACCCTCTAGGGGGATCTTTGATCTTTAGAATTCTAATGGGTTCCTCTGAATCTAAGTACTTCCTTATGACAATCTTAACCCATTTTTTATTGGTCTTAGTCATCATCCATGTGAGTTTTTCTCCTAAAGCCATGTTCATGATTCTAATTTGCCCGATCCCTGCACCTCCAACCTCTTGCGGCTTACACACCTTTTCCCAAGCCAATAGTGAATGTTTATGGGTCTCATGTAGCCTGCTCCAAAAAAACTTGCACATAATTTGGTTGAAATTGTCTTCTATTGAGATTGGCAACTTCAAACAAGCCATTGAATAGATAGGGATTGCAAAAAGGACAACTTTGACCATCAGAAATATTCTTGTTGAAATGAGCCACTTCCCTTTCCAAAGCTCCATTTTATTCTTGCAATTCTCCAACAACCTATCCCAATAAGACTTGTTATTGAATCCCCTAAATAAAGAAAGGCAGTCCCAAGAATCTCCTTGGAAAATTTGCCAATCTCAGACCCAAAATCTTGGTAATATCTCACTAAAGACCTTATTGTACATTGAGGAAAAAGACTCTTGATTTTCTCAAATTTATAGATTGTCTTAAGGCTCTACTATAATTGTCTAGCATTTATCTAATACTCCTAGATTCTCCCCTTGATGCATCTCTAAATAAGATGGTATCATCAACAAATTGTTGATGAGTAACTAGTTCTAATCCTAGTGTGATCTCTATTCCCATCCATTTCCCCTCTAATCTGGCTTGTGTGATACTTCTACCTAAATCCTCTACCAAGATAATGAATAGATATGGTGAGAGTGGGTCACCTTGCCTTAGTCCTCTACCCATACTAAAAAATCTACTAGCCATCCCATTGACTAAGATAGAATTTTGGAGTCTCAATGCACCCTTTCACCCACTCGACCTAGGATCTATTAAACCCAAACCTAGTTAAAACCTTTGGTAGGAATATTTTGTCCACCATATCATATGCCTTTAGAATATCTAGCTTGATTACCATATTGGGTTTCCTTAGTTTTTGATTTGTGTGGACTGCTTCATGGGCAACAATGATGCCTTCTATTATCGATCTTCTCAATGCAAAGCCATTTTGTTCTTCTGAGATAATATTTCCAATGGCCTTCTTGAGTCTGTTTTCTATTACCTTGGTGATGATCTTATATTCCTCATCTATCCTAACTAATTCCTCCATAATCATGCTTATCATTATCCCTCAATTTTATATTCCTCCACTCACTCTCTAATCCTCATGTCGCATCCTCCTAATTTTCCCACTTGCACTCTAATCCCCCATTAACTCACCTAATCACTCCTCTTAATAATTTGTACATTCCCAATCCCCAAGTTTAGGAACAAGTCAACCATTTTCCATAAATGTTTTGTCCCCCTCCATCTTCCAAACCTTAAATGCACCAACTTTGGTTATGTCAAAGGATTTCAAATCCTTTTCACATCCTCAATACCCTCTCTTCCCAAGGAATTTTTTATTCCTTTTTCCTTTATTCTTCCCACACATCCTTTATTCTTGGAATTTTATATTCCTTTTCCATTTCCAATGTACTTGGGGATCTCTTTGGCATGTACCTTGTAGGATGTGGAGACAAGAAAGCCTTTATGACAAATCTCTTGAACCCGACACCTTGTCCTCTCAATCCTCTCCCACCTTCTTTCAACCTCCACCCTCCATTTCAAATCAAACTTTCCATTTTATTTGGACCTCCTCCAATCTATAAATTGAAGTCTCCTCCCTCATTTCCATATCCATCAATCAATTAATCTTATATTATCCAAGTGAGCCTTTTGAATCATCCATAGTGCCCTTATTATACCAAATTCATCCCACACTTAGCCAAAATAATATCATCCATTCAATCCATATCATTTTGTTGTGTAGTGGAGAACAATCCAGATCCCATCCAAAGAGCCAATCCAATCAAGTGAGGAAGGGGCACATCCTTCACTTCACCAAAGGCTCAATCTGAAAGAGGAGAGAAGGTATAAGGTTGCATTTGTGTGTTGTATGTTCTATTTATGTTTTAATTATTATTATATGCATGTAAACCTTCTAACGATTTTCTTGTCTCCATTTTGGCATGACCGGTGGAACCCACATCCCTAGAATTTAACAAATTTTGGCTTAATTTTAGTCTTTTCCTCGTAGGTCCCTGATTTAATGTCTCTATAGGACTACTTCGGTGCCTCTGTTTAAATTTAAAATTCTCCTGCCCATTCTGTTTTGTCGGTTTCTAAATCGGCATCTCTACCTCTTTATACTTTTTGTCTATTTTCTACAATTTTGTCCTTTTCTTTTAATCACAAAATACAAAAAAAAATCGAAGTATAACTTTAAAAAAATTACAAAAACAAATAGTTTAGTGGTTTTCCTTTTCATCACATTTGGGTTTTTTAACTAGAAATTAAAAAATTTAGGCTAATTAGTTTATATTTTCTCCAGGACTGCGCAGATGTTGATTTTTGTGCCTATACTTCAATGTTTGCACCGAGGTAGCAGATTTTTTGTGTTACTGATCAGATTTTGGTTTTGTAGCCTCTTTCTTTATCTATCCCAATGATTTATCAGACAAATAACACTCTTTTGTAGGATGTTTTTTTTAAGACTATCATTTTTCTACTAAATTAGGTTTTTTTTCTTGGATTTTAGATTAGAAAACCTTTCATTTGGGCTTAAAAAGAACCTTTGTATTCCATGATTGGTGCACTTGCACATTTGTAGGGTGGACCCACCATTGCACCAAGTATCCTCTCCCCTCACCTTGGTGGACCGTGGGTGAAGAGAAAGGTGATCAACAACACCCACTTTTTTTATTTTTGTAGAGAGTCATGCCTCATCACCCCAAGGGAGTAATTCAAAATTGTAACACATTGGGGATATTGTCTCTCCCGGCGCGATCTTGAGCGTTGTCTTTTAAGCCACTATATAAAAAACCTGGTCAAACAGTTGGAGTATTGAGTGAATCTAACATATGTGGAAGCCTTCTCTACACCGATAAGATCATTTGGAGCCTTAAGTGGCTTGCTTCACAATTTCATTATTGGACTGGACCTGTTGAAAATTTACTAGACACCATGTTTTAGAAGCCCAAATCCCTACATTTGATGATTCAATTTGTGTAGATCATACCATGTAGATACCCCTCATGTACCCATTCAAGATGAGACAGGAATTCCTCGGTTAAAATATCTTCGAATCTTCAGGGTAACAAAATTTGGTATGCCCAAGAAGTGAGGTGGTGGGGGAGATAGTGCTACCAGAATTCCTCATGTTTTCTTGTTTGAGGTATTTCTATGTCACGAGGGCCCCATTGAATGTTTTTCACTTTCCATCCTAGGTTGTATGTTTTTCGTGTATCTTAATTATGTAAACCAGTAAATTTTGTTATATTGGGCTAACTTAGGCCCACCTCACTTTCATGCTTGTTACAAAGGTGTTACCTTGTCCAATGTGTTTGTCATTGATTGATTTCTCTTTCTAAGAGTAGACAAATTCCCCGCTCAACCAATATTTGACCAAATCCACTCATGCACCACAAAATAAAGTCCCTCAAACATCCTAAAAATTCCATTTACCACCAAGTCAAGAAGAAGAAGCCTAGATATAAGCAAATCCTCAAGCGTAAAAAATTCTTGTATATCAACCACAAGATTTTGTTGAAACATAATGCCTTCTTGCATCATTTCCACGATTATATTCATGCTTACAACAATGAGTTTGATGAGGAACCTTTGATAACATGTGCTTTCCATCAAAGATCGGGATTGTCCCAAAGCATCAATAGGAGTGGTTGCATCCCATTGTCCAACTTGCACGTGCCTAAAATCACTTATTGAGTCATCCCCCATCTAGGGTAACCTTCATTCCATTCCTTCTCTTTAATCTATCCTTTCTTCCATAATCATTTCCATCTTTAGTATTTAAGGACTTAGCACATCAATCATCAACCTTAATCCAATCAATCAATCAATCAAATCAACCTCCCAATCCAAGGTCAACACTTTGCAAAATTTTGACTTAGACCTTTTATCGTAAATCAAATCCACAATTGACCTTGTGCTTGAGAATTAATCTATCTCAAGTATAGTTTCTATTTAATCCTAATCATTTGGGTTGATCCAAACCCTAATCCTTTGCCCTAATTTTCTTAGGAATGAAGTCTATCCTAAGCAGAAAAAGGCTTGATAAAATATTAATCCTAAGGTCTGAGTTTAACCTAGCTTGGTTCTTACCTCACTTTGTGGTCTCCAATCATCGCTTCTTGTCTATGTCCTAACCCAGGGGATAAGATATCATCTAATCATTTTCAATCTAATCCAAATCAAATCAAACCCTTACTAAGTCCTTTTCATCACTTTTCTCACCAAATCCAATTTATTCAAAAGTTTGTTTTCATCTTTTAGGTTACTCATGTATGGTCTTGAATCGCTCTCAAAAAGAGAACGTGGTCGTTGAAGGCAATGAGATGCCTAAAATTAGTCACCTCTTTGATCAAGATCCCCAACAAGAGGAACAACTCGTTGATCAACCTGAACTTTCTCTGCATTTACAATCCTTCATAAAGGATCCCTACAATCAAGAAATGATGGAAAAAAATTTAAATCCAATCCTAATGGGCTTTTTTCTCAACTCATCACTCAAGGGGTGTGTTTACCCCCTGATTTCGATCGATCTATTCTTGACAAGCCACTGGAAGATGACCTCATCAACTGCTATGTTCTCAATGCTCTTGTTTATCCACCACCTACAACTTCTATGCCAACAACTTCCATACCTTTGAATTCTATTCCCTCAAGCACTTCTAATCCACCTATCTCTCAATCTTCTAGGTCATTTGCACCTCTTCACAATTACCTCAGTTACATCAATGCTATCTTACCTCTTATCATATCATGACCTCAAAACACTTCTCAACCTCTCGCTTCATCTTATCAACACATATAACATTGAGAATAATTCTTCTATGATGGACCTATGCAACACAAAGCAGAGGCTCAGAGAAACCTTTGCAAATTTTCTTCAAAGGTGGTGGCATCTCATCAAAAAATTCCTTGGGACATACCAAAGGATGTAAATTCACGAATGTGGTCTCTTGACAAGTCACCAAAAGGTGGCCTTTGTGAATTTTTCTATAGTGGGACAAAAATTTCTCTATAAGGTCTAGAAATGATTTAATGGAGCCATAGGGTAGGGCGGAGAACCAAGCGAGGACATCTCCGCTAAGACTTTTATGGAAAAGTCTTCTAAGGTAAACATTACTATAGGAGACCTCCTGACAAAGGATATAAAATTAACGAGTGTGGTCTCTTAACAAGCCACCAGAGGGTGACCTTATAAAGAAATTTGTGTCCCACTTTGCATATAACATTGAGAATAATGCTTCTATGATAGACCTATACAACATAAAGAAGAGGCTCAGAGAAACCTTTGCGAATTTTCTTTAAAGGTGGTGGCATCTCATCAAAAAATTCCTTGGGACATACCAAAGTCATACGAAATCCCCTTTTCATTTAAATATATCAAAATTTATTTGAAAATCCCCCCCACTTGCAAAATCCTACAAATGCAAGTTGCATCCCCTATTTTGGCTAAAATAAATCTTTTATTTACCAAAATTGCATATTTTTCCTCACCCACTTGCAAAATTCTACATCCCCTTTATCATTCTTATAGAAGTCTTCTAATCCTATCCTAATCATGTCTAATCTCCTAATCATGTCCTTTCCCTAAATTTGAGGAGGTCACTTCTCAAATTTGGAAGAAAGTCTTCTAAATGCATTAAAGGCTTTATTTCTTCAACAAGTTAACTTGTTGAGTTCCCCAAATTTGGAAGGACTTATAAATTTGTTCCCCAAAGTCCTATTATCCATTAATGGTTGATTCAACCTCCCTTCATGGTTAGAGACTTTCTCTCTAACTTAACCCTCATCTAACCCAAGGGTCTCATCAAGCACTCATGGCTTTGACCCTAGTTATCCTATTAACCCTTGCACGAGACTTTATCCATTGGTTGTCCACTAACCCAACCATAACCTTACCTCCTAAGGTAACCATCATGTCTCCTCAGGCATTTAATGCCTCTTACATCTCCTCTAAAGCCCTCTCAAGGTGACATTTGTCAACTAGAGACTAGTTTGAATCCCTCACATGGATTGATAACTTTCAATCCTAGTCCTTGTTGAGATTACTCAATATCAACCATCCATTCCTCTATTTTGCCTATAAATAGAGTTCATCCCTTCTTCAATTCATCCAATATTTTTGTGCATCTAAATTATATTCATTCAAGACATCTTCAAGCATTAGCATTATAGCATTTAGCATTTGCATCATGTTTTAGGACATCATCTAGTTTAAATGCATATCTTTTCATAGCTTAATTAACCCATCTAGTATCCTTTAATCTTCAATTTGGAATCAATCTAGTTTCATTAGCTTCATCATCTTGAGCATTTAGTATTGCATATTACATCCTAGCTCTCATCCATCATCTTAGCATTCACTAGGATCTTAGTTGCATCCATTTTGAACCTGTAATCATTTAAATCTCATTCTCTAGGTTGTCATTCAAAAGATCAAGTGCTCTTCCAAGTGAGGGCCACCTTGAATCTTGAGGATCTTTAGAGATATAGGAGCATGGAACAATTTTAAAGAGTTTAGATTCACTGACTTATTTTATTGATTTATAACCTCTAATGCAAGGTTCCATGTGTGTGTTTGAGTTGTTTTCTTTGCAATGCAGGTTGATCCCCCATTTCCAGCACACAATAGTCATTGAAGGTGCCTCACCTTCCACTTCATATCCCCAAAATGATTGCAATGTCACCACCCATAGAGGGAGAGTAACCATTCAAGGAGATCCTCCTCCCCCTCCTTCGCAAGCCCACCTATCATCTACCTGGTGTTATGATATCCTTGCTCACCTCGATAAGATGTATGCATAGATCTCCATCTTAGAACTCCTCAAGACTTCACCCATTCATAAGGAGATAATAAAACAAGCTCTTTTGGAATCTCATGTCCCAAGTAACATTAATGCAGCCCAATTCCAAGTCCTCATTGGAAACGTTGTTGCACAACACCATCTTGTTTTCACATCCAAAGATACTCCAACCACATAACCATCATATAACAAACTCCTTAACATTGAGGTTATTGTGCAAAAACATAAAATCGAGAGGTTCCTTATAAATGGTGGATCTGGTTTAAATATTTGTACTTACAAATTGATTAAACAACTAGGTATCTCTAAAGACTTCGTTGATGCATCTGGAAAGATCACAATAGAAGGCTTATGATGATGCAAAAAAATTATTTAAAGGTACCATAACCCTGCCTCTTCAAGTGGGCCCTGCAATCAATGGAAACTACATATCAAGTCTTATACCTTGATCTCCCCTACAACATTCTCCTTGGTTGCCCATGAATTCACTCCATTCAAGTTGTTCCATACACTTACCATCAATGCCTTAAATTCCCTTCCTACGATAGAGAGGTTACGATCCCAGATAATCCACAACCCTTCTAATACTGCAAGCTCCTTGAAGGGAAACATCCTTACCATTTCCCACTCAATACACCTATTCCACCACCTCCATCCGATCCATCAAATATCATATCCTCCTCCTCCCAACCTGAGATCGAGGTTAAGATAATTTACAATGGTTGTGCAGAGTACACACTACAAAATGCACTCTATGTGGTTCAACTATCCCCTCTCCTAAGTCATATGGAAAACCTAAACAAATAAAAATCCAAAATAAACCCACCATGAAATGCAAGAAGACTACCTTTCAATAGTGGGGCCCACTTGACAAAGAGATCTTGGAAACCAATATCACTTCCTAGTTGTACCGAGAAGAAGATGAAACACCAATAGATATTCCCAAACAAATGTATCCTAAAGTATATACTATTGTAGACAAGATGGGTTATAAAGGACATAATCTCAGTGTTAGACAATTTAGATAACCGGAAGACAGCTGAGAGGGGAGGTGGGGTGAATCAGTTGTCATGGATTATAGGAACTGTTATGCCCTGCATAGCTAGTCCCATCATTTTCATTTTTATGAAAATACAGGTCCCCTCTTTTGTCTTTTTTTTCTATTAGTTTTTCCTTTTCTTTTTAGTCTTTTGTTTTGTTCACCTCGAAACCCGGGTTCCCTAGTTCCTGAGGTGGGTTGTTTGCTTGTTTCTGTTTCTTTGTTCGAGAATCCGGGTCCCCGTGTTCCCGAGTTCATTGTTGTCTCGTTTGTTTGTTTGTGTAGCCCCGAAAGTTCGGGTTTCCAAAGTTTTGGGTCATGTTTTTGTTTTTTTGTTCGGAAGTTCGGGTTCCCGAGTTCGCTTTGTATTGTTTCAGAGCATCACTTTGAAACTTCGGGTTCCCAGAGTCCCGAAGTGTTTGTTCGTCTTTTGGTTTTCACCCCGGAAGTTCAGATTCCTGAACTCCCAGGTTGTTTTTCTGTCTGTTTTTCGGAAACTCAGGTCCCTGAGGTTTCGAGCTTGTCTCTTGTGCGTATTTGTTTTCGTGTATGCATCCTCTTGTTGGTTGTTGTTGTCGTCTTCGTCGTGCATTCGCCTTTTTGTTCGTCGTCATTGTCGTTGTCGTCGTCGTCTGGTTGTCTCCGTTTATGTAGGTTGTAGGCTTGGCGTAAGCGTAAAAGATCCGCAAAATCCAAAAAAATCGAAAAACACCGAATCACGAAAAAATTAAAAAATTAAAAAATAAATAAAAAAATTGAAAACTCTTTGAAAAATTACAAAAAAATTTAAAAAAGTAAATATTTTGAAAATAAGATTTAAAGTTTATTGAAATTAAAATTAAACATTAAAATTAATTAAAATTTATATTAATATGTTAAGTATGTTTAAACCTAAAAATTAATTCAAAATTTTAATTATTTAAATTTGGATTAATTTAAGATTAAACATGTTTAATTATTAATATAAACTTTTATTCCAATTTTAATATTTAAAGTTAACTTTAGTACATTTTAATAATCTTGCAATAAAGCCCAAAAGGGAAAAACTAACTTTAAATTACACTATTTTAAAATTTGAATTCATTTAAATTTTGAGTTTTGTCAAAATTAAATTTATTTAAGTTATAAAGTTTTGTAAATTTAATTAAAATTAAGCTTAAGATTCAAAATTAAAAGTTGGTTTTCCCGAAATTAGATGAATAAATTTTGATTTTGAGGGTTTCCTAAGTAAAATACTCCAACCTCCTAAAAGTTGGTTTTCCCGAGATTAGATGAAATAATGTGAGCGAAGACAAAATAAAATACATAAATATAAGGTATATTTCCGGAGTCCAGAATCTCGGACTCCCGAAGTCTTGGAGATTTCAAAAGTTCAAAAACCCAAAGCCCCGAAATTCCAGAATTCTGAAATTCTAAAAAATTAAAACAATGAATTCCTCCGAAGTTTCAGACTCCAGAGACATGGAAGTTCCCCGAGATCCCACAAGTCTGAAACACCAGAGTCTACAACGTGTAGAAGGCACAGAGAACAACACAGTAAGCAACACGAAGACAAATAAAAGGTATGTCTGGAGCCCCGGGCCTCTGAGAAGATCCAGTGCTTGAGAGCCCTCGGATGTTCGAAACTCCGAGACACCACATGAGGGACGCTGAAGGTTTCTGAGTTACAAAATTTGGAGTAGTCTGAAACCCGAAATTAGCAAAAGTGATGAAGATTGAAAGGTTTCGTTGATCTTACAATCACCAGAGAAGAGAGGTATTTGAACGGAGGTATTCAAGCGAAATGGACACATGCGGAGTTAGAGCAACATTGAAATGCAGTGATAAAATTCCAGCCAAAGTTTGTATATTGTCACAATGAATACCATAAAACAAATTCAATGTGAATTTCCCATGAGAGCGATCTGTAACATGAGACGTTAATATCAGATTCAGATTTTTGCATCAACATACAGAAGATCCGATTGGGCATTGGGAGTCGTAGTGGTGTCATGACAAAATGATCTGGTTATAAATGTGACCTTGGACTTCTACAGACTTAGTATAGAAATGAAAGAAAAAGTCTGGCACAGATCGAAGGTGCAAATCAATGAAATGGAACACTACTCTTTCCTTCAACATTTTAAAAAATTCTTGAGCCCTAACTCGCAAGAACAATGTGAATGGGATTTTAAAAGTCACGGTATGAAGTTGGCATGACGAGAAACTTAGACTGATTAGGGCACAACAATAAATACCAAGTCCGGGAAATATTTATTACAATCAATTTCCATGAACATTCGAGCTCAGTGAATGCTAAAAAAAAGGGGCCCTGTGGAATGGTTTTGCAAAATCTCATAGGAAAGAATTCCATGCTTACTTTTATTAGAATACCCTAAACTGCTTTTGTGGCTTTATTTTAAATTTCTATAGTTTTGATAAGTTTGCATTCTTTAAGTGGATTTAAAATTATTTGGTGAGTAGATCAATTCATTCATCAATTAATTACTTTTCTTTTGATGTTGCAGGGAAAAAGTGGAAGATGGGGGCCACCATGGCAAATTACATAATGATAAAAAGTGGAAGAAGATGGGGGCCACCATGGCAAATTACATAATGATAAAAAGTGGAAGATGGGGGCCACCATGACAAATTACATAATGATAAAAGGGGAGATCTGCTTTATTAAATTTTAATTTATTTTAAAATTTAATACAATTCTTTTATAATGATTTAAAAAAAAAAATTAATATTATTTTTATTTAATTTAAAAGATCTAAATTATTTTATTTTAAATTCATAATGAGATTAACTTTTATTTGAAATTGTGAATTTATAAAATAAATCGGCACATTTTTAGGAAATGAGTTAATTATTTTATTCTTTTAATGTGTAGGTCGAACTAGAGTTTTCTTCAAGGATAAACATCCAGTTAGAAAAATCAAAATGCATGTTGGAGCAGTGTCACCATCACAACCACTCTAGCTTCAACTGATAATGGATGTCACACTTGTGTTTTGAGCAAATTTTGCATGATTATGATGTGTTGGCTCATGCAGCACCGTTTTCGTAGTGCTCACCTAATCCCAGTTTCGTAATAATTAACTGAAGTCTAAGGCAGAGACTTGCACGTCAACTGCGACTCCTTGCCTTTTTAGTTCTTAATTTAGATTAGGTTTATTTCCTAGAAAGTAGGACAAGAAACTCTATAAATTGGAGATTTTGATTCATTGTTAGAGGTCTGTGAATTGATGATTTGAGGTCCAATTAGAGATCTTATTTAGAGGGTCCACAAATTGATGATTTGAGGCTCACTCAGAGATTTTAGATTATTGTTATGAATTTAAGTAGTTTTGTGATACATTCTTTGGAGTCAATATAAGAAGCAGCTTAGATTCCCTGATCTATGCGTATGTGCTATGAATTTGTTCTTTCCAATCTTACAATATATATTGTTTGAAATCAACTATTTTGGTCTTATGTTTTGTTGCTTTATGAATCATATTGTGTACGTAAGTGGTGTATGAGAATTAATGTGATAGAACGATATTGTGGTGTTATTCTTTCCATGAATTTGTGAGGTTGCATGACTTTGCATGTTTATTGGAGGTTCGTTAATGAATGTTGGTTTGAATGATATTGATGATTTTTGGATTACAGGGCGCTAATTGTGTAGTTCATTAAGTTGTTATTGAATTGGTTTCATTGTTATTTTCTTGTTTCCCTGATCTATCTTTTGCAGTTTATTTCGAAAGAGACTCTAAATCTGAAAATACAAAAAAAAGAAGTATCTAATTCAAAGTTGTTTCAACCAGCAGGCCCCTTGACAGGTACAATCGCATCAACCATTGAGCTTCCCATCACCGTCAAGACCCGACTATAGAGACCTTGGAGTAGTTAGTTTCTCAAAACTTACTGCTTTTCAGGAGAGGTGGTGAGTGTTTGCATAAATTACCTGACTGTTGGTGAGTGTGTCAAAACACCCGTCAATAGGAACCAATAGCAATTTATACTTTAATATCAGAACCCAAAGCATTAATATCGGAATAGCAAATAAATCAATTAAGCATAGACAATAATCACAGAATAAAAGCCATCCACACAACACTAATATTTGTACGTGGAAAACATCAATGCAACACATAATCAATTCCACCAAATGGCCAACACTCAGACCTCAAGAATAAGGAATAAAAGAACCCATCTCTCCAATTTTATACAAGAATAATAGGGGCTTGGATTATTCACCAATGCCTAAGGTCCCTATCATTGGTGCTCCAACAAACCCTCCTTCTGAAATCGAAGAATTCAACAAAGAGGAATTTTGCAAAGTGCCTTTTGAATACCTTTATGATTTATTTGGCAATTCCTACATTAATAGGATCACCCCTTCCACCCCATCAAATATTCAACTTGTCTACCCTGAACTTATTGATTGGGACCAATGAGGACCACCCACTCTTGACATCTGTGTTGATGACAATGCTCTCTTGGCATTACTTACTATGCGAGACCTTGAAGATCACACATTCGTGAACTCAATAGCGAGGCATACTTTGGTAGTTAGGTCAACTCCCTAAATTACAAAAGTGCAAATAAAAAGAAAAATCATAAGCCCCCTGGTGAAAATCTCCCTAAGGAAGCTTCAGAATTGGGAAAAGTAAAAGAAAGGACATATCTTCTAGTGAAAAATTGGATCAAGCACTAGAAGATGAGGGACTTGACCTGCCTAACATGGTTCCCTTGTATCAGGAGAAATCACCTTTGCTAATCAAAGAAACAGACACTATAAACATGGGGATAGACAACAATTCAAAGAATGTGCTCATTGCCAAGTCTCTTATAGATCAGGAGAAACTGAATTTCATGAGCTTCCTCAAAGAGACACAAGTAAACTTCACTTAGTCTTGCGCTGGCATGTCAAGCCTTGACCCAAAATTTGTAGTGCGCAATCTTTTTGTTAGACTAGATGTTAAGCCATTCAAACAAAAGCTTCACAAGATGCATACACAAGTAGCTCTCCTGGTTAAAGCAAAACTACAAAAAATGATGGATGTCAGATTCATCAAACCCATTGACTATCCTGAGAAGGTTTCAAACATTGTACCTATTGGCAAGCCCGTTGGGGGCATAAATATTCGCATGGACTTCAGAGACCTCAACAAAGCATGTTTGAAGGATGATTCCCCCTTGCCAAACATAGATATGATTGTAGGCTTGATCGCTAGGCATGAAATGCTCTCCTTAATGGATGGATTCTTGGGATACAATCAGATCAAGATTGTTGAAGAAGACCAACACAAAACAGCATTCACCACTCCTTGGGCATATTTTTCTATCAGGTCATTCCCTTTGGATTAAATAATGTAGGAGCAACTTATCAGTGAGTAATGACAACCATCTTGCATGACTTCTTGCACAACATTATGGAAGAGTATGTGGATGATGTCTTAGGCAAGTTTAAGACATGAGAAGAACACATTCCTATCTTGTAGAAAAACTTTGAAAGACTAGAGAAATAAAAACCACGCCCCAGCCCTAAGAAGTGTGTCTTTGAGGTCACATCAATAAAAGTTGTTGGGGTTCATAGTCTCTCACAGAGGAATTCAAGTAGACTCAACCAAAGTCAAAACAATAATGGAAATGCCTCTTCCTAAGACACTCAGATAGCTTCTTAGTCTCCAAGGCAAGCTCCATTCTATTCGTCATTTCATCACACAACTTGCAGACAAGTGTCATCCATTTGTACATCTTCTATGCAAAGACACAAAGTTCAAGTGGGAATACTTATGTCAGAAGGCCTTTGACAAATTGTAAGAGTATTTGGCCTCCTCTCCAATTTTGATGCCATCTATACCAAGACAACCCCTCATCTTATACATATGACCAACTATAGTGGCTCTATGGGCATTACTTGCACAAATAGATGACAAAGGTAAAGAGCATGCAATATATTACATCAGTCACACTCTTGTGGGGTATGAACTCAAATATACTCCCATAGAAAGAGCTTGCCTCACAGTGGTCTTCAGTACCCATAAAATTCATCACTATATGCTTAACAACAAGACTAAACTAATAGTTAAAATTGATCCCCTCAAGTACTTGTTGTCTAAGGCTGATCTCACAAGATGCACAACAAAATGTATCATTCTACTAAATTATTTTGACATTGAGTGTGTGGATAGGAAAGTAATAAAAGTATAAATAATAGTTGATCAATTGATCGTCGATGCTCCACTTCAAGGTGATCACCCCCTCATAACAGAGTTTCCTGATGACTCCATCATGAATGTCACACAATCAACTCAATGGAAGTTATACTTTGATGGTTATTGCACACAACATGGATCGAGGGCAAGCATATTGTTGATTACACCTCAAGCATATTGTTGATTACACCTCAAGGAGATTGCATTCCTAAGTCCTAGAAAATAACCTTTGTGTTCACAAACAACATAGCAGAGTATGAGGCTCTCATAACTAGACTTTGTTTGTGTATTCAATGGAAGATCATAGAATTACAAGTCTAAGGAAATTTCCAACTTGTCATAAAGAAAGTTAATGATGAGTATTAGATAAAGGATGGCAAGTTGTTCCCTTATCGCCACATCGTGGAGGACTTCAAGCAACATTTCACCTTCATCTAGTTTGAGAAAATCCCTAGGACAAACAACAAAGTTTTTGATGCAATGGATACCATTGGTTCTCTCCTGTAAATTCTTGTAAACAATCAGAAGTGTGAGTTCTTGGTTGAGCATCTTTTAATACCAGCATATGATGTCCCTAAATTAGAAATGGTATGTGTCATTGGTGTTCCTGATTCCCCATTGTATCAAGAAACCTTCGCTTACCTTTCAGATAGCATCATCACCCTCACCTCACTAAAACCCAACAAAAAACATTCATCTATCAATATGTCATGCCCAACTTTAGGGCACGAACGGAATTTTTTTTTTTTTTGAAATACTTACTAATTAGCGACTTTCTTAATTAAAATATTCAACTGAATGCGATTAACTTAAATAAATAATGCATTCTGGATTAGGTCTTAACTATATTTGTGTCAATCGGGTAATTAAATTCAGCTTAGGTAGCGGAAATAACTAAGTTATCAATGAACTAATATTTCACCCTAAACGGAAAATTCACTAAGCTTCCCTAATGATTAATTAATATCCTAAAATGGCGAATTAATCTCGACCATATACTTTCTAAAATTTATCTTAATTTTCTATCTTAATCCACTAGGATTCCTAATTTAATTAACCTTGTTATTTGAGCACCTTATTTAAATGAAGCCCCCATAAATCTAAAATCACGTTATAATCATACACAATAATTGGCCCTCTTGGTCCTACTAGAAAACTTAGTGTCGACACCCCCTAATTTTTATTATTTTAATCTAGTCCACCTAATGTTATAATCCTTCTATAAAGTCTCCTCTGCTTATGCCCAATATTTATCATAAGTATTCAAAACTTACCTTTACATGCATCTATTTAACTCAAATTAAATGTCCAAACGATCCCACTTTTATATATATATATATATATATATATATATATATATATATATATATATATATATATATATATATATATATATATATATATATATATATATATATATATATATATATATAAATAAACAACTAACTATTCTCATTTACTAAGTTGTTATTCCAAGGGGATTGTAGGGGTTTAAATCCCTTCTTCCCTTTTTTTGTTTTATTTATTATATTACTCCCATTTCCCCCCCCACGCACACATAATCTTACTCTTTAAAACTTACAAGGCGTTGCCCTAACCCGAAATAGGGTTAGGGCGACGTGAATAGCAACAAGCATATTTTTTTTTTTTTATCTTTCTTTATTCCCAAATCTCTGCGTGTGCTGCGTGCAGGGGAAAAGCGGCAGACGAGGCAAAGAGGGCAGCGAGGGTTTTGGAGTGGCAGCGAACACACACCACTGCGCGGACTGCGGAAGGGCAAGGGGAGGCGGGGGCTGCCGTTGGCTACGGGCAGCGCCGCCCAGGCTGCGGCACCCGCAGGCCCTGGACGTCGCCGCCCAGGGGCTGCGGGTTCCGCAGCCTGTGGGCGCCGCCGCCCAAGGCTGCGGCCCGCGCGGGGCGCGAGCACCCTCCGTTGTTTGCTATGTTAAATGCTTTTTATTTTATATTTTTTTTTTTTTAATCCTCGGTGCTAGCAGGGGTTTTAGAATATACTCCGCTTAATAATAATTATAAATAACGATATATATATATATATATATATATATATATATATATATAAATGTATACGTTCTGGTTTTTTGTTTTGGTACAGGGTTTAATAAGGTCTGCCAAATACGATGTATATACCTGCATCTATATATATATATATATATATATATATATTTATATATATATATATATATATAACACTTATATATATATATATATATATTTATATATAAGGCATTATGACTGATTTTTTTGAGGGATAACAGAATATATTTATCATGTAAAAGCCATTTATATATATATGTATATATATATATATACATATATATATACTTAAATTTATATAAATGTTTTTTTTTTTGAAAAAGACTGGTTAAGCAAGAGTATCAGGTCTTCTTGCTATTATACAGCATTAACAGAGCAGTGACTATAATATTTCTTTTTTCTATGAAACAGAATGTTCAAACCACATTTAAAAGGCTATAAATATTAAAAGCTAAATGTATTTTTTGAAAGAGAGGAACTATTTTATCCAGTTTTATTTTCTGCAATGAACATCAAAATAAAAGACTTTTTAATAAATTTCTTTTGCAGTATTAAATAGGTAAATAATGGACTGTTTTCAGCAACCTAGTTTCATCTATTTGCAGAAACAAGAAAAATAATATACTTCTACTTCTCCTTCTTGTTAAACACAAAATTTTCATACAATCTAATATACTACTTCTTTCATTGCAACTAATAAAGATGGGAAAACATCATATATTTCATTTTCTTTTGCAAAACTACCAATAGGGAAAAAAAACATGAGTATTCATTGACATATATAAAATACAAATAGACAAGGATACAAAATAAACATTTTTACAAATGGGATGAAATCCCTACAATGCTTCTTTTATTCTACTACAACATAAAATCTATTTTTTTTTTTTCTCTTTTTCTTTAAAACTCTTTTCTGCAACACAAGAAAAAAAACAGCCACATAGCTCTTCATCTCATCTTTTCCCAATCTCATGCAACTTGCAATAAAACACATTTTGACCATGGGAAGCTCACCTCCCAGCCTAGGCTTACTAGAAGCCACCCCCGAGCTTGGAGAACCAAGCACTAGACGGGTTACAAACATGCAAACCCCACAACAAACATAGAAAAACATTTACATTCAAATATCCCTTCCCAAGCTACACATTCACCACTTTCATGGTGACTCTTCCATGGGTGGAAGTGGACCAAGTACCTATGGGGAGAATGCATGCCAAAACAATACAACATAAGCCACCTCATGGCAACACAAATGCAACCAAAAATACTTCCTCGTTCCTTATGCCCCCCAAAAGGCTCATGGCCATATTTACTCCCCTTATGACCCCCAAATGCATACACAAGGCTATGCATCAAGGGTCACCAAGGACACCCTTGAGAACACTCTCCACAAGGAGAGCCTCTCACCCATGGCTGTCATACTCCTTCCACCCCAAGATCTTCCTACCCTCCCAAGAGTAGGAGATCTTGGACACTCCCAAAACAATAAGAACACAAACAAAATACAAAGAAGAGAACTACACATTTTTAACAATAAAAACTTCATAATACACATTCTTACAAACAACTCTTTTCTTTCACAAAACAACACAAACTAACATTTACAACATAACAAGAGGAGGTAAGAAGTAACCAACCTTATTCTGCCAATAGGTTTGCTAACTTTAGTTGGGGATGAGCTGCCCAATTCCACACTAACTTTCTCCAAACTTCCACTAAAAATGCCAAACTCCTACTAACTTTTTCAAAACAAGCAAAATCTCCCAGAAAGGAGAGTGGGTGATTACTCACTAAGTTTGGAAATTCTTGCCTAAGAAGGCCTCTCACACACTTCCCAACCCCTTGGGTGAGGTGTGAGTTCCCATTGGTTGCCCTTCCCAAACTCTTGCACATTACTCAAATTGGAAAGGGAAAAGGTGGAAGAGGATGGGGAAGAGAGTTTAACTCCTAAAGGGAAGGTTCTCTATCCTAGGGAGAACTTTCTAAGTTCAATTTTCGTGCATCTAGAAAACACCACTTTTTGAAGTGACTTCATAGTCACATGGGAGAAGCCACATGCTTCAAAACACCCCTAACCCATAGGTATACCATTTGGACCTTTGGAAAAGCCTAAAAACTTACCCTAGGAGTCCATTAAACCCTTTGGAAACCCCACTGAAGTTTACCTACGGGTCAAGCTTGAGTTGACCACTCCCAAGACTCCCTACCCAAGGCAGATTTGGGACCACACTCAAGTTTTTGAATGGCTTTGGTAGAAACAAAACTCCCTCCAAGAGACAAGTCAACATCAATGACACTTAATCAGCACATGTGTCAAGTGACACAACAAAAATACAATATAAAAATCACACATGGAAAATTGGTCTCTTGAAGGACTACATAATTACATCTAAATTAAATTTTACACTCAAGCATTATACACATCACAAATAAAATACATTACAAGGGGAGGGGTGTTGTCTCTCCAAATAGACAACTCCCGGCTTAACAAACGCACATTGGTCTAGGCTTGGTTCTCCATTAAATTCCATGGTCACATGGATAATTTTCCTGCGCATCTCAATTAACACATTAGTAACTCCAAATAATCACAATTATACATAATCAAATACATGGATTCCATTGCAAATCAAACACTCATACATTAGGCATCAATAATTCAATATCTCATTTGTTTTCAAATTCAATTTTACCTATGCAATTAACATAATTTCCCAAAAATGAACCATTCATAAATATGCATCATTTTTCTTTCATCAAAATAATATCCTGCAAATTTCCAATAATGACATTCACCATCATAATGTAATTCTATTCTAGAAATCATAGCTAAAGTTTCATAACCATCATGCATAAAATAAAACATCACATATGTCAGCGTGATCCAAATCATGGAATCATATAAGTTCTAAGTCCATAATGCATAAAATAAAGCATCCATAATAGTCTCAATATGCAAATAACTGAAAATGTCAAACTGAATCGGGGTAGGGCCTCACACAATATGCTTGCTACAATATCTTGGTTGATACCCCATTTTGAAGGCACTCCAATGGAACCCTCCTAAGGTGTTTAGATAAAGCAGAGGCTGAACAAGGACCACTTGAAGTGAACAAAGGTTTATGTGGAGCACACTCAAGTGGACTCACTTTTTCTAAAAAGCTCTTGTGCAAAGGATACTACTAGCCCACAATGGAAGGGGAAGCTTATCATTATGTGAAGAAATGTATCCCTTATCAAAAGCATGGTGACAAGATTCATGCACTCTCTTAGGATCTATAGTTGTTTAAAACACCTTGGCCCTTTTCTATAGTAAAAATTCATCCCACCTCATCCAATGGCCATAAATTCATAACAACTGCCACTGAATATTTTACCAAGTGGGTGGAAGCCATACCACTCACCTTCACCACTAGCAAACAAATTTCCAAGTTATCTTGAATTATTTAATTTGCCACTATGGAATCCTTAAAGTTGTCATTACAAACAATGGCAGACCAATCAAAAATTAGAATGTCAAATAATTATGCAAAATTATTTCTATCCAACATTGCTTTTTCATCCCATATTACCCGCAAGGTAATAGTCAATATGAGGCTTCAAACAAAAATTTTATCCAGATCCTTAAGAAAATAGTCAATGAAGCTGGCCATGATTGGAACTTGCAACTCCATACTACCCTCTGGGCCTATCGCACAAGCATTAACACTCCCACAAGAGCTACTCCATACTCCCTAATCTTCGGGTCTAAATTTTTCCTCCCCCTTGAGATCGAGATTCCCTCACTTCGAGTATCATTGCAGAACATCCTTCTTGATGAATATAGAGTAGCCAAAAAACAAGAGTTGGAACTGCTGGAAGAAAGGCATCTCAAGGACTTAAATCACCTCTGAGTACATCAGAATTATCTATGATTGAGCTACAACAAGAAATTCAAGACCCGAGAATTTGACATTGGTGACCTTGTCCTTATGGAAAATTAGAAGACTCTTTATGATCGTGAGAAGAAAGGCAATTTTGAGCCTAATTGGCTTGGATCCTATGTCATCACTGCAAAATATGGATCAGGGATCTATCATTTGGCTACACTTGAAGGATATCCTTTGGATGAGCTCGTAAACATCATGCATCTCAAGAGATTCTATGCCTAGTCTTCAGAGGTTAGCAGTTTTCAAAAATAAAATTAAAAATCATAAAAATCATAAAATCATAAAAAATAGAAAAAAAAATAGAAAAAAAATAGAAAAATCAATTTGTCCATTATTGAAAACCACTTTGTGGTGCTATGGGAAAGTACCTTGGCAAAAACCTAGTTTCAAGCGCCAAGGTAAATAAATCAGAATCCACTGTCATTTTTGGACACTCATCGCCTCACTTGCATTTACCTCTTGCCCTCTTGCCCAACACCCATATTTTTGTAATGTAAGCCATTAATTACCCTCCTCTTTCCCCCACCCTCCATCGATATTTCTTTAGTCATGTAAGCCATTAATTCACCATCCAATCCATCATTTTCCTTCTCAACATCCATATTTAATTAATGATATAAGAAATTAATTTGTCACTTATCTCATCATCCACTCCCCCTATCTGTGCAAGTCACTTTAGTCTTGATCACCCACATTATCTCCCTCAATCCCCTACACCTCCTCTCCCTCATGAGATGATGAGCATTCATCCAAGTTGTGAATAAGGATCATCCTAGTACAATTATCTTCCCCCCCCCCCACTTTTTGAGCTTATCTCGCCAAATTGAGCTTCTTTGTGACTTGCGCATCATCCAAACATCCATCCACGTTGTGCTACTCAAATCTCAACAATCAGGTCCCATAATTGCATCCACTTGCACCTCCATTTTCTTTGTTGCCTAAATCAATCCCATCAATTACCTTTTACCATTGGGATGAATCCTCCCCATGTATGGCACAATCCTAGTCCTACTCTTGGAAAGAGAGATCAATTGGCTAGGTGTATGTTTTTTGCACAATTTGGTCTCACTAACTCATTTGGGTGCATTTTCTAACGAAGATCTCTGACAAACTATGGGATTTCTTTTGCTTTGTCGGATTTTACAATGCAATTTGTGTCAAATTTCCCTTCTTTTTTTAAACCTTGCCTGCATTCATCGGAATTCCGAAGAAAACAGGATATGTTTTAAAAAAAAATTAATGTATGTGCCTTCATTATACACGGGAACGGTGCAAAAATTGGGAGGAAGTGAGCACATGATGAGTGTTTTTCAAAGTTTTTAAGATTTGGTAAGTTATGATCTCTTGCCATTGCCATTGTGTTATATATTTTTTCACTGCAAATCTAATTTACATTTTGCATTTTTTTACATTTACATTTTATAGGTTGAGGCAATTCCAAGTGTCGACCTAGGTTTGATTCAATTTTTAGAAAGTTCACTATTGTTTTTCTCCTAGCTTGTAGTGTACGTATACATTCTCAAATTCTTTTCTGAATATTAAAAACCCCAAACACTTCTTGCACAAAATAGTATGAACATTGAGAGGGCTTTTTCCTATACACGATTGAGCTTTGCATGGTCTGTAATCCTTGATTCACAATATTCTTATATAATCCTAAAAGAGTGAAATAATGAAAGAGTTTACATTAAAAACTACCAACTCATGGTATACTACACCATAGACCATTAGCCCCACAATCCCCTCAAGTAGCACTAGCACAGCTATCAAATAACCAAAGAACCTTAGCAGCACCATAAATCTATATACCCCCCATCCTAATACATACATGGACCATACATAATTCAAATGCAATTACATAAGATACAGGATGGTATTCACTCGATTACCCAGATCTACCAAATTTTTTTACTTGCATCTGACAACCAATTTTCCTCAATATTCATCATCCTCCAAAAGGGAGCCAAGTCATGGTTGATTACCCCAATTCAGAATACCTCCCAAGACTCGGCCAGGAAGTTTTCCTTCCCCTTTCTCTCCACATTCAGCCTTTTGATCTCCTCTTCCTCAGCTTCAAGATACTCATCTTCGTCTGAAAAGAAAACTATAGGGTTAAAGTAGACCCTTAGAATACTATACCATTCATCTTCTAGTTCCATAACAACACTACCAACAGCATCTACATCAACTTCTCTGAAAAAATCCAACAAGTCGCTCAACTCATTTTTTCTTCGAGGCAAGGATATCCACTAGAACTGTGAGCACCGCTTCATACACATAACCATCGCACCAATGCATGTTTCCACTTAGTACCTCCACCACAAACCCCCTAATCACATCATGTCCCTCCACATCAATATCGAAAATCCTTTCATATTGTTCCTCCAACATTTCCTCCCTGTACGTATGACTCAAACCAAAATAATGACCCATTCTAAAGCCATCTTCGTTCAACTCCATAGTCAAGAAACATTTCCCCTCCTACCTTAAATATCCTTTCTTACCACTAAAAGTTTCCCAATAAATTCAAAGATGTCTAATCCTTTTTCAAATCTGACCCCTCCCCCAAGAAACCATGATCTATGTCTAGATCGGGTTGATTTCACCCCGCAGCCAAAGAATCCACTTTAGTCTCATCCTCAGAATTTTTTCAGGATCTTCTTATAGAGAATCTAATTGTTGTACATTCCAATCAATACACATTGTACTACTCCTCTAGTAATTCATCTCTTCCAGTTGCAAGAGATGACAACACCAATGCATGGGACGGACAAGACACCTATTCCGACAAAAGATGCTACCTATATCCTATCCCAACAAAGCCCTTCGGTACCATTACTGATGCAAAGGCCAAGATGCTATCAATCTTGCTTTCTCTAAAAGGAATCTTGATGCACACTTGATTACCCAGGTCCTTTCTTGACTGCAGTCTCTGCATCCCTAAAAAGAATATTCATGAAAGATTGATCCCAATCGATGGTATTGTCAATTGTCTGATCCAAAACTACTTTGACCCCCTTATTTGTAAGCCAATATATCGTGTTTCCTTCTCTATATGTGTGTTTCATCCTATAATCCACTAAAAAACTCAAGAGTTGTTCAATCCTGTGAATCCACATCTGAACTCTCCAATTAGGAAAACATCCTTTTGAAATCAGATTTCAATTACATTTATTTATAGGTAAATGCTCATCGTATGAGCTACATCTAGAAAATTCTAGACTCTCAATAAATTCTCTCTTGGAGGGGATACAAACAATAGTTGATAGATCATATGACTTAAGTCTTGCCTCCATATACGTGGATGTTCACTCTACTGTAAACAATGCAGACTAATACAAATTTGTCAATCATTGAATATATTTTCTTGCATGAGAAGTTACAACTTCAAGATCAATTTCTAACTATATTTTTCGTGAAATGGATTTTACAAACAAGAGAAAGGATAATAACATTAGTTTCAATGAATATACCTACATAACTATAAACATATATATGCATGTGTGGTGCCACAATTTTTGAATAGTAGTAAAAGCACATCTTTGGTGAATACCAAGGAACTTTAATGTTGTCTTTAAAATGTTTCATACATTTGTAATCTCAAAATTTGCAGAAGTGCTTATAATATCTTCTTCTTGTCTCTTTTTACACAACAATTAATCTCCCTTTATAGAGAGTGAAATAGTTTGACACTAAAGGGACATGCCCTTTCGAAAACACAACCAACTAACTGACAAACAACTATTGAATTCTTAACATAAACAAATTAAATAAACCAAGATGATGGATGTAATCATCACTGTAGTAATATTGGAATTCCTTGGTCCATTTCCTCATGGCATTCTCCAGCTCGTAAGCCTGACCAACCATGTATCTCACAAAGGGTTCCATGTCTCCATTTTCATCAACTCGTGCCCTTGACTTGTCTAGGAATCGAATTAAATTTCCTCAATGGGTATTTCTCTTTTGAGTTGGATCAACATTAAACCCTTTTTACAAAAACATTTATTCCGGTGGGAGCAAGGAGGGTTCCTCAGGAACTTTTTGTCGTGTGATTTTGGTAAGAAAACTTATGCAGCTTCATTCCAAGGGTGATACAAAGGCTTGGTGATGACAACTTTAGGTGGTGAAAACTTTGGTCATAACAGGACCATCTATGAGACCTTATTGGATTAAACAAGTGACAAAGGTGCCCCTACACCACCTAGTTCAGACACTCCTATTTATAAGAATTTCCTACGATTGTAAAATAAAATTGGAATGAAGATCTATCATCTTGTCAATGACTCATTTCTCTAGCTTGTAATAAAAAAGGGAAGGTTACTGAATTTATTTCTACATGGCCTTATTAGGTTACCTATTAAATCTTCTAGGTGGCCTTATTAGGACCTCACAAACATATTTCATTCTCAAACCCTTAATTAATCATTAAACCCCAATAATGTCAAATAATGATATAAATATTTTGGCAAAGATAAAAAATGGAATCTTCAGTCGATGTAATCAGGTTTAATCTCAATATAACATGGTTTTCTGCTCATTTTTCATGTTTTTGACAGCATAACAATCTGATCACTTGAGTTTTTTGTGTTAATACCTTGAAGTTTTGGTTTATATTCTATTGGATTTGATGTGGCATTGAACAATATTCAATTTTGTTTTTATTCTATTCAAATCCATTATTGTTTAGGCAAGATATTCAAGTTTTTGTCCAAATTACAAACCCTCAGTCTAGGGTATCCAATGACTGGTAAAAATGTAATCTTTTGTTTTCATGTGAATCAAGTCCCCAAACTTGGTAGTATAGAGAGGAAGGATATCTAAAATATGTATTTAATCTTGCAGGAGACCATGCACGGATTGGCACATGTTTTAGTGGATGAAGATGACTGAAAATTTGTCTTGGACTGAGACAAAGTAGTAAAGTGGTAGTTTGATAAAGGTTTTGTGCATGCAGGTTGCTTGGAAGGGAAAGTGGTGGTTTGGAGAGATGTAATAGTGACTGTTGAATGTTTCCAAGTGTTTAAAAGGGTAAGGGACACTTATTTGGGGTTGTGTTGGGTGACTATCTCAGATAAAGGTATGACAGTCACAGCTGACAGTGAATTCTTGTGTTGGAACTTAAGTTTGTTGGTATTTTGGTATGGTTTTGTCATTGATGTCAACACCTACTAAAACACTAGCACTTTGGAGATACAGTAGAATTCACCAGCAAGCAAGTAACTATTGCACAATTACTGGTATATGGTTCACCGGTAGGATATAATGATCATCGGTACTTGGAATGATATGGAAGACACATGGTTATGTCGAAGACATTGTTTGGACATCTTGTCCTGGAGAATTGTTCATTGGTATATTCATAGTTGCATATTTGTCGTTACCGGAAAATAGGTCTAGGGTTACACCAGGAGGTTTATCTTTTCCAGATCAGCATTGCATGCTACGGAGATGATTAATTGTTGTTGTAAATGCATTAAGCCAACATGCTCAAATGGTTATTGCATCGGATATTATATTGTTTGTAAAATATTTTATTGTAATATCTTGTAGAGCCGACCTACTAAAATTGGTCTTAGGTTATGGTATAAATGTAAGATCTTATTTGTAAGATCAAGTGTGGAATGCAAAAAAGGATTGTGTGAAAGTATATGCGAGATTAAGCAGAGCTATACATGAAGACATCATTCGAAGGTGAAGCTAGGTTTTTGTGAAATCATATCAGCATTACACCGGTACTGAATCCAGCATATGAAGATGTTATTTTGTGCAGTACATCATTATTGGATTTAACCATCCAACTATAGTTAGTGTGACTCCCATTTTTTGATTGAGCAGTGAGCTCTAGGTTGTTGGCCTTTCTGCATGTGCAGACCCCATTTATGTACACTTACTATCTGCAGTAGTATCATCTGATTGTGGGTAAGGTTTCCCACCGTGGTTTTTCCCCTTACAGGGTTTCCATGTACAAATATTGGTGTTATGTGTTGTGGATGACTTTGTGTTAATGTTTCATGCATTAATCTTTACCGGTATAGCAATTAACTGTTAAAACTGTCTACCGGCATACTTAACTAGTTTACCGGTATTAAGCAATAAGTTGGTTAAGTTGTTTTTGGTTTGAATTTATTTGACAACTGATTCACCCCCCCCTCTCAGTTGTCTTTGGGACCTAACAAAGTTGCAGTCAAAGGTTGGATTGTTAGGTTGCATTGGGGAATAGTATTGAGTTGTGTTGAGGATTCAAGAGTCCTAAGGTGTAAGGGTTTATTTCAAACCAAGAGTTGTTAAGGGTTGTTGAATTTTTAAGGTGAAATTTTATGGGACAGACACAGCCATATAAGTTGTTTGATGTGCTGACAGAGGTTTGAATCTTTTAATAAGTCATTGTGAGTGCTTTGGAGTATGGGGATGGTTTGGTTATGTGTAGGTGAGTCAAGGTTGTTACCACAAGAAGTGGAGCCTAGTTGTCAATACAAGGGTTGTTGAGTTGTTAATATGAAGGATGTTGCCATAGGAATGGGTATGTGTTCAAACAAAAGTTGCAGACCAGAGTATGTTATGACCAATAAGAGCATTGTTTGTGAGATCAAGTTTGGATTGAAAGGTTGGATAAGGTTATTGAGGCCTAATTTACCATAGTGGTCATTTGAAGAAGCAAAGAGATTGTGAGTGAGTCATGAATGATGGTGGATCTTGGAGATAGGTCCTAATTGTGAGTATGAAGGTGTTGTTACCAAATAAAGATGGAACCATGAAGTGTTTCATTGCAATTTTTAAGAGGTCCATGATGGCTCCTCATCATCACATGACCCTCCCTGTGTTACTCTGGGGTTCAGTTGCTCCTGCACCACTTGTGACCTCTCTTTCAAGAGTACAAGTTTTCCACTACTAGGCCAACTCAGGTTGTCTTTGAACTCATGCATTGCCACTACTTTGTAGGCATTGATATCATTGTTTCATAGCGTAGTAAACTGTCAATATATATGCATCCACATTATCTTGGTTTATTTCTAACTTTGGGAGTCATGGTGTCAAGTATTAATGGTGTCACTATCCTCATACTACAATGGTCACTACATTTATCTTATCAGAGTGCTTTGACATTGTTGTAATATAGTTGTTGCTCTTGTGATCTGTCAATGGTTGTTGTTCATAATGATAGTGATGCCTCCTATTCTAGGTCATGCCTAGGACAAAATCTATACCTATGCTTTAAGTTTTCTTATTAACCTCAAATTGGCATTATGTTGATCTCCACAAAACCTCAAATTACCCGTCCCTCGAACGTCCCTGCATCGGGTACTTGGAGTACCCGAGCACTATGTTACTATGTTGAATGTGCAATGGTTTTGGTTCATTTTACAATTTCTCTACGTTTAAGTATTTAAATTTAGTATATTAAACTAAAACATCATTTCATAACTAGCATTTCAAGTTCTTTATAACTAGTTCTAAGAAGACTTTTGTACTTACGACATCGTTTTGTTTAGTTTGTGAAGGTTATAGACCGAAGTTTTCATAGCCCAATTTTTTTGCCTGTGAAGAAAGATCATGTCAGATAATATCAACAAAGAACAAAATAAGGAGACAATTGCTAGATTGTGGTCTAGCTTGAAAATAAAAGGTGATGGAAAATGTTATTGTCCCTACAAAAATTGTAAGGGATTAAAGACTAGAAGACTTCTAATCACAAGATCTGAGAAATATTGTAGGAAGCATGGTCACATCGAAGGGGAGCATGATTATTTTCCATTGGTAAGTTGTTCATTATATCATTTTAACAATTTATATACATAAGAAATCACTTGATGATGAGATCGTGATCATGGTTTTTTTTATGTCAATCATTTTTATATAGGTGGAGCACCCTAGGGAACATGATATGGACTTCCATAACCCAAAGAATATGGTTTTCCAAGTGGAAGAACATGGAGGTGTGAATATCAAAGCTGAAGATAATGATCCTATGGAAGAAGATGATCATGCGCCAGAAAACATAATTGAAGATGATGGTACAAATACATTGATCCATGACACATTTAGTGTTGTCGCAACTGATCATGATGATCAAGATGACTTTGATTTTGTTCATGATGTACCTCTACTTGAGAAGGCATGTAAGCCCCTTTATGAAGGCTCCCAAACAACTCTTCTCTCTATTGTATTGTTGTTGGTGAACTTGAAGGTTATGAAAAATTTATCCAACATAACAATCTCACGTATGTTAAGGTATGTCATATATGTCATCTTTTTTCATCTATTTTTGTTGTTATTTTATTATAGTTAATAAACGGTGAAACATGCACCATTAAGATTCTTTATATTAACAAATTATGTTTTTAGTTGTAGATTGATAGGTGAGTTTTTGTTACCACTATCAAATATTCTACCTCGCTCATACCGAGAATTATTTGTAATTATGAAACATATTAGAATGGAGTATCAAGCAATAGATGCATGTCCCAATGATCATATTATATATCATAAACAACATGAATTTGCAACACAATGCCCTGAACATCATATGAGTAGATATCAAACAAATTAACTAACAAAAAAGGTGTCTCGCAAGGTTCTTCGTTATATTCTCAGTATTCCATGTTTGCAATGATTATTTAGGTGCAAAAGCTTGGTGCAATTTATAGATTACCATGCATGCAATAGAAGTCAAGACGATATTATTCGAATTCCTATGGATGGTTTTGCATTTATGGACATAGACAAAAAGTGGCCACACTTTAAATAAGAACCTTGTAATCTCAGGCTTTCATTGGCAGCAGATGTTGTCAATCCAGTTGGAGAGTTGAGATCTACTTACTTGGTGTGGCCTGTTTTTGTTATCAACAATAACATTCCTCCATGGATGTCAGTAAAGAGGGAGCACATAATGTTGGCAATGATTGTTCCAGGTATTTTTTCATTTAATAGTCATCTACATTAAATTATAAATATTGCAGCAAAATGGTCATAATAATTATGTAATGTGTTTTTTTCATTCAACTAGGTAAGTGTCAAGTTAAAAATATGAATGTATATATTGAGCCTCTTATCGACAAGTTGTTGGAGTTATGGAATGGTGTCACTATGTATGACATCTCTAGACCAATAGGACAAAGACAATTTCAATTCCATGCAATCCTTGTATGGAAAATTCATGATGCCCTAGGGCTCACATATTTTTGTGGTATGTTATAGTGTTAAACTTGCACATAATTATAAATATAAAAATTATCATATTTAATCCAATTATACATGATCCTGTAGGTCTTCAAACAAAGGGAAAATTTCCATGTCTAGTTTGTGGTCCAAAGATGAAATCTCGTCCTTCAAAAAGTTTAGGAAAGAAGGTGTTTGATGAGTATAGGCACTTCCTCCACAAAAATCATAAGTATCAAAATATTGAAAAATATCTTTGCAATGGGAAAGAAGAGACTATATCAAAGCCACAAAGAATGACACCTTCCCTATGGATGTTGGAATATAATAGAATTAATCGTCAAGGTAATGTCATTCCATCTAATGGTTTATGTTTGGAATTTATATTTTTATATTATGTTTTGTTTACTGATGATGTAATTGATGATGATTGTCGTTGTTAACTTTTAAAACTTATATTCCTCCTAAAGGTCATCAAGGCATTAATGACCACCTTAAAAAGGGACTAAAAAGTAATCCTAGACAATTTAGTAGGTTTCCCTACAACGAGCAGCCAAATTGTGCATTTGTTTAATACTGTGTATATTGGAAAGAATATAACAGAGACATTATAGAAAATATTGGATGGAAGGCGTGACAAAGAAAAAATTGTCAAAATTTATAGTGACATTCAGGAATCCAATCATGCAATGAAAAATGTCATTCAATCAAATAGTGATGGAGACCAGATTAATATAAGTGCCCTTCCTTGGTTATTAATGGAGCAGCAAAGCAATGCTATAAAAGAAGTCATACGAAAAATTTGTTTTCCCACAGGATTTGTTGCAAACATAAACAATCTCATAACAAAGAAAAGTGAATTTGGGCCAGGGATGAAAACGCATGATTGGTGTACCTTCATTAAGGTAATTCATGTTCTTGTGTATTTACTATATATTTGTATACTACATGTACTTTTCATTGTATTATGTTAGAAAACAATGAAAAAGATCATTTTATAATTGTTCCAGTATGTTCTACCTCTATCTCTCCCAGACCAATTCAACAACAATGTCAAGCAAGTTATATATGATCTTGGAAAATACATGAGGTGAGTAGTGATATTTGTTCAGTTTGTTGTATAGATATTATATGTGTGATTTGTTTTACTTGTTATGTAATATATTGTATATTATTTTGTAAAGTCTCGTTAATATATTTGTGTCTTGAATCTCTTATAGGTGGTTGTCATCTAAAGAAATTCATAAAGAAGATATAAAATATTGGAAGAGAAAAATTCCTTGTCTAATGTGTGAAATGCAAAAGTGTCTACCTTCAACTTTTTTCAATGCACAAGATCACTACCTCATACACCAAGTTGAGGAGATTGAATTGTGTGGACCTACACACACAAGGTCAATGTGGATGGCTGAGAGGCACTTGAAATTTTTGAAGTATTTGGTTTGACAAAGAGAACATCCTGAGGGTTCTATGGTGGAGGGATATATGTTATACCAAACTATGGTGTACATTATTAAATACCTTCCTAAGTTTGCGGCAAAGATCCATGTAGATCGTATTTGGGATCCCAACTCCATTAACAAATTTAAAGGGGAGTACCTGATGGGGAAAGGTAGAATGAGGAAAGTGAGAGGTAATTATTTGATATTTCAGTTATTTTATATATATTGTAGTTAATTTATTTGTAATCTTCAATATACTTAAGTTGTAAATTTCTAGTTAT
The DNA here is from genome assembly GCF_030272615.1 of Cryptomeria japonica. Lineage (NCBI taxonomy): Eukaryota > Viridiplantae > Streptophyta > Pinopsida > Cupressales > Cupressaceae > Cryptomeria > Cryptomeria japonica. The sequence continues at coordinate 141,830,812 of NC_081410.1, forward strand.
TTTTTGTACAGTTGCTCGAGAGTGGGATGCACTACATTTGTATGTTGCAAACAATCTTGATTAGATGATGGTATGGATTCAACAATGTCAACAATCTGGTTGCACATTAACATGGGAAGGTGTGACTTCATTTGTTAAAGAAGCGCATCGTAATGGAGATTCTAGTGTTACACAAAGGGAAATTGATTTAGAATATGGTTTAAGAGATAAACGGGTATGTATAAATATATTAATCACCCATATTATTTTTTTTTTTTCAATTGTAATGATGTACATATTATATATGTTTGACATTTTGCAGGTGAAACACCACAAGGCTATGTGATGCAATGGTCATAACTTTTGCATCAAAAAGTTGGATGACACAAATAAAACTTGTGATTCTGGAATAAGTGCAATATTTCAAGTGACTAATATTTCATCTAGAAGCGACATACATCCTCGAGTCTCAGAAAATCGATACTATAGGATTTTTGATGATATATTTGAGTGTGAGTTTAGGTCCTTCAAATTAGTTCTTTTCATCATCAAATGGTACAGGCTACGATTGAATGAAAATGATCTTGACAGAACTACTATTGAACATGATAATGGATTTACAATGGTTAATACAAGGTCACTTGAGCTAGCTAGAAATGAGCCCTATGTTCTTCCAAGCCAATGTGAGCAGGTATTTTACTCAAAGGTTCCTCATAAATTGGGTTGCTCATTTGTTGTTAGACATGATCCAAGAGGAAGGCCGATAAAGTATAATGTGATGGAAGAAGAAGATATCGAAGAAGTAGAAGATGATGTAGATGATGATCATGATCGACAATTAGTTGATGATGTTCCTGATGGAAATGTTCATGAAGAAGAAGAAGATGATGATGATGATGATGATGATGATGATGATGATGATGATGATGATGAGTTGGATGAAGAATAATATCAATGACATGAATGAAATGTATTGGTATGCAATTAGTAAATTATCTAATGCCACCAGTAGGAGATAGAGACAGATAGAGTGTTGGTTATCCCTCATTTTGTGTGACATTTTTTAAGTTTGTGTTTATTTATTGAATGTGGATTGTTTATTAGCTATGTGATGGATGGTGATTTATGATACATATGTGATCGATGGTGATTTATGATACATATGTGATGGATTAAAACATGTTTATGATGATACATATGTTTATATTATTACTCATATATTTAATGCATTTATTATTTCTCAAATTACAAATGTAATGCTTATGATGCTCAATTGTTGGTGTCAATTACATGTATATATTTTGTGTGATTCTGTCATCCTTGGTGGAAATGGGTAATCGACTATAGACATCGTCAACCCTTTTGTTCAGGACCCTGCACTTTCTAGATAAACAAAAGGTGAGGAATTAAAAAATATACAATGATTATGATGTATGCATATTGTTCATGTTGTCTACTATGTAATTTTTAGCACACGTATCATGTAATGCTTATAATGCTCAATTATTGGGGATGATTACATGTACATATTTTGTGTGATTTTGTCATCCTTGGTGGAAACAGGTAATTGACTACAGACATCGTCAACCCTTTTGTTGAGGACCCTGCACTTTCTAGATAAACGAAAGGTAAGGAAAAAAAATATACAATGATTATGATGTCTGTATATTGTTCATGTTATCTACTATGTAATTTTTAGCTAACATAAGATAAATGAATTACATATGCAGGAACCTGAACCCCTTTGATGACGATCCTGCATAATGTCATGGATTCACAAGTATAAGTCAATACACCCTATAAAAACCATTTATTAATTGCTTGCTTTATCTTTAATAATAAGCCAGGTTTTAGCAACAATATTTTGTCAAAACTTTAATTTTTTTTCTCATCGAAAACATGTTATAGCTCATTCCACCTTCTCCGCCCTCCTATATTCTTTAGGTGATGAAGAAGACTAATTTTATGAGTTTTTCAAACTCCAAAACTACTAGGATAACAAACAACCCTTGTTTTTCAAACCTCGACATTAGCAACAAATCTAATACACTTATCAACACTTGAGGCCCTAACCGAATTTAACTTTCACAGAAGACCAATCAGAATAAAATGAAAATAGTCGCCTTTTGTCTCAAATGCACTTTATATTCTTCTAACTTGTTATTGTAATAAAAAATCTTCACACGAGGATTTAAGATAACAACCACTTACTTTAAATGGTTATAACAGAGAACTAATTTGAAAATAAAGAATCCACAACACAATTGAAAATAAGAAAACCATTTGTTTTGTATTATCTTGAAAATAAAGTCTTTTGACATGAAACATGGAGATATACTTCAAAAAAAAAATTGTAGCTATCTATTTCTATCTTCCAAAACTTGTTCTCATCAAATGATTACATTGAATAGTATATAATATGCCAAAGGGTCATTCCCTTTGATTGAAGTCTTTTGAGAATAGATGAAACCTACAACTAATCATCTAGTTAAGAATAAATGCACATTAGTTAAATGTGATAGATACTTATCATTGTATCTAGTATCACAATAATGGATTGTGTCTCGGGCTTCCACCTCCATCAAGACCATGTTTTCCATGAAATCTGCCACCTTATCAATGTTCTGGTCTTCAGCTGCTTTCAGTGTACTCTTGAGTATATGTTGACATTCACAGATCCTGGTCATTTTCTCTTTGTGCTCTCCATATTTGTTGATTAGGGATGAATATTATTTGTGATATTATGGTGGAAGGTTTCTCCTTCTTGTCTTAATTCTCTCAAGTATTCTTTGTGATATTTTATCAAATTATCACAGTTCTGCATTGTATCAGGTTGTGTGTCATCTCCATTCTGTAACTCCTAGGATCTCTCATGCAATCTCTTATCCAACCATTCATGTTCTTCAATAATAGCGTGGTTCTTGTTGTATATGTCCTGGTACTTATCCATTCATGTCATCATATTAGTGAACCTTCTCTAAATCAGGACTGAAATGGTTTTATTTTTTGGCGTTTTCAATTGAGCCTATAGTTGATAGTTTTCTTCTTTCAATTTACCAATCTTGGTCTGGGACTGTGAGCTCTCGCCCTACATCAACAATCTTTGTGGCTCCTTTTGTTTTAACATTTCTTTCAAATGATCAACCTTTGTTCTCATCCTGACAATTTCAATCTTGTTTGATTGATTCTCCTTCACCAAGAATTGAATCTATGCCTTGTTCAGCTTGGCTATATTTACTCCCAAATTTGTTGTCATTATGGGATCCATCTCACCAACTTGTAATATCATGATGTGTCCAAAATATTTTTGAGTATCAATAACCATAGGCTTCTTACTTGGGGGATACAGTGACCATATTCGCATAGAAAGTTTGTCAGGGTTATATAGTGATCGCATGTACACTTGGGTCACACCCTCAAGAGACAATTTGTGCTTTCCATCAATATCATGAAGAAAACTATCAAATATTACGGATAAATTCATATCCCATCCAAGAAAGATCAAAATATATGCATCTTTGAGAAGCTTCCCTCCTCTTTCAAGAGTCATCAGGGCCATTTCTTATGCTACTTCATTTTCTAAGGTGGTTGATAATTGTTTTTCATTTGAGGTATTGACCTCATCAACACTCTCCCTAATTTATTTTCCTTTTATTATGTACAAGAATGACATAAATTCAGGAGACGTTATAAAATAATCATCTTATATAAAAGTGCCAATTGCCTTGGATCATCGTCTACTGGGATTCCTTCATTAGGATCCCTAACAGGTGACACATGTTCTTCAATCAGTATCTTGGAGAATTGTTCAAATGAAAGCTCATCTTCTTTTGACAACTCCTCCTCATTTGAAGATGATATATCTACAGTCTACTTCTTCATAGCCTTTTTCTCAACATCATTATTATGATCATCAATAGCCATTTCAGCATCCTCCTCATCCAAATTCCTTATTAAATCATCACTTAAATATGAGATGTGTTCATTATCACCCAGTCTTTTATTCTTCCTCACTAAATGAACATACCCTTCTGGGTCAAATTTTTTTCTTGGAGCACCCAATTTCATGTTATATGATACAATTTGTTCCATGTGAGATCATGCCCTTCTCTCCCATTGACAACAAACTCGCCAACACATTGAGTCTTTGGCAGAAAGGATTGATTATCATGTGAAGTTAAATGCATATAATTTGATTCTCCCATTTGCCTTGTGATATCTAGATAAGCTATTATGTTAGGAACCGTTTTAGGCAAAAATAGTGGGGCACCCTCAAAGTCATAAACCCTTATCATGGTTACATCGGAGAAGTAGTACCAATCTCCCCAACTGTGTTTAACAGTCTTTTGTCCTCCAAAATCTATAGGCCTTAATAATCTCTTTATATCTTCTGAAAGTGTGAAGTTGCAAGGGTAATTATAAAACCTGTAAAGCGTTTTAACAAAAAATTCTTCAAAATGATTGTAATTTGACCTAACAAATCTGCAATCCTGTATTGAAGTCCATAATTGGACTGGCAGAGAATGGTTATCATCATCATATCTTCTTATCCTCATTTTGTCAGGCCATAGACCCATCTCTTGCCCATAAAACAACACCATATGCATGAGAAAGGAATAGTGTGCAAAATGAATCTTTGAAGAGTCCTTCTAGATGGTTGTAAGTCCCATCACAAGCTGCTCTGCTATGAATGTGGAAAAATCAAACTCTTTGGCCTTTTGGGATTGAATGTCCACCGCAATAATCATGGATTTGACTCTCATAAAATCTAGAGTATTCAACCCTGATACCTGACCAATTGAGTAATATGTGTATTTAAAATAGTCCTTAAATGAGTTTACATGAAATGCCAAACCTTCCCCTTTTTCCAATGGTACCTCAGGATTTAGCATATGAAAGGGTAACCCCCACCTGACATAAGTGGTATCCAATCTTTTGTATTATTCCAGCAAATTCCCAAGGATGATAGGATGATCATAAGCTCCAGGAAAATCAAAAACCTTATAAATTGCCTCTTGTGACACGAAGAAGCAGGGGTTCCCATCCTGATCGCATATTGCCCTTTTATTTGGATCAAAGTTTTGTGCCAGCAACTTCAGGAGATCAACATTAACATACACATTTTGAACCACAAGTTTTCCCAGACTCAATTACCATGAATTGCAAATGGGCTTTGGTTTTTAACGTCTATGAGAGTGAAACAAAAATAACTCATATCCCCTAACAGTCGTGTATACATCTCCTACATCAGCATAATTATCTTCTAATTTCCACTTTGTGTACCTCTTAGGTTTAGGGGTGGAACCTGGCAATTGATCCAGAAGGTCCTGATTTAGTTTTTTGTCCTCCCCCTTGGTTTTCAAACTTGTTTCATCTATTTTTTGTTTCTTTCCTTTACCCTTGCTCGTTTCCCCTCTTTGTCTCCTTGCAGAACCACTAGAGCTTTCCATTTTGCAAGAAATTCAATAGATTATTTGAAACAATCACATGGGAATCGATCAGAGAACTTGCTTGCCACCTTCTACTGTATCTTCAACCTACCTTAATGTTGTTTCCAACCCCCTGTAATTCTAGGTGCAACGTCCTTTTGGATATATTTCTCAGAGAATGTCATTCTTGTAACAATAAATGTGTCTTAATTATGCAAATCAATGTGCCATCTCTTTCAAAATTGAATTTTTATGATGATGTATGACATTGGCTTAACTCCTTCCATCATTGTTCTAAACCTCATGCCTTCCTAACAATTTAGTCACTATAGATAAATATGGCTACATTAGTCACTATCTACCTTTTGCGGCATTTCGGCTTGAGCTATATTGACAAGTAACCATTAATTTATTTTTTGATCTTCAGCTATTTATGTCGATAATGTCTTGGACAATGCCCATCGGTATTACTTTTAGTATCAGCATATTCAAAGATTTATTTCCCAACCTTATGTCATTATGATAAGGGTCTTGTTTATTTTCTCCCTATTGTTGATCTCTTGCTAAATCGGGATAGTTCTCTCGACATCACTCCATTGATCGAGATAACATCATCTATTCAGACATTGCTGATGTGTTATTCCGACTTTGCAAGCTATCCTAAACATCTCCTAGATTATGTTCATCGACATTATTTTCATTATCAGCGAAGCAAAAAGGTGTTCTCTCATCTTCATAAGTTATACTGATAGAGGCTTTATCCTTGAATTCGTCATAAGTCATCCTGACATGTGTATCCTAGTTCATGGTATGTTATCGAAGTAACTAATCTGACTAAGCTTCTTCAATGTTTATGTTTTTAGTTTGTAGACTCCTTATCGGAATAGTTTTCCCAATATTACTTTATTCCCTGACTATCGAAATAGTTTAACTAGTCGGGATGTGCTTGATAAGTTACTCTGACCTAATAATTTATTCTGATGAGATTCAAAACTTTCTTTCATCGGGATAGTTTACATTGTTTGGATAGCCTTCCACTCCTACCCCGATCTTACATGTCATTCTGATGGGCCTTGTATTGTTATAAGTGATCCCTAGATGTGTATCGAGATAACCTTGCTCTGTCGGCATTAATAAATATTGCTATTCTGCCCTTAGTAGTTATTTTGATATACATATCAATGTTTGTGCTCAGTATAGCTATGCCAGTAACTATGTCCAACATTGACTTATCATATCAGGTTAGCTATCTTGATATAAAATGTTGCCTAATGTGGGTTATTTTGCTGATATTTCTTAGGTCTATTAGGGATGATTTTAGGATATTGTGGTTACAGTATGTGAGGTTTTGTATTGAGTAAAATAAAACCTATGTAACTTCAACATTTTTCCATGTTAAATACAAAATCTTGGTGATGACAGACACGCTAGGGGTATTAGGTGTTATTACTGGATTTTATTATTAAGTTTTTTCGCTAAGTCTATTGGTTTCATTTCGCTATTGTTTTTTTTCTATTTAATCTTTGTCACAAGGCGACATTCATCTGACACATAGCACAAATAAAGATGTATCTCCCAGCCCTTCTACCCAGCAGATAAACCTCGTTGTAATTGTACAAATTAGATAGAAGCAAAATGTTATATTATTATGTTCTTTTCTTTAGAAATTTGGATAAATTTTGATAATGTTACTAATATTCTTGTCACAGACAGATGTTCAGGGAAAGGCACATGCATTACTTGATGACATCTTTATAGAGATGGACTCATTATTATGGTATGATGACATCGCATATTCCACAAACCCTGTTGAAATGATGAGAAAAATCAAAAAAAAAATTAATAGAGAAATTATTTCTTTGGCATACCGAGTCCCTCAAACTGATGCAATAAAAGAGAGGGTGCAATAATTGATGTAGAGAGCACAAAACTTGGAAGTAAGCAATAATGAAATCTTTAATTATAACATAAGTTCAAAAATGGTTTATATTTTATATTCTTTTATGTCTTGAAATAAAATATGTGCGTGTTGTTTTTATAGGAAATACTGTGTCCTCATCGAGTTGGTGGCCATGATTAGGGTACTCTAGGTAGTTCAAATGATGACTATGTTCCATACATTAAAACTACTTTGATGCTCTGATATATCCTTTATCTGTTCACAGGTTCCTTGTTGTTATCAAACATGTGACTACCATCACTTGTGTTTTGATATCTTTTCAGACCATATGTTTCCTCTTTTACAAATCATAGAACTATTCATTCTTCATAACAACCCCAATACTTTTTTTTTAACTAAGGTCTTTGTCTTGAGTATTGATCTCTACTATTTTTATTCCATGATTCCTCTCACTAATGCAGAAACACCAAATATTTCTCACTTGGATCCTAATATGATCCATTCAACCTTTCAATATAGGTTGCATTTCAAAGGCATTCCTAAACCAATATCATGGAACTACCAACCTTCCAAGGATCCAAACTGATCCAATCTACCCTTTCAACATGTTCATCAACAATTTCAATATATATAAGAGACATAATTCAAGTACAAACTCTTCTCGATATACCAAGTGGATGGGTTTGAGACATCTAACAAGATTAATGTTTTGTATATTTAATGTATATTTAATATTTTGTATATTTAATGTATTATTCTTCAAGTGATGTCCATGTTCTTGTGCAAATGTCGACTCACTAGAGGCCATCATCCTCACCTATATTGCCAACTGTAATGTTGGGAACACATGAGATGCAGACATCCTTTAGTGCACATCATACTGACCCCAAAGTTGGTAGATCCCTCTTTTGCTCTCTCTTTTGTTATGTGTTTATTTCCCTTGAAGTGTCATTTCTTGGTGGCATTTCATAGTGGATTCATTTTCTGTAGAAGGACATGTGCATGATGATTCAGAGGCCACTAGTAGTGATACCATAGCAGCATTTCCTAGATCTTTTTGTATTGCAAGTATGGGAACGTTGTCGGTCACATTTGTGGTGACCAAATATTTTCTTCACATAAAGATAGATAAGGTTCCAAGTACTTTAAAATTATTGTTATATATAGTCTACATGTAATTTACTTATTGATCACTCATTTTGGACTAATCATCCCATGATTTGTTTGCAATAAGTGATATTTTTTATAAAAAATATTAATGAAATTACATTGGAGGTCTTTGGGCCCACCATACGTAAACGGTGGAATGAGCAAGAAAAAAAGTTAAAAGATGAACTTATAAACCGTTTGGTTGGGTTGTTAGGAAATGACACATTCAAGAAAAGCAAGGTCCTTGACCAAGTTGGAAAATATTGTAAGTATGTGAGGGACTAGTATAGGACACATTTATAGAAGAACAAAAAGTACGAGCATCCCCCCATGATTCCAGAGAGGGAGTGGAAGGAACTGATTTTGGATGCAAAGGAGAGAGTTGAATGGAAAAAAGGAAATACACCACCAAGAATAAGAAGGTATGTGATACTATTAAGAATGTAATTATGTACTAATTACTCTTTATATTTATATAATTTAACATATTTCAAACTTTTCATAGACTACTCGACACATCAAAGGCAACTAAGGCAAGACTAGAAAACCACGGGCAACACAAACTTATCTCTAGTGATTATATGAAAGTTTCTACACGAATTGTAAGTATCAATAAATGAAATATCACATCGAAATAATAAATTGCAAATAATTTTTTTTAATCATTAAATAATACAAGCAAAATTCATGATATTAATAAAAAATGCAGGGCTCTGAATTCAATAGAGTGGCCACAAAAGATGACATGAAAATTGCCTTCCAACAAGGATATGGAGTTGTGGATGAACGCCTAAGAGAATTGAGTGGGCAAACACAAGATTCAGATGCATCTATCACACAGGTAAATAAGCTAAATGAAAAATATTAAAAATTGAATACTTGAGCAATAATCTATTCGATATTAATTTCCAACATAGTGTGACTATATTTATTTTAAATAATCAAGCAATCATAACAATGCACATGACGTTGGAATGCATCCTGGACAGGGTGGAACACAACCTGCACATGATGAAGGTCATGGTGTGCATCCCGATACTGGAGGTATTCACGTGCTAAACAATTTTTTTAATCTAATGATTAATACAATTAAACATCTTTAATTGAAATTGGTGTAGTAATTAATGTAATCTTTTTTGTTTTTATTTTAGAGCATGTAGATCATGGTGACCAAGTTGAGCATGATCCAAGTAGACAACATCAGGAATGTGATGGGGCCCCACCAAGTAAAAAGGACCATTGTTATTCCTTTAAACGAATTTAATTGCAATTGGTGTATTGATTAATGTAGCCTTTCATGTTTCAACTCCAGAGGATTTAGAGGGTGTTCAGGATGTTGAGGATGAGGCTAGACAAAATGATCAGGAAGATGATGTGGCCCCATCAGGTAAAGAGCACCTCTGTAATTTTCTTTTAATTGATGAAATACTTGTAACAATAATAATAAAACTCATGAATTTAACCCATTTCTTTGTTATTGCAGCAGACCCCCCTTTGCATACGCATCCTCATCGTGAGTACATGACTAGGCATACATTAACTAGATCATGAGTAGAGGGCAGAAGAACTGAAGAGGGGAAAAATGATGTAGACAACATGGTCCAATTAGTCTTTACCTTCAAGATTCAAAAAGAAAGAAAAATAAATAAATTATTGTAATCTTATTATATGTTAACAACTGGATTTTATGTGTTAATAAATTTAATGATGTGTTAATGAATGATATGTGTTAATGAATGTTGATGAATCTTACTTGTTAATGAGTGTTAATGAATGTTGATGAATGTTACATGTTAATGAATGTTAATGAATATTATGTGTTAATATTGAATGTTATGTGATAATGAATGAATGTTATGTTTCATTAATGGATGAAAGAATGTTAGACGTTAACAGGGAATTTGGAGTGATATTAGGAGGGGGAGGGGTCAAATGAGCTTCCACCTTCATGTGGTTGGCCTTGTTAAGTAGAGAATATTAAACTATTCTTGAAACAAAGAGAAGCTCAATAAGGTAACACTCTTTTCGATATTTCATTATGCTCCATTGTTATTCTTATTGATGTTAAGCATCTTGTTTGTAGGTTACATATTTAGTGTTGCAAGTTGTGAACATGCTTCTATGAGAAAGTTCCCCATTACAAGTGAATGCATGCCTCATTGGTTTTGTGAGTTTATTTTGTTTTAGAATAGACACATTTCCTTTGTTCATTCCTTAACATTTGTTCATTTTGTTTTAGAATAGACACACTACCTCGTTAGGATCTGGCCAAGCTCTAACTCTCCATTGGACATTCATTCTCGTAAAATGGAGTCTACTTGTAAGGTAAGTGAATTTTAAAACTATGTATGAAGATGGTTAACAAGTGTTGGGGCAAATACTAAATCACTATTTAAATTCTATATTTCATATAATGAAAGTATAAATGCTTTCCAGGTAACCTGATAAATGAAGATTTGGCAGGATGGAGATCATGATATATGGGTTCGATCAGCCCCTCTCTCTTCTCCTTTATTACCTCAGATAGTACACTTTCTCAAGTATGTCCTTTGTATTGGAAAATTTTGCTTCATCCTATGTATTTGTGTCTCATCTTTCATCTGTAGGTTCCTTGCTTTCTTCTATGTATTCCACTTTTCAAGGTTCCTCGCAATAGAGACATCACGCCTTTCCATAAATGTTCAAGCTTCCCACAATCATTACACAATAATTTTACCCCTTCCCCACCTTTTTCCATCCTCAAATTACCTGATTACTCATATCCCACATGTCTTCATACCCAAACCCTTCTTTGACTGATCATTCTTGTTCCCTATGACAGCAAACTCTTTCTTCTCACTACCAACTCAATCTAGGATTCATTTGTCATCTCTGTGATATCTTCAAACACTTATCACTCATTCTAAGCCTCATCAAAACCCAAACAACTCTAACTCAAATTAAGTTTAATGTGTTTGATAAGTTCTCTAAGGTCTGAGGTGTCAAAAACACAAAAAGCGGGAAAAAGTTGTAAAAAGTGCAAAAGTTGCAACTTTGATTTTTGCAAATGTTGCATATGAGTTCTTAGACATCAGTTGAAAAGGGAGTGGTTAAAGATTCTAACTATCATATGGGCCTACAAATGCCTAAATTTGGTTGAGATTGGGTGGAGAAGGTGATGTAGAGTGACCAATGGTTCTTCAAGTACTCTTAGGGTTTCTTCATGATGCAGAGCATCATGGGAATCCATCCAAGTGTCTTAGGAACCAACTGATCCAATTCTTCATTTAAACATATCAATCATTCATTAGCAGCATTTCCCACATAACAACACTCCTTAAGCATTGAATCTGTTGGATCTCAAATCAACAGATTGGATATGTTCTAAGGAAATGCCAACTCCTATCTTCAATCTCTCCAATTGATCTAGAAAAATTATGGAGTGAACCAATTAAGTTGCTAACCCCCTCACTTTAGGCTCTGCAGGACCTAGGCGGGTATACCTACTCACTATTGTTTCTTTTCACTAATGCTTTTTATAGAAAATTCAATGTTTCACTTTGGTTTTCTCCCTATATTGGAATGGAATAGGGTCCCAAAATAGAGTGCTACTGACGAGTTCAATATTGTTGTTGTAGAAGATATTCGATCGTTATGCTTGAAGTCTATATATTCTTACAGAATATATGTTTCTTATTTGTGTTATCTACTAACCTTAATCTTCCCTACTGATCTCAACTTATTCCCTACTCTCTATCTGCTCTATCAATCCTACTACTTAAATTAAATTGATGTGTATTCAATATGGCAAAGTAAAGGATTATTTCGAGTAATAACTGAGTAATGATCAGTGCATATCCTTCTATTGGGTCGCAAAGTCTATGTCTTCCAGGATCCCACATATAACTCCTATGTGACAGTTTTTTAAATCCACCCTTATGATGGATTTGTCAGTTTTCCTACTCCCAAGTGTTTATAAATTGACTTCTTCCACTACAATTCGCTTAAATGAGTTTAACTTTCCTTCTAAAAGACCAATTAAGCAATAAATATAAGGAACAATTTTGTTTCATATACAATCTTGTTTTTTCAAATTGAAAATGAAAGCAACCAATTTTCCACATTGAGAAATTTTTTAAGCAACCTTATCACTTCTAGATAATAACATAAGAGAACACGTTACTGAAACAACATTTATCCACAACACATGTATAGTAAATGCAGATGCTTGTATTAATTAATTTTGAACATGAAAATAGTCTCCTTGCTGATGATATATGTTTGTTGGTACAACTGGTAAATTAAGTATAGGAAATAATAATGTACATGACAATGCATACCAGACATGGTAGAAAATATATCTTTATTCGCACATTCAATTATTATAGAGAAGTGACCAAAGATGGTCGGCCAAGGATGATAGTTCTGATACTTAATGTAAGTACAGATCCAATAGCCAACAAGATGAGAGGGGGGGGGGTGAATCATACAAACTTAGTCATCCATAAAAACATCAGATTCAACCTCGGTAACATATATATCAGTCATATAACCAAAACTGTCAAACATGCAAACTCAAAAGCATATGAACAATATAAACCTCATAACACCATATTTAACATGGAAACCCAAATAGGGAAAAACCACTATGGGATTTTGGACCCACTAAGAAATATACTCTTCTAGAGTATGCTCGGTTAAAAGCAAATCCTATTAAAGATTACAAACACATTGCTAGATGTGACCCGGTTAAGGGATTTCCCTTAGATCTGTTAGGATCTTCACCTTGTTAGAAGTGACCTTGTTAAAGGATTTCAAAACACTCAAATAAGAATGTCACCTTGCTAGAGGATTTACATATAAGACTATTAAGTCCACTCGGTTAAGAGATTTTCTGCTACTTCTCAAAATAACAGTAATAAAAATATGTCTGCACCTTCACATCTAAAAATACTAAAGCAGATTCCTATTTGTTCAATACAATTTAGACATAGAACTAATCTTGTCTATCTGTTGGGCATCTATACTCTGTTATTCTAACAGGTCTTCAAGCTTCTATGCTCGGTAATCACTATGTAGCATCCCTATGCATACACTTGCCCGCATACATTGTTTATCAATAGTTTCCTCTTTATAAACAATCTTCCAACTGCTTAATCTCCTTGATCACATTTCCCATGATCAATCATAGCCATCAGATCTTCAATCTTGTCCAGGTTCAATGTATCCTTCGATCTAAAAATGTTTTACCCCACCTTGGAACTTGTGTTAGGGTATTGCGGTTCAATCTGAGTTGTAGATCTTCCTACCGACCTTTCTTTACCATAGATTCTTTAACAATCTTCATACACAGCTTACCAATCATTTAATTCGCTCTAGCTCATCATCTTCCTTCATTAAATATCACATGTAAACATTTAATGCATTATGTTATAGCTCGGTTGTAACTCGGTAAATACTAAACTTCACTTGGTAGACATTCTGCCTTCATTAACCGATAGCGATAACCTTAGGGTTTACTAACTAGGTTCCTTAGGGTTTACCGACTAGGTTCTTTGCTCAGTAACATAGTGTAGTATTAATCTTTAAAACAATAGCATGTGTAGGATATCAAAACAATCTAAACATCATGATCTCACAATTGTCTAACTCGGTAATAGTTTTCCATTGAATAACTTATCCCCTTATTCATCATATTCTTTCTGTGTCTTTTACCGACATCTTTATACTCATCAAATCATGCTTCTTAAGATATAGCAACATCATACTAAATTAGAAAATCAATTTCTTGACATCAATGACAAAATAATAATATTAAGACAGTAATCATCCTTAATCAGTTATATCCATAGTCATTAACAACCTTCTCAATATCCTTATTGAAATGCAAACAATCTCTCATTGTAATTGGAATGCCAACCTTCTTCTTGTCTGTTATAATGCAATATTGCCAACAATCTCCCCCTTTGGCATTGATGGCAAAACCAATTGATTTGACCTTAATAGATTCGGATTGCTGTGATTCTGAAATGCTGAAATGCTCTCCCCCATACATTAGACTTCTCTTGTTTTCTCAGTCTTCTTTCCAATTTGTAGTCTGCTCTTCTTATGTATTCTCCCCCTTTGCATAGGTATTCTCCCCCTTTGAAAACAATGCCAAAAAGAAAAGAAGTAAAACATAATTTGTTTCTATAAGAAGTTATTTCCTATTGTTGTGTATCAATTGAGTCTCAGTCAGAGCATTTGTCTTCAATTCATGTTCCCTGTTTATTGTTTCCTGCACACCTTTAGAAAACCTCCTAAAGTGTGTAAATCAGCATCAACTCCTAAAAGATATTCTATAGAGTCATCGAATTGATTCTTTCACCGAACTCGATCAGTGAATGGAAGAGAGGGGTAGGACCCCTAACTGACTTCTGAGATACTCAAAAGTGTCCTTTGGCAGTGGCTTGGTGAAGATGTCTACAATTTGTTCCTTTGTGCTAACATATTCCAACACCACTTTCTTCTCTTGAACTTCTTCTCTAAAATAATGATATTTCATAGAGATGTGCTTTGTCTTAGAGTGCATAACAGGATTCTTTGAAATGTTAATGGCACTAGTATTATCATAGAATATAGTTACTGGCTCGGTAACTTGCTCATTTATACCTTCCAATAGTTGTTTGATCCATCCTATATTGGTGCAATTCAGTGCTGCAGCAACATATTCAGCTTCTGTTGTTGACTAAGAAACACATCCTGGTTTCTTGCTAAACCAACTCACTAGTCTTTCTCCTAAAAAGAAAGCTCCTCCACTTGTGCTTTTTCTGTCATCAATGTTGCCTGCCCAATCACCATCAGTATAAACTTTTAAATCAAACTCATTTCCTTTCTGATATACTAAACCATAATCTGTAGTGCCTTTTAAGTATTTGAAAATTCTTTTGATTGCCGACATGTGTGTTTCCTTAGGATCTGCAGAAAATCTTGCAACAATACCTACTGCATGTGCTATATCTGGCCTGTTGTGAACAACATATTGCAACTTTCCAATCATAGATCAGTAAAGTGTCTAATCAATAGATGCAGATTCATCATTCTTTGATAGTTTACAGTTGGTAGTCATAGGAGTACTTACTGGTTTTGAATCCTCCATTCCAAATTTCTTCAAGATTTCCTTTATGTACTTGGATTGGGTAATGAAAATCTCATCTTTCATTTGCAGTATCTGCAGACCTATAAAATATTTTATCTCACTGATTAATGACATCTCAAATTGTTTACTCATTTCATTTCCAAAGTTCTTGCATAGATAGTCATTTCCACTAAAGATAATATCATCAACAAATATGGCTGAGATCAATATTCCATTTTCATCATTCTTCATGTACATGTTGTTGTTCTCACTTGTCCTTATAAAACCAATCTTAATCAAATAAGAGTGCAATCTCTCATACCATGCTCTAGGTGCTTGTTTCAGACCATATAAAGCTTTGTTCAATTTACATACCTGATCATTATTTTCTCCTTCAACAAATCCTTTAGGTTGTTCAATGAAAACTTCTTCTTCTAATATACCATTCAGAAATGCAGATTTGACATCCATTTGATATACCTTGAAATTCTTGTAAGAAGCATATGCCAAGAATGTTCTTACTCCTTCAAGTCTTGCCACAGGTGCAAAAGTCTCACCATAATCAATTCCTTCTTCTTGGGCATAACCTTTGCAAACTAGTCTTGCTTTGTTCCGAATGACCTCACCCTTTTCATTTAGCTTGTTTCTGAAGATCCACTTTGTACCGATTACATTTTTGTCCTTCGGTCTTGGGACCAGTGTCCATGTGTCATTCTTCTTGATTTGATCAGTCTCTTCTGTCATAGCATTTATCCAATCTTCAATGTTAAATGCCTCTTTCACTATTCTCGGTTCAAATTCAGATATCAAACATGTGTTCTATCTCAGTTTGTTCCTTGTCATCACTGGATCATCCTTATCTCCTATAATCTGACTTGGTGTGTGATGTCTTCTGACATACTTGGCTAATACAAGCTCGGTAGGCTCTGTATGATCTTCTTCATCACTTGGTAACTGGATATTTTCTTCGTTTTCTTTAACAGTTATCTCGGTAGGACTTCTCGGTTGCACATAGACAAATCCTTCATAATCTTCTAGTTCTTTGGAGTTTCCTTCATTATTTCTTTCTGCAAATTCATCAATTTTCACATTTGCACTTTCTACTATTTTGTTAGATGATTTGATCAGACATTTAAATGCTTTGCTTCTAGAAGAATAACCTAGAAACATTCCTTCTTCACTTTTCTGATCAAACTTGCCATTTCTATCATCTTTGTGAACGTAGCATTTACTCCCAAAGATTTTAAAATAACTTACATTAGGTTTCTTGTCATACCAGATTTCATAAGGTGTCTTCAAAGTACCTTTCTTCAATTGAACTTGGTTCAAGGTGTAAATAGCTGTGCTTATTGCTTCTCTCCAAAATGTTTGTGGAACTTTCTTTTCAATCATCAAGGTTCTGGCACAATCCACAATAGATCTGTTCCTTCTCTCAGCTATCCCATTCTGTTGTGGAGTTCTCGGTGCAGAGATTTGTCTTTTTATACCATGATCATTGCAAAATAAGTTGAACTCATCAAATGTAAACTCTCCTCCTCTATCTGATTTGAGACATTTCAGTTGTCTTCCTATTTCGTTTTCAACTCTAGCCTTGTACCAATTAAACATTTGAAAAGCTTCTGATTTTTCTTTTAAAAACATTACTGACATCATCCTTGAGTAATCATCCACAAATAATATGAAATATTTGTCATCATAATAACTCTGAACTTTCATAGGACCACAAAGATCAGTATGCACAAGATCTAAAATTCCCTTAGAAGTGTAGGACTTACTTGTAAAGCTTGATCTTGTCATCTTACCCATCTGGCATCCTCGGCACATAGCATTCTCAGGTTTTTCAAGACTCGGTAGACCTCTTACTTGGTGCTTCTTACTTATTTTGATCAGATTATCAAAATTAACATGACAAAACCTTTTATGCCATAACCAGGTATCATCTATCCTTGCATATAGACATTTATTCTGAGTTGAGTCAAGATGAAATTTATTACCTCTTGTTTGTGTCCCGGTAGCAGCTAACTTTCCATGCTTGTCATGAACTTTGAAAATTCCTTTTTCAAACTCTATTTGGTAACCTATGTTGTTTAGCTGTGCTACACTCAACAAATTGTATTTCAAACCTTCAACCCAATAAACATCATTGCATCTTGCATTGTCAAGAAGTGTTATGGATCCTTTACCTCTTACCAGACATGGTGCATCATTACCAAATCTTATATAGCCTCCATCATAATCATCTAATTTAATAAACTTGTATTTATCACCTATCATGTGATGTGAGAAACCACTATATGATCCAAGAATCATTAGTATTTATATGAGATATTAAAGATTTTTCTTCATACCTTTCTTCATCTGATCCATCTTTAATAGCCACATAAACAACTTCCTCTGTATCAGTTTCATCTGATTTATCATCATTAGATTCCTCATCAGCTATTAGGCATGTCCTTTTATCTCTTCTCCTGAAGTCTCAGTGTCCTCTGTAATGATTATCTTTCTATCTGTCATCTCGGTAATCTCTCTTTTCACTAGATTCTTTGTTAGGATAGTTAGAAGCCATATGTCCTATCTTATCACAATTGAAACATTTTAAAGGTAGCTTTCCTTTATACTTACCTTTTCCTCTCGGTAGCCTTCTGGCTAATAGTGCTTCAAACTCTTCTTGCTTTCTGATTTCCTCATATAGTTTGTGTAGCTCCTCCATGTTTTTGCGAAATCTTTCACTTGCTCCACTGTGATTCCCTTCAGAGCACTTATACTTTCTATCATTGTAATCATCAATTTCATCAATATGAAAAGAACTGAATGTAGATTCAACTTTATTTACCGATGACCCACTGTTATCAAAGTTACTTAACTCAAATGCATGTAGCTTACCAATAGTAGCATCTAAAGAAACTGGCATATTGGGTACAGACCTCAATTCATTGATTGCAGAGACTCGGATTGCATAAGCTAGTAGAAGGGTTCTTAACAACTTACTTGTTACATCCTTTTCTTCAATAGTTCCACCTGCTCCTTTGATTTGATTAACAATCTCCTTTAGTCTTGTACTGTACTGGGTTATGTTCTCACCTTCATTCATCCTCATAGATTCAAGTTGTCCTCTTAAACTATCCACTTTTTCTCTTTGAACATGTTCATCTCCACCATATACTGATATGAGCTTAGTCCACATTGCCTTTGCATCATTGCAGCCTTCTAGATCATTAAACTCTGAGTCAGTCAATGCAGATGTTATTTCAATCATTGCTTGAATATGTTCTTGCTTTGCCTTTATCTCTTCCACTGTCAATGGATAGGTGCTCAGTGTGATGAAATCATTCTCCAGATAATAGACAGCATATTCTCCTATTCCTGATAGATGCAGCCTCATCCTTTTCTGCCATGTAGAGAAACTTGACTTATTCAGCTTTGGTGCATCCCTCTTATACATCTTTGGATCTTTAACTCAAGTGCCTTTAAACTTTCCTTCCAGAGTCCAAAGCTCTGATACCAATTGATAGTTTTGATACTTAATGTAAGTACAGATCCAATAGCCAACAAGATGAGGGGGGGGTGAATCATACAAACTTAATCATCCATAAAAACATCAGATTCAACCTCGGTAACATATATATCAGTCATGTAACCAAAACTGTCAAACATGAAATCTCAAAAGCATATGAACAATATAAACCTCATAACACCAGATTTAACGTGGAAACCCAAATAGAGAAAAACCACTATGGGATTTCAGACCCACTAAGAAATATACTCTTCTAGAGTATGCTCAGTTAAAAGCAAATCCTGTTAAAGATTACAAACACATTGCTAGATGTGACCCGGTTAAGGGATTTCCCTCAGATCTATTAGGATCTTCACCTTGTTAGAAGTGACCTTGTTAAAGGTGTAGACGGAGGAAATGGATTGAATACAAGATTCAATCTTCCAGCATCCAACAATGAAGTTTTTCCTGCAAAACACACACATGCAAATGCAAATATCTAAGCTAAAACACACATGCATGTTACATAATCCACTCCATTGCACTCCTTAAACCAAGATCTTATGTAGATAATATTGCTCTTAGAAGCACACACAAGAAGCTATGGTTTTTTTGGAGATTCAAGATCATTGATGCAAAGGAAGTTAAACAAAATGAAGTGCCAAGATGCTGAAGAATACAAACTGACATAAGTTCGACGCATAAAGATGACATGCTCAAATAAGAGAGAGGGGCTTGTTTAAATAGATTTTCTCTGAGCGAGTTCATGTTGTGGGATGAATATGGGATAATGCAAAATTAGTGGTATAGGGAAGATGAGTGGTAAATGGGAAATGATAAGTTGTAGGAGGGGATATTTAAGGATTTTATTAAATAAATAGATAAATGTGTATAAGGTGAATGCATGAAGGTGTATGCATGAATATGATATAATGTTTTTATTTAATAAATTTAATGGATAAATGGTAATATATTAATAATAATATAATAAAATATGGAAATTATGAATGATGAATTATGGAGAAATAATAGTGTAATAATTACTCACCCAATGTTAAGAGAAATTTGAAATTAAATGCAGA
The DNA here is from genome assembly GCF_030272615.1 of Cryptomeria japonica. Classification (NCBI taxonomy): domain Eukaryota; kingdom Viridiplantae; phylum Streptophyta; class Pinopsida; order Cupressales; family Cupressaceae; genus Cryptomeria; species Cryptomeria japonica. The sequence goes on from NC_081410.1 coordinate 141,850,940, forward strand.
CAAATTAATGGAAATTTTTATGTGTCTACATTTTGCCCCTCTTTGAGACAATGCAGCGTGTCGCGTTGTTTCAAAGAAAATGATCAACTGATATATGCCCCAGAGGTGTCTTGGTAAGGGTGATGATTGATTGGTTATGCCCCCTCGAGAGATTGATCGAACAGAGTGATGGAGATTGGTCTCTCGATAGATCGTGGGAGAGAAAGATTGAATGGTTGATATTGCACAAGTAATTAGATTGAGATGTGCATTTGATGGAAATGCACAGTTGATGAGGCGTAACTGAACAATTGATGGAAATTAATAGTATAGCTAGGTTGATAAGCTGATTCAGCTGATTCAGCTGATTACGCTGATAGGGATTGATGCTAGTGCAAGATAAGGTGATCCAATGATTGATTGATTGATTGATTGACTCCAGGGGCATTGAGATTGCACGAAGCACGTTGGTTGAAAAAGAAATTAAAGATTCAAAGACATGCATCGGTTGGATAAAGTGTTTGATCGATATCACTACAATAAGAAGAATGAAGAAGATGATGAAAGAAATGATGAAAAAGATAGATGAAAAGGAGGATGAGAAGAGAAAAGTGATGATTATGAAGAATAATGAGAAATAGGTTATGAAAGGTGATGAGAATTCTTGTGCTTTTTAAGTGCTTGTATCATCATCAAGCTTATTATGGCAAAAGGCAAAAAATCATTTGGATATAAATTAGATCGAAATGAATCAGTCACACCAATTGCGAGAAAGAAAACATATCAGACAGTAAAGGAATGACTTAGTGTGTATCAAACCAATATGTCCTCAATGATCTTAAGTGATCATGTCCTAAGACATGTCGTCATATTCCTAAGGAACATCCCTCAAGCAGCAAACAAGTGAACATGCCCCATCCTCGCCTTTCTAGTCAAAGATATCCTGGAGATAAAATCTCTAGTCTCAGACATCCCGAAAAAGCTAAAAGACATGTCACCAAAAAGGAAAATAAAAAACAATAATGAGAAAATAAGCAAACAATATGTTTCATGTTGAATGATTTTTTTAGTTCATAGTTGATGGGTGCGGGTGTATAAGTTGATCAGATGTTGTTTTGTTTTCTCAATTTAAATGTTGTCCTGTCATGAGTCCGTTGAAGTTCCAAAGTTGCATGCTTGTCCGAAGTGTTTGTGCCATTGCAATGTTTATTGCATGCTTTTAGGAGTTTTATGATTTTTAGGATTTTATGAATGTTTTAGTTTTTAGGGTTTTTTCAGGAGATTCAATAATTTTTAAGATTTTTTCAGGACATTTTATGATTTTTAAGATTTGTTCAGGACTTTTTATGATTTTTAAGATTTTTTCAAGACATTTTATGATTTTTAAGGTTTTTTCAAGGCTTTTTAAGATTTTTAAGATTTTTTCAGGACATTTTATGATTTTTAAGATTTTTTTCAGGACATTTTATGATTTTTAAGATATTTTTAGGACATTTTAGAAGATAATTCCTCCGACCGTGAGACATCAACTATCCCAACCCATTCCTAAGTTTAAGAATATGCCCCAATGAGGGATAAGACTAGCGTAGAATGCACGAGAAGCATTGCGCGGGGTATGCAAACAATCCACAAGCTATGGTGGGGGGGGGAAGACTACCATGGAATGGGAGAGTAGATATGGATAAGGAATTGATCAAGTAGAGTACTGAAGGAAAGAGGAGCCAAATCTTTACACATGGCGCCAGTTGCCCGGTTTTCACCATGGTACTTGCCCAAGGCGCCTGTTTGCCAAGTTTTCACCAATGGACGAACTTTTTTCTTTTTCTTTTTTTTTTTCTTTTTTTTCAAGATCTTTTTCTCATTTTTATTTTTTTGTATTTTTTTGAGGATCTTTTTCTCTTTTTTTTTTTTGTATTTTTTTAGGATCTTTTAAAGAAATTTTTTTTGAAATACTCAAGCATAGAATCTACGAAGGTGAATGTTATTGATTGGATCTTCAAGCGGTTCACCCTCGGGAGTTGCTAGTTGATATGCTCCTGATCCATACACAGTAGTGATAATATATGGACCAAGCCAATTAGGTTCAAACTTGCCTCTTTTCTCTCGATCTTGTTGGTTCTTTGGATTTTCTTTAAGGACAAGATCACCAACCTCAAATGTGTGAGATCTGACTCTGTGGTTGTAACTTCTGCACATGAGTTGTTGATATGCTCTGAGGTGATCAAAAGCAGTTTGTCTTCTTTCATCCAACAATTCTAAGTCATGCAAGCGGGAGACTTTGTAGTCTTCATCACTGATCAAGTTATGCAAAGAGACCCGTAGGGAAGGTATCTCGACCTCAATGGGCAATTTAGCTTCAGAACCATAAACAAGGGAGTATGGAGTGGCACCTGTGGGAGTGCGGACACTCGTGTGGTAGGCCCACAAGGCAGGGTTCAATTGGATATACCAATCATGACCAGCTTCATTGACCATCTTTTTGAGGATTCTAAGGATGTTTTTGTTAGAGGCCTCAGCCTGGCCATTACCTTGAGGATAGTACGATGTGGAGAAACGGTGTTGGATATGAAATTTATCACAAAGCTCACGGACATCTTGGTTCTTAAAGGGATGACCATTATTAGTAATGATGGAAAGGGGGACACCATACCAACATATGATGTAATTCAAAATAAAGGTGGCAATTTGTTTTCTAGTGATATGGGTAAGGGGAACAGCTTCAATCCATTTTGTGAAATATTTAGTAGCAATGATGATAAATTTGTGCCCATTGGATGAGGGTGGATGGATTTTGCCCATGAGGTCGAGTCCCCACTGACAAAAAGGCCAAGATGTAACAAGCGGTTACAATTCTTGTGCTGGTGCATGTATCAAGTCTCCATGTATTTGGCATTGCTTGCACTTTTTAACAAACTGATAAGCATCCCTCTCCATAGTAGGCCAGTAATAACCATTACACAAGAGTTTCTTAGCCAGGGTAGGACCGCTCGAATGCGCCCCACATATACCTTTGTGCACCTCTCACAAGGTAGTGTTGGCTTCATCATGCTCAAGACATCTAAGTAAGGTACCGTCAAGACCTCGATGATATAGGGTGTCAGCTAAAATGGCATAACGGGCGGCTCAACGAATAAAAGTTTTTCGGGCTTTGTTGGATAGATCAGGAGGTAAGGTATTATCATGTAAGTAGGCATAAATATCTCCATACCACTGGGAATTAGGACCAACAATGAGGCATATCATTTCAGTTTGTGGTACATTGTAGGCAGGCTCCAAGAGTGGTTCAACCAAGAACTCACAGTGTTCAGCATTACTTGGCATTATTACAAGGGAGGCAATTGTAGCCATTGCATCAGCTGCTCTGTTGTTGTCTCGAGGAATTTTCTCAAATGTGATTGTGGTAAAGTAAGCCTTGAAATCATCCATCATTCTCTTGTATGGCATAAGCTTTTCATCCTTTGTCTTATAGTCATCATTAACCTATCTGATCACTAACTAGGAATCACCAAGAACACGTAAATCTAAGATTTTCCATTGTACAGCCATACGGAGCCCAGAAAGTAATGCTTCATATTCTATAATATTGTTGGTACAAGGAAATTGTATTTTATAAGCCTTTGATATGCAATCCCTTTGTGGTGTGACAAAGAGAATTCCAGCGCTAGAGCCACCATGTGTGAAGGAACCATCAAAATATAAAGTCCAAAGGTTTGAAGATTCCATGTGAAAGATTGATTCATCAGGTAACTATGTAACAAGTGGATGATCATCTATGACAGGAGCATCAGCGAGTTGATTAGCTATAGCTTGTCCTTTGATTGATTTTCTTTCTACATACTCAATGTCAAACTCGCTAAGAATCATGACCCATTTAGCCATTCGTCCTGTAAGAGCTACTTTACTCAAAAGATATTTAAGTGGATCAATTTTTGCAATGAGCTTTGTTTGGTGTATAAGCATGTAATGTCACAGTTTCCATGAGGCAAAAACTACAGCAAGACACGCTCTCTCAATAGTACTATACTTAAGCTCATATCCCACTAGGGTACGACTGATGTAATATATTGCACGTTCTTTTCCTTCAGAGTCATGTTGAGCCAATAGTGCCCCCAGTGTTGTAGCAGTTGTAGATATATACAGTAGTAGAGGCTTGTCATCTATTGGAGGTACTAACACTGGCGGTGACATTAGGTATTCTTTGATCTGTTGAAAATCTTGTTCACATTTGTCATCCCAATTGAATGAAACAGTTTTATGTAGCAGGTGCTGAAATGGTTGACACTTATCTGCCAGTTGTGCTATAAATTGACGGATAGATTGGAGTTTCCCTTGTAAAGATCTCAATTGACGGATATTCCTCAGTGGTGGCATCTCAAGTATGGCTTTTACTTTTTTAGGATCAGCTTCAATTCCCTTAGATGATACAATGTATCCAAGGAGTTTCCTGGAGGTTACCCCAAAGACACATTCTTTGGATTCAATCGGACTTTATAGTTTTCCAACCTTGTAAAGATTTTATCCATGATTTCTAAATGTCCCTCTCTGGTGTAAGATTTTCCAAGCAATTCATCTACATAATCTTCCAGATATATATGCATCATGTCATGAAAGATAGTGGTCATTGCACGTTGATAAGTAGCTCCAGCATTCTTCAATCCAAAGGGCATGACATTCCAACAAAAAGTTCCCCAAGGACAAGTGAATGTTGTTTTGATCTGGTCTTTAGGAGCAATTTTGATCTGATTATAGCCCGAGAACCCATCCATGAGGGATAGCATCTCGTGTCCAGTTGTGGAATCCACTATCATGTCAATATTTGGAAGTGGGAAGTCATCTTTAGGACAAGCTTTATTTAAATCCCTAAAATCTGTGCAAACATAGACACTCCCATCAGGTTTTGAAACCGGTACCAAGTTTGAAATCCATTCAGCATAGTCGACAGGTCTTATAAAGCCAGCATCTAGCAGCTTTTGTAATTCTGCTTTTACCAATAGTACCACATGAGGATGCATTTTTCTCAATTTTTGTTTGACAGGTTTTGCCCCCTGTGGTAAAGACAAGTGATGCATAACTAAATCAGGGTCAAGTCTGGGCATGTCTACATAGGACCATGCAAAATTAACCTATCTTTCCTTGTAAAACTAGATATGCTCTACTCTCTCTTCAGGGGTCAATGATTCTGCTAGATGTATAATCTTTGGTTGCTCTTTTGTGCCCAAGTTTTCTGGTATTGTCTTTTCCACTAACATAGATGACTTTTCATGGTATAATGCTAGGGGAAGTGTGTCAAGCCTTCCATCCTCAGGCGCCTCAGAGAGGTTTTCACCTTTGGATATGTCCTTTATTTTTAATTTTTTGGGGTCTAATAGTGCCGCAAAGCAATTTTCACTAGAAGACCTATTGATATTTTCCATAATTTTGCGACTGAAAGGCTTGGCACCTTCTCCAAAGTAAGTTGCGTTGTTGAGCTCTATGGTGAATCCAGCCCTATGATCTCCAAGGGCTAAATCACTTTGTGCTCCAAGAAATTTTATGATTGCCTCATCATTTTGAAAAACATCTAATTGCGGGTCTCCCTCATGGTCCCAATCAATAAGTTGCGAGTGAACAAGAGGTAAAGGATCATGATTAGGTTCAAGGTTATGAATAGGCTCAAGGGTACAAATAGAATCATATTCATATATATCAATGAAAGCATTAGAGTCATGGATGGTACCTTCCTCATCAGTCTGTGTTGCATTAGAAGACTCCCCTACCTCACTTGAGTTACCCTTAGTACTCAAGGTCTTATCGTTCTACGTATCATACCCTAGACCAGGAACCTTACATCCACCATCAGGTTTAATCGGTTCAAGTATACCTTGTTTGTGTAAACCAAGAGGACTGTGACCATCATAGCCATATCTTTTCATTATGTTCAATCCCTTTCCATATTGCTCAGTTGGTATTTTGACTTCAGGTTTTGCAATTTGTGCTTTCTCTGTATCTTCATCATTGTATAGCCATTTCAAGAGGTCCTCTTCTTCCATTTCATCATACAAAGCTCCCCATTTTCTAAAAATAGTAGCTTTAGAGACTATAGTAGTGGTGTCTGATGTGGTCTCAGTCATTTGTGGTTTTTCATAAGTGTGAGGGGACAAAGGTAGCTTTCCAATGTAGAGAGCACGACTCATAGAATACTCTCCTATTCTATGGTCTTTTACTTTTATTCTAATCTCAGCTTCGTTGGATTTGGAAGTGGATGCTTTTAAGGATTCAGGATCAATGTATGCTTGGGAAGGAGGTGCTTCACGGTTACTGGGAATTATGGATTCAGTCTTAGAACTCAAATTGTTGCAATACATAAAAGGGTTTGGATCTCCTGGTATAGTTACTTCAACACCATTGTATGGAAATTTAATACATTGATGGTAGGTAGAAGGTACAGCTTGCATTGCATGGATCCAAGGCCTTCCAAGGAGAATGTTATAGGTCAATGGGAGATCAAGGACTTGAAAAACCACATCCTTCACCACTAGTCCCACTTTGATAGGCAATGTAACTGATCCCTTAGATGAGCGTTCCTCTTCATCATATGCCTTTATTGTAATCTTTTTCTTCAGATCAACTGCCTTTTCATCAGATCCAAGCTCTCTAATCAATTTCAGAGTACAAATATTTAGACCTGCTCCTCCATCTATCAGAACTCGCTTGATCTTAACTCTATGGACAAGGACTTCAATATGTAAAGGTGCATTATGAGGTTGTTGCATGGACAAGTCATCATTCTCGGTCAACGTGAGGGTATGAGGGGAGGCAATATGTCCCACCATAGCTTGAAATTGATCTACATGAAGGTCTGTAGGCACAGTAGTGGTAGTGAGCACTTTATCAAGGATGGATTTATGCTCAGGGGATAAGCGTAGCAACTGAAGTATAGAAATTTGTGCAGGCATCTTCCCTAAATGCTCTATAAGGTTGTATTGTGAAGATGGTGTAGCAAGTTTAGAATTAGATCCCTTAAGAATAAATGTGCCTCTGCGGGTGGTAACATTGCAATTAGTTTCTTTCCCCTTTATGATAAAAGTGTTCACATGATTATCGACCTCTCTGATGTTGTTTATGGTATAGTCATATTTAGCATTGGTATAATTCACACTATCACCAGATTTTTGGGCCTTCCCTTTATATTGGTCATGCTTAGGGAAAGGATTTTTGAATATCTCACGATCGGAGTTACTGGAAGGAGTATGTCCATCAACTAAAATTTTTCCCTCATCAAGAAGGTCTTGTATGACGTGTCAGAGTTTATTACAACTATTAGTCTTATGACCCTTGTGTCTATGGTAGTCGCAAAAGTGATCATCATTCCACCATGGGGGTTTAACTTGAGGGTTGTATTCCCGTATCTCTGGCAATGTGATAAGATTATTTTCAAGGAGTTCTTTCAATGTTGATTCAAGTGGTTGTCCCAATGGTGTAAAATTTCATTTAGGGAAGCTTCTTTGTTTTTCTTTTCCTTTGTCTGAGGATGAACCCTTAAGGTTGTAAACAGGTGATGATGTTTTATTATTCTTTGCATCAACAACTCCATCATTAACCACATTCTTATTCTTGGCCCAAAAGGGTGTTTTATGATTTGAACTTGATCCTTTGTATTCTTTATCATCGTTTATCTTTATAGTACCATCATCAATAAGTGTTTGTTCAATGCAGAATCCCGTGTCTATGACCTTATCAAAGGTGTCCAAACACTTGAGGTGAAGTTCTCTTCCAATTTCCTTGTTTAAATTGTGACAAAAGAGGTCAACGAGTTGCTTATCAGGAATGTCATAAGGTGCCCTTTTGGTCAAATGTCTCTATCTTTGTAAAAATGATATGAAGGATTCTCCTTGTCTTTGTTTTGTGTTGAAGAGGTCCATCATGGTCACCTCATGTTCACAGTTGTAAGCATAGTGTGAGACAAACTTATCAGCCAATTCTTGAAAAGATTTGATAGTCGGAGGTAATCGTGAGAACCATTCCATGGCACTTCCTCCAAGACTACAAGAAAAGAGTCTCATGAGGTACGTTTCATCTACTACAAATTCTAAGGTAGCAGCACAAAATTCTCTCAAGTGATCTCTAGGGTCTCCATTTCCTCTATACTTATCCAATTTTGGTATTTCCCAATGACTGGGAAAAGGTGGCATCAAAATACTCAGATCAAAAGGATAGGGACATATGTCCTCAATAGAAAACTTGTGTGATGATGCCTTCTTATTCTTGAGAGTGTCTATTTCTTGTCTCAATACTCTCAATTCACTCAAAATGGGATCATTGGTATGCATAGGTCTCGATGTTTTCGTAGATCTCTTGTATCCTGGTTGCAAGTAGAAAGGTCTATGATCTTTTATCCTCTCCTCATTGTTTGTCCTTGCAGGTCTAGACTCACTAACTCTTGGTTTGTCCTTAATTGTGAGCAATGATACATCAAAATTAGGCGGCAATTTAATTCCCTCGTCAACAAGGGCTTTGAAGTATGCTTGTGAATCACGTTTAACCACCTCTTTAAGGAGTTTAGTAAATCTATGGCTGTGAAATGCTTCGTCAATAGTGGATTGATTTATTTCTTCATCGCTTGTTTCACTAATTTCACTGGTCGCAACGCTAATGTGGTCCTCTTCATCAAAATTAATAAGGTCATCTCCATCTTGAAATAGATGATTTTGAAACATTTTGATTCTCGAGTTAGGAGACATAAATGATTGTTCTGATCTTTGACCTAGGACAATGTATGAGACTCTAGATGGAATGAAAAACCCTAAAATGCAAAGGGGGAACTATATGATATGAGTGAAATTGGGATGCAACTAAGGATAACTTATCCTTGTGTCTATCCCTGTTAGCACAAGTCAAATCCTACATTGGAAATATTTTCAGACCTAGAGTATCCTTAGTCCTTGCATCAAGCATCATTCATTCTCATATCTGAAAATGTTTTACCCTACCTTGGAACTTGCATTTTCACCTTGGAACTTGTGTTAGGGTATTGCGGTTCAATCTGAGCTGTAGATCTTCCTGTCGACCTTTCTTTACCATAGATTCTTTAACAATCTTCATACACGGCTTACCAATCATTTAATTCACTCCAGCTCATCATCTTCCTTCATTAAATATCACATGTAAACATTTAATGCATTCTGTTATAGCTCGGTTGTAACTTGATAAATACTAAACTTCACTCGGTAGACATTCTGCCTTCATTAACCGATAGCGATAACCTTAGGGTTTACCGACTAGGTTCCTTAGGGTTTACCGACTAGGTTCTTTGCTCAGTAACATAGTGTAGTATTAACCTTTCAAACAATAGCATATGTAGGATATCAAAACAATCTAAACATCATGATCTAATCATTGTCTAACTCAGTAATAGTTTCCCATTGAATAACTTATCCCCTTATTCATCATATTCTTTCGGTGTCTTTTACCGACATCTTTATACTCATCAAATCATGCTTCTTAAGATATGGTAACATCATATTGAATTAGAAAATCAATTTCTTGACGTCAATGACAAAATAATAATATTAAGACAGTAATCATCCTTAATTAGTTATATCCATAGTCATTAACAACCTTCTCAATATCCTTATTGAAATGCCAATAATCTCTCATTGTAATTGGAATGCCAACCTTCTTCTTGTCTGTTATAATGCAATATTGCCAACAAAGGATACACTAGATCTGACAATACCATCCCCCTTCCTTGACAGTACATGACATATTTAAAGGACCCAATAGTTGCTGAGAGGTACGCAACCGTCAACCAACTGACACATAACCACCCAAGACTGACAACCCACTCAATACAATTAATCAATACCTTGTTGGATAACAAATATTATTAAACATAACAATAGGCAATTTATGTTGACAACATCATCCCCCCCAAAAGAAAAAAATTTGTCTTCCAGACGACAAGCAAACATCAAGTAATATTCGAGAAGACTAACGACCAACAGCGACTTCGATTGCACAACCCCGACTTGTAGTGTACCTGCCAAATCAAATGGGGGTTTGGGGCAATGCCCCCAACGGGGTTAAGGTGAAGCACCCCTTGCAAGGGTATGGGGGCAGCACCCCTAGTGGGGTTAAGGGGTAGAGCCCCTTGTGGGGTCGAGGGGCAGTGCCCCTTGCAGGGTCCCAGGGAAGCACCCCTTGCAAGGTCCTGGGGAATTATGTTTTCTGACTTGTTCTTTCATACAGACTTGTGCTTCTCTATTGGATGTACGATGCATAGGTGTGTGGCTTGAGACTCCCTTCATCAAACTTAAAGTTGATGCCTTCAATTTTTTGATATATTGCTTCCTTGATCGTACGGTATTCCTCATGTGGCCCGTACGGATTTCTCTTGGTTGTCGTACAGCCTCCGCCTTTGGTTGATGTACCTATAGTGTGGTCCAATGACCTCTTCTTGATTGCATCCCTATATACTGTATGATGACTCATGTACAATGTCCATATGACTTCTATGTATGTCGTATGATGCCTCTTTTGCCATATTCATCGTACGGTTTCACCGTACACTGTACCCTTTTCTCTATGTAGTTTATGTCGTACATTGTACGGGTCAAATGAATGGAATACGTTGTATGGAATGGTTGGATGAGCTATGTCATACAAGTTGATTGAACTAGGTACGCCGTACAGAATGATGTTGTGTTGTACGTCGTATGGAATGGTGATCTGTCATACGTCGTACGGACTCCTCGCCTTGTCATACAAAATGGTGCTTTGCACTTGTGTGTCGACCATACTTGTTGACCATACAATGTACGATATTTTTGCTTCTTCACCTACACCGTACGGATTCAACTTCTCCTATGGCTGGATGGGAATGTTCCTTCCCTCTCGATTTTGTCCTACTATCAAGTCTTCTTCCCCAGCTCTCCCTTGACCATATGGATTTCCAGCACTCAAATTCTCTAGTTTGTACGGTGTATTTGGGGCTCTTAGTTTCGTGTGGTAACCTCATCACGTTGACGCAACCTGGACCCTCAGAAGCCAACTTGCTCTTGTCTGCTCTGAACCATACGGCTGAATTTCTTTTGACTGATGTGAACTGTTTAGCGTGTAGTATTAACTTCTTCAGGGCATCTCCACCAAGCACTACAACATCCAATTTCAGATCCTCTCCCTATGAATCTTCTTCATACATCTTAGATACTTCCCCATTCCCACTCGGCAGCCTCTGTTCATACGGTACAGGCTCACTTGGTAACTGTTCATACAGCCCGGACACACCAACGCCGGATGTGCACAGATGAATATCGTACGACGGACTTTGTACTTCCTCAATTTGGCCAATTTGTAGCATGTTACTGTTGAGTTAGAAAACTCCATAATCCTCCATTTGCCAATGGAATAATCCATTAAGAGAACTCATCTCATTTGCAGAGCAATCTTCTAGTTTGAGCACCCCTTTATCGTTGGGTTTCATGCCTTTCCTTCATCCATACCTAACTCTCCACCCTCAGACTCAAAGTCCGAGGGTGCCATTTTTTCACTCACCGCCTAGTTCCTCAAGTCAATGATGTGCTTCCTCCTGTTACTCTCGATCGAGAGTGTGTTTTGCTTCCAGTTATGATTCACCTTGGCAGTAACCAACCATCCCCTCCCGAGGAGTGCATCGTACGCCTTCTTCTGTAACCGGATAACTACAAAGTCCAAGAAAAATTATTGTCCCAATCATTACTTTTTGTGCCATCAATGTTCCCAATGGTTGGATGTCGTGCTAGTCGGCACCTACCAAGTGAAAGGTTGGCGGCCAAAGCTTCGACTTCCCTAGACATTCCCATGTGTCTTATGGTAGTACATTTACTCCTGAGCCTCCATCAATAATGGTGTTTGTCAACTTCTTCCCCACTATTTCCGTCTCGACGACCGTCGGCTTCCTCCTGATGCTCACCGTCAACAACATTGGATCACTGGACTCATTCCCTTCAGCTGATGGTTTTCCCATCAGTTCCTCCTCATGTGGCTTACACTGGTTCTGAAAGACTGTGTCGTCACTAACTGTGTTGGCAATTGCCATTCTCAGTTGTGATATAGTTTGAAGAAGGTATGCCACCTTGATGGGTACGATTGTTTGTAGCACCTGCCGAACTATGTTCTTCTCTGACTCCCGCAATGACATACTTGCAGTTCCATTGGAAGTTAATCATTCCTTCACCAATACTTGTTCTACTTCGGCTTGTTCCTTTTCCGTACTAGAGTTTGAATACATTATCTTCTTTGTTTGTGCTCTTGTGATTGCCAAAACTACGTCCTCTTGTTCCTCCACGTCCAGCATATTAATACCCTTCTGATTCAGGCAGTTGGTGTCTTCATGGTCACCTAGTCCACACCATTTGCACAATAATTTTTTCTTGTATTTCTTGTTATGGCAGTCTCTCGCAAAGTGTCCCCATTCACTACATTGTCGGCACTGTATGATAGGACGTCCTTTGGAGTTGTATTGTATTTGGTGTTGCCCTCGTTGATTTCCATAACCACTTGGCGATACATTTTATGATTTTGATGGGCTAGACTCTTCCTGTGTGAAGAGTACTTGTGTACTTCTCATTTTCAAATTATATGGTCACTCGTTGATTGAATGCCCCATCACTTGGCAAATTTCACAAAACATATTTTTAGGACAATTAGCTTTCGTGTGCCCCTCCCTTTTGCACTCAATACACCATAGTTCATTACCTTCATTGTTGGTTCCTTTCTCAGCCTTCAATTCTTTCATCATTCTCAACATATCCCATCAAAGGGCTCATACAGTTTTGGATTCTTTGTCACTGCTACCTTTGGTGCTCTCATCATCATTGGTCTTCCTCTTCTCTCAAGCGGAGGTTTTATTTTCACTCTCGATGTCCATTGCTCGATTGTACACATCGGCGTATGAGGATGGAGGCACTAATTTAATCTTCTTGCGCAATGAGGGTATCAATCCCTCCGTGAACCATCTCTTCTTCAACCCGTCGCCTAGCTGGTTTTCCATCTTGTTCAATAGTTCTTTAAGCCTACAGTTGTAAGCGTTTACACTCTCATTTTTCCCTTGCTTAATATTATATATTTCGATCACAATCTCATTATCATCCCTCAAGAGTTTGAATTCCTCCTGGAACGCCTTCTTCAGATCACTCCATCTCGTATTGTGTTGGGCATTGAGGTTTGTGTACCAGTCAATGGCGATCCCCCGAAGGGTGGCGGGAAATGCCTTCAGCTAGTAGTCCCTGTCATCATGGCCATTTGCCTCCTAAATGGTTATGCATGTTTTGCAATGTCGTACCAAGTCCTCCGACCCGTATCCCGTGAACTTCGGCAGTTTCTGCTTCTTCTGGGTGTTCAACATTATTTTCACTTGAAAGGTATGTGTGTATTCACCTTGTGTGCCTGACCTAGGTGGACTGTTTTGACCGCTACATTCTGGTGCTTTCCCTGCACTCTCAACCACACAGGTGTTCTCTACAAATCCACCTTTAGCGTCCCCAACACTTCGAATACTTCCAAGTGTGTCAGACCTGAGTGAACTATTCTGATCGCTACGTTCTGGTGCTTTCCTTGCACTCTCAGACATGTATGCGTCCTCTACATGTCCACCTCCAGCATCCCAACACTCCAAGTACTTCTAGGCTTCGACTCGTCTCTATGCTCCCTCCGACCGAGGGTCGCAAGATCACTTAATCGCTTGGTCTTGACCACCCTATAGCCTCTTCTCACCTTTGATGGGATCTACGGACATAAATCACTCAAGGTTGACCCGATTTCTTTTAAGGCAATGGTGCCAAAATGTTTGATGGTACAACTGGTAAATTAAGTACAGGAAATAATAATGTACGTGACAATGCATACTAGACATAGTAAAAAATATATCTTTATTCACACATTCAATTATTACAGAGAAGAGACCAAATATGGTCGGCCAAGGATACACTAGATCTGACAATACCATCCCCCTTCCTTGACAGTACATGGCATATTTAAAGGACCCAACGGTTGCTGAGAGGTACACAACCATCAACCAACCGACACATAACCACCCGAGACTGACAACCCACTCAATACAATTAATTAATACCTTATCGGATAACAAATATTATCAAACATAATAATAGGCAATTTATGTCGACAATAATATCTTAATATTACAAAACTCCCCTCATACTTATATTAGAGCCAAACAATCTCAAAATGAAAGGGTGTGCCCCTTTGAAAGTCATTAACTAACTAAATATATTTTCTACTGTAATTGAGCATAAACAAATTTAACCATCCCCAAATGATTGATGTATTATGCATCCTTGTAGAAATGAACATCTTTGCTCCATCTCTTCATATCATATTCTAACTGGGAGAACTCATATACCAATAAATTGACATGGGGTTCCAAGTCCTCATCTGTGTCCAGCTTCTCATTTGTCTTGTCAAGGATGTCTGTCAACTTGGCTTGCCATTGTTCTAGTGATACAAGGTCTCCATCGTGAATAATTGAAGGCATTCGGGGTGTGTTGGCATTTTCCAATGTCTGAATATCATTATTCAGTTCTTTACCAAACCTATGGTGTGCTTCCATGAATGCATTCCCTTCACCCTTTTCCTTTGCAATCATTCAGTCGTTCTTGTTCATTACTTCCTACAAATGCTCTTGTAATCTCGTATGCTCATTTAGGGCCTTTATGGTGTCGATGTATGTCCTCCAGAAATTGGTTGAGTATGACATCATGGCTTTGAACCAGTGGTTCACCACATCACTCGCAAGTTTGTTGGTTCTCCTTTTGGCTCCCTCGAGTTGCTTCACCAATTTCTCATTTTGTAACCACCAATAGGTTGCATCTTGCAAGGCCTCAATGGCTCTTTGTTCTGCCCCAAATGAGGATTCCTCAATTTCAGTGATCCTAGGTGTTGATTCTAGTTGTAATGATTTATCTTGTCAATGTTGTTTTTCTACTTGCACCTCTTCATATAGAGCTTTGAGTGTATGGTTTTCTCTGACCAGGTACTCAATCTAATCCTTGTTTAGCTTGGCCACATCCAGGTTTAATTGTGAAGTTATCCTTGGATCTGTTTTGCCCACTTGTTGGATCATAAGGTCCCCAAAAGCTTCATCAATGTCTACGAGGAGTGGCCTCGTATTTCTAGGGTGTAAGGCCCATAGTAATAAAGCCTTCTGATATGGATCATATCCTAAACCAAAGAATATTCTATCAATCTCAACTGGCACAATCTGTTTCCATGGTGCTACTTCTTTAATAAATTGTCAAACAAAAGGGCAGACTTCATCTCCCACCTAGGATAAATGATCACACCTGCTTCTTTGAGTAACTGCCTCCCCCTTTCAGGGGTCATTTCTTTGTCAATGTCCTCCTACGGCATTTGCAAATTTTCTTCCTCATCTCTCTCTCTTGCATGTTGTCTCGTTATCTTTCCCCTATATTGACATAAGAAAGTATTAAATTTTGGTGTATGGATGAAATCTTGATCTGATATGAACTCTTCACGTTCCAATATCATGGTGTCATCCACTTCTTGCATGTGATATTGGCTTGTAGTCAAATCCATCAATTGCTCATATCCAAACCTGAGTGGAGACATATTGTCCTGTGAATCAGTAGGAAAATATTCAGCAGTTGACTCAGGAGATAAATGTTCTATGGATTCATTTTTCCTCACACTTTTAGACCTATTTGTGAAAACATATTGTGGAACATTATTTACAATCTCCAACTCATGTAGCAAAAATTTCTCAGCTATGACAACAGGGTCATCAATCCCCGATAAATATTTCTCATTGATCTACCACTCATAGGCTTTGGCAATTTTATCATAAGTTTCCCTTTTCTTCATTACCTCTTCTATTTCCATATTCCTGGTAAACTCATCAATCACAATAGGGGTATGCTCCCCGGCTTTCAACTTTTGTGATGCTCTAGTTCCTCGTATGTATGCTTTTGGGTCAAAGTTGGATCTTTGTTCCCCTTCCACAAGGTGGTAGTACTCTAACTTGTTTTGCAACAAATTATAACTTTTTGAACTTTTAACAATAAAATCTGAAAACACTAACAATCCAGGCACTATTGATTTCTTTCCATAATCTATGAGATGTTTTGCACTGGCTTGAGACAATTGTCTGATAAATCCTAGGTAAGCAACCCTATCTGGTACTGTCATTGGGAGAAAAAAGGGTTTTCCCTCAAATCCATATACCCTAATCTATGTATAATCTAGGAAGTAATACCAATCTCCCCAATTATGGTTTATTTGGCTCTATTCATCAAATTCTTTTGGTCTTAAAAAATTCTTAATATGTGGAGACAACAAAAAAATCACAAGGGTATCCTAGCACTCTGTGCAAAGGCTTCACAAAGAATTCTTCAAAATGCATGTATTGATTGTTGTTGTATCTTTGATCTCAAGCTGACAACCACAACTAAACAGGTTTATGGACTCCATCCTTATCATATTCTCTGACAACTAGATCTTCAGCCCATAACCCTATCTCTTGTCCAACATAGAGCAATAGGTGTACCAAGTGGGAATATTGTTTGAAATGGATATTAATGATTTCACTCTTCATTTTTTCAAGCCCATGGTTGATAGTGTCCACTAAGAAAGTGGCATAATCAAACATACGAGGGTCTTTAGACTGAATATCTGTACTAATAACCATGGCGACAATGTCCATAAGGGGAGAAGCTTCTACACCCAAAACTTGTGTTGCACAATAGTATGTATATTTGAAATATGGGAGGAACAAATTGATATCAAATGGGGCTTTCTCATCATCTGTAAATGGAATGACAGATCCTCCTGACCTTGGTCTATGTGGAGGAAGCCTCCATCGCTTATAGATATGCTCCATATTAAAGTACTCTTGTGTGATTTTACTCATATCAATGTGCTCTTCACATCCCCACTCCAATTCGAACACTTTCTCAATGTAATCCTTGGTGATGCATATCAAGGGGTTGCCCATGTAATCATAGATGACTTTTGTCTTAGGGTCATACCTATCCACCAATGCTTTTATCAACTCTTCTCTTACAAAGGCATTGGGGACTGCAAGCCACCCCAAATTCAATGTCCATAAGTTACAAACTAGCTCTATCGTGGATCTCCTCACATAACTGAAGATAAAAAGTTCATGACCTTGAATTTTTGTCCAAATATCCCCTAGGTTTTTGAATTTATCTTCCAATCCCTCATCATCTGACTTGATTTTCTTTGAATGATGACTTGAGGCAGGGAATTGGTCCAACAAGCCTTAGTCTATAGGTCTCCCTTCTTTCTTCTATTGTTTAGGTTTGTTTTCCTCCCTAATTTTCTGAGGTTGGGGGTCTTTGCTTTTTCTAGCCGTGGTTTTTTTAGATGATGACGCCTCCATCTCAGATGTAATGCTGAAAGAATGAGGATTGGAAGAGCACTTACTAGTTTTGCAAAGTAAACCCAATTGCAAAAGCTTTCACAAAATCACTCGGCCTTTGATTGCTTCAAGCTCCTCTCTCCTGATAAATTTATCAGACAATTGTGATCGTTCTATCAGTTGAATTCATCTGTTACGTGCAATGGTCATAAAGAAACTTGATTTGAATTTATTGCGACATGACACTTTTAGGTTTGTGTGGGATTTCATGAAAGAATGATTAAACTTTCCTCTTTTCAAAGTTTTTTTTTGTCGGCGAGTCATCATGAGTTCTCATCGATATTACCCTGCCTCTATTTTGGTTTTGATAAAATATACCACTTTGGCTATCTACTTATCATTCTCATCAACACCTTCTTTTCATCGAAAAGATCTTATTTCGTGGCAAAATAAAACTTTCCTCTTTTCGATGAAAAGAAGGTGTCGATGAGAATGATAAGCAGATGGCCGAAGTGGTATGTTTTATTGAAACAAAAATAGAGGCGGGGTAACATCGATGAGAACTCATGATGATTCACTAACAAAAATAGAATCTGAAAAGAGGAAAGTTTAATCATTTTGTTGTGAAATCGGCTTCTTTTCGATGAAAGGTGACATTTCAATTAAGGATTTTTCTATTCGGTCGATGGCTCAATTTGATCGATATATATGTGCGTGTGTGTGTGTGTTTAAATGTTGGGGAATGTCGAAATTTCAATGAACACCACAAGACAACCTTCAAGGTTTTCGTTCCTGCGACGTTCTTGTCATCCTAGTTTTCGTTGGAATTCTGACGAACGCAACCATTTATATGCAACAAGGATAGCATAGCCATGACGACAAAAATGTCGCAAGATGCAGCCTCATCATTAGTCGTAGTCATCAAAATTATGACGTATACTCATCGAAAAAAGAGGAACATCCCCTACATCTCATCATCTCACATGTTGGAATTATGTCGTCGGCTAGTCGAAAAAAGAGGAACGTGTCCTACGTCTCATCGTGGGACACACGTCGAAATTCCAACGTCTTCTCATTGAAAAAAGAGGAGGGTGTTGTATGTCTCATCATCGCACATAGGTCAAAATTTCGACATCTCCTTGTCGAAAAACATCCCACTACTCCATAGAAATTTTCAATGTGGAAAATTCAGAATTGCAACGTGCAGCCCATTGTCGGAATTTCCGACGAAAAATAGCGACAGGGATTTTCTCTCGATTTCATCGGAATTCTGATGTTTTGTTGTTTGAATTCCGACGAACACTCGTCGAAAAATGGCCCCAAATGTACTAGTGTCTTTTTGCTTTGATTTACATTTTGTGTCTTATGACTACTACTATCTATGGCTTCCATGATCATTCTATATCCTGGTATGTCTTGGGTTGGTGTATATTGGGGCATCTTTTATGGTATGGCATGTTTGAGGGTTTCTCTTGTATGATCTTGCAGTCTTGTATTTGCATCGTCATGATGTTTGTGAGTCTGTGTGCATTGAGATACCTATCATTTGAGAGTCTAGTCCACACCTTGGATCTTCACAACATCCCGATTCCTATAATCAGTGGTGTAGATCATCCTTGGCAATATCAAACTAGGTTTTCTCTTCACATCTACACAACAACAACACAACCATCCTCCCCCCCATCCATTTTCATCATTCCCCATCTTGGAGAATTTAATTTATTCATATTCCCTCCCCATTTTTTCTTCCATCTAGTCATATATCATTGTATTATGGTTGGCTACAAAAAATGGCTCATTCTCATCCCATTTCACTTGCATATACATATAGGTTATCATTGCATTCATCTTTTGCATTAGGTTATCTCATACATTTTAAATGTCGTTTTAGTTGCATCAAGTCCTTGCATACATCTTAAGGTTCATTATCATTATCATTGCATCTGTGCATTTTATCATTATCATTTAGTTGCATTATTATTTACTATCATATAATTGTAGTCATTCATTAACATTCATTATCATTTAGTCACATTCATATCATTACCTATATCATTTTAGTTACATTGCAATCATGATTATTTAAGATATGCATTACCATATAGTTGCATCTTATATCTGCAGTAGGTTCATTTATAGGATCATTAGTTATATTTAAACTTTATTTATTAGGTTCATTTCATATCATTTAAGACATAATATAATCTCATTTTGCATATCATTATAAATGCTTCACACATTCTAGCCATCTTATTTTTGCATATCATCATTACACGTGTAGTTGCATTCATTTATTATCCATCTCATGTCATAAATGCATACTTACATAGATCATACATAAATTTATCATATCATAATCATTCAAATCCAATCTTGCATATATCATAGGTTAGACATAATCATGGCATATAGAAAATCACACACCACATAAATATCATACATTCATCCTGCATTCATAACATGTTAGAACCATAACATATAAACATGTGCATATATATATCATATAGGCATACATCTTGCATCACAAACATGTCAAGTAATCATCATACATCATCATAATCATAAATCAACCATCATAAATCATCCATCATATATCATCATCAACTATCCATAATAATATACATATATGCATCACCGCAAAAATCATGACTCGTATATATCAAAAAATAATAATGCATCCAATCATAATACAATGGTACATCCCCAAAGGGTCAAAATGTCACACATGTATAACTGAGCACTACCATGTACTCTCCCTGTCTACAGCATCTGGATCTACCCAACCTGCTAATGGACCTACTGATGGTGGTCTAAGCGCTCTCATCCCCATTGACTCCCCTGAGGTTTGTGTTTACATCTATCTTGACTAGGCCCACTTTGCAAAATTGGGAGCTCTCTAATCCTCTGGTATTGCTCTCTCATACAGGCTCTTGTAGTACTAAGCCTCCTCGAGTGACCTGTCTGAGGCTCTACGTGCATCCATATACTCTGTAAATAGAGTCATCATCTATCTTGGATCAAGGGCTTGGTGATCCATGTCCCTCTCTCCACATAGCCGAATCACATCTGCCTCTTCCCTAGTGACTCAAGCGTTTGGTTCTTGTAGCTCAATATTTGTCCTCTCCATCTCCTCCTCCATCCTCCTCATCTACTTTGTCACTCCACCCCTTGCTACCTCTAGCATCTTAGAGGTTGTCTCTGCCTCTATTTGATAGTTATCTGCTTCTGATATGGCAACCTTTCGATCCTCCCTCAATGCCTCTCCCTCTTCTCTCACCTCATCCAACTCTATATGTAGGTTGTCAGCCCTGACCCTCTCCTAGTGTACCCTCCTCCTCTACTCTACTAGCTGGTCCTCTAGGCTATGTGCTCGAGTCCTCTTTGTTTCTCTCTCCAAAATGGCCTAATCCAAAACAGCCTAAGAGACTTATCCCTATATCTTCTCTCCCACTACCTATGCATCCATAGGATCCTCCCCTCCTTTCAGTGGTCCATGTTCCTATGGAGCCATCCTATCTATTGTGTCAGAGCTTATACTTGTGGTGGTACCTATACTTGTACTAGTACTACAACTATCGCTCGTACATGTCCCCTCCCTCCTCTCCTAGGCATCTGTCGCCTACCCCTAGCTCCTCCTGTGGCTCCTCCTTCCTCGATTGCATCCCCCTCACCTCTAACTATCTCATCGAATGATAGAGAAATATCATCGGCACCTAGGCCCCTGATATAGTCAAATGAACAGGCCTATGGGCCTCCCACCATGCAGCGTAAGTACCTGAACAACTTGAATATGCTATCTACTATCTCTCATCCCAATGAATGGTCTCTGCATTGGTCCAATTGAGACAGACCGCAAACCTCCCGATGGTATCTCCCCAGGTGGTCGTCTCTCTGCCGATATGTGGACACCCACTATGTCCTGGCACTGCCTAAATTACCTCATGACCCTATATGGTAGATACTAGTCAATGACGTGCACAATCCTACCAACTAACCAACACTGGCTTTGAACCCATGAAAGCAAAATTTTGCAATTCCATCACTCGCAATCCCTAAAAGGCCTCCATGTGAACTCCATAAGCTCATCAAATATGTGCCTCTAGAACCAAATTGTGCCAACGCGTGTATAATGGAGGAGCCCTCTGTACCTATCCACGTAAGGTTATCTCGGCCTTTGTGCCTATGCTCCCATTGGGTGTGTCACTGAAATATTCTCTCAAGCCCAAATTTGTAGGAGTGTATCACCACTCCTAAGGTTCGTATAACCTTCATAGATACACATATCCATATTAGGATATAGCTACCCTAGTATAGCAACTCCCTACGCATACTACACACCATGCTCCAACATGTAGTAGATGCATATAGACCATCCTACTAAGAATCCATGCCCACCAAGGTTGGGCACCATCCTCCCACTGATGAGGTTGCATATGAACATGAACAATTGGGGAGTCCCTCAATGTCACTCCATCGCCCTCTCCAAAACCATCCATGTGCTAACCATGGGCAAATCATCAGTGAGACACACACTTTGAAGGTAGAACTCCTTGTTCTTCAACCGGTACTCGAGGATAACGCCTCCAATGGGGACCTTCAAGATCCACCAAACATCAAGCAGAGTGATGTTGGCTTCACCTGTCGGTAGGTGAAAAGTGCACATATCATTATGATATCACTCCACTAAAGCAGTCATCATAGTTGTGTGGCATCGAATTTGAGGGCACTGTGTGACAAACCCTAACCCACACTAGGATAATAATGTCCGCTCAATGCCACCCAACTATCTATATAGAGCCATGGTGGGAGGCCAGTGCTCACGTGATCCCAAACTAGTTGAATCCTCCTGTATCCAACCAGGCCACTTCATAAGCCTTTTTCCTCTAACATTGTAGATTAATTCTATCCCTGGGGAATCTTATCGAAACCCCTTAATCCTTGCCTTTGCTTTCTTTTTCTCCCCATTTATCCTGAAGCAAAGACAATGTTTCCCTAGGAGGAGACATTGAAACTGGCACCCATGTGTCATTATGCAATGCGAAGACGATGATTCCTAGTCTTTTCCCTAGCCCCCCT
Organism: Cryptomeria japonica; assembly: GCF_030272615.1. Lineage (NCBI taxonomy): Eukaryota > Viridiplantae > Streptophyta > Pinopsida > Cupressales > Cupressaceae > Cryptomeria > Cryptomeria japonica. Next base: position 141,873,366 of record NC_081410.1, read on the forward strand.
CCACCATCACATAGATGTTGATCCACAAACCAGTGTCTACGCAGGTGTTTCATGTCTGTGTAGTCATGAATCATCTCTGCAGACGATGATCCCTACCGCAAACATGAAAATGATGATTGGCATCTGCGCCTCGCCAACTTTTCCCCCCATTAATGAAGCATAATAAATGCTAATCTACTAAAAGAAAAGGTCAGGCTTAGGGTATGTACTGGTAGGCTATACTCGGGTGGTCTCTAGAAGCGGTGGACACTCTCAGTGCGGTGCTTGTGCAGTGGAATGCATGTCATCGCACTCCTTCACCCTAATCTCTATGGGCTCTGTGAACTGTGTGTGACAATGACCCCTCCTTGGGCCCTGTGTGGCTTATATAGGGCCTCATTTCACCCTTCTCTCGCCTTTTCTCCATCCTTTCTCCCTCTTCTCCAAAATTCTTTTCAGCCTCTCCCTTTTTCTTCATTTTTCATCTTTTCCTATCATTTTCTTCTTTTTTGATAATTTTCCTGAATTTATTTTAAATTTTCTGATTAAATTCTTGAGGGGGCATACACCACCCACCTCTTCATGTTGGGGCATCCTTTTTTTGTCTTTTACCCACCGCTAATTTTGTCGTTGCATAAAAGAGGGGTAAAATGTAGACGTCTAAAACTAATTAAATTCAATATTTAATTAATTTAAGCCTTTCTACATAATTAATTTATTTAATTATGTGTCCTTATTCTTCTTAAAATTAATTTAATTAATTTTATCACTATATCCCAATGATTAATTTGTCAATAAATTAATTATTTCCCTATTCTTCTTAAGTCACCTAAATCATTATTTCTTCTAAATTCCCACTTAGTTAATTAATTTTAATTAATCAATCTACCCAATGTGATTCCTACAAATCACTTTCTCTAATCCTCATCTAGCCTAATTAATTCCTCTATAATCATGTTTATCATTATCCCTCAAGTTATAGTCCTTCACTCATTATATCCTCATGTCACATCCTCCTAACTTTCCCACTTGCACGCTAATCCCTCATTAACTCGCATAATCACTCCTCTTAATCATTTGCACATTCCTAATCCCAAAGACTAGGATCAAGTCAACTATTTGTCATAAATGATTTGTCCCCCTCCATCTTCCAAACCTTAAATGCACCAACTTTGGTTATGTTAAAGGATTTCAAATCCTTTGCACATCATCATGCCCTCTCTTCCCAAGGTATTTTTAATTCATTTTTCCTTTATTCTTCCCACACATCCCTTATTCTTGGAATTTTTAATTCCTCTCCTCATTCTCGAAGGAATTTTATATTCATTTTCCCTTCCCAATGTACTAGGGAGTTTCTTCCCTATTTACCTCATAGGATGTGGAGACAATAAATGCCTTTATGGCAAATCTCTTGAACCCCACACCTTGTCCTCTCAATCCTCTCCCACCTTCTTCCAATCTCCACCTCCATTTCAAATCAATCTTGGCCCTTCATTTGGACCTCCTCCAATCTATAAATTGGAGTCTCTTCCCCTCATTTCCATATCCATCAATCAAGTAATCTTATATTGTCCAAGTGAGCCTTAGAAATTATCCATAGCACCCTTATTATGCCAAATTCATCCCACACGTAGCCAAAATCATCTAATCCATTCAATCCATATCCTTTTGTTGTGTAGTGGAGAGAAATCCACATTCCATCCAAAGAGCCAACCCAATCAAGCGAGGAAGGGGTGCATTCTTCACTTCACCAAAGGATCGATCTGAAGGAGGAAAGAAGATATAAGGTTTCATTTGTGTGTTTTATGTTCTATTTATGTTTTTTATGATTCTTATATGCATGTGAACCTTCTAACCATTTTCTTGTCTCCAGATATATTTTACTTGAAGAACATGAAATGCCCCACAAAATGAATGATATTTAGAAAAGCATACTTTAGTAATTGTCCTAAAGATATGTACAAGTACATAATGATTTAATTTAGAGAGATCACAATGGGATTCTTCTCAAATCCTTGAACTAGGAATAATCAAGTAGAGTAATGAGTGAATGCTATAAATGCATTTGTGGAGGAGATATCAAAGCCAAGACCATTGACACAAAATTCGTAGAGTTTGATATTGGTGTTCTACATTATTCAAGAATATGGTTGAGGCAATGGAAAAATGTAACACCTATCTGAGGTTCACAAACAAGTTGAAGTGGGTACTCTCCCTCTTATATTTGTAATGGTTGAAACCCCATTTCAGCAATCAAGAATTGATTTCATAGGAGCAAGCTATGAGAGATCTAGCAATGAATATAAATAGATTATTGCAGCAATAAAATTCTCACCAAATAGGTTGAGGTAGTTCCAACCAATGATGCTACATCCAAAGTGGTAGTTGAATTCTTATTGAACAATATAGTTACTAGGTTTGGTGTACCTATGAGAAGCATTGTTAATAATGCTATGCGTTTCAAACCCGATTACATCTCGAACTTGTGCATGAAGTATGGAATTGATTAAATTCACTCATCCCCTTATTATCCACAAGTAAATGGATAAGCTAAATTTAACAGTAAAAGACTCATGAAATTATTAGAACATTATATGTAAATAAAAAAATTTGAGATGATAAATTAAAATATGCATTATGGGTAGATAGAGTACCCTACAAACCAACTATTGGTAAGAACCCATTTGAATTAGTATGGGGATTGTACACTAGCAGATTCCAATCAAATTGGATCTGCTAGTGTACAAAGTTGTTGCATGATATTGAAAGAGAGAAAATTATGCAATTTCTCAAATAATACTAGAGCTAATAGATTCGGAGAAAGATAGAAGGAATGTGCATAGTAAGCTCATACCACACAAGCAAAAAACTACATATCTATTTAAAAAGAAGGCACTTCAATTAGTTTTTGCATGTTGGTAATATGATCTTCATGTGTAATGACAAAGAAAGGTATAAAGGAAAATATAATAATTTTGAACATTTGTTGGTCGTTTGTGACTTATGCCAAATGAGGTTGCAAAGGAGTATGGTCAAAATGTATATCACATCAAGAGTTTAAAATGATATTTAATGGAAGTACAAGATCATGGTTAACATCTTAAACATTACTCCTCATAAGTAATAACGGTCTACCCTATACATAATCGGTTTTGTGTGTATGTTGTCTTTGTGAAATTGTGATCCTTGTTGGCCATGACGAAGTGTAATTGTCTTAGAACCCTCTTTGTTGTCCTTTTTTTGTGTCTTTCTAAAAAATATTTAAATTCTTATTATGCCTACAAGAGACAAACATCTCCAACCAAATCCAATGTTGGGACTCAATTTGACAATGCAAAATTTTTTGAGTCATATCCCCCTTACACATCAAACCTCATTTTGTCCATCATTTATAATCAATTTGAGAAATCTTTAAATGTATATACCTTGTTCAAATTTGTTTTTGTTGTTCCTCTTCATCCCCAATTTTCTTATCATATGTTAGAAGTTACCAAAATCTTGGAAATTTTTTAAGTCTATGAGTGTTTTGGTCATTATTTAATATTTTGTAGAGTTTGGGGTTTTGTTAGACTTCTAAACTTCCATGTCCTATTTTGACCACCATTTTTGCATAAAAAAATTCCTTCCATTTTCCCTCATTCTATTTATTTTCAAGAATTTAAAGGGCATCCAAACTTATACATTCCCTATCAACATCCTATCTTATTTTGCATCATATTCTCACATTTTCATGTTCCCTTGCTTTCGCCACTTAAATTTGCAAAGTTCTAATGGACATCCAAACTTCCCTTCCCTATCCCTACATCTCGACCTCCTTTTATTTTTCGTACCCCCATAGTATTTCATTTTCTCTCCTTTGTAGATTAACAAAGTTCATCTAGACCTATTCCATTCTCTTCTCCCTCTCGACCTTTTTCTCCCTTTCCAATGTTTCCCTTTTTGTACATTTCCTACACTTCCCTTAGCTATTTTTCCATGTTTTTCCTACTTCATTTCCACTCCCTCTTGTAGATTTTATTTCCAACTCTAAAAATCCAAACCTCTAGTTCCTTAATCTTTTCGTTGTATGTTCCCTCACATCCTCAACTCGCTCCTTTTCATCCAATTGTAAAGTGTCAACGGACTAGCAAATTATTATCCCCATATCTAGTTCTCACCTTTAGTCCTATAATGAAATTTGATGCATCTTGTCCTTCCACATTTTCTCACATTCTCACCAAACTTGTCTTGTAAAGTTTTTATGGACTCCCAAGCTTCCATTCCAATGCCTTGTCCTAACTTCTACTTCCACATCAAATTCTTGCAAAGGTTCTTAATGCTTTTCCATTAGTTTATTCTTGTATGAAGTTCATGTTGAATTTTGGACATCTTATCCTAATGTTCAATTCCAAATCTCTCTTATATTTCTCCATGTTGCTTCTTTTGTTCAATCCACTATTCTTGCAAACTTTTGATGGGATTCTAAACTTCATGTCCCATCTTGACATCTAATTTTGATGTAAAATACTGCATCTCTCATTCTCGCCTCCTATCCTACATTTCTTCATGTTTACCTCACCCAATAATTGGATCTTTCTATGTGTCATTAAAGACCCAATTTTACTCTTGGAACTACTCAAACAGGATTTTCCCACCTGAAAGCCCATGTCAATCCAAGGTAAAAAATTTATTACAATATGAAATGTGGATGATAAGGGATGTTGCCATTTATATGATGGTTAAGTTCTATATGTAGATGTTCTTCGCACAATCTCTATGCCACACATTTAAAAACTTTCATGGGATTTCAATTTGCCTTACATACCACATTGTGACCTCCAAATCTATGTCAAATTCCTACAAGCAGCTAGCCAACCAAAAAGAGTGTTATATATTTCATTCCGTTTGTCATTCAAAATTTCAGTCATTTCTACATTTCCTCGTGATTGTGAGTGTTAAGGATTGCTTAGGGTTTCAGCTCTTACATGTCCAATCACCTACAAAGAAAAATGTTGTGTATATCATAGAGTTAGCAAATTTGTAACTAAATATCTTTAGGGTCATTTGTAGATATTAAAGGGAATTTATAAACAAAAAATTGTAACAAGTTTTCAAGCTTAGGGATTCCTCTTGCCACCTTTGTTAATATAGTTATAATATAGATTTAATAAATACTGCAACATTTTAATAAACACATGGTGCTTCACTCTGCAACAGCTCTTCCCACCCATGGGGCCATTTCAAATTCTGATGATGGCTCTTCTCCCTCAGCCTTCGTCGTTCCTACGGTGGAAATTGGTGGCATTGCCTCTATGCGTGCCTCCTCCCTGGTGGGTGAAGTGGATGCTTCGTCTCGCCCCTGTGCCTCTGTCGTTGGTGGTCTGCAAGGTGTGCGACTTTCTGGTCTCCCTCCTCCTGTGCAGCGTTTGGTTGCTGATGGAGGCTCTCTTCCGTCTTCACCCACGCCCTCTGCGCGGGGGTTTCAGGTTGGGTCCCCCACGGTTGGTGTCTCTGACCCAGTTTTGGATTTGGAGGCCCTTGCTACTATTGTTGGTGATGCTCGTGGTGAAGATGCTCTACCCAGGCCCTTTACTAGAAAGCGTAGCTTTGCCCATGTGACTAAATTTGTTGCCCAGCCTTCTAAGGGAGTCTGTTCTCTTCCTTATGCCAAGACCTCTCCTATTGTGGTATGTGGCCGTGAGGTTAAGGAGAATGTTGACTTCTATCAACGCAGTGCTCTAGTCTGTAGATTTACTGGGTTTTGGCCTTCCCTCCCGAACCTTCATCATTGGGTGAGTGATTCTTGGAAGCCGCTCGTTTCTTATGGCATTGAGCTTTTCCCTTGTGCTAAGGGGTTTTTTTTGCCTCCTTTACCTCTACTCATGAGTGTGATTTGATTTTGGGTAAGCTATGGACTTGGGGGGATCACTCCCTCTCTATTAAGCCCTAGACTTCGTCCTTCAACCCCCTTACAGAATCTCTCTCTGTTCGTCTAGTTTGGGTTTGCCTTCCCAATCTCCCCCTCCATTTCTGGGAACCTTCTTGTTTTGAGGCCATCGGTAACTCCATTGGCAGCTTCTTGAAGGTTGATGATGCCACATTCTCCATGGGTCATTCTACCTTTTCTCGCCTTTTAATTGATGTTTGCATATCTCTAGCCCTCCCTAGGGATGTGGTTCTTATGGTTGGAGATAGGCCTTGGACTCAACCGTTGGATTATGAGGGCCTCCCTTTTCACTGTCGAAGGTGCTTCTCAACGGGTCACCTTGCTTCTAACTGTTCTCTCTCTCATTGCAAAGGTGTTGCTACTTAGTGGAAGGATGCTACAGAAGACCACTTGACGATTAATGCTTTAGATTTTGTTTCGATTGATTCATCTCAAGATGAGGTGCCCCTTATTGTTGGTTGTGGCAAACCCTTCCCCCTTGGTTCTTGCACCTGTTGCTCCTGCTCCTCACCTTCACTCTACTCCTAGCGTTTGTTCTCTTGTTGTTGCTCTACTACAACAGCCTATTGCCGCTCTGCAATAGCAGTCTGGCAGTGACTCTGCAAGGTCTTCCCCGCTTGATTCTTCTTTGAAAGTTCCCAATGATAGTGTTGCCTAGACGGTTGTTTGTCGTAGGCAGAAAGGAAAATTTAACCCCCTTTCCCAAGCCCCCTGGTCAAGTTTCGGGTTCTTCTCCCCCCTCTTGATTTGGGTTGGGTTGTTGATGGTTTGACAGGTTGGTTTGGCCTGTCCGACTTTGTTCTTTTGGGGTTTGCACCCCTGCTTGGTCTTTTTAATTTTGATAGCCTTTGACTTTGTAAAGGGTTAGCACCCTAGTTAACGCTAATTTTTTAATCAAAAACATTTTAAGTCAGTGTAGATGTTTGTAATGGCCTCTTTCTTTATTGCATATTATTTTCTAGAATTTGGAGAGAGATTAGTAAGCATATTTAGTTGTTTGATATCATCTATGTTGTTATTTTAGTGTGTTGTTTATTTTGACAATTTCTGACTCTATAACCTAATGAATAAGGTATAGGTCTTGAAAATTTATGATCCACCATATACCTAAAATGAATTATATTTTTCACCAATAGCATAGAAGTGGGTTAGCAGTTTGTATATATCTCATGATTCAATGATTCATCTAAGGAAATATTTTAGAGGGGAATAAGAGTTTCTTATATTTAGGAATTATATTTTGCATTACCAACATCTTGCAGTAATGCAATGTTGTCTTCATCAACTTAAGAGTTTTTATGTGCAATAAGTGTGTTTGTAATCTAGTGACAACTCTTGGGACCAGGCATGAATCAAATACTACTTTGATACTTTCAATTTTTCTATCATTAGTAGTAATTAATCATATTCAATATTCTACTAGCAACACCCACTTGAGTTTAGTTAAGCCCAAAGTGAAGGAGAGATTAACCACTCCCAACAATTGGCCTTAAATCACTCACATTCTATTGATGAGTTGATCAATCCCCCCTCAAAACAACATTTCGTTGACCTTGAAGCAAATCAATTCCTCTAGGAGCAACAATTTTGGGCCCAACACATACCACATGGCGCATTCTAGCTTACCAGAGGCCAAAATTTTACCATGTCAACCATATTCTTGCACAATCAACAATCCATGGAAGTGTTTGTATGCCAGGTCAACTTGCTAACATTAGCATGGTCATGTGGTGATATCATCACTCATTATTAAAAATGTTGCCCTTCACCTTGAGCTTTTCATTTTAGAGGTGAACTCTCAAAATATCATTCTCACTCATTAAAAATCATTTTTGGTGTAATTCATTTTCATTATAGATTTTTTTTTTTCAACAACTAAAAATGGCGATCACATTTTTCAATTTTGGTATTACAAAGTTTTTAAAATTTACAAATTTTTAAAGTTTCATAGAGCAATTCTTGTTTGGGGAATTTTCAAAGCTATTTTCTTGCTTATATAGACTATTTTGAGTATCTTTTTTAAAGCACAATATCATTTGCATACTCGAGCTTGGCGCTCTTAGTTTGTTCTCATTTTGCTTCAAAATTTTGCTTTCAATATTTTAGCTTTCTTTGTACCTTGTAAAACACCAAAATCAAAACCATTGTGTGATTCCTAGCTAGTAGCAATTGCATACACATTAAACCTAGAAACATAAGATTATGCTTTGCAAGGAGACCTTTTGATTGGCTGATATGAGGGGATTCATCATTGTTTATCATGGCTTTTTACATCAAAATACAACCTTCTACTGTCATATTGATAAATAAAACAAATCCTTGGTCCTAAACCAAGTGACAATTGGTAGAAGTGTGAAAGGGAATACAAGAATGATGATTGGTCTTACTATTGTACAAATGTTATGGCCTCATCTTGGTTACATTGAGTTCCCTCATACTCCTCCAATCACCATACGGTCAATATTTCAAGATCTAGAGGATTCTCCTTTTTTTGGTGATGCTTCCTTCAACAACCTTGCACCTTTAGATACTTAATGAGATTTTGGCAGATAACAATGATATTGATATTGATTCAAAGGATTAAGTTTGCTTATACACTAGTCCTCCCACTTAACTTACTCATAATGCAAATTCAAAGGCTTCACCTCCACCTCTAAGTCACCATTTAGAGTGTAAGGACTCTCCTACTCTTCTAAATACTTCTAATGATTCTTTGTAGTCTACAAGGTCTAACGCACTTCAATAATAACTTATCAAATGTATCATTTGTGATTCTAGAGTCTCATTTTTTTAGATCTTGATGACATCATTGAGGGCACTACTTTCCCTTTTAATGATAGCTCTCAAACTTCATCACCTTCTCTAAATGTAACGAGGGTACATACAGACCCTTGTGTTCTATCTCCACCTCTAAGTGGATCCATGATGACACAATTTTTAATTGTGTTTAAGTTCATCACTCAAATCAAATCAGAGTTTAATGTAAACATGGAGAAATGTGAGCATCTTCTAAATATCTCCATCATATTTCCTCAATATCACCTTTGGAGTGAAAATACAACAAATTTACATAGGGTTTTATTCTTTCAAAAGGAAGATACATTGTTTGATATGAAAGGACCTACATTGCTTACTCATTACAAGAGTATCCACTTTGATATTTATTCTCCTTTTTATATGGGCATTGAGGGGGGGGTGTGGTTCTCCTCTTTGGGAAAGAGCATTTTGTACATTGGTACCTAACCTAGGTTCACTTTTGCTAAAACCTATTGCTAACCACCTAAGATATACTTATGAAGGGTATTGTTGAATTTTATTTATATTTATTTAGCTTATTTTCCTTATATTAATATAGACCCTTAAGATAAACTTACCTATTTAGGTGTCTACTTAAGTAGGTGACATCTTGCATTTAATAAAAGTGATTGAGTACACTTCCCTATATTTGCGAGTTTTCACCCTCATCCACATGGATAATGCATTTTCTCATCACTTGGTAACATATTCTATAATTGCTACCCTCTTATTCACGTTTGAATATATATGAGGTATGTTTTTGCATTACATCATATCTTAAGCATTGTGTTTGTATCCTCAATATATTGGAATAGCATCATGTGTTGTATCTTCAATTGTCTTGTGCAAATTGGTTATTGTGACTAGTTCTTTTAATCAAATCTTGGTGATTACATAGTCATCTATATAAAACTTACACAAGTGCCTCCTAAACTATCCCCCGCAAGCAATATTTGTTTCCTTTACTTGCCACACATACAAGTGAAACAAGCTATATGCTCCAATATCAACAATGCCATGAAAAAAAAAGATATACATGCATAACACCCAAAACTTTAAATGTTGTCCATGTTACCAAAAAAAATTATTAGAAGGCTTAATATCCTTACGCAACCAATCAACAATGCTTACCCCTACCTGCTTGTACAATTGGTATTAGCTCCCTTGTCTAGGTGTTCCACATAAGTGGAACAAACTCTTTAATGAATAATAGTATTCACAAGGTTGTCCATGTTTCAGATTTTAATAGGCAACCACACCTGCCCTTAATGTTTTATACAAGTGGATGTGCAAATCTACCATTAAGGCAATAAATGTTAAGGTTAAAACTAACATGTCACCTCATACATTCTTCATCTTCCTTGATCTTCAAGTGGACATGCTCACTATGCTCACCCATAGTGAGTTAAAAAACAAGTTCACTTGCTTTAGAAGTGGGGTTAGCAACTTGAGCACAACAATTTCATGGGAAAAACTTCGAATGCTACTCATATGTGAATAAAAATAAAAACAGCTCAAACTTCCCTCCACAAATCAAGTGCTATATCCAAGAATCAATTGGCAACTCATTCCCACTCAATACCAATGTAGAATCATGCGGGAGTTGCTTTCTCTTTGAACTTGGTGTTTTGGTGTGTTTTCCTTCCCTCAATGGCTACTTATTCTTGTTTTTCAATGCCTTACGTGAAACAATAGATGAACTCTCCAATAGTTGTCATCCCAATGCCCTTCAAGCTATCCATGACAATAATGGTTATTACCTTTGCACATACTCAAATTGACTTGCTTATTACCTCCTTCAAGTGTGGTTTGACTTTTCTTTCCCTTTTGTTTTGGAAAGTTGTTTTTTCCTTTTCTATCCTTGATATGGTACTTATTCTCCTCAGCGATGATTGCTTTGGATATTATCCTTTCTTCTTGCAATTGAAGCAAAAACGAACTCTTTCCTTTGTTTGCCCACATGCCATTTTACCACTTTGACGGACTTGGGTAGTGGAAAAGTAGATGGAGCGGAACCTCCTCATTTCTTTTTTCATATTTTGAAATGTCTTTCTTTCTACTCCCTTCCTTGAATCTGCCCTCATCTTTGAAGGCTCTCCTTGATCCTCTTAAGGTAGAGTCTTACTCTCCTCTTTCTACATGGATTGTTGCTCATATCATGGATGCAACATGCAAGCCTTTTGGGGCTTTATAATGATAATATTAGAGGAATTTTTACCTCCCTTGGGCTATCCTTGGTTTGTGCATGGTGTAGACCTCTTTTTTGTGCATTCTCCAATTTCCATGAATCCATAACCAAGGCCCCCATGTGGTGTTATTTACTTGATTATGATGGATTGAAGTATTTATTGACCATCCTTACAAGTCCTCTTCCATCATAGCCCATCCTTACTAGCAACTTAGAGCCAATACCCTTGTTATGCGCTTCAAACTTGGTAATGGAATTACTAGATATAAAATCATTGAAGAAAACATACTCATGTGCACTTTCCTTGTATACCTCATTTTTGGTTTGTTTTGTTCAAGTAGGGTCTGGTACACTCTTTCTTGTAGACTCCTCTTACTCTTACATGTTGGAGTTTTGACACCAATTCATTCTTATCCATCAACTATTGTTGCATTGACTCAAGGATTCCACTAAAGAATTTGATTTCCATCATAGCCCATCCTTACTAGCAACTTAGAGCCGATACCCTTGTTATGCCCTTCAAACTTGGTAATAGAATTACTAGATATAAAATCATTGAAGAAAACATGCTCATGCACTTTCCTTGTTTACCTCATTTTTGGTTTGTTTTGTTCAAGTAGGGTTTGGTACACTCTTTCTTGTAGACTCCTCTTACTCTTACATGTTCGAGTTTTGACACCAATTCATTCTTACCCATCAACTATTGTTGCATTGGCTCAAGGATTCCAATAAAGAATTCGTTTTGGTCCTCCTTTTCAAGTAGCAACTCTTTAATTCTTTCCCATGGTGTATTTCCTCCCAAACTTTGTTGACTACCCATTATTGCTCATGGCTAAAATGGAGATCTTCAAGCTGCTTCTCTAAGATTTTGTCATGGTTGTAATTTGCAACCATCAACCTAAAACACATTGAAAAGAATCTAGTAAAATAGTTATACACAATCATTTCACCCAAAAACTACCTTTTGCCTTAACGAATTTGTGGATCTAATACCAATTGATCCGTAATTTTCTCTAATTCCAAACAGAAATCATGAATCAAACAACTAAAACAACTATGCTACTTGGTGTTATCAAATGAAACAACAAATGGAGGAATTAAAGTGTCATTATAAACAGAATGAAAGATTAGAATAAGAAAAAGATGCACACATATACAGTAGTTACCTTGGGACACATCCATATGAACTAGAGTTAATTTATTTTATGAGGAAGTGCAACAGAAAAACTAGCATCAATTTCTTGTCACATTTTGACATCAAAGATAATTCCACATTGTCAAAATTAGATATCAAAATCTATTTGTAGTTTTAGACGGTCAGATGTTTGATTGCAGTTTGTACATCCTTGTCCCCACGACCACTGCAATTCAGCACCAATTTAGTTCCATCCGGCAGAGTGGGGCACAATTTTTCCAAATAAGCCAGTGCATGAGAAGTTTCTAGTGCAGGAATTATGCCCTCTAATCTCGATAACCGTTGGAAAGCTGCAGTTACATGAAACAAATGACAAGTCAGATTTGTGGAGTATCTTTCAAAACACTGGATTTTAAGAAATGAACAGAACTCATAAACTTATGCAATGTTAATGCAATCTCCTTTAGATATATAGTTTAAAATTTGTTGCATGAAGACAGCTGTAGATACAAAGTGAACATTAAGAAAACCAAAGAAACAAAAAAACTCAACTCAGAATTGGAAAAAGCATGCTTGCTATGTCACTAAAAGTCTAAAGACAAGTTCAACATAAGTAATTTTGTCATTACAATAAACAAAGAATCTAAGGTTTGAGCCTTGACTTGTAACACATCTTGGACAAGAAGCAAAGGCAAATTGAATAGTGGTAGAATATCCTACCAAATTTTATCTTAGAAAAACATAATATATTGCGGCAGCTACCTGTAGCTGTGTCTTTATTCTTTGTTAGATTCTTCTCTTCTTTTTAAACCCCCATGTTTGCTTGAAGGGGTCTTGCAATATAGTCTCCAAGTGCTGTATATCCTTAAATCTAGTACAACTGTCAACGGTATTTCCCTTAAATTGGTTAATTTGTTTTAGTCTGTCATTGATGTTACTACAACTAGGTTTAGTGGATTGCAACACTCATTTTGCAGCAGAAGATTTGTGTCCTTATCCTTAATATAAACATTTGTTACTGACTAGCATTTACCAGTTCATTGGAGATTGAGTTTGTTTTAGCAAATAGTAAAGCAATTTGGTATACTGATTAACACAATATACTAGGAAAGCATCAATCAAACCTTAATTTGACAGGTAACCTAGCATTACAGCATATTTCTTAATGTGATAGACTTCTCGATGGTTACTCATAAATGTCATACAGAAGAAGGTTGAATATATTTTGATTTAAGTTTTAACAATGAACATGCATGCTTATATTTATACAAAATGCAGAATGCCATAGAGTTGTCTTCATATGTTGTCAATCTATCAGACAGACATTTAGAAAAGCTTTTTCTGCCATGAAATATAGTTAAAAAATAATTCAACCTTCTGAACTCCATTTTCTAAATTTGATAGTTCTTGTATATTCAGTCAATGTACATACTGCCTCTCTTAGCTTGTTAAAAAATTCTTGTTATGGAATCAATAAAGAATCAACACAGGCAACCAGAATTGTTTAACTCCCAAAATGGCTATAGGTATAACTTTGTGAAACAATAAATTATATGCTAGTCACCATCAAGCATTACAAGAATTCCCAGATGCCACAAAATGCAATCGAAACATCAATCACATTAAAGAAGAATCTCAATAGCTTCTCATTCAGTTTGAAATAAGTGTACAGTTTAAGTGATGCAAATAGTTACCAGCTGATAAGAAACATGGAAACCACAAACAACTGTGCAATATTCACCAGTAACTCATTTCAGGTACAATAACACATCGGGCGATAAACCTAAATCAGTAACTTGCCAGCATAATTATAAGTTCTATAATATTGCAAACAGAAGACAACTTTCCAGGAAAGAACTAAATAAACAACCTAAATCATCAATTACACTCCTAAAAACTCTATTAAGGTTTTTTGAATCAAACTCGACGATCTGTCATCAACTTAAGGAAAACATATTTTGAGTTAGATTGCAGAGTTAGGTCCTTAAAAAGTGGTGTGTGTTCGATATTAAAAAAGTGTGTGAGCATGTGTGTGTGTATGTGCATGCATGCACGTGTGTGTGCATGTGCCTGTGAGAATGAGCATGTGTGCATGTGTGTCGCATCTATGTGTGTTTTGTGTGTTTGCATTGTGTGTGTTGTGGCTTGACGTACCCAAGCCCAAATTATTTTCCATGCTAGCATTACCCAAATCCTTGTACCCAAGCCCAAGTTGTTCACCATACTAGCATACCCAAATCCCCGTACCCATGCCCATACCCATAATGGTAACTTAGATAAGAAGTGGATATTACAAAATCCTCAGAAAGGAGACCTTGGGTAAAATTCTGAAAGAAATACATAGATGATAGAACAGACCAGAACTAAGAAGAGACTCCAGATATCATAACAATGATTAGAACTATAAATATGGTTACTACAAAGATGATAGCAACTACAAAAGCATATTCAATTTATCAAACCTAAGGTGGTCTTCAGAAATTGGGTTTAGATAGAGCACAGCGACACTTGTTAGCATTGAGACAAGATCCATTCCTTCCTTCAGTGTTCTATTGCCAATCAGTTGCCATGCCATCAGCGTGTCCAGCAAGGGTTGCATTCCAGAGATTAAATCAGGCAGCATACTCCACTATTGCTAAATTATCTGTGGTGTGTCCTGTAGTTGTCAGCTGATACTGATGTGCTGAACAGCTCCTTGAAGATCTTTTCTCATTTTATTGTTGTCATACCGTCAGAGTGAGTGCATTCCACTGATCCATAGGGCCAGCATACTCAGCCATTGCAAAATTCTTTGCTTTGTATGTCATTTTAGTTGTCAAATGGTATTGGTTGTGCTGGACAGCTTCTTGAAGATCTCTTCTTAATTTATTGTTACCAAGATGCATTCAATTGCTTCTTCTCGGTAGAGCACACTTTGGTATAAATGACTTTGGCAGCACAAGGTTTTCCTTTTATTTGTCCAGGCAGTTGATTATAGCCATTTGGTTGTTCTTAATGCTTTGTACATTGTTAATCAACAGATTGATGCAGCTGTGCTAATTGATTTGCTCCATGTTTTTGGAAGCCAATGTATTCCAAATGCCATGGAAGGTATTGTTGATATTGGAAAGAGCAATGTGTATTGACTATTGAGGTATCATTTGAGTATGAGTTTGCAGCTGGGAGAAGCTTAGAAATGTTTGTTTTCGAAGTAGAGGAGGGATACCAGCCTGGGGCATTTTATTGGACTGATTTTGAAAATTCAGTCAATGTACATACTGCCTCTCTTAGCTTGTTAAAAAATTCTTGTTATGGAATCAATAAAGAATCAACACAGGCAACCAGGATTGTTTAACTTCCAAAATGGCTATAGGTATAACTTTGTGAAACCATAAATTATATGCTAGTCACCATCAAGCATTACAAGAATTCCCAGATGCCACAAAATGCAATCGAAACATCAATCACATTAAAGAAGAATCTCAACAGCTTCTCATTCAGTTTAAAATAAGTGTACAGTTTAAGCTCTATGGCCTTTTTGTTTAATTTGAACCTCTTCACCTTCACTACCCTCATCATTGCTCATTATTTTTGTTGCAAATTCAAAACACAGCTGCAAGTGCAAACATAAAACAAAATCCTACCAAAGTGTATGGAACTTTGAAAATTAAAAAAAAAAACAGAATTTGTGCAAACAAACAATGGATAATACTCAAATGATGCAGTTTTGATGCTCTCTTTTCTTCTTCTCATTTCCATTCTCTTCTCTTCTCACAGCCGTCCTCTCTCTTTGTCTTCTTCTTCACAAAACGTAAAATGGCAAAATGAGTTTGATTTTTGTTTTTAGTTGTTAATATGGTTGTTTTAGGTAAAGTTGTCGTAAAGGAGTGTGGGGATCCTTGTGGGCCTCCTCACCTCTTTTTCTTTCCATTTTTATGCATCTTTTTGGCCTCCGCCATCAAGTACAGCTAGCCTTCCCCTGTCACTTCCTCATGTTTCTGGAAAAACAATGTCCCAAGGAGATTTTACAGTTGGGTGAGTGTTCAGCCCATCCCCACATCTCTGAAACATTTTTGGTAGTGGATGGGGTCTGAAAACAAAGAAGACACGTCAACGGCTATATACATTAAAATCTTAGCATTACACTACAATTATGGAATTCTAGGTAAGGGAAAACTTCCAAGGCAGACAAGGAACCACCAGATTACACATTTTAATTAGATGCATTCATCTACTCGAAGTTAGTCCTACTCCAGGTCAATGTGCATGGGGAGGACTGTAAGAAGAAAAAGGTTATAGAGATTCGGAAGTGCTTTGCTCATATGAGAGACAAGGTAATGAATTTAAAAATGTCAAATGGGTGA
The DNA here is from genome assembly GCF_030272615.1 of Cryptomeria japonica. Classification (NCBI taxonomy): domain Eukaryota; kingdom Viridiplantae; phylum Streptophyta; class Pinopsida; order Cupressales; family Cupressaceae; genus Cryptomeria; species Cryptomeria japonica. Next base: position 141,889,733 of record NC_081410.1, read on the forward strand.
AACCTTAGAAAAGATCTCAGAAAATGTCTCTTACGTTGCTGTTGCTTTTATGTTCATTTCTTTCTGCAGTTCTCAAACATGCTTGGTTTCCTTCTACTAAGCTTCTGTGCATGGCATTCACAATTCTAATGTTCAGAGGATATATGGAAATAAAATCATTTACCTATTTGCCTACAATTTCTTGTCAGATTGAGTCTTGCATGATTTGAAAATACTGGTTCTGTTGATGTCGAGAATTTGTCTGAGCCTATGTCCCAAAATTAAATTTGATGCTGCTGTCTTTTCACTGCTAATATTTCATTCTAATCAACTAAGCATACTTCTCCTAAATTGTGCGTCTTTTTCAAAAATTTATTTTTCTTTTATGAGATTTTGTTATTTATTTATGTTATTCCTGAACATTATAAACGCTCTTTTCACTATTTCATAAGTTACCAGATTCATTCTAATCCCAATGGGAAAGACAAATCTGCCATTGAAACGAATCTAGTAAAATAGTTATACACAATCATTTCACCCAAAAATTACCTTTTGCCTTAACGAATTTGTGGATCTAATACCAATTGATCCGTAATTTTCTCTAATTCCAAACAGAAATCATGAATCAAACAACTAAAACAACTATGCTACTTGGTGTTATCAAATGAAACAACAAATGGAGGAATTAAAGTGTCATTATAAACAGAATGAAAGATTAGAATAAGAAAAAGATGAACACATATACAGTAGTTACCTTGGGACACATCCATATGAACTAGAGTTAATTTATTTTATGAGGAAGTGCAACAGAAAAACTAGCATCAATTTCTTGTCACATTTTGACATCAAAGATAATTCCACATTGTCAAAATTAGATATCAAAATCTATTTGTAGTTTCAGATGGTCAGATGTTTGATTGCAGTTTGTACATCCTTGTCCCCACGACCACTGCAATTCAGCACCAATTTAGTTCCATCAGGCAGAGTGGGGCACAATTTTTCCAAATAAGCCAGTGCATGAGAAGTTTCTAGTGCAGGAATTATGCCCTCTAATGCCCCAAATATGAAAAGCGACAAATCTATTGTGCTAGTTGGACCCAATGGTTAACAATGGACAATCACAGCTGACAAACAACACATAACATCATTCAGGATTACAGACAAAGACCAGTGTACAAGTAGAGCATATACTTCATCTCACTAATCATGAAACATTAGAATTTACCACAGCTAACAGTTGCTTCACACAGTAACTAAATAAAAGTAGGTCTTCACCAAGAAGAAAACACTGCTAATAAACAATCTCTCGATCAATCACTCAATTCATCTTACTTACCATCTAGTGCTTCTTGATCAGTAACACTGTAGTACTCAGCACGACCAATATCCTTAAGGAAACTGTGCTCAGGTCCAACACCAGGGTAGTCCAAGCTAAAATGAGTTGCAACCAGATTAGACCACTTTTGATATAAAGAAAGCAATCTCAAATTATACCAATGCATTTTGCAAAATAACGTAAGTTGTGTTACTATGTAAGTTTTACCCAGCACTAATGGAATGAGGCTCAATAATTTGACCATCTTCATCTTGTAGGAGGTAGCTCATAGCTCCATGTAGAACACCCACCTCTCCTTTTGTTAAAGTGGCAGCATGTTTCCCACTGTCTAAGCCAAATCCTGCAGCTTCCACACCTATCAACCTCACACTTTCATCATCAACAAATTCATCAAACAGTCCCATTGCATTTGAACCACCTCCAACACAAGCAACCAATATATCAGGCTTTCCACCCCACTTTTCCATGGCTTGTCTTCGTGTTTCTTTGCCAATCACTGCATGAAACTCTCTTACAATCATAGGGTATGGATGTGGACCAGCAACTGAACCCAGAATGTAGTGTGTACTTTCTACATTTGTGACCCAGTCTCGAATCGCCTCTGATGTGGCATCCTTCAATGTAGCGGTACCAGAATGAACTGGCCGCACCTGGAAGAAATAATGCTTCAAGCTAAAATACATGTGATACATGAAAATGCCTTCAAATTAATTGCATCTACCGAATGTAAAATCATAACTGAGATGTAATTATAAAAGAAAAATTTAATACTAACATTGGATTTTTCGAAATAATATAATTTTAATTCTTCCATAATAACTATGAATTCCTGGGATCTAATGCTAATTTTTTTGTCATTTCAATCTCAATAATTGAAGATTAGCTGGGACAAAAATCCCAACATCTCTTTGCCAGTCTCTTCATTTTGTTTTATAGATAATTAGCATTCAATTTATTAAAGACCCATGAATGAATGTAACAAAGAAACATGACCCACCTCAGCACCAAGAAGACGCATTCGAAAGACATTCAAGGCTTGCCGTTCCATATCTTGAGCACCCATGTAGACTACACACTGCAAACCAAACCGTGCACATACAGTGGCTGTTGCAACACCATGCTGCCCTGCACCTGTCTCAGCTATTATCCTTTTCTTTCCTATGCGTTTGGCAAGAAGTGCTTGTGCAACAGCATTGTTGATCTTGTGGGCACCAGTATGGTTGAGATCCTCCCTTTTTAGGTAGATGTCAGGTCCTCCATCTGAACGTCGGTAATGTTTGGTAAGCCTCTCTGCAAAGTACAATGGTGATTCTCGGCCAACATAATCTTTCAAAATCCCATCCAACTCTTGCTGAAAATGCATCAATGAAATCATAAAGTTATAACATGTTCAGAATTAAAACAATCAATAACTCTTTCTAGATAAAGATTCCATGGAGGCTGATTATCAGAAAACTTCCAAATCAATCCTAGATCAGAAGGGTCTGCACTGAATTTTTTTAGATCAAACCTTGACAAATCCTATAAATTCATCAGTCACATTCATTGAATAGTTTTTATAAACTTGAAACTGAAATATATAGTTTCCTGGATCAGCGAGTCAGAGAAGACTTTCCTGTATGTCACCAATACCATTACAGATAATTTTAATGTAGACCTTCTAAAAAAAATTTGTAATAATCAACCTGGAACTCCTATTTACATTCACAAAATTGATGGCATTTTTCCAAAAATAAAAAAGAAATCCAACTAAACTATATTACAATCACCAAACATTCACAATTAGATCTAAAAGCAACTTCTCAAAGCAAGAAAGAGAAAGACCATCTGAAGATCAACAAATAGAGATATTGGTGGTGTCTAAAGACACCAAAGAGAACACCAAATTGAAGACCTCAGTTGCATGCATGAGTAAGAGTCAAAGATACCTTGCTTAAATAGGCATGAAAGGGAAAAACACCCACCTCTAGGGCCAATGCGTCCAGATGAATTTCAAATTTAAAAAATAGAACTTACCCAATGAGCCAGCTATGACCTGTTATTCAAATTGAGCCCAACAAGCGAAATTTTGTTTTATAGCATCACCCCTACATCCTGACTTGGAGAGCACACACAGCATTTGGAAGATGTCATCACCTAATATCCTCACTCGATGGCAGTTTCCTGAACTCCTGAGTATCATTCACAATTGAACAAGCCTGCACTTAATGAGAGGCTTGGTGAAGATGTATGCCATCTAATCCTCTGCCTAGCAATATTGGAGATCAAACATCCTCTCCTAGATGCATTGTCTAATCAAATGTTGATGAATCTCAATATGTTGGTGCTAGCATGGGCCACTAGATTATGAGCTACCTGAATAATTAAGTTGGGATATAAAGATCCCATCCTCTTCTTGGGTCCCCTGCATCCCAAGGAAATAATGTAGTAAACCAAGATTTGTCATTTCAAACATTCCTCAAGCTCCTTCTTCATGTCACTAATCATTCTTGATGAATATCTTGTAAGAATTCAGAAATCAACATATAACACAATGATCAAGATGTGATCTTCCTTAGTTTTGATGAACACATTATGGTCAAATTGAAATTGACAAAATCCTTTGTTAAAGACTAACTTGTCAAGCTTCTCATACCAAGCTAGAGGAGCTTGCTTTAGTCCATGCAAGGATTTCTTGAGCCTACAAGAAAATAATACTTCTCCCTTCTTTACAAACCTAGAGGTTGTTCCCTGTATATCTCCTCAAGGAGATACCCATGAAGGAAAGCACAATTTATATCCATTTGATGTATTTCTCATCCATACGAAGCTGCCAAGGAAAGTAACATCCTTCTAATAATATCAGAAATGGAAGGATCCCCTCATCTCCGAACCTTGGAGGCCTCTAAATACCCCATCATCATACATTTTTTACTTTTTGGATCTAAAATCTTCCTTTCCTCATCTAGAATACGAGCCCAAGCAATGCATCTAAAATTCAGAAATGAGAGAGGATTTTATTCAATGGCATTTCTCATATGGCATAGGATCTCTCAAAGCTTATGAAGGCACACAATTCTACACATGGTTTGCACAGTGTACAGCTTCCCCCATAAATTTATCCAGTAAGAACTTGGATATAAGCAAACCTATAGCCATTTTAGTCAATGTCATTCTTTCTTTCAGCTACCCCATTCTATTGAGGTGCAAGTGACAATTCTTTTGCCAACACTTCCATGCTAATAATAAAAGTCTTAAACTCAGTACTTATATATTCTTCCACTCTATCAAATCTGATTCTTCTAGTAAAGTGTCCTATTCTTTTTCGGTTATTGCTTTGAATCACTTGAACTTTTATAAAACTGGAAAAAAAATTCTTTCAAAAGATGGATCTGTTAGACACAATACACCACTGAGAGGGGGGTGAATCAGTGGTTCTCAAACTTTTCTCTCTAGCTGTCCTATGTGAGCATACCGGTTAATAGATCTAACTCTATGCAGACTTGCCGATTAATGGGGAGACCTACACGAGAGCAATCACACAAGAGACATCACATAACACCAATATATACGAGGAAAACCCAATATGGGAAAAACCTCGGTGAGCAATGTTGCTCGAGTCTACTGCTCCAATCCAGCCTCACAATGAAAAACAATTACAATGTTTAGGGCACCAACCCCTGCACCGAGCTACAACTCAGTGTTCACAATGAATAACATCAATTACAAAAGTAGTTGTCTTGTTACAAGTGAATCTTGCAACCATATCATATACCTTACTCTGCCGGTGAGATACCTTCTCTGCTACACCGACTCACTCCTCTGTTGCTCTAAACTGCAGCCTTGCTACCGGTAAACTCCACCGGTACACCTCACCTCTCCTTTTCTTCTTCTCTGTTGGATCTCCTCCTCACTGTTCTGCACTTCACCAGTACTATACTCTGTCGGTTCTCTGTCTGCCATCTTTGCAACTCTCTTCACTTCTCTTCTGGTATAACCACTACCGGTTCTGCTCTGCTACCGGTTGAACACTTCAACCCGGTTCACCCTCACTGTCACCCTCTTCTTAGATGCTCGTTGAGCACTTGGCTGATTTGCTCTCACATGCAGAAGTAATACTTTTTGCAGCAGCACAATATGCTTCTCTTCAGCAGCAGCATCAACACTAAACAATGTCTTTTGCTTGCATATTTATAGCCTAGGTTTCCCGCCAAAAGACAATTCAAATTCCAGGCAGTTAGGGTTTCCTCACTATCCTCGAGGCAAACCAAATCCAATCAGATCCTGTCCGATCTGATCTTCCAGACCGCCAACTGTACAACTCCGCCATTAACGCGCCTTCTTGATCACGCCTTCCATCTCTAGCGATCTCCTTTTTACCCTATCGGCTGGTCTCTTGGTCAAACACCAAGATTGGTCCTGTTGTTTCCTTCATCCACCTCGATCTCCTCAATCACTCTTAGCTGGCCTGTAGTTGTCCTCCAGACCTCAAGCCACAAACCCCTGCAATAGCTCTGCAACATGTCCCGTGACTTTTGGGATCTGTCATTAATGTCGACCAACTCAGTAGCTACCCTGTCGGTGTACATTCCTCCTATTACTGCTTGCAGGTTCACCACCTTGACTCCATGTGGCATCCATGTCGACCAACTGCCAGCTTGGATAATCATGTCAGTTCAGATAGGTTCCCCGACCAAACAATTTACCGGTTCCTCCTCTCTGTCGGTTTACTAACCTTACCGATTAAACCCTCAAGCTGGTATGTTATCCATTTACATTCTGCACCATGTCCATATTATCGGTGAACATCCATACCGGTAGAACCCTCTTGATGACATCATGTCATCAACCTTCAACTAACTTCATCTTTAGTCAGCCCATTCTCTTCTGACTGTATCAGTTCAGCCTTGCCTTCTCCCTAATCAGCTTTGACCATGTCTCAACCGGTTTGTCAAAATGACAAACTCATCACCCATCATCTGTACCAGCATCTCAACATGTCTTCTCAAACAGTCCAGTGCATATCCCTGATTGCATGCACTCAAGGCATTTCTTTGATTCACCGGTGGATCCGGTGTGAGCCTTTAGACACCTACCTTTGCCTCATCTACCTTATCTCACATGACTATGATGCACATTGTGCATAATAGGAGATAAGTTCCACTTACCGGTGAGAGTGAGTTCTTGTAATCTACATCCTGCAGTGCACTCATGTGACATCTCATGATGACTGCATCTTCATCCGGTGAGAGTCTTGTTGTTCTGCAACCTCACAGCACACTGATGACTTATTCATTCTTCTCTTCCGATGTTGATGTGATTCAAGTAACATTCTGCCTCTTCATCACAAACAGCATCCAAACACCTTGGCCGGCTAACAACCATTCACTTGGTTGGTCTGACTTCTCCATGTCAACTCACCAATTACCGGTTGACATCATTTCCTTACCAGTGATACACTGCACCGGTAACCTTCTCACCTCATTCACACAAGTTAGACACTAACTTGTGTTCCAGTAACCTTTCTCTTACCTTACCGGTGTTCAGCAACACAACGAGATATCAAGGATATCTCATCCTGCCCTGTACTCCTCCTTGACAATGTTGCACATACATCACTCATACCGATAGACATCCCATATCGGTTGACATCAATGACAACACAATGCCAACAATCTCCCCCTTTGGCATTGATGTCAACTCGTGTAGTATCTGGCATCTCCCCCTTTCTCCAATCCATGGATTCTTAACACGTGTTGTCTACTACTAAATCCTTCTCCCCCTTTGACAACAATGACAAAGGGCACTATCAAGGTATCATTCCTCCTTGTATTTTCCAGGCACTGACAGAACCTTTCTCCCCTTTTTTTTCATTGAATGCATCTCCTCATTAGATACCAATTGTTACAAATTTGTACATTTTCTCAAGTCAGAGCTCTTTGAGATAGAGGATTTAACCATCAACTGACACTACTTGAGCAAGCAAAATTTATACCAGTTTGTTAAAATACTCAACTGCAGAAGGATGTGTCAATGAACACTGCTCTCTTACCGGTCAAACTGCATCACTTCCTGTTTGATCCCAAATTTCTTTAGGAATCAAATGTGATTGTACTACCAATACAACCAGCCGCATGACAAGTAGATACCCCTTACCATGAAATTCTCCTGGGTATTCCTACTGTAACTTTCATCATTTGAAGTTTGGGTTGTCAGTGTACTTACTCTTTCAAGTTCAAGCATGTCAGCCTGCAACATAACCACTTGAACTCCCCCTGAGTCATACATCTCAGGTTCTTATATCCGATTAGATACAATACCGGGAGTCCAATCTCCTCCATATACCGGTTAAGTTGTGCATAGGTGATCATCTGATGGTCTTTTAGCTCCAGTGTATCCACCACAGCTTATGACATGATCTTGGATCTACACAATGCCAGACAATGTCATTATCATGCCAAGAATCAAACTGGTTAGCCCAAAAACATGCAAGCCTGCATGACCAACAACCGGGCCAATCATATGTCATTCAAGTCTTTTCCGATACCACCTGAGACATAGACACCTCATTCCATGCTACCGGGGCTAATGCAATGAACTTCCAACTTCATTGTCTTACATAACCTGCAAGTACTTGTTAGCACACATGTCAGTAACAATTTGCACATACCAGTTAACATTTGATACCAATTGTTAACCTCCACTTATTGACACATGCAACAGTGATCCATCACTGATCTGTAGGTGTGTAGTCAAGGCGGCTTCTACACACACTTATCTTCTCCTCTTCTCTCTTTACACCGGGAACAGCATGTTCTTCCATGTTGCCATCTTTGCTGAGGGGGTGAATGATAAATTCAATGTGCCACTCCCCCTGAGATCCTGCATCTCCTTTAGGCCTTAGGAGATATCACCTATGCATTAGATGCACAGTGTCAGTCCATGGTCATCTTCCTCCATACCTACTTGGTCTCACTTTTCTTCCCCTTTTCAGACTTGGGAGCAGGTCTTTCCTTCTTCTGCAGATGAGCCCTTCCATTTCCTGATTCTCCATCACAGCTAGAAGTAGTGCTATAGTAGCACACAACATCCATCCCAACTTCATGTTTGCGGATTCTCTTGACATACCAGTTTGACCATCTTCTTCTGGTCATGTTGTTGTGTCTAGCAGCTGAAACCGGTGGACCTCTTGCTCCTGCAGGGAGATTTCTCCTTTGGTTCCATGCAAGTCTCTGCCTTCCATATATTCTGTTTTTACCTTTCTGCAGAGCATAGCTATTGTACCGGCCTCCATGTGACTGCAAGTTCCTTTTCCTACACTCAAACTCTCTGTGACCCAATCCATTGCAGTTATGACAAATAATCTTTGCATAACCAAGAGAGGGGACATGCATGTATCTGCTCCTGGATACATGTTGCTTATTTGCATGATGTCTATGAGATCCTAGATCATTCCTTCTAAATCTCTTTCTATATTATTCTGCCCTATGGCCATAGCCATTACATGCAAAGCAATAACCGGTAAATGATGGCATATGACTTACAAATTTATTTTGCCATGCATGAGGAGATCTTACCGATATAGCATCTCCATTTCTTCTTCTTTGAGAATGGATCCTTGGTTGTCCATTCTGTGCAGCTCTTCCATCTGATCTCTTCTTCTCCCACACTTGCTTCACCCTGTGGATGGTAGCATTTCTTTGTCCTCTGCCGGTAGAGGGTCTTCTTTGCTGCTTCCTCATCTTCCTACTTCCGGTGAAGCTGTCTTCTCCCATCTTCCCCTTACCTTTGGGATCTACATGATTCTTCCTTTTTGCAGCACTGGTCTTCACTCTTGTCTGCAAGTCCTTACCAGTTGTGGTCAGGTCAACCTTCTTTCGAGGAGCATTTCTAACTGGGAAGGTCTGGCCTTTGTTTTCTCCATTTGAGGAGATAAACAGAATGTCATTGTGGGGGACATTCTTGCTAGTGGAGCATTCACTGGCACCACTTCCTGGTCCTTCAGTATCCTTGGCATGCTTTTGCTTCTTCAGCATTTTGTCCAAGGCATCACTGCTGCCATCAACCCTGATTCTCACCTTGAGCTCATCTTTACATTTTTCAAGGTCATTTTGGAGGACATTCATTTCTCCAAGCAGCTTCTGATGTTCTTTGTCTTTTATTTCTAGCTGAGAGGCTAGATCTTCACACCGACACTCCTTGGTGTTCTCTGCCTGAGACTTCAACTTTGAGAAACATTTCTCAGTTTCTTCAAGGCATTTTGATAGTCGATTCTGCTCTACTATAGCAGCATTCTTGAATAGCTTGTATTCCCTTCTAACTCTGTTGAGTTCTTCAAGTGCATTTACAAGCTCTCCTTCGAGATCAACTTTGGCTTCATCCTCTTCTTCCCCTTCCTCATCACTGCCAACACATCTTGTCAGTGGGAACTATTTGCCCTAGCACTTTCAGATGTGTGCTCCTCTTCTTCAGATTCTTGAGCCATGAAGAGGTGGGTTCCTTCTTCATCATTGTTGCTGCTGCTAGCAGATCTATCTTCATCATCCTTATAAATATGAGATGTATTTCTCATTTTTCCTTCACTTGTTGGTTCTGCAGTGGTGGGCTCATTTCCATAGAGCTTCTTCAATCTTTCCCATAAACTCTTTGTTGTTTTACATTTGTTCACCTGTGAGGAGACATCACTGGTGAGTCCACTGAAAATAGCCTTCATGGCTTCTTCATTGCACTGGTTTCTTCTTTCTTCTACAAATCCAGTAGGAAGACTAATATTTCTAGGGAGACCATCAACTACTGACATCCATACATCAAACCCTAAAGAGGATAGAAAGACTTCCATTCTGCTACTCCAAATAGAAAAGTTTGAACCATCAAATATAGGAGCAAGGATTGACACTAGACAAACCATTGTGTCCTTAGGCCAAAATCTACCCAAGCTAGAGAACGCTCTTCTAACTGGGAACCTAGGTTCTGATACCAATTGTTAGACACAATGCACCACTGAGAGGGGGGTGAATCAGTGGTTCTCAAACTTTTCTCTCTAGCTGTCCTATGTGAGCATATCGATTCATAGATCTAACTCTATGAAGACTTACCGGTTAGTGGGGAGACCTACACAAGAGCAATCACACAAGGGACATCACATAACACCAATATATAAGAGGAAAACCCAAGATGGGAAAAACCTCAGTGAGCAATGTTGCTGGAGTCTACTGCTCCAATCCAGCCTCACAATGAAAAACAATTACAATGTTTAGGGCACCAACCCTTGCACCGAGCTACAACTCAGTGTTCACAATGAATAACATCAATTACAGAAGTAGTTGTCTTGTTACAAGTGAATCTTGCAACCATATCATATACCTTACTCTGTCGATGAGATACCTTCTCTGCTACACTGACTCACTCCTCTGTTGCTCTCAACTGCAGCCTCGCTGCCAGTAAACTCTACCGGTACACCTCACCTCTCCTTTTCTTCTTCTCTGTTGGATCTCCTCCTCACTCATCTGCACTTCACCGGTACTCTACTATGTCGGTTCTTTGTCTGCCTTCTCTGCAACTCTCTTCACTTCTTCTCTGCCAGTATAACCACTACCGGTTCTGCTCTGCTATTGGTTAAACACTTCAACCCGGTTCACCCTCACTGTCACTCTCTTCTCAGATGCTCGTTGAGCACTTGGCTGATTTGCTCTCACATGCAGAAGTAATACTCTTTGCAACAGCACAATATGCTTCTCTTCAGCAGCAGCATCAACACTAAACAATGTCTTTTGCTTGCAAATTTATAGCCTAGGTTTCCCGTCAAAAGACAATTCAAATTCCAGGCGGTTAGGGTTTCCTCACCATCCTTGAGGCAAACCAAATCCAATCAGATCCTGTCCGATCTGATCTTCCAGACTGCCAACTGTACAACTCCGCCATTAACGCGTCTTTTTTATCACGCCTTCCATCTCTAGCGATCTGCTTTTTACCCTATCGGCTGGTCTCTTGGTCAAACACCAATATTGGTCTTGTTGTTTTCTTCATCCGCCTCGATCTCCTCAATCACTCTTAGTTGGCCCGTAGTTGTCCTCCAGACCTCGAGCCACAAACCCCTGCAATAGCTCTGCAACATGTCCCGTGACTTTTGGGATCTGTCATTAATGTCGACCAACTCAGCAACTACCCTATCGGTGTACATTCCTCCTATCGCTACATGCAGGTTCACCACCTTGACTCCATGTGGCATCCATGTCGACCAACTGCCAGCTTGGATCATCATGTCGATTCAAATAGGTTCCCTGACCAAACACTTTATCAGTTCCTCTTCTCTGTCGGTTTACTAACCCTGCCAGTTAAACCCTCAAGCTGGTATGTTATCCATTTTGCACTCTGCACCATGTCCATATTACCGGTGAACATCCATACCGGTAGAACCCTCTTGATGACATCATGTCATCAACCTTCAACTAACTCCATCTTCAGTCAGCCCATTCTCTTTTGACTGTAGCAATTCAGCCTTGCCTTCTCCCTGATCAGCTCTGACCATGTCTCAACCGGTTTGTCAAAATGACAAACTCATCACCCATCATCTGTACCAACATCTCAACATGCCTTCTCAAACAATCCAGTGCATATCCCTGATTGCATGCACTCAAGGCATTTCTTTGAATCACCGGTGGATCCGGTGTGAGCCTTCAGACACCTGCCTTTGCCTCATCTACCTTATCTCACATGACTATGATGCACATTGTGCATAATAGGAGATAAGTTCCACTTACCAGTGAGAGTGAGTTCTTGTAATCTACATCCTACAGTGCACTCATGTGACATCTCATGATGACTGCATCTTCATCTGGTGAGAGTCTTGTTGTTCTGCAAGCTCACAGCATACTGATGACTTATTCATTCTTCTCTTCCGGTGTTGATGTGATTCAAGTAACATTTTGCCTCTTCATCACAAACAGCATCCAAACACCTTGGCCGGCTAACAACCATTCACTTGGTTGGTCTGACTTCTCCATGTCAACTCACCATTTACCAGTTGACATCATTTCCTTACCAGTGATACAATACACCGGTAACCTTCTCACCTCATTTACACAAGTTAGACACTAACTTGTGTTCCGGTAACCTTTGTCTTACCTTACCAGTGTTCAGCAACACACCGAGATATCAAGGATATCTCATCCTTCCCTGTACTCCTCCTTGACAGTGTTGCACATACATCACTCATACCGGTAAACATCCCATACCGGTTGACATCAATGACAACACAATGCCAACAGGATCCAACACATCCTAATATGATCATCAATATATGTAAGAATGTACCTAGCCATAGATAGTGAACGCTAATTCTTGAAGCATAGATCAAAATGAATGAGATCAAGTAGCTTGGGAGCTATCCAAGCCTTTCCTTTGGGAAATCTTTCTCTATGTTATTTCCCCAACACACATCCTTCACATACTCCTTGAAATGCCTTTACTAATGGTAGCCTTTCTATCCTTTTTGTCCATCACATTAGATGCATACTGTAAAACCTGAGATGTGCTAACCACTCACGCCAAAGTTTGCTATCTTAACTTGCTCTTGAAACTTGTGCAAAAGGTCCTTATCACCTCCAAAATCCGTTAACTTATAAGACTTATCCTTCTTGTCCATGTATTTGCTTGCCATTATACAAAAGTTGTTAATATGTTTCACACCAAATTTATTTCACTAGAACTATGTGGGACTCTTTCGCAACATTTTCAGAGGTTTGGGTTGTGGATCATGCACACTTATTGGTCAAATTGTCTCCTAAGTTGTGTTGACGTGTTTTTTATGACAGCGTCAAACACAGAATAAAGTTGCCTAACGGTCACTTCACTCTCTCTTGATCAAAGTACGATTGCATGCTAAGATTGCAAGAAGTTCAAACAATCAACTCCAAGGTTCCTCCGATGCATGGATGTGACTCAGTTGGCTGATGTAATTGCTGGTAATCCAAGGGGCCTTACGTGTGCATCGTTCTTTCACTTCTTTGCTGTGGCTGGAACTCCATCATCGAATATGGCAATTTTGCGATGCTATTGCTTCGAATGGACTAAAATGAACTGAAAGATAAGGGAAAGGGTTCAGAAGGATCTAAATCTACTCCTAAGGGCAGTGATAACAATGAATAGTGCTCTGGTGGACAAATTCCAAATAAACCAAGCTTTGCTTCGCCAAGATCAACTACAACTCCACAAGAACCGGTGCAATCTTCTAGGGATGGAAGAGGATTTTCAAATCGAGAAAGTACATTTGAATACCCAAAAACAGCACAATCCAAACGACTATCCACAATCGAACTCAACACAAATTTAGGGGGCTCAGACTAACTTTACACTGCAACTTACAATCAGCAAGATGCAAAAAGTATGAACCAGGGAAATTCATCAAACACCATTACATTTTCCATTGAAATCAAAGCATTATACTACTTCTACTCTAAGCGAGGAAGGTGAAACCATGCAAGCTTTGAAAAAATAATTGAAGTGGACACCATCAGAAAACAATGTTTCACTATTATTTTCTCAAAAACTTATCGCAACAATTTCATACAAAGCTCCCTCCTCTTTACAAATGAGGGGGTCACCCCTTTATATAGGCCTCGGGCCATGATTACATGCAAACCCTAATTAGGGTTTTCCCTAAAAGATTCTCCACACATGATGCAACAAGGTGGGAATCTCCAATTAATAACCCATCATGCCAATATACAATTAATTCAAAAGTACCCAAAATAGCATCCACTGCGCATTTATTGCACCACCTCCTTCAAATTCGCCCAACATGCGTTGAATATTCATCCATGCAAAAATCACCCCATTATGTCATAAATGCTCCATCATTTCCACATGCGGCGGCTGCATGCAAAAGGAATCTGCCATAAATTCAACATGCAATGACTAGGTTGCCATTTGGTCAAATATTCTGGCAATGAATGCGCCACCATACTGCCATGCATTCAATAGATCCTCGCCATGCAAATGGACTCTGTCGTCATATATCCGCCCCTGCACATCTGGAATTGTTGGAGAGGGAAAATTCGATTCAGGAAAAATTTTCTTGAAGTCTCCTCAACTTTCTTTGCTTGAAGAAGGTTTTTTATCAATTCTGCACATTTCCTATTTTTTAGGAAAATTTCCAAATTAGGGTTCCACGGTCCAGGAGAGAGAAAATTCTCCTACGAATCCAAATCTATAAAACTTTTGAAATTTGGATGTGATTTGATGCCCGAGAATGGATTTTTCAAAATTTTTCCCTAGAGGGGAAATTTCTTGTTCAGTTCATCCTTGATTCCTTCCTTGCCTTAGAAATTTTATGTTCAATTCATCCTTGGGTGTATTTCTTCCTTGCTTGGAATTTTGTCCCGAAGGAAGGAATTTCCAATACTTAGCCAAATTTTAATCTTTCCTGGAATTCCGTCGTGAAGGAAGGAATCTCCAACACTTAGCCAAATTTTCACCCTTTTCAGGAACTCTGTCATGAAGGAAGGAATTTCCAACACTTAGCCAAATTTTCACATTTCCAAGAATTCCGTCGTGAAGGAAGGAATTTCCATGACTTAGCCAAATTTTCACCTTTTTCAGGAACTCTGTCATGAAGGAAGGAATTTCCAACACTTGGTCAATTTTTCACCTTTCCTGGAATTGTGTCCTGAAGGAAGGAATTTCCATTACTTTGTGAATTGTCCATGTCTCCTTTTCAACATCCCTATTTTTAGGGATCCTCCTAAAATTTAGGAGTCAGTTCATTGGATGGAGAATTCTGCCACGATTCCGAATCTATAAAATTTTCCACTCTGTCGAGATTCGGTGTCTAAAAAATAGCAAATTCAAAAATTTGCCCGAGGGGAATTTTTTTTTTTTAATTCCTCCTTGACTCCTTGGATTCCATGCCTTAGGCAAAATTTCAATTTTTTAGCTTGGGCGGAATTTTCATCATCTCCATGGATTCATGGATTTTTCCACTTGTGAATGCCTTCTTGAATTCAGTGCCCCAGCCCAGCCTTGGGCGCATTTTGGCTTTGTCCACGGACTGACGGATTTTTCCACTTGTGAATGGCATCTTGGTTTTGGCGCCCCAGTCCAGCCTTGGGCGCATTTTCACTTTGTCCATGGACTGACGGATTTTTCCACCTGTGAATGCCTTCTTGGTTTTGGCGCCCCGGTCCAACCTTGGGCGCATTTTCACTTTGTCCATGGACTGGCAGATTTTCCCACTTGTGAATGACATCTTGGTTTTGGCGCCCCAGCCCAGCCTTGGGCGCATTTTCACTTTGTCCATGGACTGACAGATTTTTCCACCTGTGAATGCCTTCTTGGTTTTGGCGCCCCAATCCAGCCTTGGGCGCATTTTCACTTTGTCCATGGACTGGCGGATTTTCCCACTTGTGAATGCCTTCTTGGTTTTGGCGCCCCAGCCCAGCCTTGGGCGCATTTTGGCTTTGTCCATGGATACATGGATTTTTTTTCACAAGTTCCAGGCTCTTCGTCGGGATATAGATATGAAATATAACATTTAAATATAAGTGGTATCTTCAATATGTCTTTTTCCTTTCTTATACTTTAAGTTATATTTCATATATATTGTCAGGATGTTTGAGAGTGGTTTCAGGTCCATAGGAATCATTTTGCAAATTCTGGATTTTGGAAGATCTTCCAAATTTCCAGACTTAGTCAAATTTCAGGCCATTTTCGGATCAGGATGACATTGGTAGATTGATGTGAATTTCTGGACTTGGATGATTTTGCATGCTTTCCTCTTCTGGAATAGGAGTTCCAAACTTAACCATTTTTTGACCCAAATTGTCTGCCTTCTGACTCTTCCGGATTTAGAAATGGTCTTCAGAAACGTTCAGTCTTCAGAGATATTCAGCTTTTAGTGTTTTCCTGTGAAGAACCTGCCAAAAATAGATTTTGCCAAATAGTAAGTGTTTCAAAATGTCAAGGTTTGGGCAAAACAAGTCAGAAAAGCTCTTACTAAAAATAGAAACTTACTAAAAATAGAACTTACTAAAAATAGTAAGTTTAATTTTTGGCAAAATTAGACCAATTCGGGACTCAGTAAAATCCCTAAAAAATAGGAACTTTCTAAAAATAGAAAGTTGCTCCATTTTGGCTCAAATTTTACTGGGAGGTTCCTTGAAGGGTCCTAATTCCAATTGTATGTTCAGTTTTTCCAAAACCCTAAGAGAAACTCCTAAAATCTAGGACAGAAGGCAAAAACCCTAAAATTCACAAAACTAGTCCTAGACTTAGCCGAATTCGCTCAAACAAAAAGCAAATTTAATCAATATGACCCCCTAACACTTGCAAAGCAGAGAGACTGACGAGACTGCTGCAAAAAGACCACAAAAACGCAAGCCAAAAAACTAGGAGGGCCTAAAAAGAAGGGGGTCCCCATTTGCAATGGGGCGATGTGTGAAAACGTCACAACAAGTTGTTACATACTTTCATTGTGGATTATGGAGTTGGGGAATGTTGTACTTGTTGGCCCAAGTTGCTTCACATGACTGGCAGGGGATCCAAACTATATAGGTGCTACATCATGATCCATAGATTCAATAAGGTGTTGTTTAATCATTCCAAGCCACAATTGCTTGAGGGAAAACAATTCCAGGAAGGGTGGACTATCATATCCACTTTTTGGAAAATTGTGCCACAAAAACCTCTAGCGTATTTCCATTTATTGGGCTAAAAGGCAAAGCAAGGGAAATAAATTTTGATATTATTTTAAGTTGGACTCAACATTTTAATTCTAGGTTGCCGGTTCGGGTTTGAAGAACCGGTACGCCAGTACGGCAAAATTTTGGAAAGGGGTTTGGGTTCGTTTGGGTTCGTTAGTACAAAAACATGTAAATTATATATATATGTGTGTGTGTGTGTGTGTGTGTGTGTGTGTGTGTGTGCAGCCTATAAGCATGAATTAAGATTAGCATGTCACATAGCATCATATAAACAACAAAACCAACATAAACTTGTAATCATAGCATCATGATCATACCATAACAGCATCATATACATCAAGTTTAATATCAAAATGATAAAATATTCAAGTATCATTGTTTCAACTTTCAACAATTTAAAGTTTGATCATCAAATGGATTCTCTAATTCATCATCCTCATTCTCCTCCTCCTCATCCTTGACATTGACATTAGATGAATCAATGCCAATGCCAATGCCACTTACACTTGCACTTTCTCTATAAGTTTGCTCGCTATCTGAGTCATCAAATGCAACAAGCTGAGAAGTGAAATCATCCAAATCAGTATATTTTGGCTCCATATCCCACATCTTTGTTTCCCCTTGATTGTAGTCATGTTGCTTGTGTAAAATGAGCCAAGTTAATGTTTTAAAACTCATTTTGAGGGTCATATTTTAATTTTTTTATGTGGTGGAACTCACTTTTTAATTATAATTGGAAGGAAATTTAATAAGGACTCAGATCGAAAAAGTATAAAAGTGGGCACCTAGCCACATTTGGTGTCTTGATTTCATTTTGGTATTTTTCATTGGAACCTTTGGCATTTGAGTTTTGGCATCCAAGGATAAAAACCCTCTTGGATTCCACATTTGGGATCAAAGAGGAAAACCCTTGTTTCCCATATTAGGTGACTCCATTCAGAGATCACAAAGTGCTGATTTCTTGCGGATTTTATAACATTTTTTAATGTTTGCATGGTGCTGCTACAGTGTCGCTACAGTGATTTGTTAAAGATTTTACCCTTTGGAGGGTTATATGTTGCTGCTACAGTGTCGTAGTGTTGCCCATCATATTCCAGAGTTTTTATATTAGTTTTCAGGACTTTGGAGAGTTATTATGCATCAGAAAGTGTTGGATCTGAATTGTTTATGATATTTCCAGTCAACACTAGCTGAGCACTACCTTTGGAGGAGTAAAATCAGTAAATCCCAGCCTTGAGATCAATTATACAGTTGTTGGTTTAGTTTACACCATTCTCAGCCACCAACAACCATCCTCAGTGTTATATCGGCCATATAAGGTGCTGTTCCAATCATCAGAAGGTAATATCAATCATATATGGTGTTGTTTTATCATTTTGGAAGATTATATCAGTCATATAAGGTGTTGTACCAGTCATATAAGGTGCTGTTCCAACATTCTGGAAGGTTACATCAGTCATACAAGGTGCTGCTCCGATCAACAAATAATCAACCAATGATCAATCCCACACAATGCTTTCTAGCCAAGATTCTTATTGAAAGAACCACTCATGATTAAAATACGGAGCCAATCAATAGAGGACATCACCACTTGTTATGATGAGTATAAGACTCTCAATCTTGATATTAAGGAGATGTTTTGGTGGTTTTGGGTGACAAATCCATGGTACCACCATTCATTGGCTACTCCCTCTAGGTGTAATATGGCAAACTTGATGGCATCCTCTTCTAGCATTGGGTTAAAAGATAGGTATGTATCAAGCTTTTGGATCCATGTATGGGCTGTGATCTTACTTGATCCATCAAAGTTTAAAAGGGTCAATTTGCCTACCTTGTGCCGCAAGTCCTTATTGATTTGCTTTCTCCCTCTTCTTTGTGTACTCCTAGTTCGAGCCTCACAATAAGCTGTAAAGGGGATACTTCTCTTAAATTCTGGATCAAATCTAGAATATGCTTCACCAAGATGATCCCAATCAGGATTTTGTGCATCTAATTCCTCCTCTTCCCTTGTCAGCCCTTCCCTGGTTAAGAAGGGAAGCCGAGTTATTCTTGGGGTAGATCTTGATGTGGTGTCATTTCCAGATTGGCTGGGGGTGACTTCCCTTTCATGCCTAGGGTTGGACCTTAGAGTGCTTATGGTGGCGTTTATGTTTTGAAGGGCAAGAGCTGTTTGTTCCATAAAGGTTCTGAATTCTTGTTCCATTTGTTCCTTTCTTTTGTTGGCTTGGCTTATTGTAGCTTTCTTCTTTTCCCTCTCTAGATCTCTTAAAGATCATTGACTAAGTTGCATCAACTACTATCCCTCAGGCTGGCAGGAACATGCTCTGATACCACTTGTAATGCCCCTTTTTTTCTGGATTACCTTGTAATTTGCCCTAAATTCACAAAATCCAAATGAAACAAAGAACATAGAGAGATAATTCTTACCTAAGAATGCAATGAGATAAGTCTGTCTTGGAAACCTGCAACCAAGTTAGATAATAATGTAGACACAATACATGTAATACATCCATTTCTAGGGTTAAAGGAGAAATACACTTATAGCACATAGATCTAAATGATGACGTGGAACCATAACAAGGATGGGGATAGGAGAAACATGACAAGGTGCCCTAATTATCTCCAGCCCTAAACCCAAGAGCAGAAACACGGTCTCCCTTAGCCTTATGTGGTCCTTAACCATGCTCATGAGGTGGCATACCTAGCGGAGCCTATAAACCATTCCCCTCCATCACTCTGTCCTTCAATTCCTCTTATGATTGAGGGTCCCTTCAACAATTGATCAATATGGAGATAGTAGGGGAGCTGCACTAGGGTGCCTTTGACCCTCAACCCTAGGCTCAAGGTTAGAACCTTATCCTCCTTGACCTCATGCAGTCCTTAACCAATGGTCCTTAAACATCATCATGAGGTGGCCCTGTGATCCTTAACCAATGGTCCTTAACTATCTTTTTGAGGCACCATACCTAGTGAGGAACCTTTCACCATCCCCCCCCCCCTTGCACTTCCTCTATTTTCCCAATAGTATCGAATATTGTGTATAGATTTAATTATATATTTTAAGCACATAAATATATTAATAAATGAATTATGCATACAGTCAGATATAAACATATATGCGTTTACACCTGTATGAATAACCTATCTTTGCCTCCATACCACAATGGTATAGATGCTATTGCACAATCATGAACATCATATTACTAAACATTGACCATTGGTTAGCAGAAGTGAATAACATTTATTATGCCAAGCATAGAGAAAATCATACCAAATCCCTAGTATGATCGAACTGTTTGTGCATTCAGTTTATTATCCGTCTGATCTCTTCCACTTTTGTCTTCTTCTGATGATCAATGCCTTCCTCATTCAATGTGGGTGAAACCCTATTATATCCTTCCATCAGCTTGTGGAGTGGTGTCCTTCCTTTAGTGATGCATCCCATGGGAGAGATCATATCCCATCTGTTGCTCATTGCACCCTTTCAGCATTTAATCATCTTCTCTAACTCGTGTTTGTTAATCCTTAAATCGTTCCATTGGTTAATGTTAGGTTATCTATCAATTAGTATTTAATCATTCAGATCGCTGTTCACAAACAAGAGAGAAGGCGATCCTTAAGGCAGATTCCTTGCTATGGTTATGATTGTTCAAGGTGGTGATAGGGCTCTGCTGTAGACAATCCAGCGATAAGGAAATTGTTAAGTCTCACTACTGTGAGACAATTTCCTATCATATCTTGCTAAATCGGATCGGGGTCATGACATGTTGCTGCTGTCATATTGATTTCTAATCAGATCTAAGTGTGATTAAAAGTTATTTAAAGTTTTTTGTGAAGTTTCCTACTTGGTAGTTGCAATCAGCATCTGAATTACAAGTTTTAGTTGTTGTTCCAGTGGTGTGTGTTCCAGAAAAGTCAGAAAAATTATAAAAATACCAAAAAAAACAGAAAATAACAAAAATTCTAAAAAGGGAATATTACATATTGACCATACAATGGGTTCAAGGGCTTCATGAAATCTTAACGGAACTCAATAAATTGTACTTGAAATTCATGAATGAAGATAAATAACATGTAATTAGAAAGTTTCAACCACCTAAATGCTCCAATATATCAGCTCATAAAATCCACAAGCAGATATCCAAAAGATCCAGCTTATTAATCAATTCGGACAGTTTGAGCCTTGAGGAGCTTACATACTTCAGCTAGTTTCGAAAAAACATATATCTAGCCAGTTAAACCAGTATCACAACAGTACTAAGTGATTTGTAGAGACCTCCATAAGAGTCTTCCACTTGATAGGCATATAAAAATGTCATTGAGCTAAAAAAGTGTACAAAACCTAAAATGATTACCCGTTATAGGCAACCCAAATTGTTTAAGGATGAAATTGAATAGATGATACAGGAATGTAATGTCCCCACTTTAAAATAGAATTTAATGGTAAATATTAATAATAAAATTAAAATTTAAAAGAATAAAAATAAAATGAAAATGAAAATATAAAAGAATATAATTAAATATAATTAAAAATTTAATTAAGTTAATGAATGGGCGGAAGGCATGAAATGATAAGTTGTGAATCTCTCAAATATGAGGTATAAAAGGGAGAAGAGGGTCTCATTTGAGAGGGGATAATTTTGGGGAATCAGAAGTGCAGAACTGACTTAAATAAGAAGTGCAGATGTGATTGTGAAAAGTTGTGTCCCTTTCAAAGGGCAGAAACAATGAAGAGTTGCACTCTTTCAAAGAGTGCTGATGGTGAAAGGGTGCGTCTATTGCCAAAGGGCATACATGATGAAGAGGTGTGACCTCTCCCTCACATTGAGAAATATAAAGGAAAGGAATCAAAGCATCCATTAACATCACCATCGATCAGTTCAGTTCAGAACTGTTATTAAGTTACAGGCATTAACATCTTTGTTCTTGGTGGCTTGAGAAAGGTAACAAAATACTTGGAACTTTGGCAGAAAGAATAGAAGAAAAAAGACATCAGAAAGGGAAGAAACACACAGGCACTTCAAAATTTCAAATAGATCGAGGGTTTGATGAATCCCTCTGTCCATCAATAAAAAGCAAAGATAAACACTTCCAGATCAGAATAAACAAATAGGATACTAAGCTCTTCCAAAATCCAGTGAGTAAAAACGAACGGTATGCATCCCTGTGTACATACAAGTAGAATCCTGTGGCAATATTTATGATAAAGTTTCTGCATACAGCATATATATATTTCTGATCATCATATAGACATTCTGCATATTTATACTGATTAATATTCTGAAAATACACTATGCCATTATCAATCCACTGGGCCTGAATCACATATTCTAAGTAGGGAGAGGAGTTACAGTTAGGATAACGGTGATGGGGTTATCTCATAGGCACGTCACCACATGGTTTAAGACCGGGGAGTCCCATGAGGCCAAGGGGGTACAAGGCTGCTGCCCTTGGGCCTGTAAAGTATAGACTTCCTGGGCACCTTACTGTGACAGTCGTCCTCCCTCTGTCATACTGAATGAAGATGTAAATGTGGAACATAGGATAGGTGTGACAAGTGGAGGAGAACGGTGATAGGACACTCCACCAGGTAGGCCACCTCATTGATGGCATGGGACACATGGGATCGAGGGGGCTTAGTCCGCCCTGGAGCTTAGATGGGGGAGTCTCTTGGGCACCACACTTGTCCAATCTAGCCTATGTTCATTACATGAATGAATCTTCAGAACGAACTTATGTCTTACTTAGCACAGCTATTAGAATCTGTCATAATCATGTATGCAACACTGTATATATATTGCATCTTTCCTAACCTGTTTGCAGAACTCCACTCCGGATCTCCAAGTGTTATTATGCTAGCCTACCCTTCTAAATGATAATTAGTGTTACAGCTTTACATAATTTTTGTAATGTTAAAATCAATTTTTCCTTAGATAGGAATGATATATTCTAGGCAATCATAAGAAGGGACATTACAAGGAACTGCTTGACTTGTAATGTCCCCGTTTTCGTGAGCATCAGAGTTCGAAGGATTAGCCTATTATTTGGACTCTCATAGGCTAACATTCGGGATAGAGAGTCTCAGTGGCAGTTCCACTTCTTCAATTCAATCTTGGTTTCAGTTCCAAGGCCTTTGTAGTCAATGTATGGGCTTGGTTGAGGGAAGTCAATCTGGCAGTTGTGATATTTTTAGTCAGGGCACCTGGACACATGGGGGTTATTCAGTGCACCTGGACACATGGGGGTTATTCAGTGTTGACCCCAACTTTTGACGGCACGTCAAAGGACTGAATATTGAGGGAGATTAATATTTTAGTGGTTAACGTCAAAGTTCAAAAACTCGAACTCGCCACGGACTCGGCAAACCAAAAATTTGGACTCAGACTCGGACTCGTGAAAGACTCGCGAAAGACTCGGCAAGGACTCGGCAAAAAACAAAACCGTAGTTTTACAAAAAAACATAAAGAAATTAATGCATTTAGAGAACATAAGAGCCATAATTGAAACATTACACATGTCATATGATCAACAAACGCACAACATTTGAAATTTCATCATTCATACTCATAGTTTCAAAATTTCAACTCTAAAATGTATAATACCAAGATTTCTTCAATGCTAATTATGTTGTTATATGGAGCCTAATCAGGCTCGGAGGTTAAATTTTCCCTACTTCCATCAGCGCAGTTTCCCCCTATGTTTTTTGACGGGGGTTTGGGGGCGGCACCCCCAAGTTGGGGTCAAAGGGCAGCGCCCCACGAGGCCAAAAATACTTTTATTATTTTATAAAGGCGTCAAGTGTTATTTTTCTATTGGCCCACATCCAATTAGGGTTACCCCTTAACCCCCAAAAAAGTCAAAAACGGGGGGAGTTACGCCAAATGAAGGCAAAAAGAACGAAAAAAAACTCATTTTTAAAGCTTGCCTGATGGTTTTTCTGGGTCGCGCGAGTCCATCTGAAAGACTCGCGAGTCTATGCAAAAGACTCGCGCGAGTCTTTCAAATGGACTCGCCTCACAAGTCCTTGGCGAGTCCACTCGTGGCTCCCACGAGTCTGTGGCGAGTCCACGAGTTTTTAAACTATGGAAATTAAAGTTATTTAATTAACTTATATGGATATTATAAAGTCATAAAGTGACTTTATTAAAATTAAAATTATAAGCCACTTAAATATTATAAAGTGACTTTATTAAAAATTAAAAGGTCACTTAAAATATTAAAAGTGATTTTAAATCATTTAAATGTAAAAGTGCGTCCAAGATGAATTTAAACTATTGAAAAGTGATTTAAATAGATTTAATGTATTTAAAATTGCATTTGGGCGTACTTTCTTGGAATTTGTGCTTTTGGGGTTATAAGGAGAAAAAGGCAATTAAAACTCATTATTGATTATTTGACATTGCTTCTATTTTGCTCTGTGGAATTCCTTGACAAGGGTTTCAGAGGTTTGGCCATTGGAGAACGGAAATTCTTCGTGGATCTGTGATTGTGAGGCTGTGGAAGATCAGCTGAATTATTGCAATAAAGCTTCATTCAAGAGTCTTATTGTGCTTCAACAAAGATTCTTTATTTCAGATATTGCAGATTTTTCAATAAGGAAAGGGCAAATCAGGTTAGACGCCCCTTTTAGCAACATATTTCATTTCAATAAGCAGCCGTACAATTCAGGCTTGGCACATGGGTCCAGGAAAGGGACGTTTTGACTGGGAGGCTGAAACACCTTTCTAATTTGCAATCTAGTTGCACCATTCCCAACGCCCAGCATAATTAGGTGGATTCATCTCATTTTTGGCCTGGAGAAATTGTATTCTACACTTGTACTTCAATTTTGGCCAGTTTCCCAGTTTTGGCTGGCAAACTCCAGAATTCTTTATTTAAAATAAGTTGAGGACCTACGGGTATGTTTTATGTATTAGTTTCATTTGCAACAATTACTTAATGCATAATATAGATTCAATTGTTCCATATTTGGTATCTATTCAGTTATATGAGCAATTCTTGCTTGGTGCACTTGTTATTTTTATTCAAAATTGTTCAAAAACCCTTGAAAATCCAGAAACAAATCAGCAATAGTATTTCAGGAGAGTTAGAACCACCAAGGTTCTTGCATTGACATGGAGCATATTGTTGCAAGAAAGATCCCATTTGTTACACTAGTGATATTGACTATAAAGAAGAAAGGTTCTTTTTGCATCTAGATTGAGTTCCTATATGGCATACCCTAAATGAAAGGATATAAAGAACCCAATTCCTATTCCTAAAGTGGATAAGTTGATTGATGAATTGCATAAAGTGACTAAATTGGCTCCTGCTGGATTGATATAAAACCTGAGCATAAAAATGGTATTTAGAGCACACGACAGTCACCATGAATTCTTGGTCATGCCTTTCAGTCTACAAATGCACCGCCAACTTTCCATAACATCGTAGATAAAATATTTATTCTAATCTTAAGAATGTTTTTCTGTAATTTTTATGATATTTTGATTTATAACCAAAATTCATAGGAGCACTTATGTCATTGTGAACATAGTCTATTATCTAACTATTTTCATATTAGGTCGTATTTACACTTGCATAGTTAAGTTTATTTAGATCATCTATTTCTATGTCTCATATCATAGGATTAAGACACCTGTCATGATCTTAGCTTGTCTCAAGGTTTCATTCTTGTTTTTATAACAAGAGTTTCTTCATTGCATATTGTACTAGTTTTATTTTGCATCTAATGAATTATCAGGCTCCATAGCATTTCCATTGCTTCTCTATTATGTGGAAAGTCGTTTTGATTGCAGGCGATCTTTGGACTACTCTGGAGTTGATTAACAATTCTTACAACTTAGTCCACCTTTATATTGTTCTGAATACCACAAAGACTGATGGTTTATTTGCAAAAGAAAGCAAGATTTTCTGCATCTAACTCGTACATTTGAGATACATTATCTCTAGAGACGGAGTCAAAGCACACGAATACAAGATTCAGGCACCTAAGGAACGGCCAGAACCAACAATAGTTACTCGTCTGAGATGGTTCCCAGGATTATGCAGTTACTATCGAGATTTTATCAATGGATTTATGTAGTTATACTTATTATTGACATAATAAAGCCTGCCTAAGTGGAACCGGCTAGTATCCACCATGGGGTTTAAATTATAAATGTATTACAGTATTTATACTTTTTGACCCTAAAATATAATCAGAAATTTTAGAAGATTGTATCAGATGAACGGTCAAACTTTGAGTGAACTATCAAAAATTTTAATGGACTATAATAGAAATATGTATTTATCTTTTAAGGCTTCTTACTCTCATCATGAAACATTCCAACATTTGAAGGGAACCGTCACAGAAATTTTACTTGAAAGGTAGAGTCAAAAGTCAAATTTATTCCTTGGCTCCGACAACCAAAGGAATAAGAAACGAGAAATGTAAAGTGTACCTGAAAAGCTTGATCTTCTTTGAATAAATTGAAGGCCGCTTCGAATTCAGACAAAGCATACATGAGTGTCTCTGGTACATATTTGCCCCCATATTTCCCAAATCTACCAAACTCATCGGGTCTCTTAACTTTCAAATTCATATTCATATCACCACTTTGCTGCGGGGCTGCCATTGTGCATACTGGACTGCATGTCTTTATCCGTGCCTTGCTCAGCGAAAAACAGGCCTTCCTCCCCAACAACACTGAACAAGAAGAAGAAGAGCCCCATTTGAATCTGTGATAAAACCCTCCATGTCCACCATCTCTTTTGTTGGCATTGACAGGCACCAGTGAAGACTGTGCTGAAGATGTAACTGTGATTGCCATCCCTTCCTTAATGCAAAGTGCGCGAAGGTCTCTGTCAAAAATTCAAAATGAATCTTTGTACTAAAAAAAATTCCAAGTTTTGAAAGATTCAGGGATAAAACAAAATCCAAAAATACATCACATTCCAATGGAATTTTCTTGACGGAGAATCCGCGCAGGACACTTAAGATCAGAGATGTAGTTTTAAGGGTTGCAATTTATGTTGGTTTGAGGTTCAGGAAAAAAAATTGTGGAAGGTTTGAAAAAAATAATAATAGTTAAACGGTCTATGGGGTACTTGAATGACCTATAAAAGATCATGATGATAAAGAAATGAGGTGGGAATCCATACAGCACGGACATTCATAAACTTTAAATTTTAATCTAATAAGACAAATAATACAAATATATTTAGAGGATAGTCATATTTGTTTATTATTTTATTTAAAAAATTATTATATTATTATATTTATATTAAATTATTGACTAAAGTAAAAAAATCTATTATGATTATTATTGTTATCATCTTTAGATGAATTAATTGAGATAATTACAAAGTGAAGATAGACAAAATTGATTGATCAAAGTGAGTGTGGGTTGAGAGCTGGAATGAAGATAAAATAAAATTAAAATTAAAATATAATAATAAATTGATTTTAAACACATCAAATTAAATGCTTTTAATTTTTATGGACGAATGTTTTTGGATCCATATGTGAGTACAATATAGAATATCGTCTCAAAAAAATAAAGAGAAAAATTTAAGATATTTTTTAAAATGATCTTTTAATAATTATTATTAAATTATTATTATATTATCATATTGTTCCTTTTGAACTAATCCTCGCATTATCATTAAAATTGTTTGATATGTTCCAACCTTCTATCCATTAACTTCACTGAGATCATACACATCATTGTTTGTCTTGCTTCCTTCCACGATCAATTCACCAGTGCTAGTTTTCTTGATCTCGCATCCATTTGCATTGAAAGAAAGATTCTAATAATGATCACACATCTGACTCACACTTGGAAAATGATGTTTTGGACCTTCTACGTATGGGACATCACAATTTTTAGTTTTTCCACCATCTACACTCAAGGTGCCCTTACTAATAATTTTTGCAACTGAGTTGTTACCGTTGGCAATTTTTGTGCCAACTTTAACAAGGAGCAAGAAAAAAATGTTCTCACGGGATAAGATAACAAGAGAAAACAAATACTTTCTTATCTCGTGCATTCCAACGGGATAAGAAAATAAAGGTAAAATAGAGATCTTGCGGGATAAGAATAACGATAAGCATTAAGCTTATCTCGTGGAGTTAGAAAGACATCAGTGGCGGCCCACGGGATAAGAAATTTATTAAGGATGGCCCAGTCACATGATCACTTTATCCATTATGAGTCCCATGTGCTTGAATTCTTCACTTAAGTGTTGGCCCCAATATCCTAGATGTGCGGGATAAGCAAATCATATGGATGTGTGAGCAGGTGTTATCCCGCGAGTATATTCACAGTGAGTCCTGCTCGCGAGGGATAAGTTGAAAGCATCATGCAGAAAGAGGTGTTATCCCACGAGCACCATCTTGCAGTCTCCTTGCAGCACAGGATAAGACTAAGGTCTATTTACAGAAGAAATGTTGCCCCACATTACAAAGAGAAGCATCGCCAAGGCTCGTGGGATAAGGCCCGCAAGGCAACACAATGAAGAAGAAGGACAGGCACGGGATAAGGATGGTCGAAGGATACCAACGAAAGGCTCATCCCACGAGGGCAAGTAGGGTGTCTGAAGGTTGCGGGCTAAGAAAGTGAAAGGCAACAATGACAGTGCGCAGGATAAGTAATTGTCCAAAGCAAAGAAGAAAACCTTATCCTGTGAGGTGAAGCCGAGAGAAGAATGATGTCGCGGGATAAGAAACATAAAGGTAGATGTGTGTTTCTGTTAGAAATTAGGATCTTAGGATACTAATCATTATAAACAAGATCATAAAATAAATGAAATGAGAATCATACATGCATAAATGTACACATTACGCAAGATATACATGAGGAAACCCTTTCGGGTAAAAAACCCCATAAAGCATCATTTTATTAAAACACTTACAAATATAGTCTATCATAAAATAGACTCGAACCTGGGGACACTCCTCCAATACTTCCATATGACCAATAATACCTCATATGCATAGCGATACAACTCACCATAAAGCTCCAAATTCTCACCACTCCCAAATGAGAGAGAACCTCCTTAAGTATAGGAGGAATGGTGGCTTCACTGGTCACACATTTTCAATAGCCCCCACTCATAAATAAATAATAATCTAATAGTTGTTAGATTATAATTATTTCAAATGGGATATGCTTATAAAGCACATAATATATAAGATTTTATAACATTATATTAGAATATCATATATAAATATTATAAGGATGTGATCCCTAATAACATCACATTCTAACACTCCCCCTTAATGTTAATAGGGGATCACATGTCAATTTCTATAAAAGAAAAAATGAAGTACCGCGGTAATGTAGGTCTTCTTTGACAGTGATAATTAGGGACACAAATATATGCCAACATGAAGATCATGCATTCCGGACTACATGAAAGTCATCTTGTCATAATTTATAATCCCAGTGTTTTAAAAATGATGCTATGAGGTCTTAAAAAATTATATTGGAGCCGCGGTCTCCTCAAATTAGCCTCTCCCAAAGTTCATTACATAGTGCCCATAGGACTTAATACAATGCTTTCACAAGTGGGAGATTTACAAGGAGAAGAATTTACAATATGCCCGTAGGACTTAAGCACAAATGTGCCTATAGGACTTACTAATGCCTACCTAAAGTATTTAAAATAAAAAAGGACTTACATATGCCTATTTGCAGGCTTAAAGGGCTTACTAATGCCTATATAGGTCTTATTTCATACCTATTAGGACATATGCCTACCCATAGGATTTAAAACTAGGATTTAGCCACTAGGTGGTGTCATTGACATGCACACTCCCCCTCAATGGCATAACCTAAGGCCAAGCATTATTTGAATTTGGATCATATAATTCCTAAAGGTCTTATGCCTATTAGGTCTTACATCTAGGATTTAGCCACTAGGTGGTGTCATGTACACTCCCCCTTAATGGCATCACCTAAAGCCAATCATTGCACAAAGGATTTCAAAGTGATGGCTAAATTTTCAATATATAGCATGTGCCCATAATCTTCAAAGTTTCTTTATTATAGAATGATTTCACTTGAGTGAGGTGTCCATGATCTTGAAGGTGCCTTTATTATAGAATGCTTTCACTTGAGTGAGGTGCCCATGATCTTCAATGTTCATTTTGATCTTCAGAAATGATATTCTCTAGAAAGAGTAAAGTAACTTCGAGTAATATGGTACTTTCATATGTATCCAAATGGAACTCTTCCATAAATCTTCAAGACCATATTGATTCTTCAAGAGCTACAATCATATTTTTCCCATTTGATTCAAAGACACATAGAAGATGGTCTTCTTATTAAAATATTGCACCATCCATGTAATAGCACTCGCACCATATGTTTTGAAGGCATAACCTCGCCATAGAAGAAACAATATAGTTAGTAACATAGTAATCAACTTCATTTTTGGAGCAAAGAAAGAACATAATATTATTTTTTTGTCATTTGCCAAAGATCATATAATATTCCTCATAATTGTAAAATATAGTCCAATAATTCATAGCAAGGAGATCAACATATATTTTCATAGAATAAGCATGAATAATTAGTTGTCTTGTTTAAAAAATAGACATACTACTGCACATAGTAATGATCCATAAAAAAAAGTAGGCAATGGGTGAGCTATCCTTTCCAAGTTTGCTCCCCAAACAGTTTATAAGGGCAATGGCCACCCATTATAATAAGTTCCATTAAACTCAAGAAGTATTAGAGGGTTTTTTCAATACATGATATTATTAAAAAAATGCGAAATATAGGTAAATATTTTACCCCTTATCATATTTAATCTTATAGTCAATTAACAATTAATGAGATATCATGTTATCTTTTTATTTAATGTGGTTACAAATTTTGAGAAACTTTCGCACTCCAATAGTAAAATGGGGGCAAGCTTAAGTCTTAACTTTTTCCTTTTGAAGAATATTTCATGGATTTTTAAGTTGTAAGATTAAGAGACTTTCTCATGCAATTGGGCCTCTTCTTATTTCTCATATATTGACCATAAGCCTTGCCTTATTAGGTATGTGATAGTCACCAATAGTGCAATTTTCTCTAGATTCATGGGGCAAAATCAATGTGATTAAAGTGCCTTTTTACCCACATATTGCAAGAATTTCATATTACTATATAGAAATAGATGCTTCTTAAGGCTTGCACACACAAGAATACTAGTTCCTTGAAAATAATTTACAACTAGATTTAATAGCATGAAGTTGGAACTTAAGTTTATTACCAACTATGTTTATATAATCCATATTGTAAACATTCTCTTGTAGGTGCTATCTAAGATCATGCTCCAATTTAAATTACCAAGTAACCTCACATGTTCATATATCATGATTAGGAGTGTAGACCAATATTTTATTGAACATGAAGTTAAAAACTATAAAAAAAAATTATAAAATTTTGAAATGAAAAATATTGTCACTTCTCATTAAGGAGGTACATGACCAGCTATCAAAGATGAGAAATTATTTTGACATGGTGAGAGTGAAAGAATGATCTCAGTATATTACCCATCCATTGTATCCATTTCCACATGACCACTGTGGTCATTATTGTCACCCTTGTCCTCGAGCTTCTTCAAAAAACTATTATAGAAAAAATGATCCCTTGCCCGCCAAAGGTTTAATACACATTTTAAACTAGATATTACTCGATCAATAAATTGATCTCATCTAATATTTTAGGAAGGTAATGATCAAAATTTTTGTTGTTTATGAATGGGTTGGTTGTCTTTAGCTTCGTAGTCTTAGGAATCATTTATATTGTTTCAACAGTGGTGATGTATTCAAAATATTAAAATAGCAATATGATCACGTTAGAGAGGCATACGATTGGGGAAGGATTCAAAATGAGACATACCCTGCCATCTTAACATGAATTATTATTTATTACAACATGGTCGAGGCATAAATCATTGAATGATTTTGACTTTGTTTGTAGTTCCATAGGCAACAATTTTTCCATAACTCTGATTTTTTTTATATAGACAGTGTTACCATCCGATTTGAAAGGAATGTGTTTGTCTTGAAACAAGATGAACAAAGGCTTAATAAAGGTTATTAGCACCCAAAATGTAGAACTTTTTTATATTAGTTACTGGTGGCTCGATAAGATTCTCGAGTGATAGAGCATGGATGAGCACAAAATTTGAAATAAGTGTACATGGATAAGAATATCTCTGCAATAAAATTTTTTAACACTACACATTGTACTATCAAAAAAGTGCAAATCCATACTCATGTAGATTGACAAATAAATGAAGTTTCCTACCCAGTATATGTGTGTGTTACTTGGTGCTTCTAGGATTATCATAAAACTATAAAAGATAATCATTTACCATAAATAATAATAGCCTTCGGGAAAATGGTAGCATGAAGGAGGACATAGAGAGCATGGTCGGGGTGTTTCTTGGACATAAGACTTCGACAGAGGCGAGCATTAATTAGTGGAAGTCGGCTGATATAAATAGAGGTTTGAATTTGCAGGGCAATTGAAGTGTTTAACATAATTCTTCAATGAGATCTAATCACATGGTTTGAACAAAATATCTTTATGGAAATGCTTCATTAGCGCAAATGTTAAATCCACATTTTTCAACGTCATGCAGAAGGTAAGCGAACTATTTGAAAGAATTCCTCGAGTAGATTATATCTCATGGACTGCGATGATAGCTGGATAGGTACAAAATAAATGAATTTGATTTCCCTATATAGGGAGTGTGAGAAAGGAGATGTCGGTTGGGAAGATAGCCACCTGACAAAAATGAATTAGTAAAGATTGCGACTCATTTACCTTCAATTGGTTGCAAAGAAAGCCCTTTTTTAATTTTATAAGGATAAGTGTTATTTCCTTGAGTAATATAAGGACACAAACTTGTATGAATAATTACATGAAGATAAGAAATTCAACATAGATGAAGGCTTCAATAAGTGATTCAATTTCTTTGAAGATTTCATTTAACAACTCTTATTTAAATAATGGTTTGATTAAGTTTATACTTAACAAACTTAAATATATGGATAAATTAAAATGTTGATTGAATGTTGTAATATATTTTTCATATTATTTCATAAAAGAAAATGTCATTATCTTTTATCAATTATGATCAAATTACAAGTAAAATGGTGTTTTATTGAAATGTTATATTCAAGAGATATGAATTTTATTTTTCTTTGATAAGTTGAAAAACAAGTTTTTGACTTTTATAAAGACATCAAATTTAATAAAAGACTTTATGAATTCAATTTTAAGGTTAAACACCTCAAGTTTCTAAGCCTTATATCAAGCTTCTTTTTTTTTATATAATTGCTAATATCGCATATCTCTCTAAAGAGAAACAACATCCAACTTTCTAAAGGACTTGATCTAGTAACTAAAGCATAACTTTCTATACAATTCGCACTAAAAAGGGTTTTGTGACTATTTACTTCTCTTATAATGGACTAATTTTGAGTTAATAAGATTATGAAATTTGATGTTATTAAAAATATATATGTTATACTTCACTTAATAATCAAATATTTGACCCTCACAATCCAATGCTAAAAAAAATGAAATATTATTGAAAATATCACACTTATAAAAAGGAATAGCTAGAATTTCCTTACTTGACCTTGATAAATTGATTTTAAATCAATAGAGAAGGCACACTAAATATATAGCACAAATGGCCTTGCACTTGTGTTGATTTAGCGTAAATAATTTTTCCATCAAGTTTTATATGTCTTCTAGTATAACCTGTAAAAATGATTAGTACTAGCCTAACCTGCTCTGATACCATGTTAGAAATTAGGATCTTAGGATACTAATCATTATAAACAAGATCATAAAATAAATGTAATGAGAATCATACATGCATAAATGTACACATTACACAAGATATACATGGGGAAAACCCTTTCGGGTAAAAACCCCAAAAAGCATCATTTTATTAAAACAGTTACAGATATAGTCTATCATAAAATAGGCTCAAACCTGGGGACACTCCTCCAATACTTCCACATGGCCAATAATACCTCATATGCATAGTGATACAACTCACTATAAAGCTCCAAATTCTCACCACTCCCAAATGAGAGAGAACCTCCTTAAATATAGGGGGAAGGGTGGCTTCACTAGTCACGCCTTTTTAATAGCCCCCACTCATAAATAATTAATAATCTAATAGTTATTAGATTATAATTATTTCAAATGGGATATGCTTATAAAGCATATAATATATAAGATTTTATAACCTTATATTAGAACATTATATATAAATATTATAAGGATTTGATCCCTAATAACATTATGTTCTAACAGTTTCCCCTTATCCCGCAAGGTGAAAAGGTCAACAAGAAAGGGTCGTGGGATAAAGAGAATAGGAGAAATAAGCCAAAAGGCTTATCCCACGTAGCGACAACTTTCAGACTATCAAAGAGACCCTTATCCCACAGAGGAAAACAAAGACAAGGGAGATGTCACGGGATAAGCAAACGGGGAAAACTCAAGGAGGCTTATCCCGTGAGGTTGAGCAGAGAGTGAAAAAGGCGGGATAAGAAAGCGAGGAAGAAACAAAGAACCTTTATTCCACAAGGTAAAAAGAAGACAAAGGTATTCTCACGAGATAAAAAAGAAATAAAAGGCGAAACAAGCAAAGGCTTATCCTGCAGGGTAAAAATAGACCTGTAGACACCTAAAAGTTGCACAATGAATTAAGTGAATTTTATTCATTTAATTATTCTCAATTCTTCCTATTAATTAAATTAAGATTTAATTAATATACCCTTTTTCTATCTAAGCCATTTAACTAAATACCCTCCCTCTAGCCATTTTAATTAAATTTACATTTAATTAAAGATATCAATTTATCCCCTTTCCCATTTTAATTAAATCTACATTTAATTAAAATCTCATTTGCATTTAAATAAATCTAAATTTATTTATAAATCCCCCCACTTGCAAAATCCTACAAATGCAAGTTGCAACCAAATTAAAATAAAGCAATTTATTTTAATTAATTCTATTTTCTCTCACCCACTTGCACTTTCCTACATCTCCCACTTGCATCCTAAATCCTATTCCTAATTTCTTCTAGACCCTTCTAATCGCTTCTAATTAGCCTAACCCATCTTCTAAACTTTGTCACATCCCTAAACAAAGGGAAGTCACTTCTCAAACCCTTAAAGTCTTTGATAACCATTAAAGGCTTCAAATCTTCAACCACTTAATATCCCCAAAGTCTCCCAAACCATTAATGGTTAATTCAACCCTCTTACATGGTTAGAGACTTTTTGCCTAACTTAACCTTCATCCAACCCAAGGGTCTCATCAAGCCTTTAATGCTTTGACCATGATTATCTCTTAATCATTTGCACAAGAGTTTATCCTTGGATTAACTCTTAATCCAATGGGTAATCTTAACTTAAGCTTGACCCTTACCCTCTAGATAACCATGAGGTCTTCTCGGGCATTTAATGTCTCCAACCCCTTTTCTCAACCAATCTTATGTTGACATTTGTCACCATTTCATTGGTGCCAAATGCAAACATGGATTCCCAACTTTCAATCTTGGCCCTTGTTAAGATTATCCAATCTTTACCATCCATTGCCCTGTTTTCCCTATAAATAGAGCCCATTCCTTCTTCAAAAAAAAAAAGTCTTTGTGCATCAAACTTATAGTCTCATAATATTAAGCATATTATCTCTCTTTGATAGAATAGCATGTTAGATCATTTTGATAGCATTCCAATCTTAGATATATCATGTTAGCTTCATCTTAGTATCATTTTCATACTAGTTCAAGCTTCATATCAATATCTTACATCCTATCATCATCTAGTTTCATATCTAAATCATCACTAGGATCTTGGTTGCATTCCATTTAGATCTTAGAATCATTTTAATCTCGTTCTTTAGGTTGTCATCTTAAAGAATCAAGTGCTCTTCCAAGCTGAGAGCCACCTTGAATCTTGAAGATCCTTGGAGATAGAGGAGCATGGAACGATATTAAAGAGTTTAGATTCTTTTTAACTTGCTTTGTTTGGATTTCTAACCTCTAATGCAATGTTTCATGTGTGTGTTTGAATTGTTTTCTCCTCTTGCAGGTTGATACCACATTTTTGTCATACAAGACCCATAGATATGTTGCAGGATAAGAACTCAAAGCAGCTCAACGATCAAACACAGCTAGGGAAGCATGGACCTGGGGTGCCACATCAGATATCTGCGGCCCTCGGATCTTCATAAAGGCCCGATCCAACGACCATGTTTTAATCTTCTATTGGGCTTGTTGGGTGTCTACATGGAGAGATCTTGTGTGTCCATCTTCATGTGAATCTCTCAGATCAATGATAATCTTTTTATTTTGTGGTGGTCATTGAGTTTTGAATGCTCTATGTAGGAGGGTGATTGTCGACCTGATGGTCGAGGTCGTTCTTTTCTCAGTCGACACCCGATTTTGGACTTGATCTCACTCCAGCCACTGGATTTGCTCTTTATAACTCCAGACATGACGCCTATGGCCGATTTTAGACGCCACTCATGCCTCTTCAATGCAGTTCAAAGACTTTTGGGCTCTGCAGGTACACAGAGACGCATTCAGATGCAGGGTTTTCCTTGATTTGCGGGGATTTTTGCTCTTCCAAAGACAAAGGATGCCTTCAAAGGCCGATTTCAACACGCCATTTGATCATCCTCGATCTGATCTTCTTCTCCCCTCTCAGATTTTTGTAACCTAACCTAGGTAGGGTTAGGGTTTCCATTAGTGGTTCAATTTTGAGTTGTGCCTGAACTACAAAGGCAATTTTTGTATCTTTCTGATGGATCTTCTTCCTTTTAATTTTTCAGTTGAGTACCTATTTTCATGATTTGTAAAAGTTGCCTTGCCTTTACATTAATAAATTATTCTTAATTTGCCTCTTTCAATTCTTACAACCTATGTAATATTTTACCTCTTTGTATAAATGTATTCTGCTTTGTTTTCCTTAGTTGTAAGTGTCTGAGTTGATCCCTCTATATATGTTGACTGTGAACTAAACTCAATTCCTCTCTTCTTTTCATAAGATTCCAACCTTCACTCGCACATAGGTGGATAAACTAGAATAGGAATTTGTGCATGATTAGAGCAATTCTATTGATGTTCTGTGCAAATATAGGCAAGAAGATCAAACTTTTAATCTAGGTGCAAACCTTTTCCCTTTTCAAGCAATCCTTATCCCCTTTTTCCCTCTAAAATCAATAGAGTTAGATTATTTGTGTTGGGTTGGTCCAACACCTGCATCAAATTGGAAAGGAATACGACCTTCTCCAGAGACTCAACCTCACTTCTACAAGTCCCACACTTGAGAGGTTGTTTCCATGTTTTACAAGGCTGGTGATCAAGCCTGATCACTAAGGGTGCAAACTTTTGTGACAATAGTTTTTGGCATGCCCGATGGGAGAAATTTCAACATATTTGCTAAGGATTCAATGATTTTCCTGAGTAATTCAGCCTTTGGAGACAATCAATCAAGCACTTGGCAACTCTAGGAAACAAATTCAAACTCTCAATGATACTAGTTGTCGCTTACATGCCAAGAAGACACACCAGAGAATCTTCTAGAGGTAATTTCCAATACTTTGAACTTTCATATTCAAATTCTAGAAGAACCAGAGGTAGGCTTTCTTTGTCACCTACAAGGGGAACTCAAGGAGAATCACCTACACCCTTAAGGTCTCAATCTACCCCTCCTTTTATCAGACCTTCTCAATCTAGAGGCCCTGTCATCCATATCAACAAACCCCCATTTTCTATGGTAGTGCCAAGAGAACATACCTTTGTCACCTTCAATGGTGGGAGTCCCTTATTCCTAACTCAAAAGAATGACATTCTAGTAGTAGCCTTGAATTATATACCATTTTTCACTAAAGAAACATCTACCTCCCTAGAGGAACACATATAAGATATGTCGAGCATCTGCATTATGTTTGATGTCACTGAAGACAATGTTGCAGTAAGGCTTCTTGCCTCCTCATTCAAGGGAAAATCCCTCCAATGGTATAGAGGGCTAGCTCCTAACTCCATTCATAATTGAGATGAGTTAAGAGAAAAGCTATGCAAACATTTTGAGGACAAAAGTGACCACCTGTCACTTATGGAGCAGCTAACTACAATAAAAGAGCACCCCATGAGTTCATGGGTGATTTTAATTATAGATTCCAAAAGACATGGGATAAGATCCCATCATTGGTAAAGCCTTCATCAAATTATGCTATTCTATATTTTCTTTAGGCTTTAACAATGATATTGCAACTATGATTCAATCTATGGGAGGAAATAATCTCCCATTAGCTTATGAGATTGCCATAAGGGCATAAAATTGCTTAATGCAGGCGGGAAAGTTGTCTCCTCAGCCTTCAATGCCATTATTTCCAGAGGCTCCTACCCAACAACTTGTTTTGGCTCCTATTCCAGTGGCTTCCACAAGCCATCTTCTCACACCTATGCCATCTCCCATATCTTATGAAACTAAGGAACTGCAGGCCTCCATTGAGACATCGATGCAGAAAATGATCAATCCATTACAACAACTGCTACAGGGGTTTGGGAATGATTTGGTCTCAGTCAAGAGACAGTTACCACTAGCTAGCAATAGGTCTTATCATCCCCAAAACCAGAATTATCAGTAGCAGAGGCCTAATTTTCAAGGGCAGAACCAATGGAGCAATGCTAGGCCTTTGAATAGTTTAAATTCCATAGTTGCAAGCTTCTCAAAGGCTATAATGCTAGTTCAAAAAAATCTTGCTCAGGAGCAAGATTGGTGTGTCCCATGCAATCAACCACACAATTAGGTCTCATGCCAGAATGATGAGTTTTCTCATGCCCTAGTAGGACAAGAGGAGCCAACAACATGAGTGCAGCAACAATTTGCAGACTATTCTAATCATCCACGGGGGATACAACTTTCATGAATTGGCAACAAGATGATTTTTGTGGCATGAATCAAACAAGTGGGGATATTGTGGCCAACAACACAAGATCAAAAAGGAGAGCCATAGATCCTAGTGCTAATTCTGCAGCAGCAGCTCAGGCTCCATTTGTAGCTCAAGCTTTGTTAGATGCTAGGACACTCCCAAAGACACTGAGAGGGAGGGTGAATCAGTGTCTAACCAATAGATGAAAGATTTAAACTTGTTTGCAATTTTATAACCCAAATTAATATACCAGTAAGCAAATAATAATGCAGTAAAGAGAAACAAAAAAATAAGCATCAATACACACCATAACACAGATATTTTAACAAGGAAACCCGGTAGGGGAAAAACCTCGGTGGGATTTATGACCCACAATATTTACTCACTGGCCAACAAGAATAAATATTACTTGTACAATAGAGGCCTGCACATGCAGGAAGGCCAACACCCTAGAGCTCACTGCTCAACACAAAAATGGAGTCCCATTGACTACACAATTGGATGGTTAAATCCAATAACAATGTATTGCTCGAAATAGCATCTGCAATGTTGGATTCAGTACCCGTTTAAGCTCTGTTAGATAACTTTTCCATAAACCTTGCTTCGCTCTGCTCTGCTGCTTGTTCTCTCATAACATAATTACATCAAAATGCATATACAGTTATTCGCTCTCATATACCGCTTACATTCATTACCCAATTACTTACATTCTGAAATGACCTACAAGATCTCATACATATATGAGTCTTTACAATGCATCATGTCGGCTATACAAATATAATATTACATTACAAAACATTTCACATAACCAATCTTAATTCCATGTCGGCTTCGGATGCCAGTATAATCTGTTGCCGGTGTAACTGGATGCCAGTGTGAATAACCTGTGTAGTAACTGTCGGTGCTAGTAGGTGAAGTCTCCTGCCAGTATAACCTGTGAACCATGTCTACCAGTTGGTTGTCATCAATGACAACATCAACTATTCTCATCTAAGTGTATAATGCCAATAGTGGGAGTCATTAAAGATTTAAATCTAACCTTGCATGCCTGCCCGGGTTGTAGTGTGTTGCAAGACATCTCAGTGATTGACCTCCCTGCTTATTTTACCATTTGTTTATCTAGGGAATTCACTGCCAAAATAGGTGGCTACCTATCTTCTGATGGGTCTCACATGTTGTTTAGGACAAGATATGGTACCAAAGTAACCATTAGGTATGAACCTATTACCAATGATCATACAAAACCCTATACCCCAAGCCCTATCAACATGAATTGCACTCTCCATGAGGAGAAAGAAGAAATTTTAGTAAGAGAGCCTACAACTCAGTTGGATGAGGTTCTTGGTTGCCTACTTGATGAGTGGGAAAATGCATTTTAGTTTGACCCCATTGATGAGGTCAATGATACCGA
This sequence comes from Cryptomeria japonica, assembly GCF_030272615.1. Classification (NCBI taxonomy): domain Eukaryota; kingdom Viridiplantae; phylum Streptophyta; class Pinopsida; order Cupressales; family Cupressaceae; genus Cryptomeria; species Cryptomeria japonica. Next base: position 141,930,083 of record NC_081410.1, read on the forward strand.
CCTGGGCACATATTGTATACATGAAGAGGATATCCCCATTCCCAATCTTTCAAAGGAAGATAATGATATGCAGGGGATATGGGACATGTTCTTTGATGGTTCAAGGAACAAAAATGGTGTGGGGGCCAGTGTATTGTTGATCTTTCCCAAGGGGGAGAATTTTTTTTTCTTTCAAACTTCAGTTTACTTGCACTAACAATGTAGCTAAGTACGAAGCTTTAATTTTGGGTCTCCAAACAACACAGATGAGAGGGATCAAATCTTTGAAGGTGCATGGAGATAGTGAGTTGGTTGTAAATCAGGTCAGAGCTCAGAATACCACCAAGATCAACCTTCTCAAGTCCTGCAACACATAGAGAATAGGCCCTAATTGAGGGATTTGAGGCCTTCAATATTTCTATTGTCCCTAAAAATCAAAATAAACATGTTGATAGACTAGCAGTAGTAGGTGGCCAACATGATGTTCCATCTCATATTGCAGAGGAGAAAGAACAACACATCAGACTTGTGGTGAGACATGCAGCGCCTGATAACTAAGTGAATTGGTAGGTCTTTGATTTTGATCAGCAAATTGTAAACTTCTTGCAAGATGAAGCAGAGTTCTCCCATAGGAAGCAGAGCATGCTGTAGGAACTTGGTTCTAATAAGTTGCCTAAGGGGTTGATCACCTTGGAGGGGATCTTCAACCGTGATGATCAAATGAAAGGGAGAGAAATGAACCTAGCTACCAAGAAAGGAGACTACAAATCAATAGCCATGGCGTAAGGAAAGGCTCTCAATTTGGGGAAGGTATGTTCCCAATCAGATCAAAATACTTTTGTCAACCTCTGTCAAGAGTATAATATATTTTTGCTTTTACTTATGAGGATCTAAAAGGGTTTATCCTAGTCTAGCTCAACATACCATAGAGTTAGATCCTAATGCTAAACCAGTAAGACAAAAGAAAAGGCCTATGAATCCCAAAATTGAGCCTTTGGTGAGGAGAGAACTATCCAAGCTTATAGAATTTAGCATTATTTTTCCAATTAAGCATTCTTCTTGGGTAGCCAATCTTGTTCCAGTTAGGAAGAAAAATGGGGAAATCAAACCGTGTGTAGACTTTAGGGACCTCAACAAAGCCTCCCTTGAAGACCATTATCCCCTTCATTCCATGGAACAAATTTTAGCCAAGGTTAGTGGCTCTAAAAGATTTACATTTTTGGATGGATACTTGGGGTATAACCAAATCTTAGTCCAAGAACCTGACCAATACAAGACTGTATTCACTACTAAATGGGGCACTTATGCCTATTGCAAGATGCCTTTTAGACTAACAAATGCAAGTGCAGCTTTTTAAAGAGCCATGGATATGGCTTTTAAGGGAGTATTAGCAGATTTTATACTAGTATATCTTGATGATATTAATGTATAATTCAAGCATGCGATAGACCACTTTGCTCATCTTGAGCAAGTTTTCACAAGGTGCAGGGAATATGGTGTGTCCTTGAACCCCAACACATGTGTATTTGTCACTGATCAGGGAAAATTACTTGGACACATTGTATCCAAAGATGGTCTGGCCATAGACCTAGAGAGAGTGGAAGCCATTGTGTCTCTTCCACTTCCACATCATAAGAAGGGAATTCAGAGCTTTCTAGGTAGAATCAGCTTTGTTAGAATGTTTATCTCAAAACTTGCAACCTTGGTCAAGCCTCTCATAGCCATGCTAAAGAAGGATTTTCCCTTCAAATGGACTAAGGAGGGAAATGAGGGCTTTGATCAGATCAAACAGGCCATTGCTCAGGCTTTTTCCCTAGTAAATCCAAACTATGAGAAGCATTTCATCCTTTACACCTTGGGAGGAGAATCAAGTATATCTTCTATCCCAACATAGTTAAACTAGGATGATTTGGAGCAGCCCATAGTTTTTTTTAGTGAAGGCCTAAAAGACTACAAACTTAGGTATAACTATGTGGAAAAACAAGTCATCACAGTTGTGAGAGCATTAAAAAAGTTCAGACACATGCTCTCAAACAACAGGGTTTAGCTCCTAGTCCCACATGCCAGCATTAAGGATTTCCTTCTCAACAAGGATATGGGTGAGAAGAGAGATGGATGGATCACTAAGGTCATGGAGTATGACCTTGACCTCAAAATTACCAGGTTAGTGAGGGGAAGAGGACTCTGTGAGTAGTTCAATTCATCTTTTGGGAAAGAGTCAGAGACCTCCCTCTTGTTGCAGGAAGAAGAACAAGTTGATAACCAGGGAGATGCACAAACCAGTTGGTTGGAAGTTATGCATGCCTTCTTAAAGGATGGTAGCTATCCTCCCCACTTTGATAGAACCAAGAGAAGGCATCTTAGATTACAGTCCATACCCTATGCCTTAGTGGATGGTATATTATTCAAAAGAAGCCTGGATGGTGTCTTGCTGAGGTGCATCCATGGAGATCAGACCGGTAGGTTGTTAGAGGAATTCCATAATGAGCCCTCTGGTGGCCATTTCTCAGCAAAAACTATAGCTATGAAAATTATGAGAGCAAGCTATTATTGGCCTTCTATATTCAATGATGCTCACAAATGGGTTAAACAGTATGTGCACTTTTTGTAGGTAAGCAAGGGTTAGTTACCCTTCCTCTTCATCCCATTTCAACTGATCAACCCTTTTCACAATGGGAGATTGATTTCATTGGCCCTATCAATCCAATGTTAAGTGCAGGCCACAGGTGGATTTTGGCTGCCACAGACTATTTCACAATGTGGACAAAGGTTGTTGCTTTGAAGGATGCAACCGAGAATTTAGTGGTTTAATTCCTTGAGTGGATTACAACTAGATTTGGAGCCCCTCCACCTATTGGCATTATGGATGAATTGATTATGTGTTGCATTGATGTTTTGTCATTGATGTCAACACTAGCTGTTATGGTTGGTTACCAACACACAGGTTTTGGTTACCAGTAGACGATCTAGTGTTACCGGCAGAAGAGACTATCTGTTGGATACTTCCGACATGTTTGGATCTATGAAATGTGATTGGTTACATGTGGTATGTGCTTCTGGAGCATGTCTTGGTCATATGGTATTGACTTGGTAATCAGATGCTATCATACACTCTGGTAAACCCTTACTGGCACTGGTTTAAGGTTTTACAGACAGAGCTTTCATTGAGAAATCTTGACAGGATGCATAATTGGTGTTGGTGCAACTTCTAGATGGATTTCAGGATGCTGAAGATGTTCTTTGATCGTGATTCAATTGCTTGAAGACATTGCTTTGGCATGGTGGACCCAGAATAGGTTTGGTACCTATCCAGTTTATGGACCGGTATCATGATAATGTGTTCTCTACATGTTACCGGGATGTTTTATGGATTGGTTATTGTTGTTTTGGTCTTAAGCCGACATGGCATATCATTGTAATATGGATTTATGTAATGATCTTATTGTAATATCTTTTAGGTGGTCGACCTAATTGGTTTAGGCCTTAGGGTTGGTATAAAATGATGTAAGATCTCATTGTAGATTGTGGTATGGGAATGGAATAAGTGTCATGGTCTTGGAATGCAATATCATATGCGAAGGAGATTTGGTCGATCATAGGTGATCAAATTGGGATTAAGGAAGATGTCAAAGGCCTCTGGTATTGAGCTTAACCAGGACTGTTATCAAGCATAGTAGATGTTATCTCTAGCAGTTCACTCTATTGGATTGTTGTCCATTTATCTTGAGATGGTTGTAGCCTCTCTGTAGTCAGTGAGACTCTTTTGTAATGAGCAGTACGCTCTAGGGAGTGTGCCTTCCTTCATGTGCAAACCCCTTATTTTAACACATACTTTTTGCAGAATTATCATCTGACTGTGGGTAGGCTTCCCACCATGGTTTTTTCCTTTCTGGGTTTTCCACATACAAATCATGGTGTTATGTGGTATGGTTGCTTTGATTTGATTATCTATTTAATTGTTAAGTAGTATTGTTTATCGGTATCTGTTTCTACTTTACCGGTACTTAATCTGGTTAAAGGTTATTTAGTGGATTAAATGATATAATTTGTTAACAACTGATTCACCCCCCCCCCCCCCCCTCTCAGTTTTTCACTGATTATCTTAACAATTGGTATCAAAGCTTTGGTCCTCTTTTGCAGAAGCTTAACCTCTTGAGGTAGATCCTATGGCAGCTAACACTTCTAATCCGCTGAGAACTATTTTCAAAAGAGAAATTTCTAAGCTTGATGGAACAAATTATGGGATATGGAAAATTAGAATGGAGACTCATCTCAGATGTCTTGGCAAGGATATTTAGGAGATCACTGAGAAAGGATACACACCTTATGATCTGACATCTTTCAATCCTGCTCCTGCAGACTTGGACAAGAATATTGAAAATGATTGCAGAGCTAGAGAAGCCCTCTTGTGTGCACTTATTGATCAGCAGATCATGGGATTGACTGAAAAATCATCAGGAAAGGTTATGTGGGATAAATTGCAAACTCTAAATAAAGGTGATCCTACTGTCAAAATTACTAAACTTGATGGTTACCAGGTAAGATATGAAAACTTTAAGATGTAAGATAATGAAAGAATTGTGTTTATGGAAAGAGTAAACGAGAATGTTATGGGAATTAAATGTTGTGGAGGATTTCTGAGTGAAGATGAAATAGTTTCCAAAGTCTTGAGAGCCCTTCCACCGGCTTACAAGATGAAGGTAACTACAATTAATGAGTTGAGAACAATGACAAACTCTTCAGTTAAACAAAGACATTCTGATTGGGAAATTATCTTCTTTTGAGCTTGAAGAATTTGGATCTTCTAGAGCTGTAAAGTCTGAACCAGCTTTTCATGCATCATCATCATCATCTACCGGCAAAAGTGATTGGAAAGTCTTATATGCAAAAGAATTGGAAGACATGAGGAAAGAAGATGAAGAATTTGAGTAACTTGAAGCCTTATTTTCTATAAGAGTACCTAAAGGTCTGACAAGAAGTAAGTATGAAGGAAAAGCACCTTTTAAATGTTTTGCATGTAATAAGATTGGTCATTTTGCATCTAGATATCCTGAATGGAATGCAAGGTTTGAGGAAAGAGTTAAGAAATCATTTAAGCCTAACCAGAACAAATATAGATTCAAGAAAAGTAAACAATGCTACATAGTGGATGAGGAAGGAGTAACTGATGACTCTGGAGATGAACCGACAGAAGACTCTGCTAGTGGATCCGACAATGGTAAGGAATATGTGTTCTATGCTTTAAAGGAAGATGAACCAGAACCGGCTATCAAAAATGAAGAAAATGCCTTGGTAGAAAAAGTTGAAGATAAGGATGAATGGGTAATTGATAGTGGATGTGCACATCATATGACTAGAGATAAAGGGAAATTCCTATCCCTGCAAGAATACAATGGTGATCAAGTCAGATTTGGAGATGACAAAGCATGTATGATCAAAGGTAGAGGTATTATTTCTCTGGATGGTAAGCATAACATTGATAATGCCTATTATGTATAAGGTTTAAAGCACAATCTTTTGAGTGTTGGTCAATTTGTGGACAAGGGTTTCCAACTTCAGTTTAAAGATAGAAAACGCAAAATATTTAACAAGACTGGTTTGGAGATTGCAACAGATATTCAGACTTGAGGTAATATCTTTCACTTCAACACTAGTAATAAGACATGTTTGATTTCTCATATTGATGAGAGATGGTTATGGCATAAGAGGTTGTGTCATGTTAATTTTGATTGTATTATTAAGATCGGTTCAACTAAGGCAGTTAGAGATACACCCAAGATTATGAAACCTCATAATCCTGTATGTAAGGAATGTTAATTGGGAAAGCAAGTTAGAACTTCTTTTAAGAGTATACATGATAAATCTAATGATGTACTTGATTTGATTCACACTGACTTATGTGGTCTAGCAAGGACCATAAGCTTTCAAGGTGATAGGTATTTCATGCTAATTATTGATGACTATTCTAGGATGATGTGGTGAATTTTCTTAAGGAGAAGTTTGAAGCCTTTGAGAAATTCAAGATCTTTAAAGCAAAGGTTGAAACAAAAACTGGATTGAAAATCAAATGTCTAAGATCAGATCATGGTGGTGAGTTCACAACTTTTATTGAAGCTTATAAGGATAAACATTGGTTAAAGGCAATGGAAGATGAATTAGATCATATAGAGAAGAATGAAACTTGGACTTTGATTCCCCGGCCTAAAAATAAGAATGTTATTAGAACTAAATGGGTTTTTAGGAATAAACTGAATGAGGATGGTCAAGTTGTAAGAAATAAGGCTAGATTGGTTTGTAAAGGATATTCTCAAATGGAAGGAATTGATTATGGTGAGACATTTGCATCTGTAGCTAGAATTGAAGCTGTTAGACTATTTCTTGCCTATGCAGCTTATAAGAACTATAAGGTTTATCAAATGGATGTTAAATGTGCATTTTTGAATGGTGAACTTGAGGAAGAAGTATACATTGATCAACCTGATGGATTTTCACTGACAGATGATAAAGATATGGTTTGCAGGTTGAAGAAAGTTTTATATGGATTGAAACAAGCTCTTAGAGCTTGGTATGCAAGGTTGGATAAATATCTTTTGAAGGTTGGTTTTACTGAAGGCAGTGTTGATAGTAATTTATATTATAAGATCACTGATAATGATATTCTGATTATTGAAGTATTTGTTGATGATATCATTTTTGGAGGAGAAGATAAATTGTGCATGAATTTGCTAACAATATGAAGAATGAATTTGAAATGTCCACGATTGGTGAGATGAAATTTTTCTTAGGTTTGTAGATTACTCAAACTGACAAAGGCATTTTTATTTGTCAAATTAAGTATCTGAGGGAATTGTTGAAGAAGTTTGGTATGGATAATTCCAAACCGGTAAGTACTCCTATGGTGACAAGTGACAAGTTATCTCTCAAGGATACTTCTACACTGGTAAATCCAATAACGTATAAGTCTATGATTGATGGTATGTTATATCTAACTCAGACTAGACCAGATATTATGAATGCAGTAAGTATTGTTCCAAGATATCAAAGAAATCCTAAGAAAAATCATGAATGTGCAGTAAAAAAAATATTCTGGTATTTGCAAGGAACAACAGAATATGGTTTATGGTATTCTAAAAATGATGATTTCAATTTATGTACATATACTGACTCAGATTGGGCAGGAGATACTGATGACAGGAAGAGCACTTCTGGTGGAGCTCTCTTTCTTAGAAAGAAACTAGTTTCATGGATCAACAAAAAATAGTCATGCATTTCTTTATCTATTGCAGAAGATGAGTATGTTGTAGCAGCAACTAATTGCACTCAAGTATTGCGGATGAAACAAATGTTTTTGATTAATAAAGCAGTGAGAACAAGGGCACCGACCCTTTACATAGCAAAACTATTAAAAATCATAGCGCAAAAACAACACTATAACAACAATTAACAACAACTATCATAAAAAAGGAACCAAGTGTTTAGAAATCAGAAACAACAACATAAAACAAAAACAAACTATAGGGGTGCCTTGCGCACCCTTGTGGCATCCATAACACTGTTCCATTCATTAGAAAAGAATTTGTAGAGGTCCCTAGCCTCCTTTTTGTCCTCCTTAGTGTCTGCATAGTGTTCCCTCAACAGAGAGAGGGTGAGCGCGGAACTGTGTAAGACCTGCACATGGAATTTGTTTGGGCCCACCATTTGGGCTTCCCAAGCCTCCATCTTGTTCTTGAGTTGGTTAACATCCTCCTTGATAGTCTACAGATCAAGAACAGGGCCAAGGTTTTCAATTCTCTGCGTGATGTCCAACACATCCGTGCTCAGCTTTTCTATTTGTTGGAAAGTAGGTACCTCCTGGGGGTTCTCAGCAACCAAGTCATCCATACTTTCTCCAGTCTCTTTGGGCACACCACCAACAAGGGAGTTATCATTATCCTTAATCAGACCCATCAGAGGGATAGAATGAATCACTTGTTCAGCCATTTTTAAATCCATATCCAAATTACCAAATTCCAGAGCTTTGCTGTCAGGGATTTCCACGCCCATAAGACCCTCAGTGTCCGTGTTCATAGGGGTCGTATCTTTATCATCAATGAGGTCCTAGGTTTTCATTTCAAAGATACTCATGTCAGTAGTGCCAATAGTAGTTGGGACCATGGGGTTCCTAGTCACATTAACTTTAACAACATCCCCATTAGGGCCCCCCATAGTTTTAGGGCCCTCCTCCTTCTTGTCCCCAATGGGTTCCTCCTCACAGTCCAAATTTTTGATCACCGGGGTCTTCTTTCTATGGCCTTTGGAAGCAAGAATGGAGGATCTCCTTTTAACCTCCGAATACGGGGAAGGGTTGTCATTCTCAGTATCCTCAGAGGAAGAACTTTCATCATAGACAATGCGTTTGTGTTTAGCGGGGGTTTTGCTTTTGCCCTTGGACAGGGAGCGAGAAGCACTGGGAGAGGCAGGAAGAGTTAAACTACGGGAGATCGTCGATAAGGAAACAACCGAGGCATAAGTAGGCAGGGACATGGTGGTCATAGAAAAGCCCTCAGGGGGATATTGGAAGAATCTAGGGAAAGCCATAAAAAGGGTTGTGAGCTGCTGGGGAGTCGGCATGGGGGGCTGAGAGAGCGAAAGATTCCGAGGGGGGCAGAGAACCTCATGGAATTTATACAACCTATAAATAAGACCCTAGTGGAGGAGGTAGGGAGGCTTATCCCCATGCTTGGGGTTTGTTGGTTCCCAAAACCACATATTGGAAAACCAAAAGACTTGCCAAATCCTCAAGTAGTCCAATCAACTTTGGCCAACGAACAGGGATGGTCGAAGACCAAATCCCTCTGCACTTTAGGCTCCACTGAACCTAGGTGGGTGTGCCTCTTCCTCTCAAGCACAAAAGAGGTTGTTTATAGTGGACTTAAACCTTTTAGCAAGTTTACACAACTAGCAAATTATTGTTCTACAACTATGCTTTATTATGTGTTTTAATCGAATGCTTTGAAAATAAATGATTGTGAATGTATGTTGAAAATGAAATTGCTTTTAGGACTTAAATAAAATCTGCATAGATCAGTTCATATAGGATTTGGGAAGAATGTTTCTCTATCAAGGACCTTGAATGCATACATATCAAAACCTTAAAAGATCAATAACAGACCAGTGCCTCTATCCAGGGATATATATGACACTTTGTGGACAAAATATCTTATCAACTCAAGAGACAATTCCTCATCAACTATGAAGGTTCAATATGCATTACACAAACAATAAGAGCTTACTCTTTCACTTAATGTGATTCACATCATAGAAAATCTATAAATAGATTTATCAAGAGGACAAAGGTAACTCATCAACACAAAAGTGTACACAATATTTTGAAAAAGAGATAGTGAACCTTGTATATTAATCTTTAGGAAATAATTGCATACATAAGTTGCACTTGTAAATACTTCATTACAGATTGCTTGCACAAAATGATACTTCTTATTCCTATAGACTTATCTGATACAAAATGATATTCAATCCTTACAACATTATGTTGTTCTTGTCCCCTTTTGTCATTGGTTTTGGTATCCCGTTATATACATAACTGAAGGGATGCGAACAAGCTTCAAACCGATGCATCTATTCCTAACTATAGATGGAGGAAACGGATTGAATACAAGATTCAATCTTCCAACATCCAACAATGAAGTACCTGCAAAACACACACATGCAAATGCAAATATCTAAGCTAAAACACACATCCATGCAACAAAAATTCACTCCATTGCACTCCTATTCCTCAAGATTTCACATTTGATATATTTTCTCTTAGGAAGCACTTATGCAAAAAGCTATGAGGAAATGGAGATTTGAGAATGCAAAGATAGCGGATAAGATGTCAAGATAATGGGATGCAAACTGACATAAGTTTGGCGCATAAAGATGAGATGCTCAAATAAGAGAGAGGGGCTTGTTTAAATATATTTTCTCTGGGCGAGTTCGTGTTGTGGGATGAATATGGGATAATGCAAGATGAGTGGTAAATGGGAAATGGTAAGTGGTAGGAGGGAATATTTAAGGGTTTTATTAAATAAATAGTGAAATGTGTATAACGTGAATGCATGAAGGTGTATGCATGAATATGATATAATGTTTTATTTAATACATTTAAAAGATAAATGACGATATATTAATAATAGCATAATGAAAGATGGAAATTATGAATAATGAATTATGGATAAATAATAATGTAATAATAAGGACTCGCCCGATGTTAAGAGAAATTTGAAATTAAATGAGGACAAATTAATGGAAATTTTTATGTGTCTAAATTTTCCCCCTCTTTGAGACAATGCAACTTGTCGCATTGTTTCAAAGAAAATGATCAACCGATATATGCCCCAAAGGTGTCCTAGTAGGGACAATGATTGATTGGTTATGCCCCCTCGAGAGATTGATCGAACATAATGATGGAGATTGATCTCTCGATAGATCGCGAGAGAAGATTGGATGATTGATATTGCGCAAGTGATTAGATTGAGATGTACATTTGATAGAAATGCATAGTTGATGAGGCGTAACTGAACAATTGATGGAAATGAACAGTATAGACGAATTGATAAGCTGATTAAGTTGATTGAGCTGATTAAGCTGATAGGGATTGATGCTAGCGCAAGATAAGGTGATCCAACGATTGATTGATTGATTGAGGGAATTGAGATTGCAAGAAACAAGGTGGTTGATAAAGGGATTAAAGATTCAAAGACATTGCATCAGTTAGATAAAGTGTTTGATTGATCGCATTGGAATAAGAAGAATGAAGAAGATGGTGAAAGAAATGATGAAAAATGTAGATGAGAAGGAGGATGAGAAGAGAAAAGTGATGATTATGAAGAATGATGAGAAAGAGGATATGAAAGTAATGAGAATTCTTGTGCTTTTTAAGTGCTTGTATCATCATCGAGCTTATTATAGCAAAAAGACTAAAAATCATTTCGATATGAATTAGATCTAAATGAATCAGTCATACCAATTGCGAGAAAGAAAATATATCAGACAGTAAAGGAATACCTCAGTGTGTATCAGACCAATATGTCCTCAATGATGTTAAGTGATCATGTCCTAGGACGTGTCATCATATTCCTAAGGAACATTCTGCAAGCAACAAACAAGTGAACATGCCCCATCCTCACCTTTCTAGTCAATGACATCTTGGAGATAAAATCTCTAGTCAGAGACATCCTGGAAAAGCTAAAAGACATGTCACCAAAAAAGAAAACGAGAAACAATCAAGAGAAAATAAGCAAACAAGCAAACAATATGTTTCATGTCGAATGATTTTTTTGTTCACAGTTAATGTGTTTGGTTTTAATAAGTCGATAAGATGTTTTTATGTTTGCTCAATCATAATATCATCACGTCATGAATTCATTGAAGTGCAAAGTTGCATGCTTGTCTTAAGTGTTTGTGTCTTCGCAATGTTTATTACATATTTTTGGATGTTTATGATTTTTAGGCTTTTTATGAATGTTTTATTTTTAGGCTCTTTTCAAGATATTTTATGATTTTTCTGATTTTTTCAAGACATTTTAGGTTTTTTTATGATTTTTTCAGGACATTTTATGATTTTTAAGATTTTTGCAAGATTTTTTATGATTTTTAGGGTTTTTTTCGGACATTTGTACAATTTTTATGATTTTTTCAGGACATTTTATGATTTTTATGATTTCTTTTTTTCTCATTTTGACTTGTTTCTTTCATTTTTTTGACTTTTTTGAACTTTTGGAAGATGATGGATACTTGATAGGAGATATGAATCAGGAATCAAGTTGTTCTCTAGATAATACCCCTGAAAGATCTTCTATAATGATCCATGGCTATTGATGGTATGTTTAAAGATGTTGATAGGGTGATGGTAAAGGGAGATGAAATGGATGATAAGACAAAAAGGTTAGAACGATCTATGCAAAGGATTGGATAAGAGGGATGAGAGGATAGAAAATAGGTGTTGGATAATGGATGGGATGTTGTAAGATTTGTGTAGGAGTAGATGGAAATATTGGCAAGGTCAACATTGGCACACACCTTGAAGGGTGATGGAATGAGGGATGAATAGTGGAGTTTGGAGTTTGTGATTTTGATGGAAAGGTTGATGTGGATTTTAGGACACAAGGAGCCAAAATAGATGAAGGAGGTGACAGAGGTTTTAGAATAGTGGATGTGGGAGAAGTTGGAGTAGAAAACTTGAATACCAATTTTGATTTTTCTTTAGTGTGCAAGTCCTGTACGAGCAACTTGGGAATCCACATGGTTCTTGATTTTTCATTTTTTTGTGATACTTTAGAACAAATTGCTTCAATGTAAGACTTAGGAAGCCATACAAATTTTGACTTTTCTTCTTTATTTGTGGGCCTTTGTGACCTTTTGGAAATTTCTTTCTTTTGTAGTCCCTTGGAATGCATTGCTTCTACAAGCACCTTAGGAACCCATAAGGTTTTTGAAATTTGTTTCTTTTGCTCAATGGGCCTTTGTGACCTTTTGTATATCTCTTTTTCTTTTTGGATCACATTTTGCTTTGTTTTTACATGTCGATTAGATGGGACATGTTGATCCTTAAATGTATGCGGATTGTTTGACTCGTGACTTTTATGCTTGGCATCCAAATTGGTCGGAGAAGCAAAAGAATGTGTAGATGGATAGGAAAGATATGAAGGTATTTTGGATGGATGGAAGGTGCTCAAAGATGTGTGCCTTTTTTGATCTCACATAAGGGATGGAGGGATAGAGGGACCTAAAATAGATGGAAGGGGTGAAGGGGAAGGCGTGTATTTGGATTTAATTGGAGAAATGTGGGATTTATGAGGGATACCAACATCTTGAGAGTGAGCAATGTAGCCAGGATAATCAAGATTTTCTTTTATATCAGGGGGTTCTAATATACCAGGTTCATGAATGTCTAACCCTTTTCTTCGATAATGCATGCTTTGGAAGATCTTTTTAACAAAGGGTTTCTTCTTACTTTTGATGCCAAGGGCAAGTCCATTTTGAGGTGGAGGTGGCTTGCAAGGAATGATAGGATCATGAGAGTGATTTATGGGCATGATGGAATTTTGAGGAAAACATGAAGAATTATGACAAGGGAATAAAGGGATACTTTGATCTTGACATGGAAGATGACCATTTGATAGAGTAGGAAGGGTGTTTGACACTTCATTTTGAATAGGAACATTTGAAAAGGTAGACAAGGCATCATGATCTTGCTTAGGAAGTAGATTAGGAATAGGATTTGGAAGGATGCTTTGCTCTTGAGATGGAAGGGGGTCATCTTGGAAGAAATGGAAAGGTATAAGGGGATCATCATGGGATTCTAGGGAGGTAGGATCTTTTTTAACCATTGGATGGGATTGGAGAGTTTTGATGTCTTGATCTTGATTTATGATAGGACTTGTTTCTTCATTAATCAGATTATCCTCTTGACATGGAGCCACTTCTACGGAAGGGGTAGTGTTTGCGATATGCATGGGGGATTCTTGGAAGGTGTTCATGTTTTTGCATGATGGGGAAGCATTTTGGATGGGGCCTTCTAGAGTGGATATGATTGGAATTGGAGTGTATGATGGCATAGGATCTAAGATATCTAAATCGTATAAAGGATTTGTATGAAAAAAAGGATTAGCTTGAATTTGTACTGCGGATAGACCTTGAGGGTCAACATGAGAAGTTTCACCATTAGGTTCATTGTTTGAAGGAGATGGTATGGATTGTTGTTGAGAAGTTTTAGGAGATGAAGGCATCGTGGAAGAGATGGATGTTACTACTTATCAGATTGCCATTAGTTTTATGTCAAAGTTATACTATATACTCTAGTCGGTTATCTATTACCGAGATATTCAGTCGGTATGCACAGTCTAGTTGGTTATAGAAGAAAGCAGTCACAGAACACAGTATACACCGAGCTGTCTACCGAGTATCATTTCATGTCTACCGAGCAACAAAGATGACACACCGAGTTGATATGCACTGAGTGGAACGTGTTACCAAATTCATTGAACTTGGAAATGCATATGAAAACGTGTTACAAGATCAAGGCACATCTAACCGTTATCATATTGGAAATTGCACTTAAAGATTGTGTATGATTTTGATGTCATCTAACCAATGAAATAATTTGCACGGTTATTCATTCAATAAATCGTGTTTACAAGATCGAAGCAATGAATTGGATCACCATCATAAGAGATCTATTTATACAGCATGAGTTAAGAGTTAAAGAGGTGTGTGCATGAGTGTAAGAAGACTGTTATAGAAACATAGAGGTCACCGAGAAGGTTTTCAGAGAACAGTCAAAGAACAGAGTAAACAAAAGGGTTTACCGAGTTACTATATGGGTTACTGAGGTATGCTATAATCAAGGTAATCTTATTCTGAGCACATAGAATCTGCTATAACATTCCAGATGTAATGTTGCAGATATTTGTAATAATTTTATTGTAATATTTTGAAGTTGTAAGAGAAACCTTTAACAGGGTAAAAGACTCTAATCAAGTCTATAAATTGTAAATCCTCTAACCAGGTGCAGCATTTAGATGAAGTGTTGTAAAATCCTTTAGCAAGGTAGATCTAACAGATCTTGTTACTCCTATCAGGGTATGCTATCAGAAATAGCTAAACATGTAGCTCTAACCGAGCACTCTTTATTATTGTAGTAGTGAAGTTGTGGGTGCCATCCCCACCGCAATTTTTCTCTCTAACCAAGAGTTTCTGCGTAAACAAAATATATTTGTTATGGAGTGAATCATGTATGATTGTTATCTATTTGATTTAGCTTTATATTATGTTACTGCACTATTCGGTTTATGCATAATAGTAAAGTTATTGTTGAAGAAATGTTTTGAAGTACTGATTCACCCCTCCCCTCACAATACATTAGCTTTCCATATTGGGCCTAACAATTGGTATCAGAGCTTGAATCTTGGAAAAGGGTTTAACTACCTAAAGAGAAAAATCTTATCAATGGAAGGCTATAAACAATCTCAGAGGATTGTGTATCTGCAAGAAGAGCTAGATCATGCTAATCAAGTGATTGCAGACATGCAAAGGCAAATGCAAAAATCTCTGAAAGTGAGAAGAAGATTATCTGATGATTTGCAGGATTCTCAAGAGTTAGTGGAACAAATTGAGACATCATCTGAGAATAGTATATCTGAAGAAACTGAAGAAATGATTGGAGTATTGAAAGAAAAGAACAAGGTACTGACTGATCAACTGAAAGCAATGAAAAGAGAACATGAACATTTCAACACACAGATGACTAAAAATCTTGATGCATTGAGGACAACTGAGGATAAAGAAAGAGATCTATATAGAGAGAAACAACAACTTGAAGTCTTAGTATCTGATAAGAATGATGAAATCACAAGGTTAACTGGAATTCAACAAAACCTATCAGATCAACTAGGTTATGCACATCATGAAGCAAATATGAAAGATGATGAGAATCAAGCATTGAAACTTGAAGTATCAAAGTTAACCGTTGAACTTGAAACATTGAAGAAATCCAAAGAAACACTGAAGAAGAGTTATGAAGCATCAAAGATGTTGGATGAGCAACTGAATACAAGACAACCCAACAAAGATGCAGGACTCAGTTACAAAGGAAAAGTCTCTAGCGAGAAAGGAATTCATACTACCGAGAGAGGAGAATCATCAAAGCAAGCTGGAAACAAGAATAACATCAAAAGAAAGAAGCGTATTTGCAACTACTGTAGAAATCAAGGTCACACTGCCAACATATGCCAAATCAGAAAAGGTAAGCAACCGAATGTCACTAAGTCCAATGGTTATTGTTACAATTGCCATAAATATGGTCACACATCTAATCAAAGTAGGACAAAGTCTGTTAACAATTATCAGAAGGCAAAATTCAAAGGGTTTTGTAAAAACTGCAATAGATATGGACATAGTACTGAGAAGTGTTGGTTTAAGCAAAAGAACTATATGTGGTATGCACATTGAGCAAATGCTAGAGGTTACTGAACTCACATAGATCCTTACCGACAGTATTTTGCTGTGCCATGGGATTACAATACAAGGATATGGTGTGAATGTTGTGGAAGATATGGACATATAAGTGCCAACTGTTTTATAAGGTTTGGAATGAACAACCGAAGATCATGGAGAAATCCTGGTATGGCATGTTTTCGTTGTCACAAAGTAGGACACTTAGTTGGAGATTGCAGAGATCAACCTAGAAAAGACACTGAAGAAATAAAAGAAAAATTAAAGATGATTTGGAAAAAGAAGGAAATTGTGTCAAATAAAGAAAGCACCTTACCTACCAAGTTAGGTGCACCTATTCCAAATTAATCGGTAAAGGTATGAAGGGACTGCATTCTTTGAAGGTTAAAATCTTAACAGTTCCTATTCTATTATGTACTTAATTCAAAATCTGCATAATTAAGATGTATTAGTAAGTTTGAAATTCTATCAAAGTCTTTTGAAGCACTTTACAGGAAGTCTGTCAAGTTGGTGAATACAGGAAACCTGTCTAGTCGGTGAATGAAGGAAGTTTGGTTACTCGGTCAAAATGGAAAAAGGAGAGTAAGTCGGTTAAAGAGGAATCGAGTGCATTTAATGTTTTTGACCTAACCCACACGGAGCCCGATAAGGTATTTTGTGTACTTAAAAGCATTTTCGTGGTCATTTTCACTTACCAAGTTTTCGAGAAAGCAGAGCAAGCGAATCTAAGGCGATCAAACCTCCTACAAAGCAAATTCAAGGTATTTACATCAATGTCAACACATCGTTAAGCTTGTTTACCGATCTTATCTAGTTGCCATTATCTGCTAAGTATAAAGCATCCATTGTTTGAAATCCTGAAACCCTAAGGACTCTTTGCTAGTTTTTATCTGAAATCCACAATGGGGCCCAAGATCCAAGGTCCCATAGTTGTCAAGAATGTAGAAAAGCCCTCACTAAAATACTCTTTGACTCCCAAAGTCACTTCTGAACCGGATGACAAAACTGCCTTTTCACTCATCGCGGACAGAGTGTTACTAGTCGAAGATGTGAGATTCTTCACCAAATGTCGTGTTGCAGAACTTGGTCATGTTGAAAACAAAGACACCTATGATGAGCTGTGTACTGATGGTAAATTGAACAACAAGTATGAGCACATCAAAATCAAGGGATTAAATGAAGCCCTAACCTATCCCCCTGTGTTCAAACCCCAGTGGGTCAAGTTTGTTCTAAGCAGAGTTCATGATGATTTCATGTGGCTAGAAGAGCAACCATTTAAGATTACTAAGGAAATCATTCATCTAATTACCGGTTACCCTATCTATGATCATGACCGAGCCCAGAAGATGATATCACAGAAGGAATTGATCAGTTTAACCAGAGTGGAATCTGATTGCAGAGGATTGAAACTAAATAATGTCACTGATGAAGAACTAAAATTTGCCATTAGAGTAATGGGCTACTGTTTCTTCCAATCGGCAAGGGAAAATAGTGTTCCTTGTGCAGCAGTAGACCTAACATACAAAATTGTGAAAAAGGGAATGAAAATTGATCTATGTGAGGTATTGCTGAAGAACCTATTTGAAAATCTAAACACCATTAGGAAGCCGAAGAAGAACAACTCGGCTAATACTCTAAAGTTTGGATCATTACTGGTATGCATGTTTTTCTATTTTGAAAAATTCTTTCCATCAGTCGGTAAAGTTGTTTGGGAACTACACCAACCAATCACCCATCAGATAAATGACTTCATCAAGAAGTTAGGTGATAATTTCAATGATATTATGGATGATTACTTTAGTAAATTTCAAGAGAAAATACATAATAGATATAGGATTCCACCCCAGCTAGTAGAGAAATACAAAAATGATATATGTTTTGAAGTTGACACCGATTACTGTTATGTGAATGTTGTGGAACCGAGGACTCAATCTTTGTCACCAATGGGTTACGAGATTGATTTTGACATCACAAAATAGCAAATTGATGCATTTCTTACATTGCCTAGACATGCTACCGAGCTGAGGTATGGTACCTATGAGGAAGTAAAGGAAAAAGTAAAGATGAACATTGTAGTACCCAAAGCTACAAGAAAGGCATAAAAAATGATTAAGGCAAATTCGGAGAAGACTCTTCCTCTACAACTGTCAAAGGAACCATTGCCATTACCGAAGAGGAATTTGAAGCCCAAGAGGCAGCTATAACATTAAGCACTGAATTGCCTAAGGGTAAAGTGTTGAAGAGAAAGAAACAGGACACATCAAAGGCCTCACCGACTCCACCTCCAGTAAAGTGACCTAACACTACAACATCTGCAGCCTCACCGAGTAAGAAAACAAAAGGTGCTACTGTTCCCAAGGTAACAAAGAAATACAAGAAATCTACACGGAGACTCATTTTGGCAAAAGAGTCGAGTGATACTGAATCAGAGGATGCAAGCAAATTCCAGATTGTCAAGAGCAAGAAGGTAAATATACATAGTGTTGAAAACTTCTGTGCTAATCTGAAAGAATATGGTGGATTTGGAGGATTTAGATATGTCAAGTATGAAACCAGGAACAATGATGAAAAGAGACAAATTGAAGAAGCTGTCATCTGCACACTTCTAAAGTTCCAGTTAGCTCCATTGGAACTAGCTAAGTCACTTCCAAATGAACTGTATCTGCATATTGATAATAGGTGGAAGTATGCAATGGACTCAGAGAAACAAATCAGAGAGAGAAGTCTGGTTCATTTATTTCCTGACATTTCAGTCGCTGAAATAAAGGAACATCTGACAACTTACAATTCAAAGTTTCTTGTCAAACAGAGAACCTTAAAACTGATGAATGGGCTATATATTGAAGTTGAAAAGGAGACTAAAGCAAAGTGGCAGGAAATCTTCAAAATCAAGGATGCCGATGAGCAACCTATAGTTGAAATCATTGATGTCACCGAGCATGATCCTGATGTCACCGAGCAAGGTCCTGATGCTACCGAACAAGACCTTGCTGACACCATTCAAATAGATGAAGATGTCATGGATTCAGAGGCACTAGAATAGGAAATGATAGAAGGCACTGCATATGCAAAACTTGTATCTAGTGAATCAATCTTGGAACAAGTTCAGCCTTATCCACTGGTCAAGCAACCTGTCTCAACTGAAACTCCTTAGGATACAGATCAAGGCACTGAAGGTCACAAGTCTACAGCAAGAGAAGGTACTACTCAAGAACAGACATCTCAAGAACCTTCTAACATCGAGACTGTTGCAACTGAGACAAAGAGTACCAAGACACCAAAGGACTCTACAGAGGCTAAAGAAACCGATCAAAGTGTTGCTTCTACCGAGCAACCTACCGAGGGTCATCAAGCCTCACAAGCCCTTGTCTTAGTTCCATCGGTGAAAGGTAAAGAAAAGAAAATGAAAAAGCATAGTTTTAAAGTTGATTTGTCAAAACCAATAGTGTTGCCCAATGTAGACATATCAAAATTGAAAGGGCAAGCACTCATTGATTTCGGTGAACTGTGCAAAGCAAAGGCCGAACAAGAGAAGCAATGGCCATTCAAAAGAAAAATAAAGTACTTTAGAAGGTAAAAACACTCCTAATAGATATGCTACCTGAAGCTACAGTATCAACTGATGCAGCCATCCATATTCAACTGGATGAACTCCTAACAAAGATAGAGACATCTGGAGTAGATGCATCGGAGTATTTGAGCAAGCTGAAAGACAAAGAGCTCACTGCAAAAATGATAGAAGAGGTACAAAAAGCTATAGCTATTGGAAAAGTTAAACTTGTCAAATTTATTGCTGAGTTGACCCCTCAACTCAAGCACATTCATTATTTATTTCAGAAACTCTACACATTTTCTTTATTCATTAAAGACATTAAGAATAAAACATAGGCAATTGAGAAAGAGATCATCGATCTCTTAAGCAAGTTGACCATTAAGCCAAATTCAATTCAGAATTTTTATACAAGGTTACAACAGCTTATGGCTCAACAATTGGACTTAAGAAATGAAGAACACAAGATCAGGATGGACATAATGACCCTTCAGACATTATTCCTTCCACATCTTTCATCGGTCCAAGAACAGATCAACCGAGCCACATACTTATCTACTACTCAAGAGGGAAGCACTCTAGATGGCTTAATATCACTATTGGCTGATATTCAAGCGCATCATTCTTTAATGAACAGTGTAAAGGATGCACTCTCTGTCGCTCTCACCGATGCCCGGACCAAGTACAAATCCATTTTTGATCAGTTACCACCCCCGAATGGTAATTAAGTTCTTGATGTTTGTCAAAAAGGGGGAGTAATATGATATAGTCTTGGGAGAGTAATACAATATATTTGGGGAGTGATACAGTATTGAGAGAATGGTATAGTATTCAGAGTATAGTATACAGGGGGAGTATACCGAGCAGAGTAAGCAGAGTATCCAAGAGCAGTAAACCGCGTAGTGTACAGGACAGTAAGCAAAGTACAGAACAGATCACCAAGCATGCAAAATTAGAGTTTTGTACAGTATATCGATAAGGGGAGTATATCTGATATATTATATTATTGACTATTGTATATACTGTCAGTATAGTCAAATTTTGCAAGTATATAGATTTTTGAGTTATAACTTTGAAAGTAGTTTTTTGTCAAACATCTCAACTAATGTCAAAAGGGGAGATTGTTACTACTTATCAGATTGCCATTAGTTTTATGTCAAAGTTATACTATATACTCTAGTTGGTTATCTATTATTGAGATATTCAGTCGGTATGCACAGTCTAGTCGGTTACAGAAGAGAGCAGCCACAGAACGCAGTATACACCGAGCTGTCTACCAAGTATCATTTCATGTCTACTGAGCAACAAAGATGACACACCGAGTGAAATGTGTTACCAGATTCATTGAACCTGGACATGCATATGAAAACGTGTTACAAGATCGAGGCACATCTAACCATTATCATATTGGAAATTGCACTTAAAGATTGTGTATGATTTTGATGTCATCTAACCAATGAAATAATTTGCATGGTTATTCATTCAATAAATCGTGTTTACAAGATCGAAGCAATGAATTGGATCACCATCATAAGAGATCTATTTATACAGCATGAGTTAAGAGTTAAAGAGGTGTGTGCATGAGTGTAAGAAGACTGTTATAGAGACACAGAGGTCACTAAGAAGGTTTTCAGAGAACAGTCAAAGAACAGAGTAAACAAAAGGGTTTACCGAGTTACTATATGGGTTACCGAGGTATGCTATAAGCAAGGTAATCTTATTCTGAGCACATAGAATTTGCTATAACATTCAAGATGTAAAGTTGCAGATATTTGTAATAATTTTATTGTAATATTTTGAAGTTGTAAGAGAAACCTTTAACAGGGTAAAAGACTCTAATCAAGTCTATAAATTGCAAAGCCTCTAACCAGGTGTAGCATTTAGATGAAGTGTTGTAAAATCCTTTAGCAAGGTATATCTAACAGATCTTGTTACTCCTAACAGGGTATGCTATCAGAAATAGCTAAACATGTAGCTCTAACCGAGCACTCTTTATTATTGCAGTAGTGAAGTTGTGGGTGCCATCCCCACCGCAGTTTTTCTCTCTAACCAAGAGTTTCTGCGTAAACAAAATATATGTGTTATGGAGTGAATCATGTATGATTGTTATCTATTTGATTTAGCTTTATATTATGTTACTGCACTATTCGGTTTATGTATAACAGTAAAGTTATTGTTGAAGAAATGTTTTGAAGTACTGATTCACCCCTCCCCTCACAGTACATTAGCTTTCCATATTGGGCCTAACAATGGAGGCCACATATGGATCCTTGCTAGACATAGGTGTATTATTTTGATCATGCTTAGGAGTAGTGCCTTGTTTCTCTATAGATGAGTCATTAGGATCTTCATTTTCAATGATACCATTATCAAGGAGGTTTTGAATCTTTTGTTTTAGTTCCATGCAGTTTGAAGTCTTATGTTTGTTATGTCTATGATATTCACAATAATTGCTCAAAAATTCACATCCCCGTGTACTCTTGTTAGGCAATATGATAAGATTGTGCTCAAGAAGCTCTTTCAAAGCTAACTCAATAGATTGCCCCAAAGGTGAAAACTGTCTATCTAAGGGATATTTGGAAGAAATGTCTTGTTTTCTTGGTGAAGGACTCATGTGATCTTCTTGAGATTTGGCTTTTGATTTTCAATTATTTGTTGTTCCACCTTATGTAATCATTTTAGCATTCCTTGAAGTTTGTTGCTCCTAATATTATAAATTTGTTTCTCAAAAGGGGCCATTGATTCATTTTGTCGAACTTGAATGTCATATATTTCTCTCTTGAGATCTTGAATTTATTGGGCCAAGGTAGCCATGGAGATTTATGATAGTTCTGATTTTTGACCTAGGACAATGTATGAGACTCTAGATGGAATGAAAACCCTAAAATACAAAAGGGGAACTATTGGATATGAGTGAAATTGGGATGCAACTAAGGATCAATGTAAAGATGCAATCTATGTGATAGGAAAGTGATGTATTGCTAAACCCTTAATGGGATATGAGAATGAATGATGTTTGATGCAAGGACTAAGGATACTCTAGGTCTGAAAATATTTCCAATGTGAGGTTTGACTTGTGCTATGATGGATAGACACAAGGATAAGTGATCAAAGAGAGGGGATGCTATGATAGGAGATGATGAACTCCAAGCGAAATACCAACTCAAAGACACTGATAGGTTCCCTAAATCAAGGAAGATGCACCTCAAGTGATAAGGGTGATTGATGATCAAAAGTTGATGTCAGACCTAAGACGAGAAATCCTAAGTGCAAGCAATGTTTTTAAAAAAAAATAAAAAAAATTGGTATGCAAATAATAATGAAATGCTTTGACGAATGATGAAATGACCTAAGGAACTTATGCAAGGTTTAAGGTTATGTCCTAAAGGAATGATGGAAGGCTATTCGAAGATTATGTGTATGATCTAAGGGGCTTATGCATGGGTTTGATCTAGGGGGGATTGCAAAGGCTAGGTATGATTAAATAAGATATGCAAGGATGAAAGGTGCAACTAGGTGAAGACTATGCAAGGACCTAAAAGGTATGGAAAGCTAGAATGATGTGACTATATGAGGACCTAAAAGATCAGAACTCCAAAAGTGATGTCTCAAGAGATTCGAAATGTTTTTTTTGAGAACACAAGTTCAACGTTTCAAGGACAATGTTGTTTCACAATGTTTTTGTTTTACAATGTGGATGGATACTTGAAAGCTTAGACCAAGGTTTTTGTAAAGTGTTTCAATTTCAAGTGTGGTGTTGATTGTGAAATGTTCTTGTTTGTTTGTGCACACACTCAAAAAACATGGCAGAGAAAATGCTTGTTTGATTTTGCAATAAAAAACACATTCAAGCACAATCCTAAGGCTGGCCAGGACAATAGTTGTTGAATCTCACTTGGGGGGTTA
Organism: Cryptomeria japonica; assembly: GCF_030272615.1. Taxonomy (NCBI): domain Eukaryota; kingdom Viridiplantae; phylum Streptophyta; class Pinopsida; order Cupressales; family Cupressaceae; genus Cryptomeria; species Cryptomeria japonica. The sequence goes on from NC_081410.1 coordinate 141,953,514, forward strand.
CCCCGAGCTACGCAATTTAGAGCGGATACTTAGATGCTTGACCCCAATGGCTCCACCCTCGACACTCACTTCTCCGAGGCAGCCAAGCATCAGTCCCCACGAAAACTTCCTGTGGCAAACTTTGTATCTCTACTAAGAACCGTAAGAATGTGAGCCGCTTCAGAGGTTTGACCTCCTGCATCAACAACTAGAAGGTTTTTGGCTTCTAACACAAAAGGTGTCTAGTAAGGGCACCCGTTCGAGTGGCCATACATGTGGTGGCGTACGCTCTATTAAGGAAGGCTCCCAGCCTATAGAGGTTGCGCTCTATAGGGTTTATGAGGAGACATGTCGTTGGTATGAACTAATCAACACCCGTTGCTTGTAACTTTCGTCACAAACACATTTATTTATAGTGGTTCGGAAGAGCTTGGCTTTAGCCTGTTACCACTTGGATCGTTCCCTCTCACCGAGCCTTAAGGGCTTCTCGGGAGGCAGGCCCTCTAAAAGGTAAAACAAAAAGAGCCTATTGCTCAAGACACAAAAGACACTAGTTAATTTTAAAGCATTGATTCAAAATGTGATCTAAGCTGAAAAATCAGACAATCTGTTTCAAATCACCATTTCTTCGATATGCGTCCTACATCAAAATAACATCTGTAGTTTCAAGACTTTATCTTCGACACACGAGAATGGATGCCACAAGATGAAATCTGCACAAGTACACAAAGCAACAAAAGATTAGCCTCTAAGTTTTGAAACAAACTCAACAAACAAACAAACCCTATAGCGAATAAGGAAAAAAAAAAGAAAAAAAAAAGTTAAACTAATAACAGAAAAAAGAAAGTGAAAACAAACCTATCTAAATCATTAGTTGACTAATCTAAGTTAAATTATTTTAATTTAAGCTAATTTAAAAATAAAATAAAAAACTAAAGCCTAATTAACAATATTAATCTAAATGACAAAAAAATAATTAATCTAACTAAAATCTAAATTAAAAACTAATTAAAAAATCCAATCCTAACAATCTAACTAAAAAAATCTAATTAAAATCTAATTTTAAAAACTAATTAAAAATCTAATAAAAATCTAATTTAAAGAAAAGTAATTTAAAACTAATCTTAAAAAAAAAAAGTAAATTACGTAAAACTAAACTAATATAAAAGCTAACTTAAACTTAAAGTTAAACTAATTAGAAAGGCTAACTTCAAATCTAATGAATAGAACTTAAAAACTAACACAAAACTACTTTAGAGAAAAAAAGAATCTACATGATGCATTACTTTCCTGCATGTAGCACACTCATTAGACGTGGGAGAATGTCTATGGGAGAGCCTAAATAAGGCATATGAGCTGTCAAAGATCTTGCCTTTGCACTGCATAAAACAAATGGATATGGATTTGCAGTAGTTGTTTGATAGGTATGTTATTGGTCTTGCAATGCATCAAAATGTGGGAGCGAAGACAAGTATAGACAAAGTGCATGAACTGTTTCTAAAAATCTCCAAAGAGATATATCGCAATGCTCAGAAAGGTGGTTTTAAATGTAGAAAACATAGAACCAATGACTAGGTATGCAAGACGTGGGGCTATTTGGCAGATGTGGGAACTATTTTTCCAACAGAAACACGACACACAACTATTTTTAAATTGCAAAATGCTACATTAAAGAAATCACGAGAATCGTTACTGAAGACAGAACTCGAGTGCAGGAAAGAGCAGTAGTGGGACATGTTAAATGTCTCCAAATTTATCAAAACGAGACCAAAACAAAGTACATGAAATGTGTATGATAATTTGCAGACTATAAATGTAATGGATTTATTCAAAATGGTTTTAGAAATGATCAACCAGATCTATGAACAAAATAAATTAGAACGAGAGATCCTGCAGACATAGGCAAAACTTCAAATGAAACGAGAGATCCTGCAAATAGGCCTGTGAACAAAATAGATCAAAATGTTAAACTTCCAACAAGCGAAAAAACAAACGACTGAAAGGACAAGTGCATGGTCCCACTGGGCGTACCAATTGTAGATGGAGGAAACAGATTGAATACAAGATTCAATCTTCCAACATCCAACAATGAAGTACTTGCAAAACACACACATGCAAATGCAAATATCTAAGCTAAAACACACATGCATGCAACAAAAATTCACTCCATTGCACTCTTATTCCTCAAGATTTCACATTTGATATATTTGTTGTCAGGAAGCACTTATGCAAAAAGCTATGAGGAAATGGAGATTTGAGAATGCAAAGATAGCGGATAAGATGTCAAGATAATGGGATGCAAACTGACATAAGTTTGGTCCTAAAGATGAGATGCTCAAATAAGAGAGAGGGGCTTGTTTAAATAGATTTTCTCCAGGCGAGTTCATGTTGTGGGATGAATATGGGATAATGCAAGGCGAGTGGTATAGGGAAGATGAGTGGTAAATAGGAAATGGTAAGTGGTAGGAGGGAATATTTAAGGGTTTTATTAAATAAATAGAGAAATGTGTATAACGTGAATGCGTGAAGGTGTATGCATGAATATGATATAATGTTTTATTTAATACATATAATAGATAAATGATGATATATTAATAATAGCATGATGAAAGATGGAAATTATGAATAATGAATTATGGATAAATAATAATGTAATAATAAGGACTCGTCCGATGTTAAGTGAAATTTGAAATTAAATGAGGACAAATTAATGGAAATTTTTATGTGTCTACATTTTGCACCTCTTTGAGACAATGCAACTTGTCGCATTGTTTCAAAGAAAATGATCAACTGATATATACCCCAAATGTGTCTTGGTAAGGATGATGATTGATTGGTTATGCCCCCTCGAGAGATTGATCAAACAGAATGATGGAGATTGATCTCTTGATAGATCGTGAGAGAGAAGATTGGATGATTGATATTGCGCAAGTGATTAGATTGAGATGTACATTTGATAGAAATGCATAGTTGATGAGGTGTAACTGAACAATTGATGGAAATGAATAGTATAGCCGAATTGATAAGCTGATTAAGTTGATTGAGCTGATTAAGCTGATAGGGATTGATGCTAGCGCAAGATAAGGTGATCCAACGATTGATTAATTGATCCAGGGCATTGAGATTGCAAGAAGCAAGGTGGTTGATAAAGAGATTAAAGATTCAAAGACATTGCATTAGTTAGATAAAGTGTTTGATTGACCGCACTGGAATAAGATATAATGTTTTATTTAATAAATTTAATAGATAAATGATGATATATTAATAATAGCATAATGAAAGATGGAAATTATGAATAATGAATTATGGATAAATAATAATGTAATAATAAGGACTCGCCCGATGTTCAAAGAAATTTGAAATTAAATGAGGACAAATTAATGGAAATTTTTTATTTGTCTACATTAACAACTACCTAACTTGCAACTGAAGATATGTAATTACAACATGACAAACAAATAAGATTATGGACTAAGATCTCAGGCATTCTCGTAGTTTCCTCCGCTTGTATACTCCTCAGTGCCATTGTCTTCCTGATAAACAAATCCTGCATGAGAAAAATAAAATTAGGTATTCATTAAGTCAAACAGAAAAAACTTACCTTCGACTGTATCGACATAAGTCCTCCCGATGAGATTCACCCTCTGTGGCATTTTGCCCATCAGGTATCAACTTAACTTTAAAAATGCATCTCCAGTATCATAAGCTATCCCGACAAGTCCTCCCATACTTTACTCTCCTTTTTAGGTTGCTTCAATTAATCAGTGTAAGTTTTTTGGTTCCTTCGACATTATTCTTTCGGCCAAACTTCCCCCTCGGCGAGCTGTTCACAAGTCTTATCAATTCTGTAGTTTCATCGACACCTTTTATTTTCGATGGGACCGCTTTCGATTTCTTCGATGAACTTCATGTCAATGAAACTACTATTTTTGGTGAGTCCCTTTTGAGATCCATCATAGCTTAGGTTTGTTTGATAAGTCATTTTTTGATGACATGTCACCTGACTACCACTTCAGCTGCTAACTCATCTTGGTCGGACCCACCATCTGGACCTGCCATTTGACCTGGGCCCACCTTGTTTGTCACTGGGTCCACCTTGTTTGTCACTGGGTCCACCATGTGTTAGCCTTTGATTGGCTCCGGAGTCCTTGCCCTGCCACCTTAGCACGACCTCACTAACCATCAGAATTTGGTCTTTGAACTACTTCCTTATCGGGTCCCACCACTCGGTCGCCATGTCGCAGTGAATAAACATCGCACACTCTCTGATCATGGTATAGAGACCACCGTCGGATTGACTCAGCTGACTGTCTGATCTTCCTTATCTGCTCGGCCTTTAACCTTGCCTGAGCGGCTCTCTCTTTTCTTTATCCATCTGTGTCACGTGTCACTCTTTGGTTCACCCGCGGATCCACCTACCCACCACTTGGACCTGCCACGTGACCGCTACTTGGGCACCACCTCGACTGCCACTGGACGCCATCTGTCTTGCAATTTCATCTGCCACTAGACCTGGGTTCTTCTTCTGTGCTTCACCACGTGGAACATCCTCATTCGCTTGCAGATCCACCGCGACGAGACCTCATCTGCCACCTTGGTAGTCACTATGTTGTGGATGATATAGGTTGTGCAACTTCATCTTGCGGTATAGCGACAACCGTTGATCCACCTTCAACCTACTCAATCGTTAACTCACCTTTTCTGCATGTGATTAGTTGCCAAGTCATGCGGATAAACCATCGCGCATCTTTATCTTGCGGTATAGCGACCACCATTGGATCGTCCGCGATAACCGTCCGATCAGCCAAACTTGCTCGATCTTTAGCCCTCATTCTCACCAGCCTATCATAAAACTTTGGTTGCCTCAAGATGCGTGCGCAAGGTCCATTGGGTCGCTGAGCTAGCTGCTTGTCAAAAGCCTTTAAGCTTTGACGCTATGGATATGCATGACTTTGCACTTAAATACAAAAATGTCCTCTCCACAACCAATGTGGGATAAAAGGTTTCATGCCTCCCCTGCTATCGCATGTGTTCTACGCCTGAGCCTTTGCTTGGAAAAACCTTTGAACCTAGTCTGCAACCACGCGACCCATGGCAACTACATTTTCTTGGAAGTTTCTAATGCCTTTTCTACTGCTCGATCTGGATCTGAAGATATTCAACAAAAATTAGAAAAATCATTAAATTTGAAACACATCCATAATTTTTTGAGGTACCCCAAATCTAGTAAGAATGTTTTCCAAAAGAAACTTTATCACAACTTTATTGGTAGCCTGCCTTGTAGGAATGGCTTCGACCCACTTAGTAAAATAGTCTGTAGTCACCAAAATCCATTTATGCCCACCACTAGATTTGTTTTCTATTTCCCTTATGGAGTCAATACCCCACATCTAGAATGGTTCCTCTGTATGCATGGGTTTAAGAGGAATAGCTCCATTATACTTAAGCTTCTGTGAAATTTTTTGGCATGCTTCACATTTTATGATATAAGCATGACAATCCTTGAAAATTTGGGGCCAATAATAACCGACATTAAGAATTTTATGAGCAATGGTTTTGGCTGAGAAATGGCCTCCACATACACCCTCGTGTAAGTCTCTCAAAATAGCAGATGCTTGACACTCATCTAAACACAATAAGAGAATACCATCTCTATTTTCCCAATATAGATCTCCATTGAGTAATACATACCTAGATGTTTGAAACTTTAAAGTTCTTTTTTTACTATCATTCAACCTATCCGTACATTTCATGTATTTCAAATAATATACAATATTTCCATACCAAGGACATCTCTCAATGCTAATTTGTACATCTTCCAATTCTACCTGATTTACCCTTGTTGCTTCAAGATTGGATTTTGCCATCAATTTTGCTAAACCCTGACCCCTTACCAACTTTGTGATTTGTAGATCAATTTTAAATTCTTGGATCTGGTTTATCCATCTGCATCTCCTTCCAGTAGTTTCTGATTGTCTGAAGATGTCTTTAACAACAACATTTGGTACATAGACAATGACAGTGGCACCAACTAGATAGGGTCTAAAAGATTCACAGCTTTCACAAGAGCATAAGCTTGTTTTTCATTTAAATCATAATTCAACTCGGATGCTTGCAATGTTTTGCTAAAAAATGCTATTGGTTGTTCATGACCTTCATTATTCTTTTGTAACATGATAGTAGCAATAGTATGGAATGAAGCAAACGAAAACACTTGAAAAGGCTTAGAGAAATCAGGCGATTTCAATACAGGGGCTTCCTTGATGGCTCTTTTGATACTTACAAGGGCTTCAAAAGCTTCATTAGTCCATTTTATTTCAACACCCTTTTTCAACATTTTAGCAATAGGCTTTATGATTTCAGAGAAATTTGAAACAAATCTTCTTACAAAGTTAATTTGACCAAAAAAGGATTGAATTGCCTTAACTATTTTTGGGATTTAAATTTTATCAGTAGCAGCAATCCTTTTTGGATCGATTCTCACACCATCTTTTGAAACAATATGACCCAATAATTTTCCTTCAGTAACCCCAAAATGACATTTTTTGGATTCAAAGATATGTCATATTCTAATGCTCTAATAAAAATCTTTTCTAAGTCATTACAATGATCTTTTGCATTTTTAGAATAAGCAGTCATATCATCTTGGTACACTGCTAAAATATGATCAATTAACCCTTCAAAGGCTACATCCATAGCCCTCTGGAATGTAGCTCCTGCATTTCTTAACCCGAAAGGCATCCTTGCATACACATAAATGCCCCATGGTGTAGTAAAGGTTGTCTTGTATTTCTCCAACTCCTTGACCTTAACTTGGTTATAGCCTAAAAACCCATCCATCATAGACAACAATTCATTTCCTGTAACCTTCTGCAATAGAGATTCCATGTTAGGCAAAGCATAGTTATCCTTCAAAGATGAAACATTTAGATTTCTGAAATCTACACATAACCTGATATCACCATTTTTATTTCGTACTGGTACTAAGTTTGACACCCATGTTGAGTGCCTTATAGGCTCAATAATCCCTGCATTTCTCATTTTCATTAACTCCTCCTTCATCTTAGGAGCCAAGGTAGGGTTTATAGGCCTTTTCTTTTGCCTGAAAGGTTTAGCATCCGATTTTAATGGTACCTCATGCTAAAAAAGGTCTTCTCTGTACGCTTTAAGGTCATCATATGACCAGACAAAGACATGCCTATACTTCCTTAATAAATTTATCAATGTTGTTCTAATATTTGGGGTGAGTTTTTTTCCAATATACACTTCTCTTGGATTGCTCTCACTTCCCAAGTTTAATTTTTCAACACCTTCACACCCTCTTGAACTAGGTCTAAAACTAGTCATATCATCAAACATTCTTTCTAGATCTACCAATCCCTTCCGGATTTTATTTGTCTTCAGCTGCAACACCTCCTGCCCAAGTACTATCTCTGTACCATCTTTGTCTTCTACAATTCCATTCCAATCAATCTGCTGGTCTGCATACTAATCCTCACAAAAGAGAAATCTTAGCAAATCCCTGTCACCATCAAACACTTGCCAACTTTTAATATTATCAGAAACATATGGTCTTGTTTTAATCTCAACTTGTGTAATATCATCAAAAGGGATATCATTATGTTTAATTTCTAGGTTAGCCATTAAATCTGCCAAAATATTATTGGACCTTTCAGTCCAATTAATGGAAAAAGCATAAAAAAGTTCAATATAATCTCAAACCTCATTCCTGTAACTTGTTAATTTTATATTTTTTGTAGCAAATTTGCCTGTAAATTGTGAAACAACTAATTCTAAATCACCATAAACTGTTAGTAACTTAATGCCATGCCTGTTTGCTAATTTAAGTCCTAATAAGAGAGCTTCATATTAAACAATATTATTAGTACATCCAAAAGCCAATGAGAAAGAATATTTAAAAGATTTTCCATTAGGTGAAATAAATACAACTCCTGCTCCATTTCCATCCTTACTGCAGGCACCATCAAAATATGATTTCCAAATCAAACTTTCATTGTGTTTAATAGCCTCTGCAATTTTTTCAATTTCTAAAGGTTTAGAAATACTTACATGAAAGTTGTCCATATCGGAATGGCAAAAGCAAGTTACTTGATCCAGATCCACTTCCTCTATGAGGTAGGGAGATCTTGGTTCTCTGTTGATTCTTACCTCTGCTCCTTTGATCGGGATGGTAGCAAACGATAGATCTAATTGCACATATCCACCTACCAGGTTTGACCATTGCTTCGATATCAGCATTCCATAGTTCGCAGGCACTTGCACAACTGTTACATCCATTTTATAGGTAGTGTCTGGACAAGCTGGAAACTTGAACTCAATATCCTTCATGATTCCGACCACTGGGACTGACCTATTATCCATTGCATAACATTTTCCATAAGGGGTATCTACCTTCATTCCCAGCTCTTTCATGACATCCTCTGGCATAATATTTACTGCTGCTCCTAAGTCTATCATGCAGTTTCTTACCATCTTATTGTTTATAAGCAGTGTTAAATAAAAAGGATCCACTTGTGAGAAGTTTTTGGTAATGGATGTGCCTAAGTAAATTACTGGAGGATTCTCCTTTAACTTGAAAGCGTCTTTACTTAGATCATGAACATTTGATATGATTTTCAAAGTCTCCATCCTTATATTTTGGAAATTTCATCACTTCAAGCAAAGGCAAAGAAATTTTTACCTGAGATAATGCTTGAGACATAAAAGTTCCACAATTTGAAGAGGGCTTACTGATTTATTTTTCTCCAAAGGCTTGAAAAGTTTTGGCCTTTCCATTTGTTTAATCTGTTCTGGTTCCTTCCCTTTCTTGGCACTTGTATCCTTGCCCTTGGCTATGTCATTATTTGTCACTTTTGATTTTGTGACCCTAGCAAAAATACTAGCTGTCTTACCCTACTCATTGTTGACATTCCTATTTCTTAGTTGGTAATTGATTTTCACTTGTTCTACAACTGCAATAGTGAAAGCTTTCTTCTCCTCTTCAGTCAAGTTTCTCAAAGAAGTCACTGCTTCCTCCTGAAACAATTTTCTCAAGGCAGGGATATCTTCATCATCATCAGAAAAAACCTGATGTATGCTATATTGCAAATTCTCTCTTCTTTGATGCACATTAGAATATTCTTCCTCTTCAGATAAATCCTCATCTCTTCCCCAATATGGATCATACGAAAGGGTATTCACAATTGGTTCATAATCCTCATTTTCATCTTCCTCTTCTATCAAGCTGTGCGCAATCATACACTGTTCTGCAACATGAGGCAGATTACATACATCACACCATGGATACTCATCTAAAAAGTTTGTGGCTTTCTTTAATGGACAAGGAGTCTCTTTGTTTGTATTAGGTTTTACTAGTTTTCCATCCTTCCAATTTGTGTTATATGGCATGTAATGCAACCTCGACCTATTGTAATTTATTTGCTTATTGTTTTTGTATGATGGCCTTTCATTAAGATTTTGCTTACCCTTTAGATACTTAAGCATGTCCATGATCTGAGTAAGATCATCTTTCTTGAGAACCCTGGAATTGTACAACTTTGGATCATCTCTCTTAGCAACCTTCCCAGGAACCTTCCTATTATTCTCAATAGTAGCAGCTATCTTGAATGCTTGTTGTAAAGTATCAGGTCTATGAGATAAAATCTCATAATGGGTTTTGCTGTCAAAAGCACTCAAATAAAAGTTAATCAGAAATGAATCAATAGGTCTGACATCTCTGGGTATTTTATTTAATACTTTATTAAATATTTTATTAAATTCAACAACTGATTCATTTTGATTCTTCTTTATACTTGTTAATTCATGGGATGCAAATGAAGGATCATTGTGATCTCCAAATTCTTCCAAGAATAGTATTACGAATTCCTACCAGCTGCAAATACATCTATCAGGAAGGCTTCTATACCATTCTCTTGCATCTTCTGTCAAAGATTGAACAAACAATTTCATGAATACATCCTCATGAGGAACCTCAAATTCTTCAATGATATTTTTTACATTAAATACATGTTGTTCTGTTGAATCAATTTCATTTCCTAAGAATTTGGGGGACTGCTGATCTTAAATCATTAGTGATCTGATTTGGATTACCAACAATGCCAGTGCAATCCAACTGTTTGTATCTTTCAATGATCATAAGTCATCTGCCAACATGATGGTTGCTTTGATTGTTAATACTTCCACTATTGAATCCACCATTGTTGCCATAATTACCATTGTTCTCATTGTTTCCACCACCATTATTATTGCCATTGTTTCCATTATTACCTCCATTGCCATTTTTTTTGTTCTTATCTTCACCATTGCCATTTCCATAATTTCCATTGTTACCTCTATTATGTCCATTATTTTGATTGCCGCCATACCCATTACTTCCTATATGGTTACCCCTATTTGTGTTATTCAAGTTCCCATCATTCCATTCCTTCTTCCATCCTCCTGCCTTTCTTTACTTTGATCCCTATGCACATCCCTCCATCTTTTACTTCCATTTACTAATGGGTTATCATAAGTTACAAAAGGCTGCTCTATTCTTCTCATATGAGGGGGACTATACTTTTGAATTACTTGTCTACTTGTTTCACCCCTCTCTTCTTCTACCTTGTTTGTCTTGGGGCTTGAAATATTATTTCTCTCTATTCCGAGTTTTTGCAACACCTAATTTGGTTGCCTTTTAAGTGCCCTCACCATCTTGGCATCATCCGCGTTCATGTCAACCATTCTAAGGATAAGTTCGTCCCACTGTTTTGCTTCCTATTCCTCAAGAGTCAGGATCTCATCATGGCTATGTCTATTATCTTTTGTAAAGGATTTTCCTCGTTTTCAGATTTGCCAACAGATGAAGAATCTTCCTCCCTATTAGGAAATCTCTTATATCCTTCAAACACCATGTTTGATTTCTTCTCTTTGTTCCTTTCTTGGGACACAACTGAACGAAATCTTCTTGTCCCTTGTGCAGAGACCTCCTCCCCTGCATAAATCTTATTGACAAATTCCTAGGGGTTTCTCTTATTTTCTCAACATACCAATTATTACTCATGTATTAAATGTAGAGTCGCCACCTCCTAAGAGGAATAATATCTTTTACTAATTTTTCGGGCTCCCTCTTCCATCAGGGTCTGAAGTGAAATCACTAGAAATTTTGAATACTTCTTATCACAACTCCCTAGCAGAGTCACCAATCAGTTGGTTCCCAAAACCACAGATTGAAAAACCAAAAGACTTTCCAAATCCTGAAGTAGTCCAATCAGCCTTGGCCAACAAATAGGGATGGTCGAAGACCAAATCCCTTTGCACTTTAGACTCCACTGAACCTAGGTGGGTGTGCCTCTTCCTCTCAAGCACAAAAGAGTTGTATCTGCCAATGTTTTGATCACTACATCACCCACCTTCTGCTATACTCCTTGAAGCACTACGGGTTTTTGTGTATTTGGGGCTTTTGCCCATATAGAAAAGGCCTTAATGCTTAGATTTACCCCTAACCCATGTTCTCCAAAATCTTTTGTAAACATAGGGTCCTCTTGCCTCATACCTTGGTCTAGGAGAAAGACCTCCAAATCCCATCCTAGCACCATTAACATGCCACTTTTTGCCAGCAATTCTTTGCCCTCCTCAGGGGTGCACTTGATGTTCTCCTTGTCAAAATTTCTGATTTCTTCATCAAACAAATCCCTTAGCTTCTCTCTCAACCAAAAGGATTTGAAATCAGGGGTATTGACAAAATTATCATCAGCCATGAATTGCTTGGAGGCACTTATTCTTTCATCATCCGTCTCTTCTTCAGGAATGGTGCTAGGGATGATTGCCCTGTTCATATCTATTAGGACCTTAGAAGCATCATCTTCCTTGAATGTATCATGAGGGGGAGAGGGTGGTTGTCCACTTGTGTCAATTCCCTCAAGAACATATGCAAAATATGAGACTTTCACCTTTCCCCTCTCCGCCCTTCTTATTTCCTCAGTACTAGTAGGTTGCTTCTCTTCTTGAATATCTTGTTGTTGAGCACCTTGTGATGATTCTGCAATCAAAATTCCTTTCCCTTTGGACCTAGAAGTAGCTGCTGAGGTCTCAATAGGTTTCTCTTCAAACACTTGACCCTCCTCCCTAACCTTTTTTCTAGCCAATTCATTGGCTATTATTGCATCAAACTTTCTAATTTTGCATGGCATTCATGCAAAGTCATTTTGAATGTTATAGAAAAATCCTAATAAGTTGGGGTCTCCTTCTCTTCTTTCTCTTTCCAATTTATTCAAGAATTCCCACTTCTTTCTTCTTTGGATAACTTCAGTAGGGAGGGAATTCCTAATTAGATCCTCCTTTTCATCATATGAGTGGAAGGAGCCCCTTGTTTTCAATTAATTAACCCTCATATCATTAATATATCCCTCTAGGTCAAAATGCCTTGCTAGGCCAACTTTCAGCCGATAGTTATTTACCAAAAAATCTTGCACTTTTTCCAAGGTGTCACACCCCACTCCAAACTCATTGTATACCGTGAACCTAGGGAGATCCTTTCCCTTTTTCTCAGTTTTGTCCTGATCCCTCTCCATCCACAACATCTGCCAAACAAATTCAATGAATACAAGCCTAAGAGAAACCACTACTAGTAGTACATGGGGTACTTGATCTCACACATACACTTTGATCACTATACAATCTAAGTAGAAGAAGAAATCCCCAAAATTGTGAGAGAAGGCTCCCTCTAGGCATACAACATTCTTAGCTTTGCAATTCTCAATTCTCAAAATTTTGATAATATCATGTGGTAGCCTAGGCAATGTGACTCCAAACATTAATAAGACCTTCATGATAAAATAATCAAAGAATTTATAGTAGTCAACATATCTTGACCCCTTATCCCAAATTTGGGTCCACCTCTGCACTGGCCATGCAACCTTATTCTTGGATCACAACTTGTGACTCTTAACTCATCATCCCAAACCACTCTATTCTAAAAAATAATTAAGTGGCACATTAGAGAATAGTGTTTGAAATCCAAATCTACCTTTCAATTGCTTGCTTTAATATGTCCCTCATGAATCTTATCTTGAATAATGGTAGAAAAATCATAAAGTTCATTGGTGGATTGATGTTGGATTTTCAAGGCTATCATCATGAAATCCATGGGCATAAAAGTTAACCTTCAATCCACACCTAAAACTTGGCACAATGCATAATATGTTTTGTTGAAATAATGCTCAAAACAATTCAGACTAAAAGGCTCCTTTTCAGACGACATAAGGTAATTTTGATCATTTTTGTACAATCTCTTCATGAAAAAGGGCAATACATTTTGCCTATATTTATCCCTTTTATTAAGGTATTCTCTTTTCAATCTTTCTCTGTCTATGCCCTTAAGGGCAATCCCATCCAAGCCAAAACATTCCATGATTGCCTTGTGAGACACATTGACTTAGATATAGCTAGTGGCAGTTCTCATAGTGAAACTCTATGGATGATACCCTTTACCAAGCTCTCTAATCAGCATGGGCTCAACAAACACAATGTGAACCACTAGTTTGCCCAAGTTCAGGTTTCAGGGGTTCGATACTGGGACTGGCTTGTCCCTATTCCCATAAAAGTAATAAAATATGTCCCAACGCCTTTCATGGTATAGGCATCCTTGCAGCCAACCTCCTTGTCACTGAATGTTGTTTTTCATGTTTCTTGCATGGTTGAGCCATGGAATAGCTTAGGGAGGTCTTGGTGGAGACTTCTAGTCTCCCTTGTTTGTCTTTGTGCCAACTCCTCCAATTTTTTCTCTACATCCCTCTACAATTATTTTGAAGTCATGGTTGGGATAAGAGGAGTGGTAGACCGTGCAGGTGGCTCTTGTTGAGCGGATGATAGTGCCTTCTTGGAAAGGGTGTGCTTGAGTTTTTTGGTGGCCCTAGAAGTAGCCTTCTTTGTAGGGGGCACCTTTTCCTTTTGTTCGTGAGGGGCCTCCTCTTGAGGGTCTAGTTCTTAGATAGGTGGGTTTGATCACTGGGATGGAGGGTTTTATGCAATGGGAGGAGCTTCAATAGATGATGTTTCTGCAGAGGTTTTGGGAGCGGCCTTTCTTCTCTTTTGGGTTGGCTTTCTAGTCTTTTGAACATGAGTTGGTTCCTCAAAAGGCTCTTTATCTAGGACTATGAGACTAGTCTTATTTGGTGCTATGTTTCTGTTGGCTTGAGAAAATTTTTCCTTTGGTGGGGAGTTGGATTATGCTTTTGTGGATGTCTGTGGGATGGCCTTGGGATTTGGCCCAATAGCAAGGGTATTTACCAATTCTGGCATGGGAGGAATCATATCAATTGGTATGGCATGAGTGGGGTGAACTCACAAAACTGGTTCCCACTTTTTGGTATGTCCTGACTTTTGCTGAAATCATACATTTTTTTTAAAATATAATGATTCAAGCTTTAAGAGGTCCCATTTGAAGTAATTAATTGAAGAGAGTTAAATCAAAGGCTCTTAGATCAAAATTTCTTGGATAGAACCTCTCTACTTCTAAATCATACTTGCAATGGAGTCTCCTTTGCATCTATCAAATGCTGATAAAAAACCAATTTTACATTAGCTTTTGGGGGGTCAAATTAATTCATTTAAATTTTTTTTAAAAAAAAGTATTTAGTCCTTATTATAAACTTTCCAAATATTATAACTTTTAATATATTTAATTTCATTAATATATTTTTATTTTATTTCTTATGAATGTAGGTTTTTCACCGAACATGAACTTCTTTGTTCAATGCATTGGGAAAAATAGTAAAAAAATTCAAAAAAATTCTGAAAAATATCTATGCACTAGGTATTGATGTTTTCTTTCTAACAAAAAAAAGAAAATTGAATTTTGATATATATAGAACAAGTTATGTGTTCAAACATACACCTATATCCAAATTATAATTAGTCGAACTTCAAAACTTAATAAAATAAAAAATATTCAACATATCACTATCAAACCAAGTGCATGCCCTGGGTTTTGATGTTACAAACTAAAATTCAAAAGAATTAAGTTTTTATCATTTATAGAAAAAAATTATGCATTTCGGGATACACATCACTCTTAAAAAATGTTGTTTGTTGTAAACAACTACTTTTTGAGGGAGATGGAAAAATCAATAAAATTTTATTCAAAGAAATTTGCAAAAAATATATTTAGAATCTACAAACAAGATGTTAAAAATCACTAGTTTATATCATCTTCAAATTCTTAATGGTTTAAAAGTTATAGGTGTTAGAAAGTGAAGGTTTTTTTAAAAATATTCGTCTAAGTGTCAAAGTTGGTCAAAAAGTGGGAACCAGTATTGTGAGTTCACCTAGTGATTTCTGTCATTGAGGAGCTTGTTCCTATCTCATGAACCTTTTCAACAGATGGGGTGGTGGAATTCTTGACTTGGGTGGCCATCTTAAGCTTCTAGGGGAGTGAAAAAACTAAGAACTAATGCAAACACACGCTTTTACTAGAGAAATAGGGAACAAATTAAAAACTTTTCACGTACACACTCAAACTAGCATACAAAATTCAAATGAATGGCACAAACTTCACTTACTGGTTTTCAGCAGAGTTCGTGTTGTTTGAAGAGTGCACTAGTTTGCTGCCTTTTTCTTCTTCGTTTCTCTGCAATAGCTCTGAAATCACTCTGGTCTCTTTTCAAATCAAAGGTGTGTAACAATGGCATTGAATTTTGCTTTTATGGCCCCTTCATGAATTGCCATTAATTCATTCGTGTATGACGAGGCTGGCCACTGGCCTTGAAATTTGAATTTCATTATTGATTCGTAGATGGACGGTTGAGATTGCACATTGATACACCTTGACTACTGACATGGCACCTACTATAACATCCTCAAACACCTTTGACTAATTTAGTTATAAAAAAACCCATATTCCTTTGCCTCTTGCTCATGCAGGATAACGAGAGGCTTGAAATTCTCCCTTTTAGTTATCCCGCATAGTTCTATGTGACCTCTTGTTACCCATGCGAGATAATCCTTCTTTTGTTTTCACCTTGTTTTCTTATCCCGCATAACATATTTTCTTTTGCTTTCATGTCCCTTATACACTTGTATCGTTTGCTCATATCACTAAGCGGGATAAGCTTGTTTCATCTTCTAAGGGCGCTTTCCTTATACCACACTAATGTATCTCAGTTTTCAATAGTCATGCGGGATAATCTCTTTCCTTAATAATAATACTTTTAGTTATCCCGCATGGTTGCACTTGGTTGCCTTTTAGGCCCGCGGGATAAGAATATTAACTCTTAACACCCACTGCATTATCCCGCACAATCCACATTTTTTTTTCTTATTTTATTTATTGTAGCCGCGCAACACTGTCATGCAGGATAAGAGACTTATTTTTATACCACATGCCCTTCTTATCCCACACATGTAACCCTTCAACTCCAAACTCACACATGATAAGCCTTGCCACTATTATCCTTCTTTTTTTGTTATCTCGCATGATGCTGGATGGTAACATGAAAATGTTGTGGGAATAATATTTTGTTTCTTATAGGCCTTTCCTTATCCCGCATGGGTAATCCCTCCTTTGTAAATGCAACGCGCGATAACACTTTATTTATAAAAGGCCTAAACCTTATCCTACATGGCATAATATTCAACATAATGACACCTGCGGGGTAAAAAGATTCAACACATCTTGCTTGGTTTTCTTATCCCATGTGGTAAGACACTAAGGCCAACATGTAAGTGAATCTTTTAAGCATGTGGAGATTTATGAAGGGGTAAAGTGGTTGTGACGCGGGGTATGACTAGGGTATTTTAAACTTGGAACTTAGGTGTTAGGGGTAAAATATGAAGCTTTGAAGTGGGTTATTAAAGTAACTGGTTTGATAGGGAAACCTAACATGCGGGGCTAGTAAACCTCTGACTTGGAACCCTTCTGATCATGACTTAAAACATGGACATTGACCATTGACAGACAACTGCAAAATAAAACAAAGCCCGAGGAATACAAAGATAACCTTAGCAAATGTGAAACCCCTCAAAAACCCTAAAACCCTAGGCTTTAAAACACAAGAAAAGTATCTGTAAAAGAGAAATTTTGACACCTCCAACAATTAATATGCAAGGGATATTCTCAAGTTGAAGGGATAGATTTTGAAGAAACTTTTAGTCCAGTTGCAAGGCTTGAAGCAATCATAATGTTTTTAGCATTTTCAGCATACAAGGGATATAATGTATACCAAATGGATGTAAAATTTTCCTTCTTAAATGGAAATATTGAAGAATAGGTGTACATAGAGCAACCTGAAGGGTTTTAGTTGCACGAAGATGAGAAATCTGTTTGTAGGTTGAGAAAAGTATTATATGGGTTAAAACATGCACCAAGGGCATGGTATTCTAGGTTGGACAAATACTTACATCGACAAGGATTCAAAAAGGGGAGTGATGATAGCAACTTATACATCAAAATAGAAGGTAATCATAAGATCATAGTTGTGGTGTATGTAGATGACATTATATTTGGAAGTAAAAAGGATATCCTATGCAAGGAGTTTGCAGATCAGATGTAGTTTGAGTTTGAAATGTCTTTGCTTGGTGAGTTGTTATATTTTCTTGGTTTGCAAATTTGATAAAGGTATATTTATATCACAAACCAAGTATGCCAAAGATATGTTGAAGAAGTTTTAGATGGAGGACAACAAACCGGTTAGTACCCCCATGGTGACAGGATGCAAATTAAGTAAAGATCACGAGTCACCTAGTGTAGATCAGACCTTGTATAGATCAATGATTGAAAGTCTATTGTACCTATCTGCCTCAAGGCCAAACATAGTTCAAGCAATGTGCATGGTTGCAAGATTCCAAGAAGCTCCTAAGCAATCACATGTCAATGCAATGAGGAGAATATTCAAGTATCTGCAGGGAACACACAATTTTGGCTCATGGTATCCAAAGAAAGGAGATTTCATTTTAGAAGCCTATACTGATATTGATTGGGCAAGATGTGTAGATGATAGGAAGAGCACCAATGGTGGAGCCTATTGACATTTGCATGAAGATTGCATTAATGATATGTGTGATGCTAAAGATGTGGTAAATAAAAAGGCATACACATATAATGAGACAATAAAACATAAATGAAAAGCTTAATTGAAAACTAGATTAAAAATGCAAACCATAAGCCTTCCTTGAAATGTCCCATTTTCCTCTATTCTTGAAGACCTTGAAGGTGTTGGATTGATTGGCTCTCAATGGAGTAATGACCTCCAAAGTGGCAACTCAAGAGTTGAGTAGCTACTTGATCATGATTGATTATGCAAATGATATAAAATACAATGCTGTGATTAATCCAAAATGCTAATTACTAGATGATTGAAATGAAAATGCCTATAGTAATGATGCTAAAACTATGAATGCAAGGGATCCTTATTGCTCCAAAATGAGGGATATTTATAGGAATTCCAATGCCAAAGATGAGGTGGCAAGAATCAATGATCCAGATCTGATTTGAAGATATCAAGGGCCAAGATTGAGGAAGTTGGAGAAGAGGTTGGAGGAAGGGACACTTGTCATCTCTGTGGTGACAAGTGTCAAGGAGCCTTGCTCATGAGAGGGCAAGTGTCCAAGGAAGGAGACATGCGGAAAAAGTTCCATGTGTCTCAAGGGAAGAATATCCACTCCATAGGAGGTTAGGATAAGGAGTTTAGGATGTGCAAGATAGGATAGGGCTAGTTAAACCCACGATTAGGTGGAATGGGTTAGGTTAGGGGATAGTTAGGTTAGGTGGTTAAAAGTTAGGAGCCATGTACTCATTTGAATTTAGAAATTGAAATAATTGGAAAATGATAATTAATCTCAACAAACTTGAGTTTGTTAATCTTAATTAGGGATTAGAAGAATTGATTTATATGGGGGGGAATTAATTAATTTAGAAATAATTAATCAAAGGGGGATATGAAATGAACTATATAAATAAATCATGTAGATCTATTTACTAGTAGATGAATAGAGAAATTAATTAAATTGCTTGTGAATTCAATTAATTGGGAAGGGGAATTAATCAAATAATTGTGTATTTAATTAACTATCTTCAAACCATTTTTAGGTGTATACATTTTGCCCCTCTTTGAAGCAATGTGTGACAACGCATTGGTTCAAAGAAAACTTGATTGATGATGTTGCTGATATTGATTTTGATAGGATGCAGATTTGATCTTGATTTGATACGGATTTGGTTTCGATATGATATTGATTTGATTTTGAGATGATAAATCTCAATATGATGCGGATTTGATGCGGTTTCGATCTTTGAGATGATAAATATCAATATGATGCCCCAGACGCTGACTGATAGATATTGATGCGAGGATGCCCCCTCGGAAGATGAATCAGATAATTTTTGAATGTTTTTGAATTTTTCGCGATTTTTTTTTTTAATTTTTGAAATTTTTTACGATTTTAAATGATTTTCCGATTTTTAGAGATTTTCAGAGTCGATCCGATTCATTTCCCGATACAAAAAATTGAAAACGTTGCCCTGCCAGGTTGATTAGTTGATTAGATGATTAAAAATTAGTGGAATAAAAATTCCACTTAAATGTCCCATTGTGAGTTGAAAAAGGTGAATTCTTGTTACCACTCTTCATTTGTGCACTTCAGTTGTTTGAGAAAATTGCTCTGGAGGAAGGAATGGTGACCCCGTACCACCAACATAGGTTCGAGCAAGTTTGGCGATATGAGGGTCCTCCGGCATATGGTCCACCGGTACGTACTTCAAGAAAACCCAACTTTGTTAATTTTTAGTTGATTTTTGAAAAAATTAGTTGTTTGCATAAAAAAAAAAATTAGTGTTTTCGCCAGATGGGTTGGGTAAAATTTTTCATTTTTGAGATGGGTTTTTCGATTTACGAAATGGGTTCGTAGGATTTTTTGAAAATTTTCATCGTGCATCCCAAAACAAATTTATTATGCATGCATTTAAAAAAAAAAAAAAAACAATTTTTGGATTAAAAATGTCGTGTTTTTTTGGGGGGTGGTGGGGGGGAGAGCCCAACTTAGATTTTTTTTTTTTTGGTTTTGTGATTTTTCGATTCTTTTTGTTTTTGGTTTTGTGATTTTTCGATTTTGGATGATTTTTTGATAATTTCGTGATTTTTGGAATTTATTTAATGATTTGTTTTTTGATTATTTGATGATTTTTGTGAGAATTTTAGCGTTTTTTCGATTTGGGTGACTTTGAGAAAATGATTTGATTTGCCGATTTTTTTTTGATGAATTGATTTGATAAAGAGGTTGGGTTTGCTGTCAATTTGATTTGATTTTTTATTTTGATAGGGTAAGATTTGATTAGCTATCTAATTGATAAAATTAGATGCTCTTGATTGATAAATTTGATGATCAGTTCTGATTATCTCGATGTACACGCGAGATGAGATAGGATTGATAATGACCTCATGATAGATGAACGTCATTGATAGGGGCCCAATGAGATCTGATAAAAATCTTAATTGAACAAGATAGACCGATAAATAGATAAATCAAGAAACTGATATGATGAAATGATTTGATTGCAGGAGAACTTTACTGTTCTCCAGTCTCGGGAGTGCTTCCCGAAGACATAGATGCTGACACCACACTTTAGCCAGGTGGAGCGAGACCACATTGGCAGGTGTGGTTTATCTTCCCTTCTCGACATGCCTCGGCCCTTGATAAACTGGGGATTATTGACAGCCTTAGCAAAGTGTTGGCATAGCGAGCACAACACTTTTCATTTGTCAATGGGCGAGATGACGGTGACACTTGAGAATGTCTACCGGATATTGCGCATCCCTGTGATGGGCGAGCTAGTGTATTATGATCTCAGCGAGCGGGGTGGGACTAATGCACTTTGTTGAGTGTTCGAGGATGATGAGATAGGCGGATATGACATTGCGTGGCAGGAGATGTTAGAGCTAGGTTATGCCACATTACCCACTATTCTCGTCGGATTCATTGGAGGTTTCCTTTGTCCTGATCATAGGTCAAAGGGATTATCTGTTGGATGGGGTCATCTTCTTGAGCAGATGGTGACACAAGGGACCCAATTTGCATGGGGGTCATGCATGCTGGCGCACTTGTATCATGACCTGCACCGAGTTGTGTACCAGAGATCGACTGCATTATCAACAAGGGTGACCGTGCTTCAGATATGGG
Source organism: Cryptomeria japonica (assembly GCF_030272615.1). Classification (NCBI taxonomy): domain Eukaryota; kingdom Viridiplantae; phylum Streptophyta; class Pinopsida; order Cupressales; family Cupressaceae; genus Cryptomeria; species Cryptomeria japonica. The sequence goes on from NC_081410.1 coordinate 141,974,661, forward strand.
CTTGGGAGCACGTGCCTATCACATGACCATTAACTGATAGAGATAGACCTGTAGGCAGACCTTATGTTGATGGGTATCCAGGTATCATTGTCCAGCGAAAGCTGGGCAAATTGGAGTACTGGCGACGAACCTTGGATGATTTGGATACCATACAGGGATTGTGATATTTGGCTCGAGGATGCAGTAGAGATGTTGTATGTATTCATGACGTGATATCTGATTGGATCGACACCCTATGTCATCAAGCGATTCTTTTGTATGAGGGTGTTGAGACAGTATGGCAGGATATAGGGGATACCACAGGGTACAACTCATTATGCTCACAAGAGACTGGATGTGGCTACTTGGGGGCCTTCTATTTCATATGACCAGGCATGTGCAGAGTATCGATCATTGGGCCCATTGGATTGGGATTATCTTCCAGGTGTGATGGATAGTGGGATTACAAATGAGTACGTCATGAATTGTACTGTACACAGGTTTCCGAGGTTGACACGTCTGGGTGAGCCAAAGCCAATTTTAGATGAGGATGATGAGAGGCTATGACGCAAAGCTCCTAGATAATGGAGGGATGGTGGGGGAGGAGGAGGTGGAGGCGGAGATGGAGAAGGATACATAGGAGATGTAGGAGATCATGGTGCTGGAGATGATGATGGGGGAGATGGTCGAGTAGTGGCAGTGGTAGTGGTAGGTCCGCCAGGAGCTAACAGTTCTAGATCTCCTAGAGATGTATATATAGATTGGATGGCCTGGGTGGTCAGACGGAGGAGATCAGGTCCAGGGGATCAGGGGCATCAGGTCCCAGAGCAAGAATTTTCCTAGGTTGAGCAGGTACCTATGACAGTATCACAGGTTGAGCAGCCATAGGCAGAGGTACCTCGATGGATCTTCATTAGGATGTCGTCTCATCACCAGCAGGCTCAAATTACAGACTTACAGGCTCAGGTTCAGTAGCTAGAGAGTCGACTAGTAGAGAGGGACTCTCAGATGTCCTAGCTAGAGGCTAAGATGGCTTCTCTCATAGTCGAGAGAGATACAACTAGGGATAGGTGTCAGCAGGCCGAGTCACAGGTACAATTATCAGGAGAGTCTATTTTAGGGAAGACTACCTTGAAGATGATGTGTCAGGGGATCCGAGAGGCTGAGTATTATAGGACCTTATACTTTACTATTGTTCCTGCTAATTGGAGGGCTCCAAGATTTTCACGGCTGAGCAGGAGATCAGGATAGAGCCAGACTGAGAGTCGAGGAGTGACAGAGCCACTTCAGAGAGATCCCCCAGATGGGGACCCAGGTACAGGGGTGCCAATTGGTGTTACTATACCTGCCGCATCATAACAATGCTCTGCTCCGCGTCCTAGTGGTCACACTGATATGGGACATTGATCCATTCATGTACACACCTTTTTCTGATGAGATATTGATGATTCCTGTGATGTATATTTGTGATGTATCTCATATATTTTGTGATATCATTGTACCTTGGACATTGATCTTGTTTTGATGATATGATATGCAGTTGATCCTATTCACTCTACATGACCTATGAGATGATGGATGCATTCTATTTGATATATGATTATGTTGTGCAGTTACTTCCATTATGTATGCTTTATTTTCTATATGCTTATGGATTCTAGATTATGGATATACGATGATGTAGTATTTACATGATGTTATGCAAATGTGAATATGTATGGTGATGCTTATAAGTTCTATGTGATGTATGTGCAATGTAATGCTTTCTATATTTATGATGTTTTTCTAATTTTCTTATGCATGTTAATATGAGATAGATGCAATGCAATGGTGCTACTTTATATGATTTGAGATTAGAAAACAAGTAGTATTAACCATTCCTATATGCAAGTCCGAAATGTCTTCCATGATACTCCGATGATCATGTCCTGAGACAAATTTGCACATATTAACGATTAATTTACAGATAGTAGACAAGAAAAATATCATGTTCCTTCCTTGTTCCTCTAGTCAAAGACATCCTGGAGTTACTCAAAAATCATGATAGCAAAAATCAAAATAAAATAGTTGAACCATTATTGTCAAAGTGTTAAAATCATGAGTCAAGATATATCATTCATTGATATGTGTTTTGTCATGTTTAGATTGATATGTGATAGTTAATGGTTGATATTGTGATCTTATGTTCAACGTTCGATGTGTCTCAGTTTTTTTTTTTTTTTTTGCTTGATAAGTGTTTTCTAACTATTCTTCTACCTATTTGATTAAGTCAAAATGATCAAAACTTTTTGCCCCCAGCTAGGTTCAGGATTTTGCCCCCAGTCTAGAAACAAACCTTATTATGATATATACAATGATCCAAACCATGATGAGAAATCACCTGGGATGCCTACATATGTACAAAGGCTTTATGATGGATATGAACAACGCTGATGGAAAAGAATACAAACGGAAGGATGCATGACCCAATAGATGGAAGAGATAGCTGACAAATAGCACCGGTTTGACAGGTTTTCACCATCTATTTTTATTGCACTTTTTCTCATATTTGATTTTTGATTTTTTTATTGTTTTTCACTGTTTTTGTTGTATACACCTAAAAATGGTTTGAAGATAGTTAATTAAATATGCAGTTATTTGATTAATTCCCCTTCCCAATTAATTGAATTCACAAGCAATTTAATTAATTTCTCTATTCATCTACTAAGTAAATAAATCTAAATGATTTATTTACATAGTTCATCTCATATCCCCCTTAAATTAATTAATTCTAAATTAATTAATGTCTCCCCATATTAATCAATTCTTCTAATCCCTAATTAAGATTAACAAACTCAAGTCTGTTGAGATTAATTGTCATTTTCCAATTATTTGAATTTCTAAATTCAAATGAGCACATGGCTCCTAACTTTAACCACCTAACCTAACCATCCCCTAACTTAACCCATTCAATCTAATCTTGGGTCTAACTAACGCTATCTTATCTTGCACATTCTAACCTCCTTATCCTAACCTCCCATGGTGTGGATATTCTCTCCTTGAGACACATGGCACTTTTGCCACATGTCTCCTCCCTTTGACACTTGCCCTCTCATGAGCAAGGCTTCTTAACACTTGTCACCACAGAGATGACAAGTGTCCCTTCCTTCAACCTCTTCTCCAACTTCCTCAATCTTGGCCCTTGATATCTTCAGATCAAATCTAGATCATCAATTCCTACCACCTCAGCTTTGGACTTGGAATTCCTATAAATATCCTCCATTTTGGAGCAATATGAATCCCATCTCATATCAATTTAGGCATCATTACTATAGGCAATTTGCATTTCAATTATCTAGTAATTAACTTTGGATTTATCATAGCATGTTAATCTAGTTTCTTAAATCATGCATTTCATATCATCTCCATGGTCAATCATGATCAAATAGCTACTCAACTCTTGAGTTGTCACTTTGGAGGTCATTGCTCTGTTGAGAGCCCATCAATCCAACACCTTCAAGGTCCTCAATAATAGAGGAAAATGGGACATTTCAAGGAAGGCTTATGGTTTGCATCTTTGATTTAGTTTTGAAATTAAGATTTTCAATTATATTATATTGTCTCATTATATGTGTATGCCTTCTTACTAACAACATTTTTAGCATCACATTAATTGGCGCCCACTGTGGGGCCTAGCCCCTTTGATCTTTAACAAGTTTGCTTGCAAGAAATTTCATTGACAGGTTCATTAGCTCTTTCAGAGTTCAGATTGGCTCTCTTGGGTTCCTGAATTGTGTTCTTGGTCTCTATTGTGGCGTTTCGACACCTCAAATGGCGTTTATGGGAGATTCCTCAACTCTATTTTTATGCTTTTCTGTACTTTAGCGCTTTCAGTCCGTACTTTAGCATTTTTGGTATGTATGGTGGCATTTTTGGCAAATTTGTCAGTGTTTTCAGTCTGTTTAACAGTGTTTCTAGTGTGCAGGACAATGTTTCTAGTGTGCAGAATAGCATTTCTGGTGTGCAAGACAGCGTTTCTGGTGTGCAGAGCAGCATTCTTGGCATATATGATGGCATTCTTGGTCAATTTGATGGCGTTTTCAGATTTTTATTAATTTTGCAAATATTGTATGTTGCATTCCTCATTTCTGCTTCTGGATTGTCATTTTCTCGAACCTAATTTGCAGATTGTTGGTTTTGCAGGTACTTATTTCACTGTGAAAGACCAGAGTTATAAACGATTTCGCCGCCAAAGAATACAATATAAACTACTAACTTTGTTTGCAGCCACGAGATTTTACACTTATATTTGTTAAATTAGGCATATAGACTAATTACAATGGAAATGAAAAAACATGTCTTATGTGTCTTGATGATAGGCGAGTATGCTCTCACCTTTCTTAGGTGATCAGAAAGCTAGACTCATCCTTTGCTTTCAATAGTGCATATCTTTAGCGGGCCTGTCATAGTGGGAAAAAGTAATCACCCTGTGAGAATGACCCAAGTGATATAGCTGGACCCGAGCATTCCAACTCACTATAATAAATAGGTCTCTGATGATTAAAGTCTCAGAGGATGGGATTATTTGAGTTTTCTCTTTGAGATCTCTCATATCGGGCATTTTGTAGGGCCTTGCGGTCTCAATCACGTTTACGTGACTACAACTTGTTTCGGTACCTTGTCGGGCTATAGGCCTCAATCATGCTTGCATGACTTCAAGGGGTAATTTCAAATGGAATTCCTAACTAAGAACTATAAAAATAGAAGCTACCTAATTCACCTCCGAAAGGGTGATAATCTTTGTGCAAAAGAGATAGTAACTCTCCCAAGACACTTGCCATATCGTGCCCCCATTAGCGTTTGGAGTCGGATAATATGACGTTGAGAATCTATTGCGTGATGCTCAGTGGCCGTATTCTGATTAGCTATTGGTTGTGTACCTAAGTCAGCAAGCAAAGGTTTTCATTCTCAGCCAATCTCCTTAGGATAGACTGATTGATGTGTTTTTAATTGTTAAAAACCTTTGGGACAAAAATACAATCTAATTTTTGTGTTTATAAGTCAAGTCAAGATCTCATCCATTGAAATACAACAAAAATTGCAAATTCAAACCTCAAATTGTCAAATTTACAAGTTTCACAGCAGATTAGCTCTTTCAGTCCAAATGGTCACACATACGGTTCAAATAGTTGCACATACAGTCCAAACGGTCTCACATATGGTTCAAACAGTCACACCTACGGTCCAAATAGTCGCACCTACAAATTAGCTCTTACGGTTCATAAAGTTGAACATACAATCCAAACAGTCGCACCTACGGTCCAAACAGTTGCATTTTCAGTCCAAACATCATCTCTCTTGGTGTGAATGTCAACGTTCTCATTTTTCAACATTAACTCTCCAAGGTTGAGCACATTAGAGATTCTGGTCTAAACAACAGAATTCCTGGTCTAAACAGCAGAATTCTTGGTCTAAACGTTAGCTCTTATGGTCTAAATGTCAGCTCTCTTGGTCTAAACATCAACTCTTTTGGGTTGAATGTCAAATTGCTCATGTTTCAATGCTAGATCTTCTAGTATGCACTTGTTAGGTCTAAATATCCATTCTCTGAGTCTGAAAATCACAAAGTTGGGTCAAAATTGCAATCTCCTAGGTTCAACCACTTAATTTCCTAAGTTTACACATCATTATTTGAACTTTAGAGTCACTATATTGCAGAATAGCATTCTGAGTCCTTCTGTCAGCGTTTATGGTTTGTCTGTTAGCGTTTCTGGTCCATATAGCAGCGTTTCTAGTCCAAACAACAACGTTTCTGGTCCTTCTGTCAGTGTTTCTAGTCTGTCTATCAGTGTTTCTGGTCCATATAGCAACGTTTCTGGTCCAAATAGCAGCGTTCTTGGTCATTTTGTCAGTGTTTCTGGTAAACTGCATCAAAATCAGAAAACAAAAACAACCCATTTCTCAAACAGTCAAACATAGAGCGTAGGTCATATTGTTGGGTCATTCAATCAGGTTATCTTCACACAAGACTCAAGAACAAGACACACAAAAGTCTCAAGTATTCACCTCAAACAAGTTAAAGATCAAACACCTTAAAGTGCAACATCACATTATCTTTGATAAACTGATCGTTTTAACATAGTTTCTCATCAGGATCTATCGTCCTTTAATCACAAAACTACAACGCTTGATCAGAATAACCCCGTTCTTTATCATAGGATATATCATTCCTATTTGAACTTGGTCATATCAAAAATCACATAATTTGCACTCCAAAACTAAGTTCGAAAAACTTGCAAACAAGAAAATACTTTAAAAAATCATTTCCTCAACAATTGATCACTTATTGTGGCACATTAAGCAAGATTTTATCACAAAAACATTCAAAACATAATGCCCATTTTAATTACAACGTAGAGACATAAGATCATTGAAACATTGGAAATACCTGAAGATCATAGAAACATGGCATACCAAAGCAAAAGACAAGAACACATAACAAGCCAACATATTGGAGAAATCAAACAAGTCCAGAATCAAAATCCAACCATGTCAAAACTTAACAGGGATTCAAATACATATCCAAAGAAAGGTGGCTCTTTTATGCAACTATTAAAAAGATCCTTAAAAGATTTGGATGAGAAAGATCACAATCATGCACCTATATCTAGTAATGGTTCATTCCCCCATAAGCAAATTAACTCTCCAAAGGCATCTATTCTTACACTTCTTAAAAAAGTGCAAAAACCTTCCATAACATCCTCACCAAACAATACACCCGAAGATGATGTTCCCCAAGGGATATCCACAATGGCCATCAAACCTATTTCAGAGGATCCTATTCAAAACCCATCTACTTCATATCCAAGCATTGATTCCTTGTAACATCCCCATAGTGCTTCCTTGCAAATTGAAGTCCTCATTCATAAAACGCTCGTTAAACGTGTCCTAATAGATGGGGGAGCTAGCTTGAACATTTGCTCTTTGAGTCTTGTCCATGCTCTGGGTTATTCAGAAGATGCAATTGATTCCCTGAAAAAGATAAAAATCAAAGCATATGGTGAAGAAGAACATTCATCTAAAGGAATGGTGATATTACCCATCACAGTGGGACCTTTGCAGAAGGACATAGCATGCCAAGTTCTAGACTTGGACCTACCATACAATATACTCTTGGGGAGACCATGGATTCAGGACATACAGGCTATTCCATCAACATGTCATCAATGCTTAAAGTTTCCATACAATGAACAGGAAATCACAATATCAGCAGACTCAAATCCATTGCAGTGTTATAATAATATGAAATTGGCTCAAGAGGTCATTGTTTCACATAACAGAGAGGTAGCAGCTTCAAGCACACAATCCAAGGAACAATCATTTACATCAATTTTGTCAAACATGGAAGAACAAATGCAGCTAAAAGATCAAGGGAACAGAGAACATTTATTATCATGGAACAACAAACAAGAGCAACTTCAAATTGAAAGGGAAGAAGAAGCAGATATAGTAGTCGATGTAGTTCATACGTATGCAGAACAAACATTAGGAACTAGCCTACTTGAATTAGAATCGCATTCGACTAACATGGACTTAACCGAGGACGATCAATATTTTCTTGCGCAAGGTCATTCTGATGAGAGTACCATTCTAGACATGGAAATACATACTGAAAGCTCTGACATCTCTATCATGACTCCTAATATCTTTGAAATTAATCAACCTGAATATCCTTTATCCTTAAGCTATTCTGAACCTATGGACTAGGAAAATGAAGGACATACTGACATTGATACCTTACCTAATGACCATGCCATATCCTTATATCTTAATGAAATCAAACCTGCAACAACTTTCACCAGGGATTCCGCTAACGTATCTTCAAGTCAAATGGATGTCAAATCTCCTAGTCGCAAAATTGAAAATCAAGAAAACAATATCAGGTCTAATGTTGAAAACCATTTATTGACAACATTAGACCACGAAAAAGTAAAAACAAAGGACGCATCTAACAGTGAAAACCTCCTTGAGGCACCAAAAGATGGGAGATTTGACACCTTACCTGAATTTTATCAAGAGAAGTTATCAATTCTAATAAAACCGACATATACGGTAATCATTGGCACAACTGATCTATATCTAGCAACTTCTCTATCAGAACTAGCAAGGCAAAATTATTTGGAACCCTTCAAAAGATGGCAAATCAATTTTACTTGGTCATATGCAGACATTCCAGGGTTCGATCTAGATCTTATAATACATCACCCGAATATTAGTCCAGGAGAAAACATCAATAATGGAACACAACATAAATCAGGAGCAGACATTCTATTTATCAAAATGGCTACAGAATGGAACATTAAACAACTTCAAGTCTTTGGAGACTCTCAGCTTGTCATTAATCAAATCAATGATGACTATCAAACAAAAGATGAAAAATTGATGCCTTACAAAAAGATGGTGGATGACTTCAAGAAATATTTTGTTGAAATAAATTTTGAGCAGATTCCCAAAAATGATAACAAAGCAGCAGATGCCATGGCAACACTTGCTTCTTTATTACAAACATAGGAAAATCAAGAGCGTTATGAATTCTTGGTTGAAGAGTTGTCATACCCTTCTCATAATTGTCCGGATTCCCAAACCATCTACCAACTTATTGGACATAATAATTCTTCCCACCATGGAAAAACTTACACATACCTGAAAGATAACACCTTATCTCCTGACCTATCAAAGAACCAAAAGAGAAACTTTATTCACCAATCCTCCCATTATACTCTCGTCGTGGATACCCTATTTAAACGAGGTCTAGACGATACTCTCTTAAGATGCCTCGAACAAGAAGAATCTGAGAAGGCCTTAAATGAAGTCCATAACGACATTTGTGGCACTTATTCAAGTGGTCTTACCCTTTCGAAAAAAATCATACGCTTGGGCTATTATTGGCCAACTATGGAATGAGATTCTTTTCAAATAGCTAGAACATGCAAACAATGTCAGATCCATGGAAATTTGATCCATGCACCAACACAAGAACTTCATGCTTTAGCAACATCTTGGCCTTTCTGCCAATGGGGACTTGATCTAGTACTAAAGGAAAATCCACGAAATCAGTTAGATCGAGAAAAGAAGGGAAAATTTGAACCAAACTGGTTAGGTCCATTTGTGGTCACAACAATATTTGGGTCAGGAGCATATCAGCTATCAACACAAGATGGAGATCAGCTCGAGGAACCCATCAATAGCATGCATCTGAAGAAGTTTTATGTCTGAAAAATCCAAAAACAGTGAAAAAACCAGAAAATCCAAAAACAGTGAAAAAGATAGAAAATCCAAAAATAGTGAAAAAGCTAAAAAATCTAAAAATAGTGAAAAAGCTAGAAAAATCCAAAAACAGTGAAAAAGCTAGAAATTCCAAAAACAGTAAAAAAGCAGAAAATCCAGAAATAGTGAAAAAGCAGAAAATCCAAAAACAGTGAAAAAGCAGAAAATCCAAAAACAGTGAAAAAGCAAAAACACACAAAAAAAAATCAAATATGAGAAAAAGTGCAATAAAAACAGATGGTGAAAACCTGGCAAACAGGCGCTATTTGTCAGCTAGCTCTGCCATCTATTGGTTCACACTTTCTTTCGCTTGCATTCTTTTCCGTCAGCGCTGTTCATATTCATCATGAAGCCTTTGTACATATGCAGGCATCCCAGGTGATTTCTCCTCATGGTTTGGATCATTGACTATATCATAATAAGGTTTGTTTCTAGGCTGGGGGCAAAATCCTGAACTTGGTTGGGGGCAAAAAGTTTTGATCATTTTAAGCTTAATCAAACAGGTAGAACAATAGTCAGACAATGCTTGTCAAGCGAAAAATTGAGATACATCCAACATTGAACATAAGATCACATTGTCAACCATTAACTATCACATATCAATCTAAACATGACAAAACACATATCAATGGATGATATATCTTGACTCATGATTTTAACACTTTGGCAATAATGGTTCAACTATTTTATTTGGATTTTCGCTATCATGATTTTTGAGTAACTCCAGGACGTCTTTGACTAGAGGAACGAGGAAGGAACATGATATTTTTCTTGTCTATTGTCTATAAATTAATCATTGATATGTGCAAAGTTGTCTAAGGAAATGATCATCAGAGTATCATCGAAGACATTTCGAACTTGCATATAGAAATGGTTCATACTGCCTGTTTTACGCAAGCAACACTCTGGTCATCTTGGTTCAATTATACCTCGATGCTTGTGCTAACTTGCAATATCAAAACCTAGGAAAGTAGTGCTCAGGTCATCATGGTTCAATTATACCATTGATGTTTGCACTCACTTCCCACATTTTAAAGGCTCAATGATGAAACATAGTAATGACTCCATGACCGTCCGATCACTGCATTTCATTCGCATCTACATTTGTATTTTAAAGTAGATTTGCATTTCATTTTGCATGGGATCACAATGCTCATCTTTTCCAAGTCCAAATCAAATCAACTCATCAAAATCAAAAAATCAAAAAACAAAAAATCATCAAAATCGAAAAATAAAAAATCATCAAAATCAAATCAAAAATAAAAAATCATCAAAAATCGAAAAAAATAAATCAAAATCATCAAAATCGTTAAAAATCGAAAAAAAAAAATAAAAAAAAATAAAATCGAAAAATAAAAATAAAAATAAAAAATCATCAAAATCATTAAAAATCGAAAAATAAAATAAAAAATCAAAATCGAAAAATCGAAAAATAAAAAAAAAACTCAAAATAAAAATAAATAAATAAACAAATTTTTTACCCCCCGGTTGGCGCCCAAGGCGCCACCCGCAGCGCCTGCAGTGACACCGACGACGCTGCCCGCAACGCCAAAGGCACTCGCAGCGGGGCTCTGCCTTTCCCTCTCCCGCCCAAATTTTTTTTAAATTCCAAAAAAAAAATAAAAAATTTAATGTATTTTTTTTTTTAGCAAAAAAAAAACAATGCATGCAAATTTTTTTTTGAGATGCGAATAGAATTTTTTTTTTAAAATCTGAAAAACCCATTTCACTAATCAAAAAACCCATCTCAAAAATGCAATTTTCTCCCCAACCCATCCGGCGAAAACACTAATAAAATTTTTTGGGAGGCGTATAGAATTTTTTTTAAATCTGAAAAAACCTAATGCGAATCTTATGCTACCCCCTCAAATGAACCCACATCAACATATATGTATCTTCCTGCAACATGATATTAACAAACTGTTAGTTCTTTATCCAATCAATCTTATCAATTCTATCAATCCATCTCATATGATCCTTTCTATCATGTCTTATACATGATGAATCCTTCCTGGAACTTGACGTTTTGATTAAGTCTTATACAGGATATATCGTTCCTGAAACCGAACGCTTTGATCATCTTTGTCTTATACAGGAGGTGCCATTCCTGAAACCAGACTTGATCTCGATCTCATCAATCCTATCAATTCAATCAAACTCTATCAATCATCACATCAGGAACCACATCAAAGTGATCGAAGAACTTGCAATTTCATCAACCACAGTTGCAGGAATCATCCATTAGTTTATCGGGACATCAATTTCGCAAAGATCCAAAAACTCCAAAGGTCAATTATCTCAATTTATCTCCCGAGGGGGCATCATCGTACTGCATATCTATCAATCAACGTCTGGGGCATCATATCGAGGTTTATCATCTCAAACATCAAATCCGCATCATATCGACATCATATCATCTCCAACATCGAATCCACATCATATCAAGATTTATCATCTCCAAATCAAATTAGTATCATATCGAAACCAAATCCGCATCAAATCAAGATCAAATCTACATCCAATCAATATCAACAACATCATCAATCGAGTTTTCTTTGAACCAACGCGTCGTCACACATCTCTTCAAAGAGGGGCAAAATGTATACACCTAAAAATGGTCTGAAGATAGTTAATTAAATACACAGTTATTTGATTAATTCCCTTCCCAATTAATTGAATTCACAAGCAATTTAATTAATTTCTCTATTCATCTACTAAGTAAATAAATCTAAATGATTTATTTACATAGTTCATCTCATATCCCCCTTAGATTAATTAATTCTAAATTAATTAATGTCTCCCCATATTAATCAATTCTTCTAATCCCTAATTAAGATTAACAAACTCAAGTTTGTTGAGATTAATTGTCATTTTCCAATTATTTGAATTTCTAAATTCAAATGAGCACATGGCTCCTAACTTTAACCATCTAACCTAACCATCCCCTAACTTAACCCATTCAATCTAATCTTGGGTCTAACTAACCCTATCCTATCTTGCACATTCTAACCTCCTTATCCTAACCTCCCATGGTGTGGATATTCTCTCCTTGAGACACATGGCACTTTTGCCACATGTCTCCTCCCTTGGACACTTGCCCTCTCATGAGCAAGGCTCCTTGACACTTGTCACCACAGAGATGACAAGTGTCCCTTCCTTCAACCTCTTCTCCAACTTCCTCAATCTTGGCCCTTGATATCTTCAGATCAAATCTAGATTGTCGATTCCTACCACCTTAGCTTTGGCCTTGGAATTCCTATAAATATCCCCCATTTTGGAGAAATATGGATCCCATCTCATATCAATTTAGGCATCATTATTATAGGCAATTTTCATTTCAATTATCTAGTAATTAGCTTTGGATTTATCATAAGATGTTAATCTAGTTTATTAAATCATGTATTTCATATCATCTCCATAGTCAATCATGATCAAATAGCTACTCAACTCTTGAGTTGTCACTTTGGAGGTCATTGCTCCACTGAGAGCCCGTCAATTCAACACCTTCAAGGTCCTCAAGAATAGAGGAAAATGGGACATTTCAAGGAAGGCTTATGGTTTGCATCTTTGATTTAGTTTTGAAATTAAGCTTTTCAATTATATTATATTGTCTCATTATATGTGTATGCCTTCTTACTAACAACATTCTTAGCATCACATTTGTATTTTCTGTTTTTTCACTGTTTTTGGATTTTCCTGCTTTTTCACTGTTTTTGAATTTTTTATCTTTTTCACTGTTTTTGGATTTTCTGCTTTTTCACTATTTTTGGATTTTCTATTTTTTTATTGTTTTGGGATTTTTCCTTTTTCAGACATAAAACTACTTCAGATCCATGCTATTGATGGGTTCCTCGAGCTGATGCCCATCCTGTGTTGATAGTTGATATGCTGCTGACCCAAATACTGTTGTGACCATAAACAGACCTAACCAGTTTGGTTCAAACTTTCCTTTCTTTTCTCAATCTGACTGGTTTTGTGGATTTTCCTTTAGTACTAGTTCCCCAACTTGAAAGACTCGTGGTTTGACCTTGTGATTATAACTTTGACACATTCTTTGTTGATATACCTTTAAATGATCAAAGGCATTTTGTCTTCGTTCATGGATCAATTCTAACTCTTGCAATCTAGATACTCGTTGTTCTTCATCTGGGATAAGACCTTTTAATGATACTCGTAGAGAAGGTATCTCTACTTCTATTGGCAGTATTGCTTCTAATCCATAAACAAGAGAGAAAGGTGTGGCACCTGTTGGTGTGTGGATACTAGTACGGTAGGCCCATAGAGCAGGGTTCAATTGAATATGCCAATATCTTCCAGCATCATTCACTGTCTTTTTGAGGATTTTCAAAATAGTTTTGTTTGATGCTTCTGCTTGCCCATTCCCTTGTGGATAGTAGGGTGTGGAAAATCTGTGTTGGATCTTCAATTTATCACATAGTTCTTGGACATCCTGATTCTTGAACGGTCATCCATTATCAGTGATAATGGTCATGGGTATTCCATAGCGACAGATGATGTTGCTCAAGATAAATGCAACAATTTGTTTTCCTATGATATTTGTGAGATGTACTACCTCAATCCATTTTGTGAAATATTCTGTAACGACAAGGACGAATTTGTGACCATTAGATGAAGAAGGATTTATCTTTCCTACTAGATCAAGACCCCATTGATAAAAAGGCCAAGATATTTCCAAAGCATGAAGTTCTTGTGTTGGTGCATGAATTAAATTCCCATAGATCTAACATTGTTTGCATGTTATAGCTATCTGAAAAGAATCTCATTCCATAGTTGGCCAATAATAGCCCAAGCGTATGAGTTTTTTTTGAAAGGGTAAGACCACTTGAATGAGTGCCACAAATGCCATTATGTACTTCATGTAAGGGCTTCTTAGATTCTTCTTGTTCGAGAAATTTTAAAAGAGTACCATCTAGACCTCGTTTAAATAGGGTATTTGCGACAAGAGTAAAATGGGAGGATTGGCGAATAAAGTTTCTCTTCCGGTTCTTTGATAAATCGGGAGGTAGGGTGTTATCTTTCAGGTATGTGTAAGTTTGTCCATAGCGGGAAGAATCATGCCCAACAAGATGATAGATAGTTTGGGAATCAGGACAATTATGAGCATGGTAAAACAACTCTTCCACCAAGAATTCATAACGCTCTTGATTTTCCTGTGTCCAAAGTAGAGAAGCAAGTGTTGCCATGGCATCTGCTGCTTTGTTGTCATTCCTTGGAATTTTCTCAAAATTTATTTCGACAAAATACTTCTTGAAATCATCTACCATCTTTTTGTAAGGCATTAATTTGTCATCCTTTTTTTGGTAATCATCATTAATTTGATTGATGACGAGCTGAGAGTCTACAAAGACTTGGAGTTGTGTAATGTTCCATTCTATAGTCATTTTGATACCTGTAACCAAAGCTTCATATTCTGCTGTATTGTTGGTGCATGAGAAGCTTAATTGTATGCTTTTAGAATTGTATGACCTTGTGGTGTGATGAATAGAATACCTGCTCCTGATCCATGCTGTGTATATGAACCATCAAAGTATAATTGCCATGTTTTTGTGGTGACCATTAGGATATCAACATCAAGAAACTCAATGTGTAAAGGATGATCATCTTGAAGTGATGCCTCGGCTAGCTGGTTTGCAATGACTTGTCCCTTGATATATTTTCTATCTACATACTCAATATCAAACTCACTCAGGATCATGATCCATTTTGCTAATCATCCTGTTAATGTTGCCTTGCTGAGCAAATACTTCAAAGGATCGATTTTAGCTATCAATTTGATGGAGTGAGATAATAGATAGTGTCTTAATTTTTGAGAAGCAAAAACTACCGCCAAGCATGTTTTTTCTATTGGGGAATAGTTGAGCTCGTATCCCACTAGTGTTCTACTGGTGTAGTAGATGGCTTGTTCTTTTTCTTCATTATCCTATTGTGCAAGCAACACTCCTAATGATACTTCAGTGGTCGAAACATCGAGTAATAACGACTTTCCTAGAATTGGTGACATTAGGACGGGTGGTTGCATGAGATATGCCTTGATCTTGTTGAATGCGTCCTCACATTGATGGTCCCACTTGAAATGAACATTCTTATGCAATAGATGAGTAAATGGTTGACATTTATTTGCTAGTTAAGCAAAAAATCTTCTGATTGATTGGAGTCTTCCTTGGAGTGATCTGAGTTGACATATATTCTTGGGAGATGCCATTTCCATGATTGCTTTTACCTTAGCCGGATCTACTTTGATGCCTCTAGTTGAAACAATGTATCCCAATAGCTTTCCTAAAGTGACACCAAAGGCACATTTCTTAATATTTAGCCGTAGCTTGTACTGTTCTAACCAGTCAAAGATCTTTTCCAGTATCTCTATATGTTCTTCTTTGTTGTATGATTTGCCCAAGATGACATCCACATAGTCTTCCATGATTGTATGCATCATGTCATGGAATATCATTGTCATAGCTCTCTGATATGTGGCACCTGCGTTCTGTAGTCCAAAAGGCACGACATTCCAACAAAAAGTACCCAACGAACATGTGAAAGTTGTCTTTTCTTGATCTTCAGGTGCTATTTTAATCTAATTGTATATAGAGAAACCATCCATTAGAGAAAACATGGAGTGTCCAGTCATTAAATCTACAATAATGTCAATGTTAGGCAAAGGAAAGTCATCCTTTGGACATGCATTATTAATATCTCCGAAGTCTGTGCATACTTTGATACTTTTGTCTGGTTTTGAAATAGGAATGATGTTTGATGCCCATTGAGGATATGCTACAGGTCTGATGAATCCTACATCCAGTAATTTCTTTAGTTATGCTTTGACCAAGAGAGCGATATGTGGATGCATCTTCCTTAATTTTTGTTTGTCTAGTTTAGCTCCTGGACTGACATTTAAGTGGCACATAATAAGCTCTGGATCCAATCCTGGCATGTCTGCATATGACCAGGCAAAATTGATTTGCCATTGTTTGAAGAATTTCATATATTGTTGCATTTCTTCTTTTGACAGAGAAGTTGTTGGATGTAGGATCTTTGGTTGTTTTGTTGTCCCAATGTTAATTGTCTCTATTGGTTCGATCAAGATTGATGACCTTTCTTGATAGTACTCAGGTAAAGTGTCAAATCTCCCATCTTTCGGTGCCTCAAGGAGGTTTTCACTGTTAGATGTGTCCTTTCTTTTTTACTCTTTCTTGATCGAATGTTGCCAAGAAATGGTTTTCAACATTATACCTGATATTGTTTTCTATATTTTCTTTTTTGCGACTGGGAGATTTGGCACCCACTTGACTAGAAGATGCGTTGCTGAAATTCCTGGTGAAAGTTGTTGTGGGTTCGATTGCATTAATATATATAGATATGGCATGGTCATTCAGAAAGGTATCAATGGCATTATGTCCTTCATTTTCCCAATCAATGAGTTCAGGGTGGAGTAGAGGTAAGGGGTCCTCTAGTTGAGATGTTTCGAGGGTATCAAGGGTCATGATAGACATATCAAAGTTTTTGATATGTATATCAATGTCTAGAATGGTACCCTCATCGGAATGACCTCACACAAAGAGTTCCTGATCATCCTTGATTAAGTCCAAGTCAACCGAATGTGATTCTAATTCAAGTGGGCTAGTTCCTAACGTTTTCCCTGCATATGTGTGAACTACATTGACTCGTACATCTTCTTCAAAGCAATTTTCTTTAGTTGATTCTTTAGAATCATAGAAATCCCATTCCCATTCATCAGAATCTATCTCACTTGCGGCTTGCAATCTACAAATTTGTCCATATAGCTTTTGATGTGTTTCTTCTATTTTTCTTGCTATATCTTTTCTTCTTTTATATTCAACTTCTTCTGGACTGAGATTGAGTTCTGTCAACTTTTATATCAGCTCTCCTTGACTTGTATTAGCTACTTTCTTGTTTTGATTAAGAGTTAATGCTGCTTGGGAGGTATCATTGGTTTGTTTCTCTTGTTGATTAGGAGATTGATTCTTTTTCCATTTCATGTTTTTTTGTGCTTGTTGCTTTGTAGATGCTTCTTCCCTTTCAATTGCAAGTTGTTCTTGTATGTTTTCATATTCGTGTTTTTGTTTGTTAGACGATGTGTCTTCTGGTAAAGTAACTTGTCCATACCCTAAGCCTACTTTGTCTATAGCTTGTTGAGTATGAGGTTGGATAGGTTTTGAGATACCTTCTTTTCTTTTTCCTATAGGATCTATTCCAATGTATCCCATTTTTTGAAGAATGTTAAATCCCTTTTCATACTTTCCAGTGGGTATTCTAACATTGTTGATCTTTTTTTGGACTTCTTCATCTTTGTATAGCCATTGTAGCATATCTTTGTCTTCTGTTTCCTCTGATAAGGTTCCAACACTAACAAATGCTCCATCAAATATTGGAAGATGTTTCACAATTGGTTTTTGTTTAGAGTTTAATGGTTTTCCATAGGATTTAGGAGAAAGTGGTAATTGGGATAATGAATATTCTCCATTCTCTCGATCTCTTAGTTGCATTTGTTTTTCCATACTTGACAAAATTGAGGCAAATGATTTTTCTTTAGTTTGTGTGTTTGAAGATGATGCCTCCCCGTTATGAGGAACAATGACTTCTTGAGCTGGTTTGAGATTACTACAATACTAAAATGGATTTGAATCTGTTGAGATTGAGATTTCCTACCCATTGTAGGGAAACTTTAGGCACTGATGATATGTGGATGGAACAACTTGTATGTCATGTATCCAAGGTCTTCCCAAGAGTATGTTGTATGATAATTCCAAGTCTAGAACTTGGAATGTTGTGTCTTTTTGCAAAGGTCCCACTCTGATGGGTAATATCACAATTCCTTTAGAGGAACATTCTTCTTCATCATATGCTTTGATGGTGATCTTTTTCCAAGGATCCACTGCATCTTCTGAATAACCTAGAGCACAGACAAGACTCAATGGGCAAATATTTAAGCCAACTCCACCATCTATTAGGACATGTTTAACGTGTGTCTTGTGAATGAGGACTTCAATATGCAAGGGAGTGTTATGGGGATGTTGCAAGGATATGTCGTCTTCTTTGGTAAATGATAAGCAGTGAGGGGTTGTGAGGTGTCCCTCCATGGTTTGGAATTGATCTATATCAAGATCTTTGGATACTATTGTATCGATTAATACTCTTTCTAGAATTTCTTTGTGTGCAGGTGAAAGCTTTAAAAGTTCTAAGATGGATATTTGTGCAGGTGTTTTTTGTAAATGATCCACTAGATTGTATTATTTGGTAGTGGATGACATGTTAGTTGTAGGACCTGGAAAAACCACTTTGGCTTTGTTTCGTGTGATAACATGAGCAGGTTCTTGATGTTGTTTTTCTTTAACCACAATCACATTTACCACATTGTCATATGCATGAGCATAGTTTACCTTTTCTTTACCTTTACCATTATGCCCTGTTGATGATTCACCCCTCTCATAGTTAGGAAGTAGATTTTTAAAAGTTGTGTGAGATTCGTTTGTTGTATGTCTATCCATAGTTATTACTCCATTATCAATCAAATCTTGGATGACATGTTTTAATCGTTGACAAGCATCTGTTTGGTGTCCTTTGTTTCGATGGAAATCACAATAATGGTTGTCATTCCACCAAGCAGGTTTTACCTTAGGTTCAAAGTTTCTTTCTTCTGGTAAAGTAATCAATTTGTTTGTGAGAAACATTTTTAATGCGAATCCAAGGGGTTCACAAATGTTTGTAAATTGCCATTGAAAGAAATTTTTGATAGTTGTTTTTTGGTGATTGTTGTTTTGCTGAGTCATTGTTGAGTGATTGGATAAATTAAAAACCGGTTGTTTTGGTTTCACATTGTTGTTATCCACTATCCCATTGTTGACGACATTATGATTTCTATTCCAAAACTTTGGCTTATCATTGTTGTTGTTGTTAGTGTTGTTAGGAGGGTGAACTCCTTCTTTGTATATTTTCAACTCACCCTTCTTTATCATGGCTTCCTCCATTCTGATTCCATTATCAATCATCTTTCCAAAACTTTGATGTCCTTGCATTTTTAGATGATAACTCATTTGATCATTTAGGTTGTCGATGAATATGTCCATTTTTTCATACTCTAGCATTGTAAGAGGATATCGTGAAGCTAACCATCTCCATCTTTGTAAAATGTCATGAAAGGTTCTCCACTCTTTTGTTTGGCATTACATAGGTCTAGCATTGTTACTTCATGTTGTATGTTGTAAGAGTATTGTGAAAAAAACTTATCCACCAATTTTGAGAATGATCTGATTCCAGATGGAAGTTTGGAGAACCATTCCATAGCTAGTCCAGTTAAGCTTTTTGGAAATAATCTCATCAAGTAGGTATCCTGATGTGCAAACTCCATACTCATCATGCAAAATTCTCATATATGATCTTGGGGGTCAATGCTTCCACCATATTTTTTGTATCTAGGAGTTTCAAAACCTATAGGAAATGGTATCATGTTTAGATTTCTGTCGAATGGATAAGGACAAATTTCTTGAAGTGAGTATCTTCTAACATTTCCTCTCTGCATATCTTGAATTTGTGTTTGCAGTGTTTGTATTTGTTGTGTGAGAGTTGCGATAGGATTATCAACATGATTTGTTCTTGTATAACCATTATTTTGCATTCTAGGAGGATCTTGATCTCTTCTTGTATCATCTCTACCCTTTCTTGTATCCTCATTGGATTGAATGTGGTTAAGAATTTCTTCGTCATCCCTTTTGGGAATGTAAGTTTCCTCATTGGTTCTGGTGTTACTAGGAATTGACGTGTCATTGAGTTTGAGACCAAAAATATCCTCGTATTGTTCATTATTAAGGGGGGAGTCACTTCTCTTTTGTGTCAATTTGTTCACATCAAAATCTTGGGGGATTGTAGCACTAGATTTGGCTAACATTAGGAAATATTTTTCTTTTCCTCCCTCCAATATTTTTTGCATAAATTTATCGAATTGAGGATCTTTTTTGATGTCTTTGACATGTTGTTTTGTTATTTCCTCTTCAACTTGTATTTCATCTTCGTGTTCCATGTTTCTATAATCTTCAATTATTTTAAACGTTTCTATTTTTGTTTCTGTAATCTTTTGTCTTTGAGCCCTGGTAAGAACAGGCATACACGTGTTTTGAATGTTTTGCGAGATTTAAATCTTGAGTAATGTGTCGCAATAAATGATCTTTTCAAGTATTTGTTTGTTGCCAAGTTTTTTGATATTAGTTTTGAAGTGCACATTTTGTGATTTTTGATATGACCAAGTTCAATAAGAACAATATATCCTATGATAAAGAACGAGGTTATTATGATCAAGCGTTGTAGTTTTGTTTATTAAAGGATGATAGATCTTAATGAGAAACTATGTTTGAACGATCAGTTTATCAAAGAAAATGTGATGTTGCACTTTAAGGTGTTAGATCTTTAAAATTGTTTGAGGTGAATACTTGAGAACCTTTAGCGTGTCTAGCTCTTGAATCTATTTTGACAAAAGATGACCCAGTCTCTATGTTTGACTGTTTGAGAAATGGGTTGTTTTTGTTTTCTGATTTTGATGTAGTTTACCAGAAACGCTGAAAAAATGACCAGGAACTCTACTATACTGACCAGAAACACTGACAAACTTATCAGAAACATTGCTATACTGACCAAAAATGCTGACAAACAGACCATAAATGCTGAGAAACATACCAGAAATGTTGAGAAATAGACCAGAAACACTATTTTGCAATGCAGTGACTCTAAAGTTTAAAATAATGATGTGTAGACTTAGAACATTAAGTGTTTGAACTTATGAGATTGCAATTTTGACCCAACTTTGTGATTTTTAGACTCAGAGAACTGATATTTAGACCTAACAAGTACCAACTAGAAGATCTAATTCTGCAACATGAGAAATTTGACATTCAACTCAAAAGAGTTGTTGATTAGACCAAGGGAGCTGACCTTTAGACTAAGAGAGCTCCTGTTTAGACTAAGAACATTGTTGTTTAGACTAGGAACTCTACTGTTTAGACCAAGAAATATACTGTTTAGACCAGGAACTCTACTGTGCTCAACCTTGGAGAGTTAATGTTGAAATATGAGAAAGTTAACATTTATACCAAGAGAGTTGACGTTTGGACTGGAAATGTGTCTGTTTGGACCGTACGTGCAACTGTTTGGACTGACAGAGCTAATGTTTGGACCAAAAGAGCTAATATTTGGACTATATATGCGATTGTTTGGACCATAGGTGCAACTGTTTGGACCAACAGAGCTACTATTTGGATTGTGAATGTCAACGTTTAGACTGTGAATGCGACTGTTTGGACCGAAAGAGCTAATCTGTTGTGAAACTTGTGAATTTGACAAGTTGAAGTTTGAGTTTTAAATGTTTGTTGTATTTCAATGGATGAGATCTTTACTTGACTTATAAACATAGAAATCAGATTGTATTTTTGTCCCAAAGGACGCATAAAGTGTATGTTCAAGAAGCTTTAAAGAAAGCCCAAGTTTTCACGGGTTTTGAACAATTAAAAAGACATCAATCAATCTATCCTAAGGAGATTGGCTTCATTATTAGTTCTTAGCCCACAACTTGGTACCCTGTCATCTCACACAACCTTGTCACCCCCTAAAGGGCACCCATTTTTTTGCCTTTGCGAGAGCTAGTGGAGTCCCATTATGAGCCTAGCAATAAGGTCTCAAAAGGGGAGTTTACACATACGCTCAAGAGGGACATATGGTGAGTATCTTAAGAATTTAGTAATGTTAAGAGGTAAACAAGGTAGCTTCTCATTTTAATTGGAACTTGTAAGGGATCCATTCAGCGTGTCGGGGTATACACATAATTAAGAGGTCTCCTAGTCTTGAAAACCAAGATATGATATACCCAAAGGTGCAGAGGAGAGTTATTCCCGAGCACTTTCGTTGACTTGATTTTCATCAAATCACATTTATTTTATAGTGGGTTGGAGTACTTGGTGTTAGCCGTTCCCACTTGGGTTGTTCCCCTCTCACCGACCTTAATGGATTTGGACTTATAGGCTCCTCGGGAGGGCAGGCCCGCTAAAGATATGCACTATTGAAAGCAAAAGATGAGTCTGGCTTTTTGATCACCTAAGAAAGGTGAGAGCATACTCGCCTATCATCAAAACACATAAGACATGTTTGTTTATTTCCATTGTAATTAGTCTATGTGCCTAATTTAACAAAAATAAGTGCAAAATCTCGCAGCTGCAAACAAAGTTAGTAGTTTATATTGCATTCTTTGACAGTGAAATAGTTTATGACTCTGTTCTTTCACAGCGAAATAAGTACCTACAAAACCAATAATCTGCAAATTAGGTTCGGGAAAATGACAGTCCAGAAGCAGAAATAAGGAATGCAACATACAATATTTGCAAAATCAATTAAAAAAACTAAAAACCCCATCAAATTGACCAAAAATTCCATCATATATGCCAAGAACGCTGCTAAATGGACCCAAAACACTACTTTGCACATCCGAAACACGGTTCTGCACACCAAAAATGTTGTTCTGCACACCAAAAACACTATCAAACAGACTGAAAATGCTGACAAATGTGCCAAAAATGCCAAAGTACAGACTTAAAGTGCTAAAGTACAGAAAAATATGAAAAGAGAGTTGAGAAGTCTCCCATAAATGCCATTTTAGGTGCCGAAACTCTACAATAGAGACCAAGAATGCAATTTGGGAGCCCAAGAGAGCTAATCTGCACTTCGAAAGAGCTAATCAACCTGTCAATGAAATTTCTTGCAAGCAAACTTGTTAAAGCTCAAAGGGGCTAGGCCCCAGGGTGGGCACCAATTAATGTGATGATAAAGATGTGGTAAATAAAAAGGCATACACATATAATGAGACAATAAAACATAAATGAAAAGCTTAATTGAAAACTAGATTAAAAATGCAAACCATAAGTCTTCCTTTAAATGTTCCATTTTCCTCTATTTTGGAGGACCTTGAAGGTGTTGGATTGATTGGCTCTCAGTGGAGCAATGACCTCCAAAGTGGCAACTCAAGAGTTGAGTAGCTACTTGATCATAATTGATTATGCAAATGATATAAAATGCAATGATATGATTAATCCAAAATACTAATTACTAGATGATTGAAATGAAAATGCCTATAGTAATGATGCTAAAGTTATGAATGCAAGGGATCCTTATTTCTCCAAAATGAAGGATATTTATAGGAATTCCAAGGCCAAAGCTGAGGTGGTAGGAATCAATGATCCAGATCTGATCTGAAGATATCAAGGGCCAAGATTGAGGAATTTGGAGAAGAGGTTGGAGGAAGGGACACTTGTCATCTCTGTGGTGACAAGTGTCAAGGAGCCTTGCTCATGAGAGGGCAAGTGTCCAAGGGTGGAGACATGTGGCAAAAGTGCTCCGTGTCTCAAGGGGAGAATATCCACACCATAGGAGGTTAGGATAAGGAGATTAGGATGTGCAAGATAGGATAGGGTTAGTTAAACCCAGGATTAGGTGGAATGGGTTAGGTCAGGGAATGGTTAGGTTAGGTGGTTAAACGTTAGGAGGCATGTGCTCATTTGAATTTAGAAATTAAAATAATTGGAAAATGATAATTAATCTCAACAAACTTGAGTTTGTTAATCTTAATTAGGGATTAGAAGAATTGATTTATATGGGGGAACATTAATTAATTTAAAATTAA
The DNA here is from genome assembly GCF_030272615.1 of Cryptomeria japonica. Classification (NCBI taxonomy): domain Eukaryota; kingdom Viridiplantae; phylum Streptophyta; class Pinopsida; order Cupressales; family Cupressaceae; genus Cryptomeria; species Cryptomeria japonica. The sequence goes on from NC_081410.1 coordinate 141,998,638, forward strand.
TTAATCAAATGGGGATATGAAATGAACTATATAAATAAATCATGTAGATTTATTTACTATTAGATGAATAGAGAAATTAATTAAATTGCTTGTGAATTCAATTAATTGAGAAGGGGAATTAATCAAATAACTTCGTATTTAATTAACTACCTTTAGACCATTTTTAGGTGTATACAATATGTTATGTTGTCATTGATGTCAATTATTTGGTAACATGATATTGTTGATATTGTCATGTAACCGATAGGAAGAGCTTTGTGAAGGACATTGTAAACTAGTATGTAAGTTTGTGAGTTGAACTGGTAACCGGTGTAAAAGTTTAAACCCTATCTATGTAATGTAACCGGTAAACCCTACCAGTTGTTTTTGTTAAACCCTAACCGATTAAGGTTATTGGATTGGTTATGTTGGTTTATGATCTGATGTTGAGCGGTAATGATGGTGACACGTATGGTCATTGTATGAAGAAAAGTTCATAATGTTTTGGTGTGTTTGATTGTCTAGGGAATGACCAAAGTGTATTGCATCTAATGCAAAGCGCGTGATGAGTTACTGAGCTCGATGAAGCGGTAATGAAGGAGAGGTTGAGGTTTTCTTGATTATTGTGTAGAGATTGCTATGTAATCCAATGGTCATACTTGAACCGACTTGTTTGTAATCTTGATGAGATAATTAGGTTTTTGTTGTGTTACCAACCTAATTGATTTGTATTTAAGTTCGATGAAATTGTTTTGTTCAGAGTTGGCAAGAGTTGGCACAAATCAGTTGAGTGTGTGGTTGCCGAACTGGATAATGAGTCTGCAGTTTGAGTAAAGGCAGATAGGAGCATGAAATGGATCTAATCAAGCAAGTGTAGTATTATTCAGATAGATCAAGCAAACTCATGTTGTTTTCTAACAATTACAACAGAATTGAAATCCCTGAACCGAGTAAGCTCTAACAAGCTTGGTTACTTATTGTAGACACATAAAAGTTGCACAATGAATTAAGTGAATTTTATTCATTTAATTATTCTCAATTCTTCCTATTAATTAATATCCCTATTCTTCTAATCGCCTATTAATTAAATTAAGATTTAATTAATATACCCTTCTTCTATCTAAGTCATTTAATTAAATTCACATTTAATTAAATCCCCCTTCTAGCCCATTTAATTAAATTTACATTTAATTAAAATCCCCCTTCTAGCCCATTTAATTAAATTTACATTTAATTAAATCCCCCCACTTGCAAAATCCTACAAATGCAAGTTGCAACCACAATTGAAATAAATTAATTTTATTTTAATTAAATTATATTTTCCCCACCCACTTGCAAAATCCTACATCTCCCACTTGTCTCCTAAACCCCTTCTAGATTCTTCTAATCACTTCTAATTTAGCCTAATCCATCTCCTAATTATTGTCACAATCCTAAGCAAAGGGAAGTCACTTCTCAAACCCTCAAAGTCTTTGAAAACCATTAAAGGCTTCATGTCTTCAACTAGTTAACCTTGAAAGTCTTCCAAACCATTAATGGTTAACTCAACCTTCTTGCATGATTAGAGACTTTCTCTCTAACTCAACCTTCATCTAACCCAAGGGTCTCATCAAGAATTCATGGCTTTACCCTTGGTTATCCCTTTAACCCTTGCACAAGAGTTTACCCTTTGGATAAAAGCTTTATCCATTGGATAACCCTAACCTAACCTTAACCCTTACCTCCTAAGGTAACCTTCAGGTTTTCTCAAGCATTTAATGCTTCTTACATTTCCTCTCAAGCAGTCTCTTGTTGACAATTGTCACCATTTCATTGCTGAGAATTGTAAACATAGATTGATTAACTTTCAATCCTGGCCCTTGATAAGATTATCCAATCTTGACCATCCATTGCCCTATTTTCCCTATAAATAGAGTTCATTCCTTCTTCAAAAGAATCATGTTTCCGTGCACCAAACTTATAGTCTCATAACATTAAGTATATTATCTCTCTTTGATAGAATAGCATTTTAGACCATTTTGATAACATTATAATCTTAGATATATCATGTTAATCTCATATCATGTTAGCTTCATCTTAGTATCATTTTCATACTAGTTCAAGCTTCATATCAATATCATACATCCTATAATCATCTAGTTTCATATCTAAATCATCACTAGGATCTTGGTTGCATTCCATTTAGATCTTAGAATTATTTAAATCTCGTTCTTTAGGTTGTCATCTTAAAGAATCAAGTTCTCTTCCAAGCTGAGAGCCACCTTGAATCTTGAAGATCCTTGGAGACAGAGGAACACATAATGATTTTAAAGAGTTTAGATTCATTTAACTTGCTTTGTTTGGATTTTTAACCTTTAATGCAATGTTTCATGTGTTTGTTTGAATTTTTTTCTCCTCTTGCAGGTTGACACCACATTTCCCGCATACATTTATTAAATCCTCTAACAAGGTAGTCCATTAGATTGGATTTTCAAATTCTCTATTGAGGTTACTCCTTACAGGGTATTGTTTCTAACAAGGCATTTGTAGTCAATCTCTTAACCGGGTGATTCCTAATAGGATCAGTTCTTAATAGGACTCTTATAAAATCTTTAACAGGCTTGGATCCTAACAGGGCGAACTTCAGAAGAGTTCAGATATTATCTTGTAAGTCCCATCTCACCGTGGTTTTAACCTATTTGGGTTTCCACGTCAAAAATACTTGTGTCATGTGGTGAATGTTTTTGTGGTTATGATCTTATGGTTGATTTGATTAACTACTTAACTATTCTGATAAGGCATGATGACTGGAAGCATTGAGAAATGGAGCATGTTGACATATGATAAAGCATTTGGATGTTTACAAGTTTAATGTTGTTTACTGTTAAGTTGTTATAACAGTCAACTGGCTTTCTTATGATTATTTACAGTGGTATTTCATTGATAAGTTTACTTTATGTGATTGAGATTGAGACAGGGAAAGTTTATATCATTTTTTCTATTTACCGATTCACCCCCCCCTCTCAATAATCTACCAGATACTTATTCTTTCATCATACCATCAAAGCCTTCTTCCTTGGAGACAGGTTAGTATCATGGCACAACAAGAATCAATAATCCATATCCTTATTCACTGTTGAAGTTGAATATATAGAAGCTGCAACTTGTTGCTCATAAATATTATGGATGAAACAGATAGTTAAGGACATTCAGGTAGAATTTTAAGACCCCATTCCTATCATGTGTGACAATTCAAGTGCTATAAATATATCAAAAAACCCTGTCATGCAATCTAGGACAAAGTACATTGCCATCAAGTATCACTTTCTCAGGGAAAAGGTTGCAGAGAAAGAGGTAAAAGTTGAATATGTGTGCACTAGTGAACAAGTAGTTGCTATCTTCACTAAGCCAATGCCACAAGACAACTTTGAATATCTAAGATAAAAATTGGGTGTTGTCCCACCCTCTTTCAGCACTTAAGCAGTTTTTATGAATTTTGTGGTTTAGGGGGAGCATATTGTTTAATACTTTTTGCCTTTGAACCTCATGCTTGGTCTCAAGGGGAGATTAGAAGTTTTATAAGTAGTATTACAATTGTGTAATAATGGTTCATCTAGTCTTTTAGGAAGTACATGCAGTCCTACTTTATGCACACGGAAATGGTGACAAGGGGAGAATGCACACCTCAAGCAGTATTTTAGCTACACAATGCAGGTCTGTTGCAATATTTGTACATCAGATGAATGTTTATAGGCAACCAATCCCTTTGTCATTGCGTCAAAGGGGGAGAATATTAGTATGGTTGACATCAATGCCAAAGGGGGAGATTGTTGGCATTGCATTATCATTGATGTCAACAACATAGAAGTTACAGAGAGGATGTGTATAACACATTGTGTTAGTCACACAGAAGATACAAAAGGCCAACATGAAAGGGTTATTGGAACATGAAATTAGACAAAGAAGACACCAGTTCATGTAGAGAAGTTACAAAGAGGATGTGTATAACACGCCATGTTAGTCACACAGGGGATACAAAAGGCTAGCATGAAACACACAGGGGATACAAAAGGCTAGCATGAAACACAAGGGGATACAAAACGCCAGCATGAAAGGGTTATTGGAATATGAAATTAGACAAAGAAGACACAGGTTCATGTGTAGTGAAAGCATTGGAGAGACAATTTGATTCAGAAAAAGTATGGTTGTAGGTTGACTAACATGATGTGTTAGTTGCACTCTATTTCAGTCGATATGTGCATAACACATTGTGTTATTGCTATCACAATCAGTGACAAGTTACAGTAATGCACATAACACACAAGGTTATCATTGTCGCCAATTTTGCAGGAAAATAATTCAAGCAAAACAATGCCATTGTAAAACAACTACAAGTTAATGGAATGCATATAAGACGCAGGTTATTGACTTTTTGTCATTTCACTCGGAAACTTTTTATGCTGATTAGGTGAGCCGCAAAGTTGCGAAATGCGCATAATGTGCATGTTATTGACTGCAGTCGGGAAAGGTGTAAATGTGTTTTTCTATTTCATAGTCAACACTTTTTGTTCATCATGATATTTTGCGCTACCGTGAAATACATATAACATGCATGTTATTGACCATTGTCGGATACTTTCACTATTTCATGGTCAAACCTTGTAGCTGACTAGGTTGCTCGGTAGAATAGAGGTAAGGTTTTTAGAGCCACGTGGACTTTCATATTAGCATTCAACTATCCATGTGGAAAGATGTTTGTGTCACATCTAAGGCCCACAAGGATCAAAGCTAATATAACCTCGCTACATCACATGCAAGTGGGGTCCACAAGGAAGTGTTTTCGCCATTCTGCAAAACAAACTGCTAAAGGGTTTTAGCTACCAGTTATGCAGCGAAGGAGATCATTTGGAGTGCGCATGACACGAGGGTTAGTCACATTGCAGAGTTTGACAATTTTATGCAACCCGATAGGTGACTTGTCCATGTGGGCATTTGACGAACATTGACCAGGTGACTTTGAATGCTAATTGAGATGTTTTTTGTGGCCATGTCTAAAAGTTGATAAGGGAGATAATCCACGCGTCAGTTGACCATAGCTCACCGAACAATTTGGACATTGAAAATGAAGGAAAGTGGCTTCCAGGTGGTCGAGTATGAACACTGTCATGCAAAAGTCATAGATTATTGTGATTATTTTTTCAAACGAGGCAATTGTTGATCCAATTAGTGCAGAAGGATGGATAATGCATTAATGGTGGATCTGGTGTAGTTAGGTGTGCAGATCGTGAGGATTTTCAGGAATATTTGACAGACATTTAGGGATTGCTAAATATAAAAATTCAAACATAGAAAATCAAAAGGCAGAAAGATGCAATTAATGCAGACAACCATGAACAAAAGACAAAATCTGATAAACATGTAGTTTATGATATTTTTAGAATATTTCAAATTGAATTTTTGGTGGGAAAATAATATTGATCGTATGTGTAGAGGTGGTTGATGATTTTTGAAAGTAGTTGTCATTGGGGAGTGAACCAAGTTTGCAGAGATAGAAGCATAAGGTGAACAAAAATAGAGAAGTGCAGTCGAGTTGTGTAACTGCAGGTAAGAGAGCAGTTAGTTGTAGAGAGAGAGAGAGAGAGAGAGAGGACAAAAATAAAGAATTTAGCAAAGACATGGTATCCAACAGAGAAAGGACAAAAGTCAAAAGGCATAAAGAATCTGTAAGTGTTACAAAACACATTTGTAAAAAGGTTGTTCATTGTATTGTTTTATTATGATATCATTGTGAATCTTTGAGTGGGTGCTCAAAGTAGGGGTAGGTGCTCCTAGAGTAGGTTCTCTAAATCATCAGGGGTTGGTGCTTCTTGGGTTGGTGACCTAAAAAACTTTTGTAATCAGTGAACTTTTTTGTGAGGCCAGATTGGAGTAGTAGACTCCAACAACTATTCTCACTAAGGTTTTTCCCACACTGGGTTTTCCTCTTAAAATATTGAGTTGTGTGATTTGTCTTTCTGTATGTGTGCATTTCATCTATTTGTATTATCTTCTATGTATGCACATTTGGTTTAAAGTTTTAGAATATCACTGATTCACCCCCTCTCAGTGATCACTTGTGTTCATCAATGTGAAATGTTCCTACTTGCTTAGAAAGAAGTGTTAAGATGTTTTTAGGCCCTCTCTATCTCGTAGATTGGATTTATCTCACCACAATTATGTTTTGGTGGCTGATTTGATAGGACCTATTCTTGTCCTTTGTTTTGGTTGACCTAATTGATGTTTGCAATGAAGAAGATGGTATATATAGAAGGTCAAGTTGAAGTTGAAAGCATGAGTGTGAGTGAGTAAGTGAGTGGATGTACGAGTGGATCAATGTGCAAAATTCAGTTGTGATAAAGTCAATGTGTGGTGATTGTTGTCGAGCTGATCACTTAAAAAAGAGATCCAAGAACAACTTCATATTTGGAGATTTTTGGAAGTAGTATTGTTGAAGGCCCACTTGTTGTTGATTTATATATTTATTGTATTATGCTCTAGAGAAGTGATATTTAAATTGCAAGATTTGTATCTTGCCCAAGGGTTGTGTGCTATAGCTTGGAAGTCCTTCAAGGATTAATGCACTTCCATGGCAATGAGCCTAAAACTATATTATAACCATTTTATATGTTGTAAGTTGACTCTCATCGTGGTTTTTTCTTGTTTGGGTTTTCCACGAAAAATCTGGTGTTCTCTTGTGCATGATGCTTTAGTTATATCTTTCATTTCTAATTATAAGAATAAGGCTAAATTATTTGTGGATGAAGTAATTAAGTTTAGATATTTGGTCTCAAAATATTTTATGCATTATCCTCAAGGTATCCCAATTCCAAAAAAACCCCAAATAGAAAAAAAAATATCAAAAATATAAAAAAATAACAAAAATAACAAAAGGAGTAAAGAGAAATAAATCATCCATTAGTGAAAATCACTTTTGTGGCATTATGGGAAAGTACCTTGGTGAAAACCTATTTACAAGTGTCATGTGTAAATAGCTAAATCCACTATCTATTTTGTTACTTGCTTCTCCCTCACCTCGTCTAATATCCCCTATCGCATATGCACCACCCTTTATCCATTTCACCTTTGTGTAGGAGTTATTTTCTTCCTTTCCACCTTTTGCAGTATCCTCATACATCCCCTTTCATTACACTCGGTCCATCCCCCATTCCTCTTCCAATGAGATGATGAGTAATTTAGACACCATTAATAAGGATAACCTATTACACCAAGCTTAGTCCCATTATACTGAGCTTCCCATAAAATTGAGATTATTTGACTTATGTGCATCACAAACATGTAGTAGCAATGTTTTAACCAAAATCAAACGTGAGACCTTGTCGCAAATAACTCCCAACTACCACATTTTATGTCTCTCTAATGAAAAATCCAATAAATTACATGCCCATAGGGATGTGTCCTTCCCATCAACAACATACTATCCAATACACTATCCTACTTCTTGGCAAGAGATGTGTTGATCACATGAATTGTTTATTGTTTAGTCTTTTGCATTGATTTTTTATTTTTTTCCTATGATTATAACTACTCGGGGTCACCTTGACCTTTCTATATCTTGGTATGTCCTCATTGGTGTATATTGGGACATTTTCTTTGTTGTGTGGTGTGCTAATTGGTTATATTATACATGGTCCAACAAGTTTATCTATAACCTTGAGTGTGTAGGTATGATTATGATGATCATTCTTTGCATATACCCACTAAGTCTCTACCAAAGGCTTGTGTGCACAAGGGTATCCTCATATTTTCATACCTCATGTGTCCCATCTAAGTTATGTTTTAACTTGCATGTTTCAAGATAACCTATTATTTGAGAGTGTAGTCCATGTAAAAGAAATCGTGTCATCTTGGCTTTTATAACCAATGGAGCATAATATCTTTTTCTTATCAAAACCTATGGTTTCTCTCCACATAATAGCATAAAAATATCCATCCCCTTACATTATTTTACAATTCCTCACCATTTAATTCAACCTCTCTCACCATTACCTACATACCTACACCATCCACTTTATTTGAGGCTCCAATTTATTCATCCTCTTTTCTTATTCTTCTTCTCACTATGTACTATGACATACAACACAAATTTCATCGCCTACACATCCATGCATTCACACACACATTCAACATGTATAAATCAATTCCATTTAGGCTCATCCATTGCATTGGGTTCATTAGTTAACCAAATTTGCATTGCATATGAGCATAATATAGACTTGTTAGTCTTAAATAAATTCCTTTCACTCTTTCCATTAAGTTGCATTCATTAGTACACTATCATTTAGATCAATTATTGTCATCATTATCATTTAGATTCATTGGTACATTATCATTCATTCCCATTTAGTTGCATTACCATTGTTGGCATTTGCTTGAAGATTGCATTAATGATATGTTATGTTGTCATTGATGTCAATTAACTGGTAATGATATTGTTGATATTGTTGTAATGATATTTTGTAACTGGTAGGAAGAGCTAGTGAAGGAAACTGTAACCGGTAGGAAGAATTTGTGGAGTAAACCGATATTGCTATGTATTGGAGAGTTGAACCGGTAAACCCTACCTGTTGATTTGATAAACCCTAACTGATTAAGTTTGGTGAATTGGTTATATTGGTTTATGATTTGATGATGAGCGGTAATGATTATGACATGTATGATTATTGTATGAAGATAGTTTCAAAGTGATTTTGGAGCATTGATGAAATGGTTTTTGTCTAGGGAATGAGAAAGTATATTGAATGTAATGCAAAGTGCATGATGAGTTACTAAGTTCGATGAAGCGGTGATCAAGGAGGAGTCAAGGTTTTCTTGATTGATGTGCAAAGATTGCTATGTGATGCTCTGCAAAAAGGATTAGAAAATCTGTTTGATGGCAACACACACAAGAGCACAAGAAACAAACGTTAGTGTTAGCAACAAAAGATTATCCTAAACAGGCATATCAAGAGAGATATTAAGCATGAAATAGAAAGCATATAAACATAGAATAAAATAGCTAATCAAGATGCTCATAGTTGCTCCTCCCTTGTTCCTCTCCTCTCCAAGTCCCAAATGAGTGTAGCTCTTAGCTTTTAGCAGTAGCCATGGATGCCATATGGAGATTCAAGATAGTTGAATATGATAAGCAAATGCTATGCAAGTGTAGATAGTGATGCTATGAGAAAGCTCTATGCTAATGCCAGTATAACAACAATACTCTAATGCTTTTTTTTTTGCTTGAGGAGAAGGGTTCTATTTATAGAAGAAATGGGGAAATGAAGGGTTAAGATTGAGTAATCTTAACAAGGGTTAGGATTGAAAGATATTCAATCCATGTGAGACTTTCAACCCAATCCCATGTTGACAAGTGTCACCATGAGGAGGCTTGAGAGGAGTGATAAGGAACATTAAATGCTTGAGGGGACATGATGGTTACCCTAGTCAAAGAAATAAATGCTTTGAAGAGACACATGGGTTACATGAGGGTTAAGTTAGGGGTCAAAGTCCTTAACCATGGGTGCAAGTGGAATTAACCATTAATGGTCATGTAAGGGCCATAAGTGGTTTGGAAGACTTTAGAGGTTAATTTGTTGAACACACAAAGCATTAATTGCTTTTCAAAGACTTTGGAGTCTTTGAGAAGTGACTCCAATTTGCTTAGGAATGTGACAATATTTAGGGGATGGATTAGGTTAATTAGGAAGGGTTTAGAAGAATCTAGAAGGGGTTTAGGCATGCAAGTGGATTTTGTAGGAAAATGCAAGTGGGAGAAATTTTGGTATTTTCAATTAAAATAAAATCATTTATTTCAATTAAATGGTGTAATTTGCATTTGGATAAATATTCAAATAAATATTAATTTATTTAAATGAGAAAAAGGAAGATAAAGCATTAAAATGCTTGAAGACTTTGAGGGAAACCATTAAAGGCTTGAAGACTTTAAGGAAAACCATTAAAGTCTTAAGAAGACTTTAAGGGAAGCCATTAAGTTTGAAGACTTTAAAGCCATCAAGTTTGAAGACTTTAAGGGAAACCATTAAAGGCTTAAGAAGATTATAGAAGGACGCCATCAAGTTTGAAGACTTTAAGGGAAACCATTAAAGGTTTCAAGTGGGTGAGGATAAATAGGATTTTAAATAAATAATTTATTTAAAATAGTTCTGCAACTTGCTTTTGTAGGAAAATACAAGTGGGTGGAGGATAAAGGTGATTTAAATAAATTATTTATTTAAAATAATTGTGCAACTTGCATTTGTAGGAAAATGCAAGTGGGTAGAGGATAAAGGTGATTTAAATAAATGTTAATTTATTTAAATGTGAGAGGTGGGTTTTTGGGGGATTTAAATAAATAGTAATTTATTTAAATGTGAGAGAATATTTAATTAAATAAATATGATTTATTTATTTAATTAATGGTCTGAATTTGGTTAAGTGAATTAAATCAAATAAATTCAATAATTTATTTAATTAATAGGAGAAGAGGGTTAAGATGAATTAATTAAATATTAATTTAATTAATTATTAATTGATGGTTAAATAATCAAATAAATATTAAGTATTCATTTAATTAAGTGGACAAATTTATGTGACTACACTATGTAATCCAACGGTCATACTTGAACCGACTTGTTTGTAATCTCTATGAGAGAATTAGGTTTTTGTTGACATGTTACTGACCTAATTGATTTGTTTATAAGGTTGATGAGTTGTTAGTTTGAGTGTTGGCAAAGTTTTAGTTGAGTGTATGGTTGCTGAACCAGATGATGTATCTGCAGTTTAAGTAAAGGCAGATAGGAGCATGAAAAGGATTTGAACAAGCAAGTGTAGTGCTATTCAGATAGATCAGCAAACTCTTATTGTTTTCTAACAATTATAGCAGATTGAAATCCCCTAACTGGGTAAGCTCTAACAAGCTTGCTGCTATTCAAATCCTCTAAACAGGTGATCCATTAGCTTGGATTTAAAATCCTCTACCGAAGTTACTGTTGGCAATATTACAAGGATATTGAGAAGGTTGTTGATGATTATGGACATAACTGATTAAAGATGTTTTACTATCTTGATATTATTATTTTGTCATTGATGTCAAGAAATTGATTTTCTAATTCAGTATGATGTTGCCATATCTTAAGAAATATGATATGAAGATTATAAAGAAGTCGATAAAGACACAAGAAAGAATATGATGAATAAGGGGATAAGTTATTCAATGGGCAACTCTACCGAGTCAGACAATGATGAGATCTTGATGTTTTAGATTGTTTTAACATCATACATATGTTGTAAAATGTAAAGGTTAATACTATACCATGTTATCAAGCAAAGAACCTAGTTGGTAAACCCTAAGGTTATCGCAGTCGGTTAATGAAGACAGAATGTCTACCGAGTGAAGTTTAGTATTCACCGAGTTGTAACCGAGCTATAACATAATGCATTAAATGTTTACATGTGATATTTAATGAAAGATGTTGATGAGTTGGAGCGGATCAATGATTGGCAAGCCGTAAAAGAAGTTTGTTAAACGAATCTAAGGCAATGGAAAGTCGGCAAGAAGATCTACAACTTAGATTGAATCGCATTACCCTAACACAAGTTCCAAGGTGGGGTAAAACATTTTCAGATTGAAAGATACAATGAACCTGGACAAGATTGAAGATCTGATGGCTATGATTGATCATGGGAAATGTGATCAAGGAGATTAAGTGGTTAGAAGATTGTTTATAAATAAGGAACTATTGATAAACAATGTATGCGGGCAAGTGTATGCACAGGGATGCTACATAGTGATTACCGAACACAGAAGCTTGAAGACCCATTAAATTAACAGAGTATTGATGCCCAACAGATAGACAAGATTATTTCTATGTCTAGATTGTATTGAACAAATAGGAATCTTCTTTAGCATTTCAGATGTGAAGTTGCAGATAGATTGTATTACTGTTATTTTGTGAAAGTGACAGGAAATCTCTTAACCGAGTGGACTTAACAGTCTTATATGTAAATCCTCTAACAAGGTGATATTCTGATTGAGTGTTTGAAATCCTTTGACAAGGTCACTTCTAACAAAGTGAAGATTCTAACAGATCTAAGGGAAATCCCTTAACCAGGTCACATCTAGCAATGTGTTTGTAATCTTTAACAAGATTTTCTTTTAACCGAGCATACTCTAGAAGAGTATATTTCTTAGTGGGTCCGAAATCCCACAGTGGTTTTTCCCTATTTGGGTTTCCACGTTAAATCTGGTGTTATGAGGTTTATATTGTTCATATGCTTTTGAGTTTGCATGTTTGACAGTTTTTGATTATATGACTGATATATGTTACCGAGGTTGAATCTGATGTTTTTATGGATGATTAAGTTTGTATGATTCACCCCCCCCCTCTCATCTTGTTGGCTATTGGATCTGTACTTATATTAAGTATCAGAACTATCAATTGGTATTAGAACTTTTGACTCCAAAAGGAAAGTTTAAAGGCACTTGAGTTAAAGATCCAAAGATGTATAAGAGGGATGCACCTAAGCTAAATAAGTCAAGTTTCTCTACATGGCAGAAAAGGATGAAGCTACATCTATCAGGAGTTGGAGAATATGCTATATACTATCTAGAGAATGATTTTGTTGCACCGAGCACCTATCCATTGACTATGGAAGAGATAAAGGCGAAGCAAGAACATATTCAAGCAATGATTGAAATAACATCTGCATTGACCGATTCTGAGTTTAATGATCTAGAAGGCTGCAATGATGCAAAGGCAATGTGGACTAAGCTCATATCTGTATATGGAGGAGATGAACATGTTCAAAAGGTAAAAGTTGATAGTCTAAGAGGACAACTTGAATCAATGAGGATGAATGAAGGTGAGAACATAACCCAGTACAATACAAGACTAAAGGAGATTGTAAATCAAATCAAAGGAGCAGGAGGAACTATTGAAGAAAAGGATGTGACAAGTAAGTTGTTAGGAACCCTTTTACCTGCCTATGCAATCCGAGTCTCTGCAATCAATGAATTGAGGTCTATACCTAATATGCCAGTTTCCTTGGATGCTACTATTGGTAAGCTACATGCATTTGAGTTAAGTAATTTTGATAACAGTGGGTCATCGGTAAATAAAGTTGAATATGCATTTAGTTCTTTTCATCTGAATGAATCTAATGATTACAATGAAAGAAAGTATAAGTACTTTGAAGGAGATCACAGTGGAGCAAGTGAAAGATTTCGGAAGAACATGGAGGAGGTACACAAACTGTATGAAGAAATCAGAAAGCAAGAAGAGTTTGAAGCACTATTGGCCAAAAGATTACCGAGAGGCAAAGGTAAGTATAAAGGAAAACTACCTTTGAAATGTTTCAATTGTGATAAGATTGGACATATGGCTTCTAACTGTCCTGACAAAGATTTCACTGAAAAGAGAGATTACCGAGATGAGAGACAGAAAGATAATCATTACAAAGGACACCGAGACTTCAGAAGAAGAAAGACATGCTTAATTGCTGATGAGGAATTTGAAGATGATAAATCAGATGAGACTGATACAGAGGAAGTTGTTTATGTGCCTATCAAGGATGAATCAGATGAAGAAAGGTATGAAGAAAAAGCCCTAATATCTCACATAAACATTAATGATTCTTGGATTATAGATAGTGGATGTTCACATCATATGAGAGGAGATAAACACAAATTTGTTATGTTAGAAGATTATGATGGAGGCTATGTTAGATTTGGTAATGATGCACCATGTTCGGTAAGAGGTAAAGGATCCATAACACTTCTTGATAAAGCAAGATGCAATGATGTTTATTGGGTTGAAGGTTTGAAATACAACTTGTTGAGTGTAGCACCGCTAAACAACACAGGTTACCGAATAGAATTTCAGAAAGGAATTGTCAAAGTTCATGACAAGAATGGAAAGTTAGCTGCTACTGGGACACAAACAAAAGGTAATACATTTCACCTTGACTCAACTCACAATAAGTGTTTGCATGCAAAGATTGATAATACCTGGTTATGGCATAAAAGGTTTTGTCATGTTAATTTTGATAATTTGATCAAGATAAGTAAGAAGCACAGAGTAAGAGGTCTACCGAGTCTTGAAAAACCTGAGAGTGCTATGTGCCAAGGATGCCAGATGGGTAAGATGACAAGATCCAGCTTTACAAGTAAGTCCTACACTTCTAAGGGAATTTTAGATATTGTGCACACTAATCTTTGTGGTCCTATGAAAGTTCAAAGTTATTTTGGTGATAAGTATTTCATATTATTTGTGGATGACTATTCAAGGATGATGTCAGTAATGTTTTTAAAAGAAAAATCAAAAGCTTTTCATATGTTTAAGTGGTACAAGGCTAGAATTGAAAATGAAACAGGAAGACAACTGAAATGTCTTAGATCAGATAGAGGAGGAGAGTTCACATCTAATGAGTTCAACCTATTTTGCAATGATCATGGTATTAAAAGACAACTCTCTGCACTGAGAACTCCACAATAGAATGGAATAGCTAAAAGAAGAAATAGATCTATTGTGGATTGTGCTAGAACACTGATGATTGAGAAGAAGGTTCCACAAACATTTTGGAGAGAAGCAATAAGCATAGCTGTTTACACCTTGAACCGAGTTCAATTGAAGAAAGGTACTTTGAAGACACCTTATGAAATTTGGTATGGCAAGAAACCTAATGTAAGTTATTTTAAGATCTTTGGAAGTGAATTCTATGTTCATAAAGATGATAGAAATGGCAAGTTTGATCAGAAAAGTGAAGAAGGAACATTTCTAGGATATTCTTCTAGAAGCAAAGCATTTAAATGTCTGATCAAATCATCTAACAAAATAGTAGAAAGTGCAAATGTGAAAATTGATGAATTTGCAGAAAGAACTGATGAAAGGAATTCCAAAGAACCGGAAGACTATGATGAATTTGTCTATGTGCAACCGAGAAGTCCTACCGAGATAATTGTTGAAGAAAATGAAGAAAATATCCAGTTACCGAGTGATGAAGAAGATCATATAGAGCCTACCGAGCCTATATTAGCCAAGTATGTTAGAAGACACCATGCACCAAGTTAGATTATAGGAGATAAGGATGATCCAGTGATGACAAGGAACAAACTGAGACAGAACACATGTTTGATATCTGAATTTGAACTAAGAATAGTGAAAGAGACATTTAACAGTGAAGATTGGATAAATGCTATGACTGAAGAGATTGATCAAATCAAGAAGAATGACACATGGACACTGGTCCCAAGACTGAAGGACAAAAATGTAATCGGTACAAAGTGGATCTTCAGAAACAAGCTAAATGAGAAAGGTGAGGTCATTTGGAACAAAGCAAGATTGGTTTGCAAAGGTTATGCCCAAGAAGAAGGAATTGATTATGGTGAGACTTTTGCACCTGTTGCTAGACTTGAAGGAGTTAGAACATTGTTGGCATATGTTGCTTTCAAGAACTTCAAGGTATATCAAATGGATGTCAAATCTGCATTTCTGAATGGAATATTAGAAGAAGAAGTTTTCATTGAACAACCTGAAGGATTTGTTGATGACAATAATAAAGATCAGGTATGTAAATTGAACAAAGCTTTATATGGTCTGTAACAAGCACCTAGAGCATGGTATGAAAGATTGCACTCTTATTTGATTAAGATTGGTTTTATAAGGACAAGTGAGAACAACAACATGTACATGAATGATGAAAATGGAATACTAATCTCAGCCATATTTGTTGATGATATTATATTTTGTGGAAATGACTCTTTATGCAAGAACTTTGGAAATGAAATGAGCAAAGAATTTGAGATGTCATTAATCAGTGAGATAAAGTATTTTATAGGTTTACAGATACTGCAAATGAAAAATGAGATTTTCATTACTCAATCCAAATACATAAAGGAAATCTTGAAGAAATTTGGAATGGAGGATTCAAAACTAGTAAGTACTCCCATGACTACCAACTGTAAACTATCAAAGAATGATGAATCTGCATCTGTTGATGAGACACTCTACCGATCCATGATTGGAAAACTACAATATGTTGTTCACAATAGGCCAGATATAGCACATGCAGTAGGTATTGTTGCAAGATTCTCTGTAGATCCTAAGGAAATACACATGACAGCAATCAAAAGAATTTTCAGATACTTGAAAGGCACTAAAGATTATGGCTTAGTATATCAGAAAGGAAATGATTTTGATCTAAAAGTTTATATTGATGCTGATTGGGCAGGCAACATTGATGACAAAAAAAGCACAAGTGGACGAGCTTTCTTCTTAGGAGAAAGACTAGTGAGTTGGCTTAGCAAGAAACAAGGATGTGTTTCTCAGTCAATAGCCGAAGCTGAATATGTTGCAGCAACACTGAATTGTACCAACATTGCATGGATCAAACAACTGTCGGAAGGTATAAATGAGAAAGTTACCGAGCCAGTAACTATATTATGTGACAATACTAGTGCCATTAATATTTCAAAGAACCCTGTTATGCACTCTAAGACAAAGCACATCTCTATCAAATATCATTATCTTAGAGAAGAAGCTCAAGAGAAGAAAGTGGTGTTGGAATATGTCAACACAAAGGAGCAAATAGCTGATATCTTCACCAAGCCACTACCAAAGGACACTTTTGAATATCTCAGAAGTAAGTTAGGGGTCCTACCCCTATCTTTTACTCACTGACCGAGTTCGGTGAAAGCATCACTTCGATGAATCTATTGAATATATTTTGGGGAGCTGATGCTGGAGTGATACACTTTAGAATTTTTTTTCTGAAAGTGTACTGGAAATAATACTGGGATAATACAGAAAATGATACAGGAAACAGGAAATGTAAACAAATGCTCTGACCGAGACTCAGGTGATACACAACAACAGGAAATAACTTCTTACAAAAAGAAATTATGTTTTAGCTCTATTCTTTTTGGCATTGTTGTCAAAGGGGGAGAAGACCAAGAAGGAGAAGACCTACCTAGAGGGAGAAGACCAAGAAGGAGAAGATCTACCAAAAGGGGAGAAGACCTGAGAAGACTGAGAGAAGACTACAGATTGAAATAAAGACTGAAAATAGAAGAGAAGTCTAATGTATGGGGGAGAGCATTTCAGCATTTCACAATCACAGCAATCCGAATTTTTAAAGGTCAAATCAATTGGTTTTGCCATCAATGCCAAAGGGGGAGATTGTTGGCAATATTACAAGGATATTGAGAAGGTTGTTGATGATTATGGACATAACTGATTAAAGATGTTTTACTATCTTGATATTATTATTTTGTCATTGATGTCAAGAAATTGATTTTCTAATTCAGTATGATGTTGCCATATCTTAAGAAATATGATATGAAGATTATAAAGAAGTCGGTAAAGACACAGGAAAGAATATGATGAATAAGGGGATAAGTTATTCAATGGGTAACTCTACCGATTCAGACAATGATGAGATCTTGATGTTTTAGATTGTTTTAACATCATACATATGTTGTAAAATGTAAAGGTTAATACTATACTATGTTATCAAGCAAAGAACCTAGTTGGTAAACCCTAAGGAACCTAGTCGGTAAACCCTAAGGTTATCATAGTCAGTTAATGAAGATAGAATGTCTATCGAGTGAAGTTTAGTATTCACCGAGTTGTAACCGAGCTATAACATAATGCATTAAATGTTTACATGTGATATTTAATGAAAGATGCTGATGAGCTGGAGCGGATCAATGATTGGCAAGCTGTAAAAGAAGTTTGTTGAACGAATCTAAGGCAATGGAAAGTCAGCAAGAAGATCTACAGCTTAGATTGAATCGCATTACCCTAACACAAGTTCCAAGGTGATTGTGCAAGTTCCAAGGCGGGGTAAAACATTTTCAGATCGAAAGATACAATGAACCTGGACAAGATTGAAGATTTGATGGCTATGATTGATCATGGGAAATGTGATCAAGGAGATTAAGCGGTTAGAAGATTGTTTATAAATAAGGAACTGTTGATAAACAATGTATGCAGGCAAGTGTATGCACAGGGATGCTACATAGTGATTACCGAGCACAGAAGCTTGGAGACCTATTAAATTAACAGAGTATTGATGCCCAACAGATAGACAAGATTAGTTCTATGTCTAGATTGTATTGAACAAATAGGAATCTGCTTTAGCATTTCAGATGTGAAGTTGTAGATAGATTGTATTATTGTTATTTTGTGAAAGTGACAGGAAATCTCTTAATCGAGTGGACTTAATAGTCTTATATGTAAATCCTCTAACAAGGTGACATTCTGATTGAGTGTTTGAAATCCTTTGACAAGGTCACTTCTAACAAAGTGAAGATCCTAACAGATCTGAGGGAAATCCCTTAACCGAGTCACATCTAGCAATGTGTTTGTAATCTTTAACAGGATTTGCTTTTAAACGAGCATACTCTAGAAGAGTATATTTCTTAGTGGGTCCGAAATCCCACAGTGGTTTTTCCCTATTTGGGTTTCCACGTTAAATCTGGTGTTATGAGGTTTATATTGTTCATATGCTTTTGAGTTTGCATGTTTGACAATTTTTTATTATATGACTCATATATGTTACCGAGGTTGAATCTGATGTTTTTATGGATGATTAAGTTTGTATGATTCACCCCCCCCCCTCTCATCTTGTTGGCTATTGGAGCTGTACTTATATTAAGTATTAGAACTATCAGTTACTCCTTACAGGGTATTGCTTCTAACAAGGCATTATAGTCAATCCCTTAACCGGGTGGTCCCTAATAGGATTTGTTCTTAACAGGACTTTTGTAAATCTTTAATAGGCTAGGCTCCTAACAGGGCAAACTTCAAAAGAGTTCAAATAGTTATCTTGTGAGTCTCATCCCACTGTGGTTTTTCCCATTTGGGTTTCCACGCCAAAAATATTGTGTCAAGTGGTGAATGTTTTTGTGGTTGTGACCTTATGGTTAATTTGCTTAACTACTTAATCCACTTTGATAAATCATGATAACCGGAAGCATTGTGAAATGAAGTTTTACTTATGTCAATAAAATAATTTGGATGTTTATGAGTTTGAAGTTGTTTACTGTTAGTTTTTTGTAACAGTCAACCGATTTATCTTGACAGTAATATTGCATTGATAGTTCTAAGTTTACTTTGAGAGATTTATTTTGAGATTGGTGAAGTTAGTATCAATTTTTCTATCTACTGATTCACCCCCCCTCTTAGTACTTGACCGGATTCTTATTCTTTCATCATATGATCAGTTGGTATCAGGGCTTATCAAGTCGTCTAAGTTCTAAGCCTAACAGATTGAGGAAAATATCTTGCAGATCATGATGAAGAAGGAAGGTCTCAAGTTTAATAGAGAGAACTATAGGATATGGAGTGATAGAATGAAAATTTATATCAAGAGTCTAGGAAATCAATACTGGGAACATGTTGTTGCTCAATATGTTGCACCTAATGGGACTATGAATGATGATCGAAAGAAAGAGAAACAAGAAAATAATCAAGCATTAGAGGCTATTATCAATTCTTTGTCTGATGTAGAGTATGTAGATGTTCATGGTCTTGAGACTTTATATGATGTATGGAAAAAACTTGAAGAGATTTATAGCGGTGATGAACATGTTAAGATTGCTTAAGAAGGGAGTCTAAGAGGAAATTTTTATGACATGAGGATGGCTGAAGGTGAGAATATCCAGCAGTATGGTCAAAGGATAAAAGAGATAGTTGGTGAAATTAAGAGTGTAGAAGGTAAAGTGGAAGATTCCATAGTGATCAGTAAGGTACTGAGAACCCTGCTACCGGTCTACGCTATCTGAGTTGCAACCATTTAGGAGCTAAAGTCTATTGAAAAAACTAAGGTAACCCTTGACTCTATCATTGGCAAGCTTACTGCTTTTGAATTAAATGGTTATGATGGCAGTGTATAGAAATCCGAGTCTGCATTTAGAGATTTTGTTTCTAACCCATCTATGAGGAAAATTAGAGATGTCAGTCACAGTTATGAATCTAGATCTAGCAGAGAAGCTAATGATGAAGACCGATTAGTTGAGCTTGAAGCATTGTTGGTCAAGCGGTTGCCTAGAGGTACTGGTAAATATAGAGGTAAATTACCTTTAAAATCTTTTGCATGCAACAAGATTGGACACATAGCTGCTAACTGTCCTAATGGTGATAATGAGCACAAATGAGAGAAATTCAAGAAGTATAAGGGTAAAGAAAAAAGAGATTGTCTTATTTTTGTTGAAGGTGGTATCACTGATGAGGAATTTGATGGTGATGCTAATGAAGATATTATGTTTGTAGCCATTAAAGACTAGATATCTGATCAGAAGGCGGTAGTATCTCGAATGGATAACTATGATGATTGATCATTCATAGCGGTTGTTCACATCACATGACCGGTGACTAGAGGAAATTTATTTCTTTGAAGGAATTTCATGGTGGAGTCGTAAGATTTGGTAATGACTCACCCTGCATGGTTAAAGGTAAGGTAGCTATTTCTCTTAATGAAAAGAGCAGTGCAGATGATGTCTACTAGGTTGAAGGTTTAAAGCACAATCTTTTGAGTGTGGCACAACTAAATGATAGAGGATACCCATTGGAGTTTGAGAATGGTATGTGCAAAATCTATGGGAGCAAAGGTGAACTGATTGCAACCGGTAAGCAAACTAAAGGTAACCTGTTTCACCTTCATCCTAAAGTCAGAAACTATTTAATTGCAAAGATAGATGATAGTTGGCTTTGGCAAAGGATATTTAGTCATATAAACTTTGATAACATTGTTAAAGTGAGTAAGTCCAAGACAGTGAGAGGTTTTCCTCAGTTGGACAAACTGGCTAATGCTCTATGTAAGGAATGTCAGTTGGGAAAGATGACATCCCCAACTTTCAAGAGAAAATATTTTTCAGCGGAACATTTGTTAGATTTGGTTCATACAGATCTTTGTGGACCAATAAGGACAAAAAGTATTCAAGGTGACATATATTTTATGATCTTCACTGATGATTGCTAAAGGATGATGTGGGTCACATTTAGCTGAGAAGGAGAGTGGTGAGAAGATAAAGTGTCTGAGGACTGATCAAGGCGGCGAATTTACTTCTGAGGAATTCACTAGATATTGTGAAGAAAATGGTATCAAACGACAACTTTCTGCACCAAGGACACCACAACAGAATGGTATCACAAAGAGAAACAACTGGTCAGTTGTTGAAGCTGCTAGGATGATATTGATACAAGGAGGTGTAGCGAAGATTTTTGAGAGAAGTTGTCAGCACAACTGTCTACACTATGAACCGGATTCTGGTAAAGAGAGGTAAGGACAAGACTCCTTATGAATACTGGTATGGAAGATAACCTAATTTTAGTTATTTCAAGATATTTGGTAGCAAATGTTTTATTAAGAGAGGTGATTATGTTAGAAAATTTGAAGCTAAAAGTGATGAAGGTATATTTCTTGGTTATTCCACCAAGAGTAAGGCCTACAAGTGTTTTAAAAGCTAGACACAAAGAATTATTGAGAGTGTTGATGTTCGAGTGGATGAATATCCTGAAGTCTCAGAGGAAACCAGTTTGGAGAAAAAGGATGAAGATCCTTGCATTTTGTTTTTGGAACCAGAAATTGTGAAACTTGAAACCGGCAAAGCAAATACTGATGGACCAGTTCAACCGGAACAAATAAATACAAAAGAAGATGATGATAATGAATAAGATGAACCTAAAGATAATGATCATGTTATTCTGAGATATGTGAAACTCAATCACAATCCTGAATAGATTACCAGAAGAAGAATCAGAGAGAATTATTGCATGATCTACACTATTGAACCAAGAACTGCTAAGGAAGCATTTGGTGATGATCATTGGGTTAAAGCTATGGAGGAAGAACTAGATCAAATTGATAAGAACAACACATGGACCTTAGTACCCCGACCGGTAAATAAAAATGTGATAGGTACTAAGTAGGTATTCAGGAACAAGTTGAATGAAGATGGTGTTGTAGTTCGCAACAAAGCTAGGTTGGTTTGCAAAGGTTATGCACAAGAGGACGGAGAAGATTATGGTGAGACTTTTGCACTAGTGGCAAGACTGGAAGGTGTCAGAAATTTAATTGCATTTGCAGCACATAATAAATTCAAGGTATACTAGATGGATGTTAAGTCAACATTTTGGAATGGGTTGGTGGAAGAAGCAGCCAGATGGTTATGCTTTGACTGATGGGAAAGACATGGTATGTATATTGCATAAGGATGTATATGGATTAAAGTAGGCACTGAGAGCATGGTATGAAAGGCTTCATACACATCTAATGAAGATAGGTTTTCTGAGAACCAGTGAAGATAGCAACATATATCTCAAATCTGAAGGAGATAAAATATTGGTCAGCGAAGTATTTGTAGATGATATCAAATGTGAAGGTAATGATGACATGAGCAATGATTTTGCAAATGAAATGAAAAATGATTTTGAAATGTCTCTAGTGGGAGAAATAAAAAATTTCATAGGCTTGCAAACAGAGCAAATGAAGAATGGTATTTTCATCACACAGTCTAAGAATGTGAAAGAGGTTTTGAAGACATTTGGTATGAGTGACTGTAAACTAGTTGGAACACCAATGGTTACAGGTTGTAAGTTGTCTAAGGAAGATGAATCCACATCTATTGATGAGAAGGAATACAGGTCAATGATTGGAAAATTGCACTATGTTGTTCATAGCAGACTGGATATAGCTCATGCAGATGGCCTAGTTGCTAGATTCCAGAAGAATCCTAAGAAAACACATTTGATCGCAACCAAGAGGATTTTTAGATATCTGAAAGGTATTGTTGACTATGGATTATGGTATCCATATGGAGGAAACTTTGACTTGAAGGTGTACACAGATGCAGATTGGGCAGGAAATGTTGATGACAGGAAAAGCATAGCCGGTGGAGCATTTTTTCTTGGAGTAAGACTTGTTTCATGGAGTAGTAAAAAGAAGAGTTGTACATCACAATCTACTGCTGAAGCTGAGTATGTTGCAACTTACATGAATTGTACCCAGGCTATCTGGATGAGGCACATTTTGGAAGATTTTAAGATGAAGATTTCAGAACTTGTAAAGATCTTATGTGATAATACAAGTGCCATAAATATTTCCAAGAACCTTGTTTTGCACGCATGAACCAATCATATTGAATTAAAGTATCATTTCTTAAGGGAAAAAGTGCAGAGTAAAGATGTGATCTTGGAGCATGTTTCTACCAAGGAGCAGCTTGCATATATCTTTACTAAACCTCCGCCTAAGACTTATTTTGAGTATCTTAGAAGTCATCTAAGGGTTTTACCCCTTCATGAGGTCAGTTGAGCATGATGTAGATTACATCAGTCCCAGAGCTACTTGCAAAATTTTACAATAGGATTGATGTAGAAGTGGAGTTATTCCACAGGGGGAGCATCAAGTTGCAGGTTGTTGATGCTGAACAATGAAATTTGGCATTGCATGTTTTACTTTCAATTTAGCATTGCTGTCAAAGGGGGAGAAGAAATATGTGATTTGTATGATTGACAGAGAGAAGGAAGACAAGCTAAATACAAGGTGAATACTTGATAATGTAAACCATGATTCTTATTCATAGTCATAGCAATCAATGGTATTGATATTTGTATTGCCATCAATGCTAAAGGGGGAGATTGTTGGCATTTGCATGAAGATTGCATTAATGATATGTTATGTTGTAATTGATGTCAATTAACTGGTAGTGATATTTTTGATATTGTTGTAATGATGTTTTGTAACCGGTAGGAAGAGCTAGTGAAGGAAACTGTAACTAGTAGGAAGAATTTGTGGAGTAAACCGGTATTGCTATGTATTAGAGAGTTGAACTGGTAAACCCTACCCGTTGATTTGATAAACCCTAACCAATTAAGTTTGGTGAATTGGTTATATTGGTTTATGATCTGATGATGAGTGGTAATAATTATGACACGTATGATTATTGTATGAAGATAGTTTCAAAGTGATTTTGGCATGTTGATGAAACGGTTTTTGTCTAGGGAATGAGAAAGTATATTGCATGTAATGCAAAGCACGTGATGAGTTACTGAGTTCGATGAAGTGGTGATCAAGGAGCGGTCGAGGTTTCCTTGATTGATGTGCAGAGATTGCTATGTAATCCAACGGTCATACTTGAACCGACTTGTTTGTAATCTCTATGAGAGAATTAGGTTTTTGTTGTGTTACCGACCTAATTGATTTGTTTATAAGGTCGATGAGTTGTTTAGTTTGAGTGTTGACAAAGTTTTAGTTGAGTGTGTGGTTGTTGAACCAGATGATGTATCTGCAGTTTGAGTAAAGGTAGATAGGAGCATGAAAATGATCTGAACAAGCAAGTGTAGTGCTATTCAAATAGATCAGCAAACTCTTATTGTTTTCTAACAATTACGACAGATTGAAATCCCCTAACCGGGTAAGCTCTAACAAGCTCGGTGCTATTCAAATCCTCTAATCAAGTGATCCATTAGCTTGGATTTGAAATCCTCTACCGAGGTTACTCCTTATAGGGTATTGCTTCTAACAAGGCATTATAGTCAATCCCTTAACTGGGTGGTCCCTAACAAGATTTGTTCTTAACAGGACTTTTGTAAAGCTTTAACAGGGTAGGCTCCTAACAGGGTGAACTTCAAAAGAGTTCAGATAGTTATCTTGTGAGTCTCATCTCATCATGGTTTTTCCCATTTGGGTTTCCACGTCAAAAATATTGTGTCAAGTGGTGAATGTTTTTGTGGTTATGATCTTATGGTTGATTTGCTTAACTACTTGATCCACTTTGATAAATCATGATAACCAGAAAGCATTGTGAAATGAGTTTTACTTATGTCAGTAAAAGCATTTGGATGTTTATGAGTTTGAAGTTGTTTACTGTTAGTTTTTTGTAACAATCAACCAGTTTATCTTGAGGGTTTTTATCTTGACAGTAATATTGCATTGATAGTTCTAAGTTTACTTTGAGAGATTGATTTTGAGATTGGTGAAGTTAGTATTAGTTTTTATATCTACTGATTCACCCCCCCCCCCCCCTCCTATCAGTAGCTGACCAGACTCTTATTCTTTCATCATACTATCAACCATTAGGTAACATTTCATTAAGTTGCATTAACCATAACTTTCTTAAGTGCATTATTCATTAGGTGCATTCATTAGATAAATTTTGTTATTCATTAGCTCCATTGGGAGCATAATATAGATTTTTTCTTAGATAAGTTATTTACATATTATAAACCATTGGCATTCATTATCATTATAATTGCATTAATTAAACATACATACATATAGGAATATCCATCCCGCATGTAGGATTTTGCCAAGATCAAGGGCACAATGAAAAGCATAAAAGAGAGACAATAGAATGATAAGAACAAATTGTATTCTCATCAATATGCAAATGATCAACTGGATTAACCAATACAATGAATATAGGCCTGCTTATATAGGCAAGGCCATATGGATGTATGAGCACACAATTATGACATGTGGCTCAATGAGAAACAAGGGTAGGTAAGAAATACTAGGGGTAGGTAGGAGAAATAATATAATATTCCACAAGAGGTGGATGACCCACCAAATGTGGAGTGTAACAGCAAAATAAGACCACAAAAGGTGGAATTTCTCCTACAAGCTCTATCCCTATGTGTACACTTCCCTAAGTGTCTCAAATCCAAACTACGAATAGATGCATTATCCTAAGTTAACTTAAGTAAAGTGTAATAATATCCAAAATGAATATTTATTTACACCAAAACCCCCCCTTAAGTGCAACTTAGGGGAATGAAGACTCAAGTCAACAATGCAAGATGGGTCCCGGCTACTAGGCCATGATAGGTACCCATGTACAATATGCTAATGCAAGCAAAACTATGCAATGCAATCTCTCACAAACAGATAAAGGGAGAAAACCCAGTTGGAAAAAACTGCCCCCCAAAAGAGAGATGAAAGAACAAACGACTCTCAAAGAAGAAGGACAAAACCTCAAAGAGGAAAAAGTCCCCCCCATAAGAGAGGAAGGAGAAGTTAGCTGACCCCCCCTAATGACATATCCCGCACCCCCAAGAGAGCTCGCAACTGCTGGAACTTACTCTCGGTGAAAGGTTTGGTGAATATGTCAGCAACCTGCTCTGCTGTAGGACAATACTGCAAATCAATGACCTGCTCCTGAATGAGCTCTCAGATATAGTGCATATGAATCTCGATGTGTTTGGTCCACTGGTGTTGGACCGGGTTCTTCGAGATTGCAATAGCACTCTGATTGTTGCAATGTAGAACTGTCAGCCATGGAGTGGTGAATCAAAACTCTGTGAGAATCTGCTGGAGCCAAATGGTCTCAGTCGTTGCATTAACAGCGCCTCAATACTCAACCTCAGTCGAAGAGAGAGCAATAGCATGTTGCTTCTTGCTCTGCCAACAAATGGGGCCTGAACCAAGGTGAAAACTGTAACCAGAAGTAGACTTACAATCATCAAGATCGCCAGCCCAATCAGAGTCTGTGTAACCAACCAAGTGAAGTCCTGTGCCTACTGCATAGTGAATCCCATAGTGATGTGTACCCTGGATGTAATGAAGGATGCGTTTGGCATCTTTCCAATGAAGCTCATGTGGTTCCTGCATGAAGCGAGAAACCATGCCAACTGCAAATGAAATATCAGGGCGTGTATGGGTCAAGTAGATGAGACTACCCACAAGCTGATGATACAAAGTGGCATCAACTGGTGGAGAAGAACACTGAGCCTCAAGATTGACTCCTGAAAGAAAGGGAGTCAGAGCAGGCTTACAATCAGCCATATGAAAGTGTGCAAGTAGATCAAGAGCATACTTGGGCTGCGATAGAGTAATCCTGGAAGGTGACTGTGAAATCTCTATCTCGAGAAAGTAGTGCAAAAGACCCAAGTCAATCATAGCAAATCTGTCATGCAAAGTAGATTTGACCCTGCTAATGATGGATGAAGTACTCCCTGTAATGATCAAGTCATCAACCTAGAGCACAAGAATCAAGTGAGAGTCATCCTGTCACAACATGTAGACATTTGGATCAGAATGACACCTGGTGAACCCTACGGAGAGAAGAAAGGAATCCATCTTGGCGTACCAAGCCCTGGGGGCCTGCATAAGGCCATAGAGAGATTTCCTTAGTCTGCAAACCAAGGAAGTATCCTGGATGAAACCCTGTGGCTGCTCCATATTAATCTCCTCATCAAGATCACCATGAAGAAAAGCACTCTTCACATCCATCTGATGTATAGCCCACCCATGAGCTACAGCAATAGCAAGTGTCAAACGAATGGAGTTCAACTTGGCTACAGGTGCAAAGGTCTCAGTATAGTCAACACCTGCAACCTGAGAGAAACCTTTCGCAACAAGCCGAGCCTTATACTTATCCACACTACCATCCGCTGCAAACTTGGTCTGATAGATCCACTTACATCGAACCATCTTTCTCCCCTTAGGGAGATGGACTAAATCCCATGTGTTGTTCCTCATCAAGGAACTATACTCTTCCTCCATAGCTTGGTCCCACTTAGGAACCCCTGATGCTTCCCTAAATGTCTGTGGATCGGAAGCGGTAGCAATGAATGCATGTGGTAGATCCTGATGTTGTGGTCGAGTTCTCCGTGTATCTGAAGGATCCCTAACAAGAGAACCCGCGGACTCAAGTGTCTGTCGATCCCAATGAGGTGGAGGTGGAGGTGGAGAACGAGGCTCCTCAACTGCAAGTGGACCCTGTAGAGGTGTAACCCTGCGAGTCAGAGTTGTAGGAGTCTCATCATCTAATCACTAACATCACTATCCACAATGGAGGAAGGCGGAGGAGGTAGAGAGGCTAAGCTAGGAGAGTTTTCCTCAAAGTGAACACTCCTCTCAATGAACACCTCATGTGTCTCAGGATCCATCAATCTATATGCCTTAACACCCTTAGGATATCCAACAAATATGCAAGGCCGACTCTGAGGTTCCAATGCCTTGCATTTCTGCGGAGGTATGCGAGCCCATGCTGGACACCCAAAGACTCTGAAATGTCTCACAATCGGTTTCCTACTAGCCCAAGCTTCAAAAGGAGTAATACCTTGCAAATCTTTGTGAGGAACCCGATTCTGGATGTGTGTGGCACAACTGATAGCCTCTGCCCAAAAGGCAGGATCAAGAGAACGGGCATGTATCATACAACTAGCCATTTCTTTGAGAGTTCTATTCTTGCATTCTGCAACCCCATTCTGCTGTGGAGTGTAAGCAACAGAATGCTGAAGATCAATCCCCTCAAGTGTACAAAAATCCTCAAGTCTTTTGTTCACATATTCCCTTCCATTATCTGAGTGAAGAATCTTGACCACTTTCCCTGATTGCTTCTCCACACGAGTCTTGAAGTCCTAAAATTTGTCAAATACTTCACTCTTATGAATGAGAAAGTAGACCCAAGTGAAGCGGGAGTAGTCATCAATGAAGGTGAGGACATAGCGGGCCTTACTAAATGAAGGTGTTGGAAATGGACCTGCTACATCGCTGTGAACAAGTTGAAGAACTTCCAAAGCTCTCCAAGCTTTCCCCTTATCAAACTTCTCTTCGGGATGCTTGCCCATGGAACAACCTGAACATACACCCTCTGAAAAACTGATTCGAGGTAGACCTATGACCATGTCTTTAGTGTTGAGCTGCTGAAGATAGCGATAGTTGAGGTGACCAAACCGCTCATGCCATAGCTTACTTTTTGAATTTGAATGAGTAAGCAAGGCCCTAGAAGGTGAACTTGGCACAAAGTGGGAGAATGAATAAAGCGTTGAGTTGTCATTGACTTGTCCCACTACTACCAAGGCATCATCATCAAGTTCCTTTACCACAACTGAATCTGGTGTAAACTCAACCTTTTTCCCATTCCCATAGTGAGTGATTTGGTAGATAGAGAGAAGGTTAGTAGACAAGTTAGGAACATAGAGAACATTCTCAAATGTTCCATCATCCATGTCAACTGAACCTTTCCCTTCAACCTCTACTTGTGTATCATCACCTATGTAAATGTGAGGTACCTTTGATGGCTCCAATGAAGAAAACTGCTCCTTTGTAGAACCCATGTGATATGAGGCACCTGAGTCAAGTATCCATTGCTGTGATGAACCTGTTGTAGCCACAAATGCTTGCCCTTTTCCCTTAGAATGTGAGGAAGAGGAAGGAGATGAATCCTTCTTTGTGTAGGCGGATGGCAAGTTGATGTTGTTTTTCTTGAGAAGATTAGTTAACTCATCAACTTGCTTTGCGTGGCATCGATGCTCATCATGACCATACTTCTTGCAATATGCACAAGTTGGTTTATCCTTCTTAGGTGGTGTTCCCTTCTTGGAAGAGGATGAAAAATTGCCTTGTGATGGAGAGGATGATTGTCCTTTTTCCTGTTGTGGCTTAGACTTAGAGTGCTTCTTCTTCTTGTTGGAATCTTTGCCTTGACTTCCTTGATTCCCTTGATTAGCCACCAAAGCCTTGGACTTTGAAGACTTGAGAAGTCCCATGTTCAACAACTTAGATTGTTCCAATATCAACATTTCTGTGAAAGCATCAAATGAAGGCATAACATAGGAACTCCCCACTGTCAAACGATGAGTTTGGAAGCTAGACACAAATGTTGCATATTCTGGTGCAAGCTTGTCCAACAAGTTGAATATCAACTGAGCATCCTTTTTGTCAATTCCGCAATCCTTAAGCTTTGCTCTTAGCTCATTTGCTTTGGTGACATAATCTTGGATTGTATCAAAACTCTTGGGATCCAAGTTGGTGCGCTCATTGTCAATTTTGTAACCTCTAATTTCATCAACTTGACCATACAATTTCTGAAACATATCCCAAGCCTCCTTGATTGTTGTACACTTCTCAATGTGAAAAATGAGGTCATCTGATACATACTTGCGCAAAGTTCCAAGAGCCATGAAATTATTTGTGAGCCATTCTAACTGAGCATTAGGATCAGCCTTAGGATTAGGTGGTGCTGCTATTGTTCCATCTATGTAATGCGTGAGACCCTTTTCCATTAATTTACTCCATACTTAATTTTCCATGATGCATAATTATGTGGAGTTAAAGGTGGAAATTTATGAGGACTCATTGCAACAAAAATGAAAGAGCACAAAGAGAGGCAAAATCACACAAGACACCCCCCCGAATTCACTCAATCAAAGAACCCCCCCAAAAGTGATAATTTGGCACTTTATAATTAGTGCGTATACAATGGGCCACTTGCAAAAAATGGCAAAGTGGACTTCTGATTACAATTTTACAACTGCCTCAATAAGGCCAAAAGAGACTCAAACTGATAATGCAAGAGATCTAAACTAAGATCCAAGCACATTACAAGTACCTAATAGGCCAAATAAAACCAATATCTGAAAATACAATTTCCACTCAAAATCTCTGAAATCTGATCATAGATTATGAAAGTAGACGAAAAAACATGCACTTTCAAAAAAAATGGCACCTAAAAAGGAGGTCGTATGAGCTCAAATGAGGCCTTTGAAGCTGCAGAATTGAGGATTGGACAGGTACAATTGAGAGAATCCAAAAATTCTGAAAAAACTATGCACCAAAATCAGAAAATAACCACATCACTGTGAAGTTCATGAAATTTTAGCCCATTTAAAAAAAAATTGCACCAAAAAAGGAGCAAAAATGAGCAAGATATGGCCTTTCAAAGTTGGACTGCAAAACTGAAAAGCTCAATGAAGAGGGGGTCAAATTTTTTTCAAAAGTCTACTGATGTAGCGTTAACGTCAGCAATTTACTGGCTTAAATTTGACGGCCGTATGATCGTCGCAAAAACTTCACCTCTCTGCTGACTGGGCGTCCGTATTGTACGGACAAGCTGATGTGGTAGTCTGACTGAGCAGCTGACTGGACGTACGGACTGCTGACGTGGCGGTCTGTGACCGGGTGTACGGTTGTTGACTACGGGCTAGTGGCCACCTGCCACATGGCGGGAGGAAGGCGTTGCCGGAGGCAGCAGTTATCGGCGGGCTGGGAGCTGAGGGGGCTGGCGGCGGGAGGTCCTGGCCAGCGGGAGGTGTCGATGCTGGAGGGCCGGCAACGGTGTGTCTGCAGATGCATAGACCGAGGTCGGCGACGGTACAACTTGCTGCGCGGTACGACGACGACGTCAACCTGCAACAACGCAGGGTAGAAATGGCACGGGGGGGGGTCTGCGGACCCCCAAAAAACAATATATTTTTTTTGATATTTTTTTTTGATCGCCCCTTTCCTTTTTTTTTCAATTTTTTTTTTTCGGAAAATAATAATTTTTTTTTTCGAAATCCATACAATAATAGCCAAAATGGGGAAAAAAAAATTCTCACCAAAATAGGTCGACTTTGTAGTTGAAATTTATGGAAACGGCCTCCCGGATTCAACGGTGATGTCCAAATCGTTGTATGACGCCCCCAAAAAATGAAGATCCCCAAATCCGAAAATAGAACCCTCCAAAATGTCTCCAAAAAACTAATCAATGAAGCCCCAATGGCTCTGATACCATGTAGGATTTTGCCAAGATCAAGGGCACAATGAAAAGCATAAAAGAGAGACAATAGAATGATAAGAACAAACTGTATTCTCATCAATATGTAAATGATCAACTGGATTAACCAATACAATGAATATAGGCCTGCTTATATAGGCAAGGCCATATGGATGTACGAGCACACAATTATGACATGTGGCTCAATGAGAAACAAGGGTAGGTAAGAAATACTAGGGGTAGGTAGGAGAAATAATATAATATTCCACAAGAGGTGGATGACCCACCGAATGTGGAGTGTAACAGCAAAATAAGACCACAAAAGGTGGAATTTCTCCTACAAGCTCTATCCCTAAGTGTCTCAAATCCAAACTACAAAGAGATGCATTATCCTAAGTTAACTTAAGTAAAGTGTAATAATCTCCAAAATGAATATTTATTTACACCAACACCGCATCATACATTGTTAGATACACACATATAAAATTTATAAGCATATATCACATCCACATATATCATAACATATAGGAAAATCCATCAGTATCATATAACATGCATCAATCATGTTAGTCATATCATAAACATAATGCATCATAATGGTCCATAATCATAATCCATCATAATAATATCCACATCCACAATAAAAGTCCATAAAAAATGTCTATATACACATACACAATAAATATACGTCGCTAATACCTCTCATCTCATCTCATATATATATATATATAATGTGAGTCATGGTACAAATGTGTCATATGTACCCCATAGGGTCCAAAATGTCTATATACATGGAAGACCTATGGGTATATCTCATAACCTGTGATCCCACCCTCTAACTATGAGGATATTTCTCCCTTTGAGCTTGGTGGTGGTGGTGGTTATGGTGATCTCATCCCCATTGATCTGCTAGATGTCCTTGACCTGCTCCTCCCTGACCATATAATCTCTACAAAACAAGGAGATTTCTATCCTGCAAGTATGGCCTCCTCATATAGTCTCCTTTAATACCCTACCTCCTATGTTAACCCCTATCTCAAAAATATCTTACTAGCCATACCTTTCTCACTCTCGAGTGAGATACCTCTATCTTTGCTCTGGCTTGCAATGGTAAGGCTAAATCTTCCTCTTCCTTCATTTCCTCCATCTCCTAGGCTACCTCGCCCCTCTCTAATTCATCTAGCTACTCCTATAATAGATTACATTTGACTCCATGAGAATCCCTATCTATTGTTGTCAAGTAATAAGCCACCTATAAACTATCTACTCATGCTCTCTAATAATCTCACTCTATCTGTAAAGATATACCCTAGAACACTCCTCATCCCTGGACCTAGATAATAGGTCCCTTAGTTGTTGTAGTTTGTCATACACTTGTGGTGTAATCTCCACTCTCCCACCCTTTATCGACGAACCACTCTATGACCCTCCCTTTGTGGTGTCAGTACCAATATTTGTACTTGTCTCCCTGTCTATCTCTACACCTATGCATATGCATGTTCTTGTACCTATGGCGCTTCCTCCTCCTACCTACTATCTCATCCATCTATACATCATGACCTCCATCTCCTCTTCCTCTATCATCTCCACCATCATCACCTCCTCCTTCATCTCCTCTATCATCTTCCCCATCATCTTGTCCAACTACCCTATCATCTTGCTCTCCTCCCTCATCATCACCTACCACACCTATTATGGTGGGTCATTTCTAAGCCCAATTTGTTGCATATGCAAGTGTGACCCCTGCATCCTCTACATCTATTCATGGGTCCTATGCCACTAACTACATACTCATTTAGTTGGATCTTGCCCATAAGAGATCTACTGGCATCCCTAATGGTCCTAGCTCCTATGTAACTCATGCATGGATTACATCTCTCCTAATCATATCATGTTGTAGCCCAAACTATCTCTACACCTTGTGAGGAAGATATTGCTCGATGACATGGATGGTCCATCCTATCAACTAGCATGATCTTTGTGTGAATGCCAAGTAGTTCCCATCCTCCTCCCATGCCTCACATGTCCTCCATGGCCTCCATATAAAATCAATCATATAATCCAAGACCCTCCTCTAGTATCCAATCACTCCAACCCTAGTGTAATGTAGCAGATTTCCATACCTACATACATAAGGGTGCCCTATTTCCCACTCACCCACTCTTTGATAAACATACGACTATAGGCCCAAATTCTCATATGTGTAGTAGTGTCACTCCATATTTGAGGTTTTTATGGTAGGTCGTTATACACACATATGAATATGTACAACTGTCCTAACACACAATATCCCCACACATTGTTGGAATGCACTGATACCGATAGTAAACTGAGAGAGGAGGGTGAATCAGTTTACTAAAAATAACAACAATCAATTCAATTATAAACCTTAAACCGGAGCACAACCCAATGAAGAATATAACATGAAAGCACAAGACACATAACACCAATATTTTGACGTGGAAAACCCGGAAAGGGAAAAACCACAGTGGGAAACCCTACCCACAATCAGATAAATACTCTTTATTAGTATTGTGAATAATTATAATGGGGTCTGCACATGCAGAAAGGCCAATAGCCTAGAGCGCACTACTCATCACAAAGGGAAGTCTCACTGACTTACAAAATCATCAGACTACAATCCGAAAAATAATGAACTGTGAAAGTAGCATCTACTAATGCCTGATATAGTTCCGATTAAGCATTGATGTCTTCTCTACAATGCAAAACCTTTCCAACCTTCACCTGAATGGTGTGACTTTATTCGCACTTAATCCTTCTCTGATAATGCATACTTAACCAGCCATAACCATCGCATGCCCATATTACATGAATAGGTCACCTATAAATACAGAACATCAACCTTATTGACAAGGTCGACTAACCCATAAACCCATAATTATAAAAAATACATCACATGATACCACCATACCAATATTATGATTTACATTACATAGCATGGACCTAAATCAAGTAACCAAACAATTATATCCGTCGGGGATTCCGCTAAGACCAAGATCCAACATGCTTCACTTGTCGGTAGAAACCCTCAGTGAAAGTTTAATCAGATCCAAATAGGACCTCCATAATAGGACACCATCTAGAGAAAAGTCACCAAATTATTAGGATATGATCAAGAAGCACCAATAGCATGAAAGAAACTGATTCCATAAGCCGGACCCAAAATCCACTGACCAAGTTACCAAAACAACATACTGGTAAAGCTAACTAGAAACACCAGAAGCTGGTGAAGCCAAAAGCTAGTCAGTAAAGCCAAGACAAAGTCGATAACTGGAAATACCAAAAGCGATAAACAAATCATGAGGCCACCAGAATATAGCAAGCATGTAACCATCAGAATAAGAATCCAAAACCGATTCCAGAGGACTGATCATACCGGATCAGAATCATAGCCAAAACCAAAATGATCACCAAGACTAATCAAGATAGATCCAACTGGGATACAGTGTTGACATCAATGACAACACTTAACCAAATCCAGTATATTGCCAACAATCTCCTCCTTTGGCATTGATGGCAACATTGAATATGAAAAACATCCAAGTGCCAAGGAATGCCAATAAACTCCAAAACACCAAAAGATCTAGCAGAAATCACATGAATACCTTCTCCCCTTTGACATCAATGACAAAGGACGAATACTAAACCAAGAATACTGAACCAAACAACTGACTACTCCCCCTGAGTAGTAGCACCATCTTCATCAACCCAAATTAGAAAAGTGTGTCTGATAAGCTCACCAGATTGATGCATCTCTAAGTCTCTAAGTCTCTTCCAGAGGGTTGGTAACCCCCAACTGATCTCTGAGATATTCAAAAGTGTCTTTAGGCAATGGTTTCATTAGAATATCTGCAATCTATTCCTTAGTGGGCACATAAACCAATCATACTTTCTTTGCTTCAACCTTTTCTTTCAAGAAATTATACCTTATAGAAATATGTTTTGATTTGGAATGAAATACTTGATTCTTTGACATATCAATAGCAGCAATATTATCACAATAAATAACAATAGGATCATCATAACTTATCCTTATATCCTTTAACATTTGTTTCATCCATAAAATCTGAGTACAGTTGGTAGCAGGTGCAACATATTTTGCTTCAGCTGTAGATAATGAAGTGCATGATTGTTTCTTACTAAGCCATGAAACCAACTTCTTCCCAAGAAATAATGCACCACTATTAGTTCTCTTTCGGTCATCCACATCTCCTACCCAATCAGAATTTGTATATGCACATAATGTGAAGTCATCATTCTTTGGATACCATAACCCAAAGTCTCTTGTACCTGCCAAATATCTGAATATCCTCTTGACAACAATATCATGAGTTTCTCTAGGATTTGATTGAAATGTAGAAGCAATAAAAACAACATTCATTATATCAAGTCTTGTCTGAGTTAGGTACAAAAAACCACCAATCGTTGATTTAAATCTGCTCAGGTTCACCTTAGTTGATTCATCATCCTTTGATAATTTGCAACCAATTACCATAGGAGTACCGACAGGTTTAGAATTCTCAAGTCCAAATTTCTAAAGTAACTCCTTCACATACCTAGTTTGACAAATGAAAATACCTTTATCAGTCTGAGTAATTTGCAAACCTAAGAAAAATTTCATCTCACCAATCATAGACATTTCAAATTCATTCTTCATATCATTAGCAAATTTCATGCATATACCTTCTTCTCCTCCAAAAATGATATCATCCACAAAGACTTCAATAATCAATATGTCATCATGCTCAATTTTGTAATATAAGTTACTATCAACATTACCTTTACTGAAACCAAGCTTTGAAAGATACTTATCCAATTTAGCATACCATACTCTAGGGGCATGTTTTAGTCCATATAAAGCTTTCTTCAATCTGCAAACCATGTCCTTGTCTTCTGATAAGGAATATCCATCAGGTTGTTCAATGTAAACTTCCTCTTCAAGATCTCCATTTAGAAATGCACATTTGACATCCATCTGATATACTTTGTAGTTCTTATGTACAACATAAGCAAGAAAAAGTCTTACCGCATCAATTCTAGCAACCGGGACATAAGTTTCCCCATAATCAATTCCTTCTTCCTGTGAATAACCTTTGCAAACCAATCTAGCCTTGTTCCTCAAAACTTGACCTTCCTCATTCAATTTGTTCCTGAAAACCCATTTAGTTCCAATAATGTTCTTGTCTTTAGGTCTAGGTACAAGTTCCCATGTCTTATTCTTTTCAATCTGATCTAATTCCTGTTCCATTGCTTTTATCCAATTTTCATCCTTGCTTTAATGAAAGATTCTGGTTCAATTTGAGAAATTAAACATACCTCTTTAGCAACTGACCTTCTCCTAGTCATCACACCTTTTCTTTTATCTCCAATAATCTGATCTTCAAAATTATTTAGCTTTACATACCTGTGAGTCTTTGAATTTTCTTGATTTGCTGACTCATTTTGTTGTTCCTTTGTCACTATTGAATTTTCTGATGCTAGTAGTGTCACAAGTTCACTGTTCTGAACTGATTCTTGCATTACCGGTTCAGGTTTGATAAATTCATCTTCTGGTCCATAATCATATGCTCTGATCTGATTACTTTCATGATCATCCACCTTGACATTTATGCTTTCCAATATCCTATTCAATCTTTTGTTATAACATCTATATGCTTTGCTCTTAGTAGAATAACCCCAAAATATTCCTTCATCACATCTAGGATCAAACTTTCCTAATGCATCATCTCTTCTAATGTAACATTTGCTTCCAAATTTTTTGAAATATCTGACAGTAGGAGTATGACCAAACCATACTTCATAAGGAGTCTTACCGGTATTGCCTTTAATGTGTACTCTATTGAAAGTGTATAAAACAGTATTGACAGCCTCTCTCCAATAGATATCAGGTAATTTAGCTTCAATCATCATAGTCCTTGCAACATCCAAAATTGTTCTATTCTTTCTTTCCACCAATTCATTCTATTGTGGGGTTCTAGGTGCAGAAAGTTGTCTCCTAATACCATTCCTTTCACAAAAGTTGTTGAACTCGCCAGATGTAAACTTACTGCCATGATATGATCTTAAGCACTTTATCTCCAGTCCCGTCTCAGTCTCAACCATAGCCTTAAAGATTTTGAATTTCTCAAAAGCTTCAGTTCTCTCTTTCAAAAATGCTACCCACATCATTCTATAATAGTCATCAACCCAACTTTGAATTTGTTCCCACCAACAATTTGTTCATGATACCATCTTAATTTGCACTTCATTGATCAAAGAATCTTCTTCTATGAAGAACCTTCTCAATATTTATAGTTCTGCTTCGGGTCAAGCGATTAATTGGGAGAAAAGATCTATTTTCTTCTTCAACACCCTAGAGGATAGACAAAATATGATGGCTCAGATCCTTGGTTGCCAAATTGGAAAGCCCCCTTCTATTTACCTGGGTCTTCCTTTGGGCACGAAACCTACAGATTTTTTCTGGAATAGTCTTGTTGATAGATTTAGTAGGAAGCTGGCTAGTTGGAAAGGGACCCTTCTTAGTCAAGCTGGTAAAATCCAGCTTTTAAAATCTTCTCTCCAGAGTCTTTCGGTTTATGCTTTAAGCCTCTTCAAGATTTGTGGAAAATTTGTAGATGCTATTGAGAAAATTCAAAAAGTGTTCCTCTCGTTCAGGGTTGAGGAAAAGAAGAGAGTTTCCCTCATTGCTTGGGATAATGTCTGCAAACCAAAAAAGGTGGGGGGTCTGGGATTAAGAAATATTAGAACCCTGAAAAAGACCCTTCTGGCCAAACAAATTTGGAGAATCTATCAGGGAAATGGTGAGTGGAATGAAATTTGGAAGGCTAAATACCTACTTGTGGTCCCTACCATGGAAGATTTCCTTTCCTCTGATCAGATATCGAGTGGCTCTACTATTTGGAATAGTGTTATTCATGCTAAGAGTATTGTCAGCTTGGGAAACTTTTGTGCCATTGGTAATGGCAGGAAGGTGGATTTTTGGGATGATGTCTGGATTGGAGGAGCTTCTCTCAATGATAATTGTGCTTCTCAGACGATCATCCAGACCTGCAAGGTTAAGTTTGGTGTTAAAGTTGCTGACTACTGAAGAGATCAAAAGTGGGTGGACCTCAGCTCTATTGATCCTAACCTAAAGTAGGTAAACTTAGTGATCAACTATACAATTGTTAATCCTAGAAGGGAGGACCACCTGGTGTGGAGTGGTACCTCTTCAGGTATTTATTTTGTGTCATATGTTGTCCTTATGTTGGCCCAGTCTCAAGATCCTAACCCCGACTGGGCTAAGGCCTGACATTCAGGTTTGACTCCTAAAATTAATATTTTTTATGGATTCTTTTGCAAAATAAAATACTAACCATAGATAACTTGAGAAAAAAGGAGATTCTGCATCCCCAACAAATGTTTTCTTTGTCTCAATGATGAGGAATCCATGAACCATATTTTTATACATTGTCCTTTTGTCCAACCTATCTGGGCTATGTTTTTCCAACATTGGGGTTTGAATTGGGTGTTCCCAAAGGAGATTCAAGATTTTTTTAGGAGCTCGTATTACAATACAAACAATCTGACCATAAGAAATTTATGGAAGTTTTCCTTTCCACATATCCTTTGGGGTATCTGGAAAGAAAGGAATAACAAAATTTTCAGGAATGATATTAACCCCTCCAAGGTGGTTTGGGCTAATATAAAATACAATTTTGTTGAGAATGTAATGGCTAGGGGAGATCATTACTACTATAGTAAGGAGGATTTTGATGTTCTAAATAGATGGAACATCCCAGCCTACATGGACATCAATACTGACCAACTCAAAAGAAGTATGTGCATTTGGTCTTTTCCTCCTAATGACTGGTTTAAGGCTAACTTTGATGGGGCTGCTAAAAGGAACCCAGAGCCTGCTGGCTGTGGTGGAGTTATTCGGAATGGTGTTGTATTTTGCATTGGGGAGATGGCCTTCCCCTTGGGGAACTAGACTAATCATCTGGTTGAAGCTATGGGCGCCCTCCAAATTAGCAAATTGGCACATAATTTGGGAGTCAAATTGTTATGGCTGGAGTTCTAAAAACATTATCAATTGCCTCCTTGGTAGGCACCAACCCTCGTTGACTATTAAAAATATCATTGATTTGGCCAGGGAGATGTTTGAGGGTTTCTATCAGTGCTCCATTTCTCATGATTATAGAGAGGCCAACATGAGTCCTAACTGGGCCGCCAATGAGGCAGTACGGAGTGGGCAAACCAAGATTTGGAATAGCGAGGGGGATTTCCCTTGAGTGGCACGTGACATTTTAAATTATGAAAGATATCATGGTAAGCAAGGCAGGATTTGATATCATTTTCTGAGATGATAGGGGAGGTCGTGGCATCATGAAACAATTTTGTATGCAACCGAGAAGGAGGTACATTAGTAATTGCCAGATTATCTCACATGCTTTGTGGGTGTTTTTTTCCTTTTAGAGTGGAAGCCTTAGAAATATCCATTGGCTTCTAACGACTTCTTCTCTGCTAATTAGAAAGTCCACAGTGAAGAGTGGTATTTGCAGGAAATTACAGTTGACGAAAATTGATAAAAAAAAAATGGGATGAAATTGCAAGCGAATGGAGACAACCAAAATTGATAAATGGTGGGACCATCCCCAGGTCTGGACTATGTTGCAAGCAGAAAAAATAACTGATTTTGTGGAGAGAATGTAAGAAAGACAACTAAAAATCACAACGATTTTCAAGAAGGGATGGAATAAGGGCACCTTGACCATTGGTAGTAGGAAGGTCAAGGTGAATGAGACCATGATCGTTGAGGCTATGCGTCTATCGATGGACAATATCAAATTCTATAGGGATAGGAAGTTGTCAGATGTTGCAGTGAAGAAATTTCCTAAGGATGAGGAGGAGAAAGCTAGGCTGGTGAAGGGAAGTCACACGTACTACTCCCCTAAGGTAATTAAGATGATCTGGCAAAGAGTTTTGTTTGTTATTATGAAATTTATTACTCTTGATAGTAGATTTACCAGGGTTTACAGCTATCATTTTGTTATTCCCAACTACTTTCGGTATAAGGTGAAAATTTTCATCCCTTATTACTTGTTATGTGCCCTGAATGCTGGGATAAAGGATGCTATCTCCAATCACAAAACTAATCCTTCTATGCATGAGGTTATGATGGTCGTTTTGTACAACCACATCAAGAATACCATGGTTCAACTGAATATTGCGGAGGTTTCTGAGTCAGACAAGGAATTGGATGACTTGGATGATGATGATGATGGTGAAGGTTATGTTGAGGATGACCCCCATATCACTGTGTCGAGAAAGTGAAGAAGAAAAATAGGGCAAAAGGATCAAGGTAAAGGGTCATCTAGAAGAAAGCAGAAGGGGGAGGATGATGAAAGTTAGTATGAGGAGGAAGACGAGATTGAAGATGATATGGAGACTGACAGCGAGGAGGTCCAATTCCTCTCTAGCCAGAAGCATAAGGGGAAAACTCTGAGAAATGAGGATGTGGGAGCTAAGAGTCGTTCGCCCTTCTCTACTAGTTCTAAGGATAAGGGCTTGGCTGGGGAGGACACCTCCATGAAGGAAGCTAAGAGTGCAGATTTGAAGGAGGTGGGTTTGGAGATGAACTTGGATCCTGCGGGAGACAAGGCCTAGGATGGCTCCCATCTTGATATTGACCTATCTTTCAAAAATAGTACAGATAGCTTCAACAAGGTTTTCCTCT
This sequence comes from Cryptomeria japonica, assembly GCF_030272615.1. Taxonomy (NCBI): domain Eukaryota; kingdom Viridiplantae; phylum Streptophyta; class Pinopsida; order Cupressales; family Cupressaceae; genus Cryptomeria; species Cryptomeria japonica. The sequence goes on from NC_081410.1 coordinate 142,039,851, forward strand.
AAGTTCAGAAGGAAATAAAAAGCATAAAAGCTAAACAAACCCAGGAAGCTAGAAAAATTAAAACTTTAGAAGCTATTGGCACTGGTAAATTCAGCTCCCTCCTTGATTGTTTAAGTGAGCTTACCAAAGCAATCAATAATGGTGAGGAAATCTTTAATGGACAACGTAATAGCTTCTCTTGGAAAATAGAGTTGGGGCTGCTGAAAAAAGGCTGGAAGGGGTTGAGAATATGCTCAAAAATATTGGGGAGCAGAGTCATAAGATCTTAAAGGCTGCCTCTCAAAGCATTAAGGTTCTTATCAGCAAGCTTGAAAGTGATCAAGGGGAAAAGGCCTCCAGGGACACCATTGAGGTGAAAGAAGACACCCCTGAAGATAAGGAGACTGGTCATGGCAGAAGAACCCGTGCAAGCACCGAAAAAAAGAAAAGCCAAAGAAGGGAGATTGAGAAAATTAAGCGGACTACTGAGAACATGGAACAACTCAAGCTAGAAGCTATTGAGATGCTTAAGAACTTTACCTAGCCTTGGATTTTTTTTGTAGGTCCTGTTTGTTGTGTCTTTTTGTTGTTGGCTTTTTGTTTGTTGGTCAACTATCTTTTCTATGTTTGTTGTCTCTTTCTTTTTCGTTGGGCCTTAATGGATATCTTTTGATCTAATGTTGTACAGGGTTTCAAGGGCCCTTCAAAACCTATTTTGCCTTAATCAAAAACATAAAATATCTATCACCTTGAAAAATTTTAGTCCTTGTCGGTCCACACAAATCAGTATGAATAAGATCAAAAATTTCATTAGATTTATCAGGTACACTTCTTAAAGAAGTTCTAACTTTCTTACCCATTTGACATTCTCTACATACCGGATTATAAGGTTTAACAATCTTGGGCAAATCTCTGATAGCCGGTATTGAACTGATCTTTACTATGCAATCAAAATTTACATGACACATCCTCTTATGCTATAACCAACTTTCATCAATCTGAGCAATCAAGCAAGCCTTCTCACCGGAGATCAAATGAAAGATATTACCATTAGTCTGAGTTCCGAAAACAATATCCAATCCATATTTATTAATGATATTGCATTTTTCATCCTTGAATTACAAATGAAATCCTCTATCCACCATCTGACCCACACTTAAAAGATTATGCTTTAATCCTTCAACATAATAGACATTATCAGTATTAGTCTTACCATCCACTAATATTGTTCCTTTTCCTTTGATCCTACATGCCTTATTGTCTCCAAATCTGACCAATCCACCATCAAATTCTTGTAGTGATAAGAACTTTCTTTTGTCACCAGTCATGTGATGTGAGCATCCACTGTTTATAACCCATTCATCATTTTCTTCAATTTTAGCAGCCAAGGCCTTATCCTCAGTATGTGTTGGTTCAATGACATATTCCAGAGAATCATCCTTGATAGCAATAAAGACCCAATCTTTGTTGGATGAAGCACCATTACCGGATCCACTCATAGGTTCATCATCATCATCATCATCATCATCATCAGAAATGCCATCATCATCACTAGCATAATAACATGATTTATCTTTATTTCTTCTGAATCTAGGTCCGCTCTGATATTCAGGATTAGGCTTATAATTCCTCATAATCTTTCATGATTCCTAGCAGCTCTCTTAGGACATCTAGATGAAAAATGCCAATCTTATTGCATGAAAAACATTTAAAAGGGACTTTTCCTTCATACTTACTTCTAGCTGGTCCTTTAGGAATTCTTCTAGCAATCAGGGCTTCCATCTCTTCAAGATCTCTTTCTTATTTCTCAATTTCCTCCATATCCTTAGCATACATCTCTTTCCAATCTATCTTCTATTTACTGGATGCAGATGCTTTAAATGCAGTCTCAATAGCAACACTTTGATCTCCAAGTTCTTCAAGTTCAAAAGCAGTCAATTTCCCAAGTAGTGTATCTTTGGTCATAAGGGTACTTGACATTGTCTGGAGCTCATTGATAGTAGTAGCCTTCATCTTGTTAGTCGGAGGTAGAACTCTTAGAACTTTTGACATTATCTCATATATCACTAACAGATGTGCCACAACATTTGATACCCATGACAATCTCATTGAATCTATCCACGAAAGAACTTATCTTCTCATCTCCTTCCATCTGTAAAGTTTCATATCTTACCAATAAACCTTCAAGTTTAGCAATCTTCACAACCTAGTCACCTTCATAAAGAGTTTCAAGCTTTGTCTAGATCAGCTTAGCATTCTCCAACTCTATGACATTCAATAGATTTTTATAAGATAGGGCGCTTAACAATGCTTCTTTTTCTCTTACATCATTTTCAGCTCTCTTTTGTTCATCAACAGGTGTTGATGTTCCAAAATAAGGATCATGAGGTATATGCCCTTTCTCCACTATCTCCCAAACTTTAGCTCCAAGACATTTGAGATGAATGTTCATTTGCTCTTTCCATATCTCGTAATTTGTACCATCAAATATGAGACTCTCCTTTCGATAAGGATTAAATGTAGAACTAGATGTAGTTGCCATCGAATCTCCTCAAGTGGTTAAGCTTCTGCAAAGAGGACCTTGCTATGATAACAATTGTTGGAATGCACTAATACCGGCAGTAAACTGAGAGGGTGGGGGGGGGGGGGGTGAATTAGCTTACTAAAATTAACAACAATAAATTTAATTATAAACGTTAAACTAGAGCACAACCCAATGAACAATATAACATGAAAGCACAACACACATAACACCAATATTTTGATAGGAAAATCGGGAAAGGGAAAAACCACAGTGGGAAACCCTACCCACAATTAGATGAATACTTTGCAGTAGTATTGTGAATAATTACTATTGGGTCTGCACATGTAGAAAGGCCAAAAGCCTAGAGTGCACTGCTCATCACAAAGGGAAGTCTCACTGACTTACAAAATCATTGAACTACAATCTAGAAAACAATGAACTGTGAAAGTAGCATCTACTAATGCCTGATACAGTTCTAGTTAAGTAATGATGTCTGCTCTGCAATACAAAACATTTCCAACCTTCACCTGAATGATATAACTTTATTCACACTTAATCCTTCTTTGATAATGCAGACTTAACCAAGCATAACCATTGCATGTCCATATTACATGAATAGGTCACCTATAAATATAGATCATCAACCTTATTGACAAGGTCAGCTAAACCCTAAACCCATAAACCCATAATTACAAAAATTATATCACATGATACCACCATACCAATATTATGATTTACATTACATAGCATGGACCTAAATCAAGTAATCAAACAATTATATCCATCGGGAATTCCGCTAAGACCAAGATCCAACATGCTTCACTTGTTGGTAGAAACCCTCAGTGAAAGTTTAATTGGATCCAAATAGGACCTCCATAATAGCACACCATCTTGAGAAAAGTCACCAAATTCTCGGGATATGATCAAGAAGTACCAACAACATGAAAGAAACTAATTCCATAAGTCAAACCCAAAATCCACTGACCAAGTCACCAAAACAACATACCGATAAAGCTAACCGGGAACACCAGAAGCCGATGAAGCCAAAAGCTAGCCGGTAAAGCCAAAAACAAGCCGGTAACTGGAAATACCAAAAGCGATAACCAAATCATGAAGCCACCGGAATACAACAAGCATGTAACCATCAAAATAAGCATCCAAAACCGATTTCAGAGGACTGATCATACCGGATCAAAATCACAGCCAAAACCAAAATGACCACCAAGACTAACGGGGATAGATCCAACCAGGATAGTCTCCAACCGGGATACAATGTTGACATCAATGACAACACTTAACCAAATATAGCATATTGCCAACATAGTCCCTTTCTCCAACATCCTGTACAACACTCAAGGCCATCCAATAAAAAATCCATGTCCTCCTAGGTTCGAACATAGTTATCCATTGATTAGTCCTACTAAGAACAATGACAATGCTAACTATCCCCTCTGCATCATCATCTCCAACACCATCTATGTCCTCTACATGGGTAGCCTAGCCCCAAGGAATATACTCCACATGTAGAAAAATTCTCCATCTAGACTATACTTCAGTAGCACTCTATGAATAGGAATGCAAATGATCCTCCATACATCCTCCAATGTGGTGCTAGCCTCCCCTATTGACATATGGAAACTACTCATCTCACTCTACCACTGCTTTAGGAGTGTTGTCATCATCATGTTGTGTGTATGCACACTTGACCACCTATCTACCCACTCTAACTTGAGAGAAGTAAAGAACTCTAAGTCCATGTTATCCAACTATACCCTTAGCCGCATAGTTGTAGAATAATACTTTCGTGACTCTATAAGTGGCAGCTACATTTGCACACCCATTTCAACTAATTTCAGTAGCCTCTCTTTTATTCTTGATGCATGTGTCAATCTTTCCCCTCCTATGTGTTGAATTACACATGTTCTCTTCTAGAGGCACATGTACAATTCCTTAGTTGAATGTGTTGAATGACACATGCACTAATCTTTCTAATCTAGCCCCATTTTTCTTACCCTAGGCATAGATGGGATTTTAAGTACATATGTTGGTTTGCCCTTTAGTGTGTGCAAAAGTACCGAGGACCAGCGACATGTGCTAAAAACCGAGCACATACTTTGATCCCTAAGTGCATGTGTCAAATCTAAAATTAGTGCATGCACCTCACATTCTCTCCCCCCCTCCCCCTTAAACTAGACATAAATGCACTAAATCACACCAATTGGGATAGGACACTTACTGGTGCCCCTTGCTCTAGCGATCACTAGTACTATCGAATTCACTCACCACGATGCAAATGACGTAGAATGTTCACATTTTTTCTCCTTCTTCTCACCTGAGATCTCCTAATTTTATAAATACGAGATTGTAAATGAGCCCTAATAGGCCCCCCATAGCCTATTTATAGCCACCTTTTTCCTCATTTTCTTCGCTTCCTTTTTCCTCATTTTCTTCGCTTCTATTGTCTGTGGTCCCTTCTACCTTCATCCTATTGTAATTTGCATGTATCTCCACCTTCTCTCTATGTTCCTTTACCAACTTAATTCATTTTCTTCCTTCTTGCTGGCCTAATTTTCTTATAATTCTTTGAGAGATTTCCCTAAAAAACTCATTTTTCGAGCAGCTTAAGGGGGCATAACCTTCTAACTTCCTCATTGGGGCATCTATTTTATTTTCTTTGATATGATGCTACTTTAGAACACTGTGTCAAAGAGGGACAAAATGTAGACACCCTAAATTTGACTACTCGAATTTATTAAATAAAATATTTTAATTAATTGGAGTTCATAAATAATCTTCATTCGCCTGACTAAAATAATTACTTAAATTCTATTTAATTAATTATTACTCTCTATAATTAATTTTATAATTAATTATTTTTCTAACTATTCTTTTAAAGTTTGATTAATTTTGATTAATCAAACTCAACTTTAGACAAAATTCCTAAATTCCTCTAATATCAATTCACTAATTTTCTTTAATTAATTAACTAATCCCTTGATTCCTAACCTCATTAACATTTTCTTCTAATTTTTAATTCATCCCAAAGCTCCTAAATTTTCATGTGACAAGCCTTCATAAATACTTGCATGCACATGTCACTTTCCCACCTCTAAGTCACCATTTGACCAAATATTTTATTTGGTGCTTTCACATGTGTGAGATTGTTCTTCCCATAATTATTTCCTCTTTTCTCCATTTTCCACCTTTCCTCTATTACACCTCTTCCAATTTTCCACTTTTGTTTACACTTGTGATCTCCTTGCTCTTCCAAGATATTCCCATGCATGTGTGAGCACACCTTTCCCTCTTCCCCATGACAAGTGTTCTTCCCAATGTTTCCAGCTTGTGACACTTGTCACAATGCTAAGCCTTCAATCCATGTCGCCTCCTCTCCTGTAATCTCAACCATTCATGCCACTTTGAATCTTAGCCCTCCATTCTTCCACCACAATTCTATAAATTGGAGCCTTCTCCCTTCATAAATCATCACTTGTAGCCATACTCTCATTAGGCCCAAATTGAAATCCTAAAATCTTTATTGTTATGCTACTTGGAAATAAATCCACAATCCCATAAGCAACAAGAGTAAATCAAATAGAGTAGGGTGCCTTCATTTTAGCTCATCATGAAGGAATGAAGGTATAAATTTATGCATTTGTGTTTTAAGTTCATGTTTTATGCATTAGCTAGATTTATATTTTCATTTACTTCAACTAGAAACATAGATAAATATTTTCTTAGAATGAATCTTAAAACATGCTAAGAGTGTGGTCACTAAAATGATTGCAATATATAGAGTATAAAATATAAAGTAGACAATTTTGACACTACACCTACATTTTCTTCTCTAGCTCTTCTAGCCATCCTTGTTATGTGTAGATACTAAGGGAAATGTAATTACACATAATTTTATGATTATCACCTAATTAGGTGCTTACGATACATTATAAAATACAAATTTTCTTAAGCTTTATCATATTTATTAGGCTAGGGGCAACTTTATTACACGTGTTGATGTTTATCTCATGTTTAATTTATATTGTTATTATATAATATTACCTTTAATATATTTTATCAAGTGTTCCCTCTCTTCTCCAATTAGAGGACATGTTTGGCTTGATAAAATTCTTATAAGGAATGGGTACCCATTTAGGTTTGAGATCCCTAACCCAAATATCTACACATGTGAAATGGCTACTCATTTTGATTTTTAAAATTGGCACCCATTTTAGAATAGGTACTCATTTCATTTTAAAATGGGTACTCATTTTATAATATGTACCCATTTCATTTTTAAATGGGTATATGTTTTTAATCATGTTTTTGCTCCTTTTTAGAATAGATACATGTTTTGGATCAAGTATATGTTTCTTTAAATTTGAACTTTGAAACCCATGGATTTGATTTTGTTTTAGGCTTGGAAACCCAACCCTTAGCTCTAGACCTACAAGTATAGTGTCATGAAAATAACAAGAGAAAATCTGACTTTAGCAAATGGCTGACGACTTTTTTTCATAATTTTTTAACTAAATGAAAACCTATTAAAGATGATGATGTATAGTTTTCAAATATGTAATTTTTCCTTATTGGACTTTTTCTCCCTCCCCCTCTCTCTCTTGTGCTCTCAACTCTCACAAATTTCTCTTGCTCTCTCCCGCTTGCTACATCAGTCTCTAGTTTGCTACAACACTCTCACGATCTCACAATACTTTTTTTTTTTTAAATATATTTTTTATTGGTCCTAATTGCTATTTCTGAAAACTCCATGTGTATGACAAACAAAATTTGAGTTAAACTTGAAATGTCAAGTATTAGTGTTTTTAATAGCTTTTAATTTTTTAATTTTTTTTTCAAAAAAATGTATATGTAATCAATCTAGACATAATTATTTAAAATATCCAAAAAATCATTTTATGATTAGTTTAACTCAAATTATGCTTGTCATACACAAGGGATTTTCAGAAATAGCAACTAGGACCAATAAAAAATATATTTAGAATAAATTATTAAAAAAAGTCTCATCAATATTTAGTATAATAAACATTTTCCCAAAAGAAATTATAATTTTTTTTTATTTAGTTCAAACTATTCTTGTCATACACCTACATGCTATGGTCCTAAAAAATGACTTTTAAAAAGCAATTTTTGTACAAACATATATAAAATGAATTTGTATCACCGGGTATTAGAATGAATTACATATTTGAAAACTAGACTCAAAAGTCTATAATTTATGTTACCAAACTTTCTTAAGATTCTATGTATAAGTGCTTCAATTTTTTAGTCCGATTGTGACAAACTTTGATTTTCAAGAAAAACACTTCCACATTTTGATAAAAAAGTAGACTGAACTTATTGCACTTGCCTCTTATATATTTTGTATGAAATCAATTGAACAATTCATACATGCCACTGGCATTTCATTGAGAGTTATATTTCATAATGATAGATTCATATCCATTATCATATCTAGGGGAACTTTTAGCACTTCATCTACATAATCACAATCATTTTCTTACATGATTCTTTTTTATGAAGCTATGAACAATAAAAAAATATTTGTATCACTTTTCATAATAGATGAAATCTTTGAACCTTCTATATCATATTTATTACTTTTAAGAATTTTTTAATGCAAGTTGTGGTTTGTACTTATTTTTAAACGTGTTTTCATTGTTTCACAAGTTCTAATGAAGCAGTAAAGCAAAGAAGAATTCTTGAATACTTTGTATGATTAGATATCTTTTTAGTATATAAAAAAATCTAATTTCACATGTTGACAATTTTTTACATTGAATTACATTCATTTAGTAGTTCACAACATATCAAAATGGTGGCAAAATTTAATAATGAAAATTAAGCACCTATATCCTTTTCCCTTATGTTTTGGACTCACTATGATTAGTGTTGGAAATAATAGTTAACTTCTATACTTGGCATTATTATGTTTTAAATTGGCACATGGAAACACCACATCTTAATTCCCACCATCATTAATCCCCAAATTTGTATACCTAATCCCTAAATATTTTTTCCACCACACTAAATCAAATTTGCAAGTGTAGATTTGACTATTAAGTATTTATATTACTAGTGTGAATTTTGTTATAATGATTATGCATTATTCTAAACAACTCACTAATTCTAGAGTCGGGTAAAACTACATGAAGAAATTTGTGGAAGACACCTTCCTTTATACATGATTTGTATTGAGCGATTTGATGATAGAATATAATATATATTTGTTTGTGTAATGCTCTAAAATCCAATATAGTATCTGAGAAAGGTTAGAGATAGTCTTCAACATAGTTATCTCTTTTGCATGCTTTGTTTGGCTAAAATCAAAGGTAGCATTTTAATTGGTTAGCAAATTGAGGTAGGATTCAACAATTGCTACAACTAGTTTGCCTTTTTCTCTGTCCATACCTGTCTCATCCATGGCCAAATGTTGATTCTTTTGATGCCACTCACTATATACTATACCTCCACCCCATATACTAGACACTGGCTATGCATTGGCCTATCTTTCTATTAAGTCTAGGCCTTTACAGTCAGTAAAGGAAAAGTCATTTCCTTCTATTCATATTGTCATTAATCTAAAAAGCGATATAAGAAGAGGTTTAATGTTCACTTGTGGAATATTTTGATAGATTATTTCCATGAGTTTTCTTGTTGCTACACTTATTGGTGATAAGGTTCTATGTATGCATCAGAGAAATTAATTCTATCAGTCATTGTTGTTTCTACACAAATGTGAAGTCAAAAACTTGATATTGTTTAGGCAAATGCAGTTATTGCAGATCAACACATTGATAGAAGTTAGATTTTATTCCAATTTGGTGGTGGCCAATATTGCCAAAGGTTTTTCTCATTTTATGCTATTTCTTTCTATTGCTACTATTTCTAGTCTTCCCATGGTGTAGAGCACTTGTGCATGTTAGCCCTATCTATTGAATAATTTGTGGAAGTTATGAAGCAAACAGATCATGGCACTTTGTTGTGTCTATAATTGGCTAAATTGTCAATAAATCTCTCCATTCAATTTAGAAGAAGTGAGGATGCATTATAGTCTATGTCTATAGATTTTATTTTTATGTTGAAGTCTAATTATTTTTATTATTATTACATTGGTCTAAGTTTGCGAATATGTGAGTTGGGCTCATAAGTAATAGTAATTTTGTCATTGTGAAAAGTGTTATTATCAAGGTACATTATCGGTGGAGCTTAAAACCTTCAATTTATTTTGATTAAGGGGCAGTCATGGAAAAATCAAATTTCTTTGAGAAATTTGAAGGGTGAGACTTTCATACTTGACAATTACAGATGTAGTTACACTTGACTGAAAAAATATCTTTGGGATGTTGTACTATCAAAAATTAAAAAGCATTGGGGACTATTGGCCATGGCTTATCAAAAGCATACTTACACCATGTGGATTTTACAAAGTTGCCAAAGGAAATTTGGGAGTCATTAAACAAGCTCTTTAGATCTGAAGCAAAAAGTGCCAAGACAACATTGAAGCAAAGATTGTTTAGATTGAAGATGGATAAAAGTACAACAATGATAGATCATATAAGTTTCACTCTCTCCTAATTCAACAATGTAGATTGAACATCGAAGCAAAGATTGTATAGATTGAAGATGGATAAAGGTACAACAATGATAGATCATGCCAAAGAAATACTTTTGAATATTTTGCCTAAGATTATGTCTAGAATGGTGTTTACATTAAGTAAAGTAAACATTAGTCTTGAAGGAGTGATATCTACTCTACTTGACCATAATAAAGACTTAGAATATAAAGAGGTCTTATTTGTACATAACAAATAAATAAAAGCCAAGTATAAATTCAAGTATATTCCTTCAAAAGGAAAAAAATTAAATGCTTCTATTGTAATGAAATAGGACATGTAATTTTGAATTGTAAGAAGAGGGCATAAGATCTACTAGATGATAAACTAGATCATCAAGCTTCCTTAGCTGAAGGAAATAGATTGGAAAGAATATGCTTGTGATAAGGAGATATCTTGTCCTAGTGATTAGGAATATGTGTTTTAAATAATTCAAAATTGGAGCTAGGGGGAAATGGAGGAAGGGGGACACTCAACGTCCCCTCGTTAATCATCAACGACGGGGTTGCTTATCAACTTTGGTGGCATGTTGAGATCTATTGTTGTGTGTTCTTTTATTTTTTTAATAATTTGAAATGTCACATCATGTGGGGGGAGGGGTATAACAACAATATTCAATCTCCAGTGGCAGTGACGATTCCCTATGTTGTTGGATATCAATTAACATGCCCAACAACAATGGGTATTTCTATTCTTGTGTGTATGATTTTTATGTAACCTCCTAGTGTAAAACATTGTAATGAACAAAAGCACTAGTGTAATGTAGTTCGTAGATCTTGAAATGGTTAGTGGTAATCTGAAAAACCATATGAAGTGAACATATGAGTGTGGTCGTGTTTGTGTCTAGGTTTGTGGTAAGCCTATGTGAAAACCATGAAAGATTGATTAGAGGTGCCTTTGGTTTGAATCAAGTTCATGAGTCATAAGTGTGAGTTTTTACCATGTTAAAAATAAGGGGGGGGGAATGCTAGGAAATTTATTATTAGGGTGAATTTTTCTATAATGGTTGTGAGTTGTTTTAAACAACTCACTAATTCTAGAGTCAGATAAAACTACATGGAGAAATTTGTGGAAGACACTTTCCTATATAAATGATTTGTATTGAGTGGTTTGAGGGCTTAATATAATACAATATTTTGTTTGTGTATAATGCTCTGAAATCCAATATTGACATAGGTCACTTCTACAATTCTAGATCTAAACACTTTATTTTTAAATTTAAGGTTCAATTTGTTTTCATTAATTGCTTCACTAGCAATTGTGAGCTGACATAGAGCACATCGTGTTGGTTTATGTGCTTGATTGTTCTAATTAAAGACATTCATTTACTTATTTAAGAAATCATCTAGGACAACTTAGGACATGTTGAGCACATCTAGATTTCAATTTGTGAAGGTGGATAAAAAATAACTTGGACATAATGAGAGATCACCTCATCTTAGGCTTACCAAATGATTGCTAGTCATCTTTGATCCTTTTGCTAAGAGTTATAAAAGCAATTGCCTTAGGAGAATTTGACCCTATTGATTTGACAAATTCCTAAAGATCTTTATAAGCATTACTTGTCCTTGCATCCATTCGAACTTCATAAGACAAAGAAAACCAATTTCAAATTGTTAAATATTGGCAATATCATTTTCATGAATTACAAGGTCATTTCTACACATAGTTTATTTCCACACTTGTGGATCTTATCGAATCATTTACGTACTCATATATCTAGTCTAACCAAATTATAAGAATGATAAATTTAATCATTTTGCTTCCAACACATCTACAAATATATACTTTTGAACTACAATTCAACAATTATCATCAAAACAACAAACAACTTCTACCAACCATCAAAATTGACTAATATTTTATTTCTATTTATTTTTAATTTTTCTCAATTTATTATATAATTTTCATCATGCTAAATTAAATTATATTACTTATTCTATTTATTAAACCTAATTAAATATATTTTATTTTTTTAACAATTTAATGTAGATATTAAAAATAAATAAAACAAACTACAAACTCCTTCACGTATAAAGAGGGTGGTAAATTTAAATATGCTTTCATAATTTTAAGATCCTTTTTAGGATGTTAGGTAGAGTAACCATAATAGGAAAAAAATAACTAATAGCTTTTCCTTTAGCACGCAGGTATAAGCGCTAGAGGACATACCAAACTTTGGTCATATTTTTTTCTAATACGAATCATATCTAAACTTTTCAATGACAAATCATATTTTTTAATACAAATATTTTAAGCTTTATTTCATGAGAATAAAAAATAAAGGAAGGTTTCAACATTTCTAATGTAAAAGATAGTTTAAATTATAATATATTAAATTATTTTAATTTTTTTGAATCTGTATTGTGAGAATTTTTAGTTTGGTTCAAGTCAAGTGATGTTATAGATAGGGAACATCATTTTAGACATGGACGCTCTACATTAATACGAGCATGAATATCTACATTATTAATATCAACAAGGATTTAGATCTTGATGACAACATGCGACACCTTAGGGAACGTCATTTTCGACATAGACGCTCTACATTGATACGAGTATGAATATTTACATCATTAATACCAACAAAGATTTAGATATTGATGACACCATCAATACTGTCACACCTTAACCATCGCACGATACCATTAAAGACAAAGTATTTTATTTTAATTTCTTACATTACGATTTTGTTTATTATTTATTTTGATGATGTGAAAAACGATATAAATAACAATAGATTTAATCATTTTTTTTACATTATAGATGATCAATTTTTATATTTTTCAACCTTCTTTTCTTCACACAAATATCATAAACAACCCAATATAAATATAATAGATCTCAACATCTAATACATTAATACGATGATTGATATTGATTGTTACTTTAGACCTAAATTTGAATATCTTAAAGCTATTACAAATTATTTAAGGTTGACATGGACATATAATAAATTAAAAATACACCAAATGATTTCTAACCCACCCAATTTTAATTTTATAATCCAAAACTTTTTGGTTGCTATCTAATTGTAGGTAAGCTGTTTAATCTAGCACTATAAGCTTTATGCATTGGAACATTCCCTAAACACATGGTTAGTTGTGTGGTACCAAACATGTAGTTGGAGTAAGAATCATCAAATTAGGTGAAGTGTCACATTTGAGAAACAAATTTAAGTAAACTTTATGCCCATCAATATTTGTTGAAAAATATGATTAAAACTATAGGATAGTGCGGTCCATGTGGGAGTTGACTCTTCCTTAAATTATTCCTATCATATACACATCAATAAGTTGGTAGGAGAACAACTACTTTCAGTATTTGCTTGGTTGATTGTCAATCCATAGCAAATGGGTGGATTTTCCTTGAAGATAAAGGGATCTAATGAAGACAAAAATATATGTGAAATGGTATAGTCTCATAAATGTGTGTAATCAAATGACTTTAATTATTGAGGACCTAAGCAATGATATATTTTGAGAGTGGCTTTTAAGGTAACACAATTAGGATAAACTAGGGTTTTATATTTATTGTATAATAATCATGTGTTACACACTTTATCATTGTTTAATGATCACACATTTTTTATTTAACAAGAGGTTGAATTTTTATATGGATGGTTAACAAATTTGGACAACTATAACAATATAAGCTTATCATATGATGTGGGAAAATGATGCTTTTTTACATTAAAGGTTTTAGGTATAATTAACATTTAAATTTATAATATAAAGATTAATTATTGAAAACAAACAAAATGTTTATTTGGATTTTGGTGTAATGTTATTTTTTTTTATTTGACTAATTATTGTATTATAATAGAAGATTAGAAGTAGAGATATAATACTAAAATAGAGACTGAGAAATTGTGATAGAAATGTTCTCCAATTTCTATTGTTTAGGACATACATGGGTTTGTAGTTTGGTCTTAGAATGAAGCAACTCGCTTGGTTTGGTCCTAGGATGAGGCCACCTGGATGATTGAGTGCAAGAACTAGGCCACCCATGCAACTAGTGGTCTTGTCTAGGGGCAATGTAGCCCCTTGAAAACACACTTGCCTCTTCTATGCATGTTCCATGAGTAAAGTGTTTTGTTGAAAAGCGTAGTAATATTTATTATAGGAAGCAAAAATATATTTTGACCTCTTGATAGTAATTAATTCTTGTGGCCAATGCACAAAGAGAATAAATATGTCAATAAGAGATGTAAAATATTGATGCACCTATATTGAGATCAAGTTTGCTAATAATATAAATATGAATAAAATGTTTTAAATATAGATTAAAGATGCTAGTAATTGATAGTTCCTAAATAATCTAGGAGCATTCCTTTGATACAAGTGCTAGACATAAAAATTGAGAATTTTGTCCTAGGGGTCAATGAAAGTAGTGGTCGAATTCCAAAGAAAGTATGGAATCAAGAAAAGTGAAAACTAGAATCATGAGGAATAGACTTGTTAGATGAGATGACATGCTTGGCATAATCTATAACAACAAAATCCTTGAGGAATCTATTTGGTCCTAAGGTAATCATGGGTGGTAGGTTTCAGGTTGGAGTTGACTAGTGTGCTAAATAAAGCAATTTGAGTACTAATATCATGCATGTATGACGTCAATGAAAAGCGACATAAAATGAAGAAGTAAAGGTATAGAGTATGTAATTTTATCGGTTGCAAATACAAAGCTAGAATCAAAGAAGTTTTAAAAATTTAAATGATAAAAATATCAAAATAAAAGAAGTGTTTTAATTAAATTGAATATCAACAAATGTTAAATTGAGAATCCATGATACTCATAAAAATTTTATCTTCAAATTTTTTATTATTATTAACATATGTGTATACACCTAAAAAATGGTCTGAAGATAATTAATTAAATAAGCAATTATTTAATTAATCCCCCTTCCCAATTTAATTGAATTCATTAACAATTTGATTAAATCTCTTTCATCTGCTTATTAATAAATATAAGGATTTATTTAATAAGTTCATCTCAATAGTCCCCTTTGATTAATTAATCCTCCCCCATTTAATTCCTTCCTTCCAATCCCCTAATTAATTAAAACAAATCTATTTATGAGTTGTTGAAAGTTAATTAGCCTTTTCCTATTATATGAATTTTTAAATTCAAATTACCCACATGCTTCCTAACTTCTAACCACCTAACCTAACCATCCCTCTAACCTAAACCATTTCGCCTAACCTTGGGTTTAACTAACCCTATCCTATCTTGCACATCCTAACCTCCTATGGTGTGGATATTCTCCCCTTGAGACACATGGCACTTTGGCCACATGTCTCCTCTCTTGGACACTTGCCCTCTTATGAGAAAGGTTCCTTGACGCTTGTTACCGCATAGATGACAAGTTTCCCTCCCTCCAACCTCTTCTCCAACCTCCTCCAATTTCACCCTTGATATCTTCAGACTCAATCTTGACCATTGATTCCTGGCACCTCACCCCTAGCCTTGGAAATCCTATAAATATCCCCCATTTTGGAGCACAAATGATCCCAACTCATATCATTTAGGAATTGTTATTATAGGCATTTACATATTAGATCTAGCTTAATTTGATCATTTTCTAGCATAATTGTTGGATCATGTAGCTTAATCAATCTTTATTATAGATTAATTGCATCATCATCATAGCTTAATCATGCATAACATAAGCTTAATTAGCCTCTTGAATCAATATAGCATAATCAATCTCATCTAGCTTGCATATCATAATCATTTTAAATCCTCCATCTAGGTGTAGTCAAGTCACTGAGATTGCTTATCCAGATCTGAGAGAAAATACACACTCGCATCTCTTAAGAGGCGATAGGTCGCTTTGTCATGGTTTATCTTTCGTTTGATTTCAATTTGCTAACCATTCTTGTAATTATCTATTGAGTGTTTGTGTTGCAGCTGTAGGTACCCTACTTCACACGCACGACATTTTGGCGCCCACTGTAGGGCCCAAAATCTAATTTCTTGGCCTCTTGCATCATCAAATTTTCAACCTCACAGATTTCTGGTCAGGCTTGTTCCATAATCTCGTACGAGTACCTTTTTAGTATCTTACAAGTTTGTTTATGCACTCATACGGGTATGTGAGAATACTCGTATGAGCAAGTGAGAATACTCGTATGAGTTTCTGCTTCTATGTTTTCAAAACAAATTGCATTTTAGGGTTTTTAAGCTTCAATTTGGTTATTACTAATGCTAACCCTAGTCTGTTTGTGAGTTTTCTAGCAGCCTAACTAGTTTTTGTAGGATGATTGTTGAAGATTACGCTTGCCAAAGCTTCATTTCATCAAACAACATGACTACTTACATATCTGTTTTGTAGGTTACCTAAGGAAAATCAACAAGACTTTATGTATTCTTTAAGTCTTCTAGGCACACTTATTTTTCTAATGGTAAATGAACATCTTGTTTTCTATGCTTGAGAAGTTGTCTAAAAGGTAGGAGAGTAGGCTCTTGTCCATTTGGACAATCAGAAATCTTGACCCTTGAAGTGCTTATATGTTTGAGATTTGATTACCTTTAGCGGGCATGTCATAGTGGGAAAAAGTAATCATCTTGTGAGAATGACCCAAGTGAGTACAGCTAGACCTAAGCTTTCCGACTCACTCTAAAAAATAGGCCTCTCAAGATTAAATTCTCGGAGGATGGGATTATTTGAGTTTTCTCTTTTGAGATCTCTCATATCGTGCATTTAGTAGGACCTCATGGTCTCAATCACACTTGTGTGACTACTTCTTGTTTCGGTACCTTGTTGGGCTATAGGCCTCAATCACGCTTGCACAACTATAAGGGGTAATTTCAAACGGAAACCCTTACTACGAACCCTAAGATAGAAGCTACCCAATTCACCTCTGAAAGGGGGATAATCTTAGTGCAAGAGAGATAGTAACTCTCCCAAGACACTTGCCATATTGTGCCCCCATTAGCATTTGGAGTCGGATAATACGGCATTGAGAATCCATTGTGTGAGACTCAGCGGTCGTATTCTGATTAGTTGTTGGGTGTGTACCTAAGTTTGCAAGCAAAGTTTTTCTCTCTCAGCCAACTTCCTTAGGATTTAGCGTGTTGTGCTTGAGGTCATTTATCATATCACATGTTTGTTGTGTCTTTATCCCTGAAACAAAAAATCACATATCTACAAACTGGAAAATAGAGTCAAAACATCAAACTTCATTGATAAAAAATCTGTCCAAATAAAAAATTTCTTTGTTCTGTCCTCAGTCGTATGAACTTTCTAGTTTGTCGTACAAGAAATCTAGTTTATCGTCTACTTCTATGAGAATTGTCATACGAGTCATATTAACAGAGGATTTTGTGTTATCATTTATCATCTGGTTCTATGATAAATTCCGTACAAGTTTAGGCCTTTGTCGTGCGAGATTTCTAGTTTATCGTATGGTTCTGTCTAAATTGTCAACTGGGCTTGTCTAAACTGTCATACGAAATTATATCTTTGTCAGTCCAGAGTTGTCTTCTTGCATGTCTTTTTTGGATCTGTCATGTTTGCTTGGTCAATTCAAAGTGAGAATAAACACTTGATATCTGTCATTCTCTACTTAGGTTATCTTCTTGGTTCACTTGGTCAAGTTATCTTCTGTCAAATCAGATTCTAGAGCTAGGCACCCTCAATATTTTCAAGTATTCACCTTCAACAAGTTAAAGATATAAACATCTCAAGGTGCATTATCACCTCTTTGATAAACTGATCACTCAAAACATAGTTTCTCATCAAGATCTATCATCCTCTATCACAAAACTACAACGTTTGGTCAGGATAACCTTGTCCCACATTGTAGGATCTATCGTTCCTATTGGACTTGGTTTTATCAAAATCATCATTATTGCACTCCAAAACAGAAGATAGAAAAACTTGCAAACTTTCAAACACTTGAATTATCTTTTTATGTCATATCACTCTATCATATCTATATTGACAGATGGTCCTTTATCGAAACACCTTCTAGACAATCGAATTCTTGCACAATATTCAACACACGTGTATGCCCATTTTAACTAGAGCATAGAGACGAAAGATCACAGAAATGGAAATCGAAACATTTGAATAACTGAAGATTATAGGAACATGGAACACGAAAATGAAATACAAGAAGAGGGGGAAATAACTTAACAACATCTTAGAGAAATCAAACAAGATCCTAAATTCGATAAATTTATGAAGAAAATATTGGAGGGAGAAAAATAAAAATAATTCCTAATGTTAGCAAAACCTGGTTCTACACTCCCCCAAGATTTCGATATGAGCAGTTTAAGATAAAAGAGAAGTGCCCTTTCCATGATAAAGAATGACATGAGGATATTTTTGGTAACAAAAAGGATGATGCTTCAATTCCTAATAACACAAGAACTAATGAGGAAACTTTTGTTCGCAAAAGGGATGACGTAAAAATTCTCAACAAAGCTTAAACTAATGAGGACACAAGGAAGAGTCGAGATGATACATGAAGAAATCAAGATCATACTAGAACACAAACTCATGGTTATACAAGAACAAATCATGTTGATAATTCTATCACAACTCTTACACAAAAAATACAAACACTGCAAACACAGATTCAAGATATGTAGAGAGGAATTGTTAGAAGATACTCACTTCAAGAAATCTATCCTTACAGATTTGACATAAATCTAAACATGATACCATTTCCTACAAGTTGTGAAACTCCTCGATATGATAAATATAATGGAAGCACTGATCCCCGGGATCATATACGATAATTTTGCACTATGAGTATGGAGTTTGCACATGAGGATACCTACTTGATGAGATTATTTCCAAAGAGCTTAAGTGGACTAGCTATGGAATGATTCTCCAAACTTCCACCTGGAATTAGATCATTCTCAGAATTGGTGGATAAGTTTGTTTCACAATACTCTTACAACATACAACATGAGGTTACAATGCTCGACCTATGTAATACTAAACAAAATAGTGGAAAACCTTTCATGACATTTCTACAGAGATGGAGACGGTTTGCTTCATGATATCCTTGAACTATGCCAAAATACAAGAAAATAGACATATTCATCGACAACCTGAATGGACAAATGAGCTATCATCTAAAAATTCAATGCCATCAAAATTTTGAAAAGATGATTGATAATGGAATCATAATGGAAGAAACTATAGTAAAGAAGGGTGAGTTGAAGCTATACAAAGAAGGGATTGATCTTCCTAACAACAATGTTAGCAACAATAACAATGATAAGCCAAAATTTTGGAATAGAAATCGTAATGTCATCAACGATGGAATAGTGGATAACAACAATGTAAAACCAATACAACCAGTTTTCAATCTATCTAGTCACTCAGCAGCGGCTCAACAAAATAACAATTGCCAAAAATAAACATTCAACAATTTCTTTCGAAGGAAATTTACAAACATTGGTGAACCACTTGGATCTGCATTAAAAATTCTTCTCGCAAACAAATTGATTACTTTACCAGAAGGGAGAAATTACGAACCTCAAGTAAAACCCTCTTGGTGGAATGACAAACACTATTGTGATTTTCATTGAAACAAAGGACATCACACAGATAATTGTCAGCGATTGAAACATGTCGTCCAAGATTTGATTGATAATGGAGTAATAACCATGGATGGACATACGACAAACGAAGCTCATACAACTTTCAAAACTCCGCTTCCAAACTATGAGAAGGGTGAATCATCAGTAACACATAATGGTAAAGGTAAGGCAAAGGTAAACTACGCTCATACATATGATAATGTGGTAAATGTGATTGTTGTTAAAGAAAAACAACATCAAGTACATGCTCATGCTATCACAAGAAGCAAAGCTAAATTTGTTTTGTCGGGCCCTACCACTAACATGTCATCCACTACAAAACAATACAGTCTAGTGGATCAATTGCAAAAAACACCTGCGCAAATATCGATCTTAGAAATTTTAAAGCTTTCACCTGCACACAAAGAAATTCTTGAAAGAGCATTTGTAGATACAACAGTGTCTAGAGATCTTGATATAGATCAATTCCAACCATGTTGGGACACCTCACAACCCCTCACTGCTTATCATTCACTAAAGAAGATGACATGTCCTTGCAACATCCCCATAATGCTCCCTTGCATATCGAAGTCCTCATTCATAAGACACGAGTTAAATGTGTCCTAATAGATAGGGAAGTTGGCTTAAACATTTGCTCATTGAGTCTTGTCTGTGCCCTAGGTTATTCAAAAGATGCAGTTGATCCCCGGAAAAAGATCACCATCAAAGCATAAGATGAAGAAGAGTGTTCCTCTAAAGGAATTATGATATTACCCATCAGAGTGGGACCTTTGTAGAAATACATAGCATGCCAAGTTCTAGACTTGGACTTATCATACAACATACTCTTGGAGAGACCCTGAATACATGGCATACAAGTTGTTCCATCAAGATATCATCAGTGCCTAAAATTTCCCTACAATGGGCAGGAAATCACGATCTCAGTAGATTCAAATCCATTTCACTACTGTAGTAATCTAAAACCATCTCAAGAGGTCATTGTTCCTCATAATAGGTAGGCATCATCTTCAAACACACAATCCAAAGAAAAATCATTTTCCTCAATTTTGTCAAGTATGGAAAAACAAATGCAACTAAGAGATCGAGGGAACAAAGAATATTCAATTTCACAACTACTACTTTCTCCTAAGTCCTATGGAAAACCATAAAACTCTAAACAACAACCAATTGTAAAACATCTTCCCATATTTGATGGAGCATTTGTTAGTGTTGGTACCTTATCAGAGGAAACATAAGACAAAGATGTGCTATAGTGGCTATACAAGGATGACAAAGTCCAACAAAATATCAACAATTTCTGAATACCCACTGAAAAATATGGAAAAGGATTTAACATCCTTCAAAAAAAGGGATACACTGGAACATGTCTTGTAGGAAAAAGAAAAGAAGGTATCTTGGAAGCTATCCAACCTTATACTCAGCAGGCTATAGACAAATCAGGCTTAGGGTATGGGCAAGTTACTCTACCAGAAGACACATATTCTAGCCAACAACAAGAGGAATATGAAAACAGACAAGAACAACCTGCAATTGAAAGGGAAGAAAGATTTGCCAAGAAATAAGCACAAACAAACATGAAATGGCAAAAGAAGCAAGCTTCAAATCAAGAGGGAAAACAAACTAATGATACCTCCCAAGCAACATTAACTCTCAATCAAAATAAGCAAGACCCTAGTACTAATCAAGGAGAGATCATAGCAAGGTTGACAAAACTCAATCTCAGTCTAGAAGAAGTTGAAAATGAAAGAAGAAAAGATATAGCAAGAAAAATAGAAGAAACAAATCAAACACTATATGAACAAATTTGTAGATTACAAGCTGCAAGTGAGACATATTCTAATGAATGGGAATGGGATTCCTATCATTCTAAAGAATCAACTAAAGAAAATTGCTTTGAAGAAGATGTAGGAGTTGATGTACTTCACACGTATGCAGGGCAAATGTCAGGAACTAGCCCACTTGAATTAGAATCACATTCGGCTAGCTTGGACTTAATCGAGGATGATCAGGAGCTCCTTGTGCGAGGTCATTTTGATGAGAGTACCATTCTAGACATTGACATACATATCAAAAATTTGGACATCTCTATCATGACCCTAAATACCCTCGAAGCGTCTCAACCTACGGACCCCTTACCTCTAGTCCACCCTGAACTTATTGATTGGGAAAATGAAAGACACACTGCTATTGATACCTTTCCTAATGACCATGTCATATCCATATATCTTAATGCAATCAAACCCATAACTACTTTCACCAGGAATCTCAAAAATGCATCTTCCAGTCAAGTGGGTGCCAAATCTCCCATCGCAAAAGTGAAAATAAAGAAAACAATATCAGGTCTAATGCTGAAAACCATTCATTAGCAACACTAGACCGTGAAAAAGTAAAAAGAAAGGATGCATCTAATAGTGAAAACCTCCTCGAGGTGCCGAAAGATGGGAGATTTGACACTTTACCTAAACACTATCAAGAAAGGTCATCCATTTTGATCAAACCAACAGAGGTAGTTAACATTGGCACAACAGAGTAACCAAAGATTCTACATCCAACAACTTCTCTATCAAAACAAGAAATGCAATAATATATGGAATTCTTCAAATGATGCCAAATCAATTTCACCTGGTCATATGCAGGCATGCCAGGGTTGGATCCAGAGCTTATTATGCATCACTTAAATGCCAGTCCAGGAGTCAAACCAGTTAAACAAAAATTAAGGAAGATGCATCCCCATATCGCTCTCCTAGTCAAAGCAGAACTAAAGAAATTACTAGATGTAGGATTCATCAGGCTTGTATCATATCCTCAATGGGTATCCAACATCGTTCTTGTTTCTAAACTAGATAAAAGTATTAGAGTATGCATAGACTTCAGAGATCTTAATAATGCATGTCCAAAGGATGAATTTCTTTTACCTAACATTGACATCATTGTGGATTTAACTATTGGACACTCCATGTTTTATCTAATGGATGGTTTCTATGGATACAATCAGATTAAAATAGTACCTGAATATCAAGAAAAGACAGCTTTCACATGTCCATGGGGTACCTTTTGCTGGAACATCATGCCTTTTGGCCTAAAGAACGCAAGTACTACATATCAGAGAACTATGACAAGGATATTCCATGACATGATGCATACATTCATGGAAGATTATGTGGATGACATATTGGCCAAATCATACAACAGAGAAGACCATATAGGAATACTAGAAACTATCTTTGATTGGTTAGAACAGTGTAAGCTACAACTCAATCCCAAGAAATGTGCATTTGGTGTCACTTCAGGCAAGCTATTAGGATACATTGTTTCAGCTCGGGGTATCGAAGTAGATTCCGCCAAGGTCAAAGCAATCATGGAAATGACATCTCCCAGGAATATTAGTCAACTCAGATCACTCCAAGGAAGACTAAAGTCAATCAGAAGATTTGTTGCTCAGCTAGCAGATAAATGCCAACCATTTAATCATCTATTGTATAAAAATGTTAATTTCAAGTGGGACCATCAATGTGAGGAAGCATTCAACAAGATCAAGGCCTATCTAATGCAACCACCCGTCCTAATGTCACCAATTTTAGGAAAGTTGTTGTTACTCTATGTATCAACCACCAAAGTATCATTAGGAATTCTGCTCCCAGAATAGGATAAGGAAGGAAAAGAATGAGTCATCTACTACATCAACAAAATATTAGTAGTATACGAGATCAACTATTCACCAACAGAAAAAGCATGCTTGGCGGTAGTTTTTGCTTCTCAAAAATTAAGACACTATCTACTATCTCACTCCATCAAGTTGATTGCTAAAATCGATCTATTGAAGTATTTTCTCAGCAAGGTGACATTGATAGGAAGACTAGCAAAATGGATCATGATTCTAAGCGAATTTGATATTGAGTATATTGACAGAAAAGTTATAAAGGGGCAAGTCATTGCCAACCAGCTAGTAGCGGCACGCTTCAAGATGATCGTCCCTTACATATTGAGTTTCTCGATGCTGATATCCTAACGGTCACCACAAAAACATGACAATTATATTTTTATGGTTCATATACACAACATGGATTAGGAACAGGCATTCTATTCATCACACCACAAGGTCATACAATTCCAAAAGCATAAATATTAAGTTTTCCATGCACCAACAATACAACTAAATATGAAGCTTTGGTTACAGTTATCAAAATGGCTATAGAATGGAATATTACATAGCTACAGGTCTTTGGAGACTCTTAGCTTGTCATCAATCAAATCAATGACGATTATCAAGCAAAGGATGAAAAACTAATGCCTTATAAGAGTATGGTTGATGATGTCAAGAAATACTTTGTTGAAATAACTTTTCAGTAGATTCTGAAGAATGACAACAAAGCAATAGATGCCATGGCAACACTTGCTTCTCTATTACAGACTCAGAAAAATCAAGAGTGTTACGAATTCCTGGTGGAAGAGTTGTTTTACACTGCACATAATTGTCTCGATTCCCAAACTATATGTCACCTTGTTGGACATGATTTCTCCCGCTATGGCCAAACTTACACATACCTGAGAGATAATATCCTCCCTCCTGACTTGTCAAAGAACCAAAAGAGAAACGTTATTCGCTAATCCTCCCATTATACTATTTTCGCGGATACCCTTTTTAAATGAGGTCTGGACAGTACTCTTTTAAGATGTCTCAAGCAAGAAGAATCTGAGAAGGCCTTAAATGAAGTTCATAATGACATTTGTGGCACTCATTCAAGTGGTCTTACCCTTTTGAAAAAACTCATACACTTGGGCTATTATTGGCCAACTATGGAACGAGATTCTTTTAAAATAGCTAAAACATGCAAACAATGTCAGATCCATGGAAATTTAATTCATGCACCAGCATAAGAACTTAATGCTTTGGCAACATTTTGGCCTTTCTACCAATGGGGTCTTGATCTAGTAGGAAAGATAAATCCTTCTTCATCCAATGGTCACAAATTCATCCTTGTAGCTACATAATATTTCACAAAATGTATTGAGGCAATACCTCTCATCAATATCACAGGAAAACAATTTGCTGCATTTATCTTGAACTACATCATCTATCACTATGGAATATCCATGACCATTGTCACTTATAATGGGCGACTGTTCAAGAATCGGGATGTACAAGAGCTATTTGAGAAATTCAAGATCCAACACAGATTTTCCACACCCTACTATCCACAAGGGAATGGGCAAGCAGAAGCATCAAACAAAACTATTTTAAAAATCCTCAAAAAGACAGTGAATGATGTTGGCAGAGATTGGCATATTCAATTGAACCCTGCTCTATGGGCCTACCATACCAATATCTGCACACCAACAGGCACCACACCTTTCTCTCTTCTTTATGGATTAGAAGCAATATTTCAAATTGAAGTAGAGATACCTTCTCTATGAGTATCATTAAAAGGCCTTATCCCAGATGAAGAACAACGAGTATCTAGATTGCAAGAGTTAGAATTGATCCATGAACGAAGAGAAAATGCCTTTGATCATTTAAAGGTGTGTCAACAAATAATGTGTCGAAGTTATAATCACAAGGTCAAACCAAGAGCATTTCAAGTTGGGGAACTAGTACTAAAGGAAAATCCACGAAACTAGTCAAATCGAGAAAAGAAAGGGAAGTTTGAACCAAATTGGTTGGGTCTGTTTTTGGTCACAACAGTCTTTGGGTCAGGAGCATATCAATTATCAACACAGGATGATGATCATCTTGAGGAACCCATCAATAACATGCATCTAAAGAAGTTTTATGTCTGAAAAAGAAGAAAAATAAAAAATAGTGAAAAAGCAGAAAAATAAAAAACAGTGGAAAAAGCATAAAATACAAAAATAATAAAACCAGTTAAAAAAAAATCAAATATGAGAAAAAGTGCAATAAAAATAGATGGTGAAAACCTGGCAAACAGGTGTTATCTGTCTGCTAGCTCTTCCATCTATTATCTCATGCATCCTTCCGCTTGCATTCATTTTCCATCAGCGATATTCATATCCATAATAAGCCTTTGTACATACGCAGGCATTGCGTATGATTTCTCACCATGGTTTGGATCATTGGGTATATCGTAATGAGTTTGTTTCTAGGCTTGGGGCAAAATCCTGCACCTAGTTGGGGGTAAAATTTTTGATCATTTTGATCTTAATCAAATAGGTAAAACAATAGTAAGGCAACTTTTCTCAAGCGAAACTATGACACATCCAACATTGAACACGAGATCAAATTGTCATCCATCAACCTATCCCATGTCAGTCTCTGCACGTCACACACTTTTCAATAGATGCTATTTTTTTGGATAATGCTTTTAATGATAACTCAATGATGAACAGTGAGTACCAAACCGGTACTGAGAGGGGGGGTGAATCAGTACAGGCACAAAAACTTTTCCTGGACCGGTTTGACTGCAAATAGTGAACTTGACTGGCAATCAGTAACACCGGTCTAAACCAGATTACTACGGGTTAAACACAATGAGACTGTGAAAGATATAAACCGGAAACACTTAGCTTTCCACACAACCTACACCCTCATTTCCACTTTATCCTTATCCATAAACAGGTAATCTACTATCTGAAATATAACAACTTGCTAGTTCAACATGGTTCACCACTTGACAGAAAATAACAAAGCATCACATGAAAAAGGCATCACACATGCCACACATATTTTTCACGTGGAATCCCAACTGGGAAAAACCACGGTGGGGATGAATACCCACAAGCTATTCTTGAACTCTTTAGAAGTCCGCTCTGTTAGAAGCCTAGTTCGATTAAAGACTGTTACAACAGGTTCTGTTAGGAACCGATCTTGCTAGGGATCACCCAGTTAAGGGATGGCTAGAATACCTGATTAAGGGTTAAACCATGTTAAAGGTTACCTTGTTAGAGGATTTTAAGAACTCAATGGCTTTGAGTCACCCTGTTAAAGGATTTATAGCAAGCTGGTTAAAGCTACCCTGTTAAGGGATTTTCCAACTGTTGAAGTGGTTAAAGATCAACGGGTATTACAATTATCTGGTAGTAGCACTCAATGCTAATGCAGATCCACTTTAGTTTCTTCCTTCTGCACACACACTCTGCAGGTATCAATTCTCTTATCTAGTCTAGCAAGAATCATGTATCTCTGCACTTAGATACACACACAACATTTGCCAGCAATCTCAACATGAAACACAACATCGACCTTATAGGAAACAGATAGGTCGGTAGCATAAACCCTAAACCCTAAACATTTATGTTGAGCAATTTAGCTGATTCAATCCTGACCATTGAACACTTTGCATTGAATACAACAGTCTTGAATAGATCTCAAGATGTTCTCCATCATTTTTTCTTCACCACTTCTTGGAGGCGATAACCCATCACGCATTCTCCATCGTTTACAGAGACTTCGCACATTCTCGAGGTAGATAGGATCAATCTCCTTCATGCAAGATCCTTCACACACACAAGGATGATGTGGCAACACGCTCTGATCTCCATTACAATGCTAACTCATCACATGATTTCATCGGTTGAATCATACAGGCTTGAAACACTTCAACCAAAAACCCTAAGGCTGAGACTACCAACCAGTAGTCATACCATATTAAACCTTGATAGAAAACATTCCATATACCGGTTCACATTTCAACATACCGGTTCACTTGGACAAGTGTATCGCTTCACCTTTTGCACATATACCGGTTCACAACATCATACCAGTTCTCTTTGCCAGTTGCTTAACTTCACTATACGAGTTCACTCCTCAGCATATTGACATCAATGACAACATACAATATCACCATGTCATCATACTCTGCACATATGCCAACAATCTCCCCCTTTGGTATTGATGGCAATATACAAAGATATCTCTCTTTCTGCATCACATCTTCTCCCTATTGCTACAGATATCTTCTCCACTTCACATCTTCTCCCCCTTTGACAACAATATCAAAGTGGAGGCACAAGCTGCCCTATTCCATTATGTTGCTTCCCCTGAGGAGTAGCATCCTTCAACACATCAATCCTGAAAAGATATATCAATGAAAGACCTGACTGATGTGGAGCCTGAACCTTTAGTTTACCTCTTGAAGGGGCAGCACCCCTAACTCACCTCTCAAATAGGTAAATGTAGCCTTCGGTAGAGGCTTGGTGAATATGTTTGCTAACTGCTCCTTACTGGAAACATGTTCCAATACCACCTCTTTGTTCTAAACCTTTTCCCTCAAGAAATGATACTTGAGTTCAAAGTGCTTGGTTCTAGCATGTAAAACCGGATTCTTGGAGATGTTAATTGCACTTGTATTGTCACAAAATATACTTACCGGTTCAGATACAACAACTTTGAAGCCATTCAACACATGCTTCATCCAAATAGTCTGGGTACAATTCATAAAAGATGCAACATACTCCGCTTCAGTTGTAGACTAAGAGATACAACTCTTCTTTTTACTCATCCATGAGACCAGTCTACCACCGAGAAAGAATGCACCACCGGTTATGCTCTTTCGGTCGTCCACATTACCAAACCAATCAGCATCTATGAACACTCTCAGGTTGAAATCATTATTGTATGGATACCATAATCCATAGTCAATAGTTCCCTTCAGATATCTAAAAATCCGCTTGATTGCTACCAAGTGGGATTCTCTTGGGCTTTTCTGGAACTGAGCGGTAATGCCCACTGCATGTGCAATGTCCGGTCTGCTATGTACTACATAATGCAACTTACCAATCATTGATCGATATTCCTTCTCATTTACCAATGTTGAGTCATCCTCTTTTGATATTTTACAATAGGTCACTATTGGTGTACCAACTGGTTTGTTGTCTTCCATGCCAAAGGTCTTCAACACCTCTTTGACATACTTGGACTGAGTAATAAAGATTCCATCTTTCATTTGTTGAATTTGCAGTCCAATGAAGAACTTAATCTCCCCTATGAGTGACATCTCAAATTCCTTTTTCATCTCATCTGCAAAGTCATGACTCATCTTGTCATCTCCACGAAAAAGTATGTCATCTACAAATACTTCACAGATCAGAATCTGATCTCCTTCTGATTTCAAGTAGATATTGCTATCTTCACTTGTTCTTTCAAATCCAATCTTTATAAGATGGGAGTGCAAACATTCATACCATGCTCTAGGTGCCTGCTTTAGGCCATACAAGGCTTTGTGTAGCCTACACACCATGTCACTATCTTCTGATAGGGCAAAACCATCTGATTTCTCTATATACACCTCCTCTTCAAGTATTCCATTTAGGAATGCAGATTTTACATCCATTTGGTATACCTTGAATCCTTTAAAAGCTGCATATGCAAGAAGCATACGAACTCCTTCCAATCTTGCTACTGGGGCAAAGGTTTCTCCATAGTCTTCTCCTTCTTCTTGGGCATATCCTTTACACACTAGTCTGGCTTTGTTCCTTACCATTGTGCCATCCTCATTTAGCTTATTTCTGAAGACCCATTTGGTTCCAATGACATTTTTATACTCTGGTCTGGGTACAAAGACCATGTACCATTATTTTCTATCTGATCAAGTTCCTCTTCCATTGCCTTGATCCAGTCTTCATCTTTATGTGCCTCTTTGAATGATTTAGGCTCAAATTCAGAGATCATACATGATTTTTCTCTGACCTTTCTTCTTGCAAGAATTCCTGCATCCTTGTCTCCTATGACCTGCTTTGGATCATGATTGAGTTTGACATACCTAGGTATGTTCTTCACAGATTCCTCTTGCTTTTCTTCTTCATCCTCATCTTCATCATCATCAACATCCACTGGTGTAGGAGCACAATTACTGGTACTTGGTTGATTTGCAACTAGTTCCCAGAAGGTTACTACCGGTTCATCTCCTACTTGCTCACTATCGATTTCCTCAGATTTCTCAGAGTTTTCATCAACTCTAACATTGATTCTTTCAACAATTCTCTGAGTCCTATTGTTGAAACATTTGAGAGCTTTACTCTTGGTGGAATATCCTAGGAATATTCCCTCATCACATTTTGCATCGAGCTTGCTCTGATGTTCACTCTTCTTGATATAAAATTTGCTACCAAACACTCTAAAGTAGCTTACCACTGGTGTCTTACCGGTCCAATACTCATAAGGAGTCTTATCCTTAACTTTCTTGATGAGTACTCGGTTCATTGTGTAGACTGCAGTGGTCACTGCTTCTCTCCAAAAGGTGTGAGCAACCTTTCCTTGGATCAACATAGTTCTAGCCGCTTCAACCACAGTTCGGTTGTTCCTCTCTACTAAGCCATTCTGTTGTGGAGTTCGAGGGGCAGACAGTTGCTTCTTAATGCCATTCTCTTCACAATATTTGTTGAATTCACCGGAAGTGAATTCCCCTCCTTGATCAGTTCTAAGGCATTTGATTCTTCTACCGCTTTCCTTTTCTACCAGTGCTCTAAAGGCTTTGAACTTTCCAAAGGCTTCAGACTTGCCCTTCAAGAATGTGACCCACATCATTCTTGAGCAATCATTTGTAAGAATCATAAAATACCTATCTCCCTGCACACTCCTAATTTTCATAAAACCACACAAATCAGTATGCACAAGATCAAGTAAATTGTTTGCAGTGAAAGATTTACCTTTTGTAGCGTCCTAAAATTGTGACACTTGCAATTTTGACTGCATTTGGGTCTTCACGATGGCGGCACAACGTTGAACCTGAATGGAGACCCCAAAACCTGCTTGTGACACCAAAAACTGCATATTCCTGCACCTTGGCATGATCCTCCCTTGCACCCTGCTGTCCCAGGAGGTGGGACCATGGCGCCTAGCGCCCTGGTCCCTGGCCCTATTTTGGGCCCGGTCTCTTGTGGGCATCAGGTCTTTAAGTTTGCAAATTGGAAAATAATGTTTCTAGGTCGGCCTAAGGTCGGAAAAATTAGTCTCTCAACCCTAATTGACAAGTATATAAACTACTTTTCCTCTCCTAGAAAGGGAGGAAGGAAAAAGAAGCAAGAGCAAGACGCGGAAGCGATATTCAAACATTCAAACATTCAAGCATTTCAAGCATTCCTTCAAGCAATTGAGCATTCTAAGTCTCCATTCAAGGCTAAGTGTTGCATTCAAGACAAGGATTCAACCATTGAAGAGGAGATCACTTACAACTTACAACATACAACATACAACATCATTACACCTTCACATGTAAGAATACAAACATTCTTACAACAAGGTATCAGTACTTGTTTACATTACAAACATTTACATTTACAACATTCTCATTTCTTGGTTAATTCCAAAACCAGGGTTTGACCTAAAGGCAAACCCCTAATCCCTAACCCCCCAATCGTCCTCTCTTTTCTGTGTGTAGGTTGTAGGTACGCGGCTGTAATTGGAGATCTAGAATCCTTGTGTAGAGACGAACAGATCCCCCTTCGTTTCGCGGATTTTCCGGAGGACCGTGTGCACTCCAGGCGCCATCGTCCCATCAACTTTCGCTCAAATTTGCAGAACAACACCTTCTCAACATTTTATTGCTAATTCCAGGTCCGTAGCTTCATCCTGTGTCCCTATCTCCATCTGTAAGCGAATCTTTCTTACTTTACATGCATTCCTAGTTCAATCATTCTATCTACATTCTTTACAAAAGAGGGTATCCTTGATGTCTTAACCCTTGAAACTCATTTAAAATCCAGTCTTGCGTTGTGTGAGATTGGATCTTGTGGGTTTCAACCCCTCTTTTGAATGTAACGTCTCTCCTAAGTGAAAACCATCAACCCTAGTGACTCTCCCTTCTCTCTCCTTGGAGTTGGGGAGGGAGAACAACTAGGGTTCGATTTTTTCACTTTACATTTTGGTGAACCCGACGTGAACATCCTCATTCTGATTATTCATGGTTAGATCTAAAAAATTTGCTTCCCTAATTACATTTCCATGTTTGATCTTTTGCAAATTTTAGAGGTTGATTTCATAAAAAAACCTAAAATTTTCTTTTTAGTAATTGAGCTTGTGAAATGTTTAATTGTTAATGCTTGTTTCAGATCTACCCTTCTATTGCAAATTGTCAATTCATATTTGTGCTTTAATTCTAAAAATTAAGTGGTTAAGTGTCAAAACCCTAATTTAAAAAAAAAAAGCCCTCTTGATTCAACCTTTGACTGATAATTTCACTGATCAAAACACCTCCAAATCGGCTGTAACTTTGGATTCCGCAACAAAATCACAATATCTTTCATCCCTGAAAATTTGGAAAAAAGTTGCGAGGACCGTGTGCACCCCGAGCGCCATCGTCCTCGACATTTTTTCCGAAATTTTGGAAGCTAGATTTTACTGTATTTTTCTGCTAAAATCCAGAATTTTGGCTGATTTTATCAATTCTAACACTTTCAAAATTAAAGTCAAAGTTGGTCTAGTGATTGCTTGGATAAAGGCTTATAATCATTCAAAAATTGTTGAAATTGAAATTTGTATCAAAATTGTGTTTCTTATAGTCCTAAATCTGAAAAGTGTGTTAGCATTCATTCAAAATTTCAGTGCTTTATTCAAATTTTTACAATTTGTGACTTTTGAAATTAAGTGTTTAATTGCGGCAACTTTGATTTCCACTTTCAAATTTGAATTTTGCATGAAATTGAGTCAACTTTTGAATTTCAAAGCCTGCATTGCTTTCAGTATTCCCTCTAAAATCATAAAATTCAAAATTTCAGTTTCCCTTTCTTTTTCAAAAATTCAAATTTTGCATTTTTTAACAATCTTGGTAGGGTTCAATTTTGAGATTGCAACTTTAATTTGGCCTAGCTACAGATCGTAAAATCACTCAATTTTTTCAGATTAGCTTTAAAATCATCATAACTTTCATCTCTGAAAATTTCGAAAAAAGTTGCGAGGACCATGTGCACTCCGTTCGCCATGGTCCCCGACATTTTTTTCGAAATTTCGAGAGATTGTCCTAATTGTATTTAACAGCTTAAATCTAGGAGATTGGCTGATTTTATTGAAATTTGCTACCTCTAAAATTCAAAATCTTCTCTCTCTCTTTAGTGCATGAGTTTTACAACAATAAGCCCTACTTACACTATTCCCGTTAGACGAAGCCTTAGAATTAAGTCTTTCCAAGGTTTAATTACTGAGGAGATGGAACCTAATTTGAATGGCCTTTTTAACGAGGACATGGGTAATTCCTCTAATCCTCTTAATGATGAAGAAGCTCTCCATGAGGTTTCTGTAGAACAACTTTCGAAATTGGATAACCAATTTGATGATTTTCGACAATGGATGTCTCAAGAATACCTTGATAGTGAAGCTCTTTCATTAATTGAGGGTCTAAAACGTATGGTTCAAAGTGATAAGAATGGAATTGATATTTTGCGTGGTATTGCACACATTGTGGATTTGAATGTGATGCCTATGAAAAGTTGTGTCGAAACTTTAGGTTATACACAACCTCCTACTCAAGTTAATCATTCTATTCCTTTGACGACTCCTATTGCTAGTATACCTACTTTTACATCAAACATAATGACTACTTCAATACAAGACATTCCACCTATGATCACCAGTCATGGGGGCAATCCCTCTTCTTCAATCAACCCTCTTCCTTCATTCAATCCAACTTCTTCATTCATTCATTCAATGAATGTTCCTATTATATCTCCACAAATGAACATGACGCAAGGGGGCAATTCATTTAACCATTTCATTCCTCCTTGTAGTGTTCCTCCTTTCCAATCATCTCCTATGACTAACTATCATAGTGTCCCACCACCTTACTCTCAATCAATACCTTCTTTCAATAACATAATACCTCCATCACAATCTAACACATCTAATATGAACTCTTCGACTGAAGCGACCATTAACAATCTTGCACAAATTGTCTCTTCTTTACAGCAACAAATTGCCTTCATGAATCAATCTAAGTTTAGTGTGCCCACATTTGACGTTGCGAGCCCACTTTCTCTTGACATTTTTCGAGCTATCCCCCCTAAGCATGTTGAAATTCCGCATTTGGAGCTTTATAATGGTAAGGGTGATCCTCTAACACATGTTAAGACCTTTCAAACAATATGTACTGATTTTGCTTATGACCAAAGGTTGCTTGCAAAACTGTTTACTAGAACATTAAGAGATAAAGCCCTACAATGGTATTGCTCGTTGCCTTCTTATTCTATTACTTCTTTCGAACAACTTGCAAATGCTTTTATTCAACAATTTCAAAACAATATAAGTCCTAAAGTTACTTTGATTGATTTAATGCATTGTAAACAAGGTGTTAAAGAAAAAGTGACTGATTTCATTGGTAGATATAAGAATTTGTATGCTCAAATTTCTTTTCCAGTACCTGACAATGATATTCAAAGAATCTTTATTTCTAATTTACAAAAAGATATTAGAGAAAAACTTCTGTTTTCTAAGTTTACTTCTTTCCAACAGTTGTGCGCAACTCTTCACAATTATCAACTGACTGTGAGTCAAATGGAACAAGCAAATCCTATGGCTCCGAGTGATAAGGGTGATAGTAGTCAACAACCATTTGGGAAGTTTAAACCGAACAGAGAGTCCATTAAGTTAAATGAAAACATCATCAACAACAATGTGAATGCAGCATCAGGTGTGCCTCCTATTTCTAAGTTTTTCAAGAAAGAAAGAAAGTTTACTCCTTTGAATGAATCATTGCATAGTATTATGAATAAGTTATTGGAACAAAATGTGCTTATTCTTCCTCCTATAAAGCAAATAGATCCTACAAAGATTAATTCACCCTATTTTGATAACAAATCTTTTTGTCAATTTCATCATCATCTTGGGCATGATACTGAAAAATGTTTTGCTTTAAAGGGTAAAATTCAAGATTTGATTGATAATAATACTATCTCTGTTTCTGGTGTGAATGATAAAGGCAACACATCTGTAACTCCTCCTAATGAAAATCTTAAGATTTTTATTGATCCATTACCTTCTCATACCTCTAATGAGGTTGAGACTAATGATTCCTCTTTCTCACCTAATAGTCTTGTGTCTATGACTCCGAATGTGATTAACTTTGTAGAGCAGCAGAAAATCCCTGAAGAGCCTTCCATCACATTTGATTCCAGTGAAACTATCAGGGCATCTGATGGTCCTTTATATATAGTTGCAAAAGTCAAGAATACACTTTGCCATGGAGTGCTTATTGATCCTTCTTGCATGGTTAATGTCATTACTGAAGAATTTCTTTTTACTTTGCAATTGAATCAAGTGATCTATGATGAAACAAATGTGGTTGTGAAATTATTTGATGCATTTTCTTCTCATGCAATTGGTTCTATTACATTACCTATTGAGGTTCATAACAAACCCCTTGATGTAGACTTTGCTATTATTCCATCATCCGAACAATTTCGTGTGAAGCTAGGCTATCCTTGGTTATCTTCCATGAAAGCTATTGCTTCTCCTATTCATAAGTGTTTGAAATTTCCCCATAATGGTGAAGTTGATACTGTCAATCATAGTCTCTTTAAACCAGCTGAAAGAACTTCTAGCGTTCCTATTGATTATTTTTGGCCTAAACAATTCCAATCTCTTCCACCGCGGAGTGATCATCTTTTCAAATCTTATCAAAAGTGGAAAAAAGATATGATCCTATCTCTAAGTGAACCTAGAACACCCAAACTTGATATTCCTATCATTCTTGAGAAGGAAGTTCTTCCTTTGAAAGATAAAACTAATATCTTTCCTCAAGAAGATTCCCAACCCATCCCTATGAATGTGACTATGCCTATGACTAATAAACTTCCTAAAAGTAGACCTATACCTCCTCGTCATGATGGGCTTGGTCTCCTTCCTAAACCAAATATTCCTCCTTTATATGGAGCAGTTCCTCCTCCTTCCTCTTATGGAGAGAAGATAGCTTCCTCTTCTCCTATTATTCAACCTAAGAGACCACAACCTAAACACCCAAGTGATAAGGATGAGAACATTCCTCCTCCTCAATCTTCTCAACTTCCTACTAAGACTAGACAAAATCGTTCTGCACGTGAACACCGACGAAAGCGTCGTCTTAGAGCTCAGGCAGCTGCTTCTCAAACATTGCAATCCCCAAAAACACCTTCAGCTAGTATTATTCCATTTTCTCCTCAGCCGAAAATTGAGCCAAAATCTCCTAAACATAAGATGCATGATGGTCTTGATCCTGTGCGAGTTAAAGATCCTATTTTTATAAATCTTGATGATGATATAGATGAAAATGTTATTCATGATGAAAATGTTATTCATGATGAAAATGTTACTCCTGTTCATTCTGATAGTGAATATGAATATGTTGATGTTGATAACCATTTATCTAACGAATTTTCTAAAGCACTTATCCTAGCTCCTAGACAAGAACAACGTGGCTTGGAACATGAACATAGCCCTTGTTTGGATCTTGTGACTGCTATGTTGGATGTTCCTCCTCTAGCATGTTTCCTGCCTTCCCGAAATATTGATCAGCAAGATCGGGGGGTAGATGACATGCTAGACTAGTTTCATTAGCATAGCAGACTCTCTCCTCTCTTGATCTCTTTTGTTACTTCTTCTATGTGTTACTCTCATTATTTTATTTGTTGTCCTTAGTGTTGTCTACTTGAGGACGATGCAAAGCATTGAGATCTCTTTTGGTCTCTCTCATGTTGACTCAAAAGACACATGTGTTCCCTTCTTCTAGGTGACCTTCCTTGATTGGGGAATGAAGAACAATTATGCATACATACATATGATATACATGAATTATCATGCAGCATACTGACCCCAAGGAAAGCAAAGTCACCTTGTGCTTTGTGTTTTGTGTCTATTATCCTTGGGCTTATCTCAAACTTGGGGGCTAAATCCTTGCGATAACGTGCTCCTTTCCCTTTTTCATTTCTTATATGTATCACTACCTTAAAGCAATCACCCCTGGTGAGGCATGTGCGATCGCTTTAACGTAGGGGGGCATACACCCCATTCATATCTCTTCAAGATACTTGAAAGTTTCTTGGCGAACTTAGCTTTGCCTCGAAAATTTTTGGTATTTTTCTTGCATGACTCATAGTGAGGGAACCTTACTACTGATAGTCATGGTTCTCCCTCGTGATCTTCCCTTTTACTTTGTCAATCAAAGTCGTAAGATCCTTAGTCCACTGGGGGCTTGGTGTATCTTGCCTCCTTGACATGGTGAAAGTCTTTCAATGTTGTTTCCTTGTACTTTACCGGAAGTATGGGCGTACGCTTATACTCTCGCTAAAGTGGGCGCTAAATGTAGCGTCCTAAAATTGTGACAATTGCAATTTCGACTGCATTTGGGTCTTCACGATGGCGGCGCAATGTTGAACCTGAATGGAGACCCCGAAACCTGCTTGTGACACCAAAAACTGCATATTCCTGCACCTTGGCATGATCCTCCCTTGCACCCTGTTGTCTCGGGAGGTGGGACCATGGCACCCAGCGCCCTGGTCCCTGGCCCTATTTTGGGCCCAGTCTCTTGTGGGCATCGGGTCTTTAAGTTTGCAAATTGGAAAATAATGTTTCTAGGTCGGCCTAAGGTCGGAAAAATCAGTCTCTCAACCCTAATTGACAAGTATATAAACTACTTTTCCTCTCCTAGAAAGGGAGGAAGGAAAAAGAAGCAAGAGAAAGACGCGGAAGCGATATTCAAACATTCAAACATTCAAGCATTTCAAGCATTCCTTCAAGCAATTGAGCATTCTAAGTCTCCATTCAAGGCTAAGTGTTGCATTCAAGACAAGGATTCAACCATTGAAGAGGAGATCACTTACAACTTACAACATACAACATACAACATCATTACACCTTCGCATGTAAGAATACAAACATTCTTACAACAAGGTATCAATACTTGTTTACATTACAAACATTTACATTTACAGCATTCTCATTTCTTGGTTAATTCCAAAACTGGGGTTTGACCTAAAGGCAAACCCCTAATCCCTAACCCCCCAATCATCCTCTCTTTTCTGTGTGTAGGTTGCAGGTATGCGGCTGTAATTGGAGATCTGGAATCCTTGTGCAGAGATGAACAGATCCCCGTCAACTTTCGCTCAAATTTGCAGATCAGCACCGTCTCGACATTTTACTGCTAATTCCAGGTCCGTAGCTTCATCCTGTGTCCCTATCTCCATCTGTAAGCAAATCTTTCTTACTTTACATGCATTCCTAGTTCAATCATTCTATCTACATTCTTTACAAAAGAGGGTATCCTTGATGTCTTAACCCTTGAAACTCATTTAAAATCCAGTCTTGCATTGTGTGAGATTGGATCTTGTGGGTTTCAACCCCTCTTTTGAATGTAAAGTCTCTCCTAAGTGAAAACCATCAACCCTAGTGACTCTCCCTTCTCTCTCCTTGGAGTTGGGGAGGGAGAACAACTAGGGTTCAATTTTTCCACTTTACACCTTTGAAGGTTGAGGAAGATATTTTCCCCAGTTGACACTCTCTGCACAGAGGATTTTCTGGTTTGCTCGGCACTAGCAGTCCTCTAACTGCCTTGATCTTACTGGCCTTCACAATATTATCAAAGTTTACATGGTAGAGTCTCCTATGCCATATCCAGCTATCATCAAACTTAGCCATAAGACATGTACTTATATTTGCATTCAACTGAAATAGGTTACCTTTGGTCTGCATACCGGTGGCCATCAGTTCACCATTCTTTCCTTTGATTTTGCATACTCCATTTTTAAATTCCAGATTGAGTCCACTATCATTCATCTGGGAAACACTCAAAAGGTTGTTTCTGAGACCTTCTACCCAATACACATTGTCAGCACTACTCTTTCCATTCAGAGAGATAGACCCTTTGCCTTTGACCATACATGGTGCATCATTACCAAAATGAACCACACTAGCATCATACTCTTCCAGAGATAGAAACTTGCTCTGGTCACTAGTCATATGGTAAGAATAGCCACTGTCAATAATCCACTCATTGGAATTATCAAAGCGGGAGACAAGAGCCTTCTTGTCTGACACATCTTCCTTAACTGCAACAAACACAATATCTTTATTTTCTTCATCTTCTGATTCCTCATCTGTGACACCTTCATCAACTGCTACAAAGCAGTTTCTTCGGTTTCCTCCTTTGAATTTCTTGAACCTTTCCGGTTTGTCCTTGTTATCACCATTAGGACAATTTACAGCAATATGTCCTATTCGGTTACAAGAAAAGCATTTCAAAGGGAGCTTACCTCTATATTTAACGGTTCCCTTAGGAAGTCTCTTGGCAAGAAGAGCTTCAAATTCCATCAGGATCTCCTCATCATCCATTTCTCTGCTTTGTCTTGGTTCACCACTGGTGCTTGCTTCTTTTCCTTTTCTAGATGGTGCAACAAATGCTCTAAAGGTTGATTTAGTCTTTTGAATACTGCCATCATAGTTATTTAGCTCATAGTCTGTCAACTTTG
Organism: Cryptomeria japonica; assembly: GCF_030272615.1. Classification (NCBI taxonomy): domain Eukaryota; kingdom Viridiplantae; phylum Streptophyta; class Pinopsida; order Cupressales; family Cupressaceae; genus Cryptomeria; species Cryptomeria japonica. Next base: position 142,078,929 of record NC_081410.1, read on the forward strand.
CAATGATGGAATCTAGGGATAACTTAGTCTTGTCTATTGACCTCAACTCCTGAATAGTAGCAACCCTAGTTGCATAGACCGGTAATAAGGATCTCAAGACTTTGCTAACTACAGTAGAATCATCTATTTTGCCTCTTGCACTCTTGATATCTCCAACAATAGTTTTGATTCTAATTCCATATTGTTGAATGGTCTCTCCTTCAACCATCTGCATGTCTTCAAACTTTCCCCCGAGGCTCTCTTTCTTAGCTTGTTTCGCATGCTCATCACCACCAAAGATATTCTCAAGAGCATCCCATACTTCTTTGGGATTGTCTTTATCCTGGACATCAATAAACTCAATGTCAGATAAGCTGCTAATTAGGGCTTCCATGACCTGCCCATTCTCTTGGATCTCTCTCTTTTGGTCATCGGTGAGAGTACCGGTAGGAATAACATAGGCGTTCTAAACATAGCTCTAGTGTTGAGCACCCATGCTTCTAATGTATATCTTCATTCTGTCCTTCCAAATTTTAAAGTTATCTCTGTTGAACTTTGGACCTTCCCTCTTCATCATTATAATAGGATCTTTCCCTCAAGCAGTTAAGCCTACAACACAAAGGACCCGGAGGATGCTCTGATACCAATTGATAAATCAATGATGAATAGTGAGTACCAAACCGATACTGAGAGGGGGGGGTGAATCGGTACAGACACAAAAATTTTTCCTGAACCGGTTTGACTGCAAACAGTGAACTTGATTGGAAATCACTAACACCGGTCTAAACTAGATTACTATCGGTTAAACACAATGAGACTGTGAAAGATATAAAATAGAAATACTTAGCTTTCCATACAACCTACACCCTCATTTCGACTTTATCCTTATCCATAAACAGGTAATCTACTATCTGAAATATAACAACTTGCTAGTTCAACATGATTCACCACTTGACAGAAAATAACAAAGCACCACATGAAAAAGGCATCACACATGACAAACATATTTTTCATGTGGAAACCCAATTGGGAAAAACCACAGTGGGGATGAATACCCACAAGTTGTTCTTGAACTCTTTAGAAGTCCGCTCTATTAGAAGCCTAGTTTGGTTAAAGACTGTTACAACAGGTTCTGTTAGGAACCAATCCTGTTGGGGATCACCCGGTTAAGGGATGGCTAGAATACCCGGTTAGGGGTTAAACCCTGTTAAAGGTTACCTTGTTAGAGGATTTTAAGAACTCAATGGCTTTGAGTCACCCTGTTAAAGGATTTACAACAAGCTGGTTAAAGCTACCCTGTTAAGGGATTTTCCAACTGTTGAAGTGGTTAAAGATCAACAGGTATTACAATAATCTGGTAATAGCACTCAATGCCAATGCAGATCCGCTTTAGTTTCTTCCTTCTGCACACACACTCTGTAGGTATCAATTCTCTTATCTGGTCTGGCAAGAATCACGTATCTCTGCACTTAGATACACACACAACATTTGCCAACAATCTCAACATGAAACACAACATCGACCTTATAGGAAACAGATATGTCGGTAGCATGAATCCTAAACCCTAAACATTTAGGTTGAGCAATTTAGTCGATTCAATCCTGACCATTGAACACTTTGCATTGAATACAACGGTCTTGAACAGATCTCAAGACGTTCTCCATCGTTCGTTCTTCACCGCTTCTTAGAGGCGATAACCCATCACGCGTTCTCCACCGTTTATAGAGACTTCGCACATTCCTGAGGTAGATAGGATCAATCTCCTTCATGCAAGATCCTTCACGTGCACAAGGCTGACATGGCAACACGCTCTGATCTCCATTACAATGCTAACTCATCACACGATGTCATCGGTTGAATCACACAGGCTTGAAACACTTCACCCGGAAACCCTGAGGCTAAGACTACCAACCGGTAGTCATACCATATTAAACCTTGATAGAAAACATTCCATATACCGGTTCACATTTCATCATACCGGTTCACTTGGACAAGCGTACCGCTTCACCTTTTGCACATACCGGTTCACAACATCATACCGTTTCTCTTTGCCAGTTGCTTAACTTCAATATACCAGTTCACTCCTCAGCATATTGACATCAATGACAACATACAATATCACCATGTCATCATACTCTGCACATATGCCAACATTTAAAACTATGGTTCAACCTTTTATATCTTGATTTTCGCTATCATGATATCTAAGTGAGTCTAGGATGTCTTTGACTAGAGGAACAAGGAAGGAACATGATATTTTTCTTGTCTGTTGTTTGTAAATTAATCATTCATATGTGCAAATTTATCTCAGAACATGATCATTGAAGTATCATCGAAGACATTTCCGATTTGCATATAGAAATGGTTAATACTACCTGTTTTATGCAAGAAATACTCAGTTCATCTTGGTTTAATTATACCTCAATGCTTGTACTAACTTGCAATATCAAAATCCAGGAAAGAAGTGCTTAGGTCATCATGGTTTAATTATACCATCGATTTTTGCACTTACTTCCCACATTTTAAAAATCTCAATGATGACAAAATGCAATAACCAAGTGACTGGTCCAATCATAGCTTTGCATTTCATTTGCATGTGCATTTAGCTTGCATTTCATTCTTGCATGGGATCACACAAGCTCTTCTCCTCCAAAGCCAAATCTATCACAGGAATCATCAATGTATCATCATAGGTGTATACACAATCAAAATGATGACTCATCTCTCTCCAAATTTTGTTGACCCAAAGTGAATCTTATGTTATTCCCCCGAATGCACCAACATCAGTGCATCTAAATCTTCCTGCAACAAGATATCAACAAATTGTTAGTTCTTTATCCAATCAATCAATTGATCGCATCTGATCTAATCTATCATGTCTTATATAGGATGTATCTTTCCTGGAACCAACCATTTTTTATCAAGTCTTATACAGGATATATCGTTCTTGAAACCAAACGCTTTGATCATCTTTGTCTTATACAAGAGGTATGATTCCTCAAACCAGACTAAATCTCGATTTTATCAATCTAATCAATCATATCCAATCAATCAAACTCTATCAATCATCACATAAAAAACCACATCACCATGATCAAAGAACTCACACTTTCATCAATCAACGTTGCAGAAATTAAATCAATTCTAATCAGGAAATCAATTTCGCAACAATCCAAACACTCCAAAGGTCAATTATCTCAATTGGTCTCCCGAGGGGGCATCAATGTCATCACACCTCACTTCAAAGAGGGGCAAAATGTATACACCTAAAAATGGTTTGAAGATAATTAATTAAATAAGCAATTATTTAATTAATCCCCCTTCCAATTTAATTGAATTCATTAGCAATTTGATTAAATCTCTTTCATCTGCTTATTAATAAATCTAAGGATTTATTTAAAAAATTCATCTCAATAGTCCCCTTTGATCAATTAATCCAAATTAATTAATCCTCCCCCCATTTAATTCATTCCTTCTAATCCCCTAATTAATTAAAACAAATCAATTTATGAGTTGTTGAATATTAATTAGCCTTTTCTTATTATTTAAATTTTTAAATTCAAATTACCCACATGCTTCCTAACTTCTAACCACCTAACCTAACCATCCCTCTAACCTAAACCATTCCACCTAACCCTATCCTATCTTGCACATCCTAACCTCCTATGTTGCGGATATCCTCCCCTTGAGATACATGGAACTTTGGCCACATGTTTCCTCTCTTGGACACTTTCCCTCTTATGAGCAAGGTTCCTTGAAACTTGTCACCACAGAGATGACAAGTGTCCCTCCCTCCAACCTTTTCTCCAACCTCCTCCAATTTCACCCTTGATATCTTCAGACTCAATCTTGACCATTGATTCCTACCACCTCATCCCTAGCCTTGGAAATCTTATAAATATCCCCCATTTTGGAGCACAAAGGATCCCATCTCATATCATTTAAGCATTGTTATTATAGGCATTTACATCTTAGATCTAGCTTAATTTGATCATTTTCTAGCATAATTGTTGAATCATGTAGCTTAATCAATCTTTATACTAGCTTAATTGCATCGTTATCATAGCTTAATCATGCATATCATTAGCTTAATTATCTTCTTGAATCAATCTAGCAGAATCAATCTCATCTAGCTTGCATATCATAATCTTTTTAAATCCTTCGTCTAGGTGTAGTCAGATCACTGGGATTGCTTATCCAAATCTAAGAGCAAATCCACACTCGCATCTCTTAGGAGGTGATAGGTTTCTTTGTCATGGTTTATCTTTCGTTTGATTTCAATTTTCTAACCATGCTTGTAATGATCTATTGAGTGTTTGTGTTGCAGTTGCAGGTACCCTACTTCACACGCACGACAATATGAGCACACAGAAGAGTAGTAGATTGATGCTTTTAAAAATATCTAAAAACAATAATATGTAAGTTGTATGAATCAAATGAAATATAAGATAAATAATATTTCTTTGACATATTGATGTAGTCATGGATGGTGGGTCATTATCCAACCATGCAACACATCACAAATCACTCATAAAATTCACAAAGTAGAATTTAAATGCTAACAACACAAATCACTCATAAAATTCACATAGTAGAATTTAAATTATAATGTAATATTCTTATAGAGAATAAGAGAAATATAGAATAATACTTTATTGGTTTAGAATTTGAAAATATATTAGTATACTTTAGCCTTGGCTTTGGTCTAGATTATTATCATAAATAAGTATACTTTAAAATATGTGAATTCTCAAAAAAGAATCTTATGAGTACTAGTACTCTCTTTGATATGAATCTATTCTATAACCAATTCTAAATCAAACTCTATAGCATCCTCAGTTCTAATTGATCATCACTTTTTAGTATAAAAATATTGACCCTTTTATAGATAATTATAATACACAACTCTTTTCCAACCAAAAACATTATAAAGTTAATTTTCATACTTCATTTCGCTATTTCTTTTGTTGTTGATTGATAGTGGGTCCTTCAACAACACCTTGTATCTTGCCCCAAAGCAGCCTCAATTGTGCAAGTCCATGTATATTACCCTAAGGTAGTGCGCCTTAGTCTTGCAAGTCCATCAAGTGCATTTTTTGTCCTTGGAAGTAAGCCTAAAACATTGTAATCATATTTATTCATATTGTGAGTTTGATTCTCATTGTGGTTTTTCCCTGTTTGGATTTTCCATGCAAATATAGTATTCATATGTTGATGGTTGATGTGTTTTAAGTATTGTTATAGAATGGTTAAATGTTTTTTTATAATTAATCTATTTTGATGATTCAAACTAATTCACCACCTCTCCCCTTAATATTGTTGTGGGATCAACAATTGGTATCAAAGCAAGGTTCCTCTTTACAAAGCTTAATTGCTTGAGGTAGATCTAGAATGACACAAGAACCTCATCATAAAGCTTTGTTGTTTAATGGTATATTTTTTTCTTATTGGAAGGAGATGATGGAAACATGTTTGAAAACTTTGCATAATAGAATCTGGGATATAATCAAGTCTAGTTATAAACCTTCACTGAATGGACCTCAGACTCTGGATGAACTTAAGAATCATGAGACTAATGCAAAGGCTAGAACAATAATATTCAATTACTTGAGTGATAAAATATTTGGTAAGGTTAGTAGATTAAGGGAGCTAAAGAAGTTTAAAACAAATTATATCAATCATATGAAGGAGATCCCAAGACAAAGCAAGCTAGGTTTATGAATCTGAAACAAAAATATGAGTGCTTAAGGATGGTTGATGATGAAGGAGTTGATAACTACATACACATGGTGAATGAGATTGCAAATGCCATCAGAGGTATTGGTGCAAAATTAGAAGAAGGCGGCATTGCTAGAAAGATCTTGTTGACACTGCCTAAATCCTACAAGCCTAAGAAGTTTGTGATTGAAGAATGTTATGATTTGGATAAGTATACAATTGAATACTTCTTGGATCATTATTTGTCTACAAAATATCAGAGACGGAAGATATAAAAAGAGAAATAAAAGAGGCTACATTTAATATTTCATAGAAGATGAATTAGAATCAAGTGAAAACATGGATGAGATTGAATCTAACTTTGTAAGAAGACTAAAGAGAGGAACTAGAAAGTACAAAGGTTAGTTACCCTTGAAATGCTTTAAATGTGGTAGTATTGGTCATTGTGCTTCTAAATATATGTAAGGAAGATTATAAAAGATCTGATGATGATGAGAGGAAAAGTAGATACAAAATCAATGACTCTAAGAAAAGGATAGATGATAGATATAGAGGGAAAAGGAGCCTATGTTCTATGGAGACACATTCATCTGAGGATAAAGATGGTGATGACTCAAATGAAGAATCTATGTTTTTTGAAATAGAGGAAAAGAATAAGGATATGTCCAAAAGACTGAAAGGTATGGAGAACAAGAAGAAGTCAGTAAGAGAAAATATTGCACTACATGCTAAAGTGGAACCGAGAGCTTGTATCATCAACTCTGAATATTCAAATCACATGACCCGTGATAAAGAGAAGTTCATTAATCTTAAGAAGTATGTTGGAGGATCATTGAAGTTTGCAAGAGAGGAAGTTTCTCCTATTTGTGGGATAGGAAATATTTCAATTGATGGTAGACATAAAAAATGATGTTGTTTATTATGTTGAAGGTTTGAGACATAGTTTATTGAGTGTTAGTTAGATGTTCAATAAAGGTTATGAAGTTATATTTAGTAACTCCAGATGTGTAATTAGAAAAGGAAAACTTGGAAGAATGGTAGAAAAAGATATTAGGACAAGTGGAAATATTTATGACATAAAGGATAAGAGTGGAAGTAGGAGTTTTCTAGCACAAAGCAATGAATTTTGGTTATGGCACAAGAGGATGGGACATGTCAATTTTGAGAATTTGATAAAGATTAATATTACTAATTCTATGAGAGATTTATCGAGGATTATCAAACCTACTACAACTGTGTGCAGGGAATGTCAACTTGGAAAACAAACAAAGAGGACATTCAAGAACAAGGGATATTCTACTTCTAAACCCTTGGAGATAATTCACAGAGATCTTTGCAGGCCTACGAGGACAAGAGGATTCAATGGAGAAAGGTATTTTATGTTGCTTATTGATAATTACTCTAGGATGACCTGGGTTACATTCTTGAAAGAAAAATATGAATCTTTTGAAAGGTTTAGAGTGTTCAAGTCAATGGTTGAAAATCAAGTAGATACTAAAATCAAGTGTTTGAGATCTAATAGAGAAGGAGAGTTTACTTCAAATGAATTTGATAACTTTTGTGAAAAACATGGAATTAGAAGACATTTTTTTGCCCCAAGAGCCTCTCAATAGAATGGAGTTGTAGAAAGGAAGAATAGGACTATTATTGAGATGGCTAGACCTATGTTGAAATATGTTAACTTGGCTAATGTGTATTGGAAAGAAGTTGTGCATACCTCTATTTACATTTTTAATAGGGTACAGATAAGAGTGAATCATACTAAGACACCTTATGAGTTGTGGAATGGAAGACCTCCTACAATGAAGTATTTCAAAATCTTCAGAAGTAAGTGCTATATCAGAAGAGATGAACATGATATTCGAAAGTTTGGTACCAGAGAAGATGAAGGGAAAATTTTGGTATATTCTACAAATAGAAAATCTTATTGATGTTACAACAAGAGACTAAACAAGATAGTGGAAAAAAAAAATGTGAAAGTATGTGAAGAATGGGATCAAACTACCCCTGAACCCGTATAAGAGATTGAATTTGAGATTATCTTGGTTACTGTAAAAGAGAAGACAAATAAAGAAGACAAAAGAGATAAAGAGATAAATGAAGATGATGATGAAGAAGAAGAACTTGGTCAAATAACTAAACCTCTATCCAAATATGTAGGAAACAATCATTTAGAAGATCAAATTATTGGAGATAAAAATAAAGGAGTTTAGACAAGAAGAAGAGTTACAGAAGCAAATGAGAAAACAAACTATTGTTTTCTTTCACTGGTGGAACCTAAATCATACGAGGAAGCAAGTAGAGAGGAGAGTTGGGTTAAAGAAATGGAAGAACAAAATTAAATATAGAAGAATCAAACATGGTAACTTGTGCGCAAAATCGTAGACAAAAATGTGATAGGAACTAAGTGGGTGTTCCAGAACAAGCTAAATGAACAAGGACAGGTTACAAGGAGCAAAGCGAGATTGGTAGGAAAAGGCTATGCATATGTTGAAAGTATTGATTTTGAGAAAACTTTTTCTCCAGTAGTTAGGATGGAAGCTATAAGAATGTTTCTTGCTTTTTTTTCTATAAGAACTTTAAGGTATATTAGATGGATGTTAAGTCGGCTTTTCTAAATGGAGAACTTGAAAAAGAGGTATATATTAAATAGCTAGAGATGGATTGAAATTGCTAGAATAAGATATGGTTTGCATATTGAAGAAGGCATTGTATAGACTCAAACAAGCACCTAGAGATTGGTGTGCTAGATTGGATATTTGTTACAAATAATTTTCTAGAAAAGGTATTGCTGACAACAATCTTTTCTTTGAGGTTGAAGGAAACAATTTATTGATTGTTGTTGTCTATGTTGATGATATTATATTTGGAGTAAGTCATGGTATATGTAAAGAGTTTGTAGAAGATATGCAGAAGGAATTTGAAATGTCAATGATTGGTGAGTTGTCATTCTTCCTTGGTTTATAAGTTACGCAGTTAGAACATGGAATTTTTATTTCTCAAACTAAATATGTCAAAGAGATTCTAGAGAATTTTGAAATGGAGAACTATAAACTTATTTCAACCCCTTTGATTGTTGGTTGTAAATTGAGCAAAGATTTTATATCTTCAGAAGTTGATCAAAATAAGTACATACATATGATTGGAGGATTGTTAATTTAATTGTTTCTAGACCGGATATCATGTAGGTTGTCTGTTTAGTTGCAAGATTTTAAATAATAAATTGCAATAGCATCTTGTTGTACTCAAGTTATGTGGATGAAACAAACTAAATATCAAAGTGGTATATAATGAAGTTATTCCTATTATGTGTGATAATACTAGTGCTATAAACATTTCAAAGAATCTGGTAATGCATTCAAGAACTAAACATATCTCAATTCAATATCATTTCTTAAGAGAGAAGGTTGTAGAAAAGGAAGTCAAATTAGAGTATATTTCTACAAAAGGACAGGTTCTAGACATTTTTGCTAAGGTATTGGTGAAGGATACTTTTGAGTGTCTCAAGAAAAAACTAAGAGTTATTGCCCCTCCTTTCTTTAACTAGATGCATAGAAGAGGTGCATCTTTCTAGGAGGGGATTCAAATCTTATCCTTTATCTCCTGGACTGATGTTGTTGCTACTCTCAGGGGGAGAAGTAGTGTATGTGGTATTTGTTGGTTGATCAATATATCTTGTCAAGCCCTTTGTCTTTGATGTTAAAGGGGGAGAGAATTGTTGGAGAGAATACTTTTGTCATCAATGACAAAGAGTAAGATTGATGGAAATTTGAGTTTGTATGGTTGTCATTGATGTCAAAATTGGTTGTCTGAATAAAGTCTTGTTTGAATATGGTCTTGTATTGTTTCAGGTTTCTTTGTCTTGTGTTTGGTGTTGCAGTTGAGCTTGATATTTTAGTGTTGGTTGTCGCAAGTTCAATATGCACGTTAGAGTTTTTAATATATGTAAGAAAGAGTAATTAATGTATACATGAAACAATATTCAATGTGTCATTGGTAGAATCATTTGTGTTCCTATGGATGGTAAACATTATGTTCTATGGATGTTACAATGATTAGTATTCTGATTGGTGGATTGCAAAAGTTGATTGTTACTATTCTTTAACAGTAAGGGTGTCTATCAGACTGGTCCAAAAAGTGCTTGGTGGGATCTAGATATGTTGAATTTTATGTTGTGGTTTAGTGGACATGGTTATGTGGCTTGTACAATATTTTCAGTTTGTTTCTTTGGTGATGATTTTGTTCCACATGTGAGTTATGCTGATTTGTGTTTGGTATATTCAATTATGTTTTGGTTTGATGTGTCTGGTTAGATTATCTTGTTTGTATCATGCTTTTTGGTCTAGATATGCATTAGAGGATAAATTATAATGTTGTTATGGGTCTCACCATGGTGTGTGGAGATCTGCATGGAAAAAATTGCATTAGAAGATGTCTTTTGGCCAACTGATTGACAAGTTTATTGTCTATCTACACGTTACGTTTGGTGAAAAAATTGGAGGATGTGCTAGTGTGTGTGGATCATTGGACTCAATTTGGAAGGATATTTTGTGATATATGTTGGTCCCCTCTTTCTCCCAGAGTGGACAACCTTGAGTATTTTTGGTCTAGGTGGCTTATTTTATGCAATAATGTTTATTTTGATTGTGGTCGACGCTCAATTAGGTTTTTTGATGATCTATCTTATATTTAAGGAGTATGTATGTATGAGTCAATGGATATGATAGTGTATGTGTGCATGTGGTGTATGGGATAGAGTTTGGATTGATGATAAGTGAATTTGAATGATGTGCAAGCAAATTTGAGATCGCAGATGTGCGAATGTTAGTTTGTGAAGAGCTTTAAAGGTAATACATTCTATGAGATAGTGTGTTGAGATAGTGGTGGTTGTCAGAGATGTTTGCCATGATGTTGGACGCTTGATACAAATGTTCAAGGATATTTTCCTAATCAAGGGATCCTTCTCATTTCAATGTTATTTCCTTTGTTGTTGATTAATAGTGGGTCATCTGACAACACCTTGTATCTTGCTTTGAAGCAATGTATTGCAGTTGTGCAAGCCCATGTATCTTTCCCTAAGGTAGTGTGACTTAGTCTGGCAAGTCCATCAGGTGCAATTTTGCTCCTTGTTAGGAAGCCTAAAATATTGTAATCATCTTTATTCATATTGTGAGATTGATTCTCACTGTGGTTTTTCCCTATTTGGGTTTTCCGAATAAGTTTGGTGTTCAGGTGTTGATGGTTGATGTAGAATGGTTAAAAGGTTGTTTATAATTAATTTGTTTTGAAGATCTGAATTGATTCACCCCCACCTCTCAATCCTATCGTGGGTTCAACATTTACTACTTTTTTCTATCTATTAATTTGTGGGTGGTATAGTGAACAAAATTTCAATTTTATTTTTCATATTTTCCATAATATCCTTGAAAGAATAACTACTAAATTTGGTATCTCTATAAAAAACTATAATTTTGGGTAGTTAATGCAATCTCACAATCTCTTTAGATTTCATGTCCACTTTTAAAATATTTTAATTAGGAGTTTCAACTCAATCCTTCTATTTCTTGAGCTAAGGTTGAAAAAATAAAGATCTTGTCTTGATATTTAATTATGTCCTCAAAGGAATTTAATATTCCAAAATCATCTTGTGGCATTTAAATATTCAAAAATAAATATTTCACACCACATAATTGGACATTTCATTCCTAGTGATTTTTTCAAGGTGGACAATAGTGGAGCCCTTGATGGTTATTGAAGATTTTAATGCAAACTATTTCAATAAATCTATTTGAGTGGGAAATTCAAAATTAATTTTCCCGCCTTGGTAAGAATTGGATTTTGGGCCATGTTTGGTATAAATAACTAACATAAGCTTTGTTTTAGAGTATCTGATCAATTTTCTTCTTTCACATTGTCCACTTGATTTTAGCTTGACAAAACCATTTTTGGACAAAAACCCAATGAAGGTTGGAGACCGTGGAATAAAACCCATAGTTTTATAGAGAAAATATTAATCAAGAGTTGCATTGCAACATAAGGATGTGAAGTAGTTTCAGTTTTGTATTGTTTTGTTTGCATATTGCAAACAGAGTTGGAGTGCATAGTTGTGGAATATTGATGTGGATTTGCTTTCAGTTTTATGTAGATCCTTTATGGTTGTAGGTTTGCTAATGTAGGAGTGTATTTTATATTGTAGTGGTGAGATATGTTGTTGTATTAGTTTGGTGTTGATCAACTCAAGTGATGGATGATTTAAACTTTCATTTTTGGAACATATCAAAGAGTGTAGTTTTTTTTTATTTTGTATATTTGGGTAATTTTTTTGTCAGAATAATTTATTGAATTGGTTTCTACTATTTATGTTGTCTAGTGTGTGTTTTTTCTTAGCAACATATTTCATGTAATAAATCGGATAATTTGAATTGAATTAAATTGTGGAGTCTTTGTGCAAGTTTGGTTATATCGAGTGCTTAGATTTGGTATTATTTCTACAAATCATTGTGGGTGCCTTTGAAATCTTACAATTTAATATTTAAAGAGGTTTGAAAATTATTTTGTTTGCACAAGTGTTGTGCGTTTCTTAATGTAATTACATTAACAAAAATATTTTGATTAGAGATGTTAAAGTGGTATCAAAGTAGTGACTCTACCAACTTGTATGTTCTTAAATAAAATAATTTATGATTCCAAGTGACAAATAAATTAGATATAAAAAATGAATAATTTAAAAAGTTTCAGCAAGAAGGGACAATACAAAGAACACATTAAGACAGAGAAGGATGCAGTTGAAGGTAAAAATTGCCTTCTAGATATAATTAACTATTTGGTTCAATGTTTGCAGAACAATACCAACAATGACATTAACAATGGAAGAGCCAATTAACCTAATGAGATCAACACTAAAAGAGGGAAAGGAAAAGAGTTTGTTACACAAAGCTTAGGAATCAAATGCATCAAGTCTAAGTTCATTAAAAGAGTAGAAGAAATCCCAAAGGTAGAAACAACTTTCCAAGATGATATTTCAATCTACTATGTAGAATATAGATCTCTTCCACAATAGACCCAAGATGCTATAAAAATTAACAAATTACGTGAAAATAAAGAAGACTAAGGATGTAGAAAATAAATATTGAAGGATGCAAACAAAACCTAAGTATTTAGAGCACAAAGTAGGAAAATTAACTCTCTTTACCATTGATGTATCAGAGAAGGTGACTGGGAGGGCTTGGTTGCAAAAGTTGGGTACATATTTATCTTTCAAATGAATGGTAGAAGATGAGGCTAAAATCACCTATCTTTCATTTTGAGGGTATAGCTCATGATTGGTGGCATCCAAAGGACATATCTCATTCACACTTATGAAGAATTTAGTAAGTGGTTGATTATGATATATGATTAGAAGGATCTTGAAGTATATTTTAGAGAGTTATCTTAACTCAAGAAAAGATGTAATCTAGAAGATTGTGTTGATTTTCAAAAAATATCTCATAATAAATGATATTTTAAAGAAAAGGACTATTGTGAATTTTACAAAAGGAATATTTGAACATCTTATGGGTTTAGTGAGAGCTTTTAATCCAACTTCATTGTAAGAATCCATTAGGAAGGCCTTTGATTTGGAGGTGATAGTTTCCCAACACAAAAATTATTCACAACCTTAATTATAGAATAAGTCCAAAGGGAATATTCAAAATAAAGTATTGAATATACCTACATAGAAGATCACAACACCTTGTCAAGCAAATTATATTGATGAGGAGGAAAATAATGAAATTGAAAGGGGAAAAAAAATCTTATGGGGAGCCATGGGCTCTAGGACATAGATGCCTTGGAAAAGGAAAGTTCATTATATTGAGGTTGTATAATATAAAAAATTAGATTTGGATGAGCCTAAATAATTTGTAGACTCACAAAAGAATTTCTAGGAGGAGGATGATAAAGACTAAATTATTAGTGGAATGCTTGTATCTCTTTCAAGTACACTCAAATGCCATCCATTTAGAGTTTGAGGTGTGTTATTAGGACAACATGATTGTGTTGATTGCTAGTGGTGACACCCATAACTTAAATATAGATGAAGTCTTCGTATTAAAGATAGGTTTGAAGATAGAATAATTTCAAGGATTTGATGTCACAATAGTTTATACATTCAACCTGCCTTGTACCAAAGTGAACAAGTATCTTAACATAACATGGGAGATCATGATATATGTGAAGATTTTTAAACCATTAGTAGTAGGTAAACCAATATATTTTTTGTTGTTTAATAGATACATTAATTAAGGGAGTATTCATAGAATTACCAGACCTTGGATTTCAAGTTTACAACAGATGGGGAGAACATTTTACTCAAAGGAATCTCGAATAAGTGGTGATTGCAAAAGGATGGAGAGGATTTTTAGAAGGGGTCAAATTGTATGAGAAGAAATATACAAGATAATAAATTCAAATATTTCCAAAGGTAAGAAACAAACCCATCATGTTGATATTTAAATAATTTTAGACAAGCATAGTGTGGTTTTTAGTGATTTGTCTCTTGGATGACCACTTGATAAGTTATTGTGTTGTAATTGAAAGAAAATCCTATCATATTCACTCCATATAGACACCCACATGGATACAAAGAAGAGATAGAGAAAGCCATAAAATAACTTCTTGAGTTGGGGTACACAAGGCCTAGTTCAAGTCCATTTGCATCATCAATTGTCCTTGTCAAAAAGAAATATAGTGCTTTGTTAATGTGTATTGAATATAAATATCTAAGAAGATCATTAATAATAGATATCTTATCCCAAGGATGTATGAGTTGATAGATGAGTTGTATGGAGTTGTCTACATCTCAAAAATTGAATTGCGTTTGGGATGTCACTAGATCTGCATGAGATGAAAATGTGTCGAAGAAAGCTTTTCGATGTCATCATGGATTCTTTGTGTTCTTGTTTATTTAATTTGGACATACTAATGCTTCAACCACCTTTCAATATTGCATGAACATGTATTTGGCAAGCATTTAAGAAAATTTGTGCGAGTCTTTTTTTTTGATATTCTAATTTATAGTTAAACCTGGGAGGGACATTTGAAACATTTAGATATAGTTTTTGGCATTCTGAAGTAGCAATATTTATTAGCTAAATTTTTCAAATACAATTTTAGATTAAAATAATATATGATCCATGTTGTAAGTTTCAAGAGTGTGCAATTGGAACAATAGAAGATTCAAGCTAAAGATTGCTCCCATCCTACCACTTTGGCATGGTTGAGAGAGTTATTTAGGTTTTGTAATTACTATAGGATATTTGTGAAAGGGTTTCTCAACTAGATGCCCCACTTATGGATTTTATAAAGAAAGGGTCTTTTGAATGATCTAAATCAGCTTAAGTAACTTCTAAAAAAACTTAAGAAAGTAATGAGTTGTTGGCATTCTGGTGCATCTTGTATGACCAGTGACTAATATGGTTGTCATTGTTGGCAACATCATTTCCCAAGTCTTCACAGTCTATCGGCAGTAAGTAGACCCGTACACTGGGGTTAAATGACTAAGCAATAAGTAAACAGGGTAAACATGAGTAGATCGACAAGCAGTGAGTAGACCGGCAAGCAATAAGTAGATCGACAATCAGTGAGTAGAATGACAAGCAGTAAATAGACTGACAAGAAGTGAGTAGACTGACACATAATAGGTCCACTGGCTAAGTAGAGAATAGATTGGTATACAGAAGGAAACCGGCTAGGTAGATTTTGATCGATACACCAGTAGAGTCTGTAACCGACAGATTGGTAACATTCAGTTAAACCGGGATTCTTCTCCAATCAACTAGAGGACTTATCGGCATGTTGGACTATCTTGACAGAGATTCCTACAATGATTTTAGGGGATTGATTTAAGGCATGGTAACAAAATTTTGAATAGGATGTTTTGGAGAGAAAGTTGGCGAAAGACCCAAGGGATAATAAATTCACATAATTCATTCTTGTAAATAGTTGTTGTTCATGTGGGAAGTGTTAATGTGAAAGTGAACATAGGGGGAGACTAACAGGGTACAAATATGAGTGATAGAGGATTGACAGAGTGCAAACCAAGGATCAGTAAATCGGCAGGGGGTAGAGCTAGAGATACATTCAAGAAATCAGTGTTGTGCAGAGAAGACACAACTGGTGCAGACATAGTGTGAATTTTCAGTGTGATCTGATCAAGATAATCAGTAGCCACTCCAGCAAATCATCTTCATGTTTCTCTCTAACCATTGTAACTAAAATCCCTTAATAGGGTGGACTTTAACAGGTCTCATTGTAAAAATCCCTTAACCGGGTGTCATCTTAATTGATGATCTTAAGACCTTTGATAAGGCTATCTTTAATAGGGTAAAGGAACTAACAAGCCTTAGACAAAATACCTTAACCAGGTGGCACCTAACAATGTCTTTGTAATCTCCTAACAGGGATGGCTCCTCACCGGGCATACTCCATAAGAGTAAAAATTTTGTCAGTTCCTACTCACACCGTGGTTTTCTCCCATTTGGGTTTCCATGAGATAAATCTTGGTGTCACTGTGTATCTTTTCATGCATGCTTATTCTTCTGCAATAGTTATTTATATTGATGAATGTTAAGTTAGTGATAACTTAAGTTCAAAGTTTTAATTGAGCGAAACCAGTAAAGTGTTGATTCACCACTCCCCCCTTAGCACTGGTTGGGACCAACAATTGGTATCAGAGCCATATTCATCTGAAGTGAAGCTTGACAACTTGAGGATAAAGATCATGGAAGAATACAGATATCAGAAGCAAATTGATGAAGAAAATGAAATCATTGCTCAACTAAGAAAATCTCTTGCAAAAAGGAAGGAATTGTCTCAACAACTAAATAAGAGTCAGGACATCATAGATCAACTCTTTGAACAAAGTGGATCTAAAGAAGTTGAATAAGCAGTCTCAAAAATCATGGAAAAGAACAAGAAACTGACCGAAGAAATCACACATCTCAAAAGAGAGCATGAAGGTCAGGCCCTAAGAATGACTAAGATACTGGAAGCCAATAGAAGTGTCAATGAAAGAAAAAGGGAAACAAAAGAAGAACTGTCAAAGGCTAAAAGAGTCAGAAGGCTTGTTGAAGATGCTATGAGAGAAAATGATGCAATCATGATTAAGAAAGATGAATAAATCTGAATTCTCACTCAGGAGAATGAATACATACATAAGCAACTACATGACAAAACAATAGAAAAAGAAAAGATGGTGAAAGAAATTGAACAACTCAAGAGTGAGTTGAAAGTTGAGAATGAGAGAAATGAGAAGTTGAGAAAATTCAATGAAAGCTTTGAGAAGTTAGATAAACAGTTGAAGGCTCAGAGAAGGACAAAAGAAACGACTGGTCTTGGTTACCCTGGTACAGATCCTATGGAAACTGGAGAATCGTCTAAATCCAAAAGGATGAAGGATGATAAATGGAACCATTCTAAAGTGAAAGGTATGAAGTTCTCTAAATCCTCATGTAATCATTGTGATAAATCAGGTCATATGACTAATGACTATAGAAATAAACTGGTTAGTCAAAAGAATAATTTCACATTTGATGGTTACTGCCATAATTGTCATAAGTATGACCATATTGCTTATGAATGTAGATCTCAATCTAGCAGTATGCCAAATAGAAGAATTTTTAATGGGCATTGCTTCACATGCAATAAGTTTGGACACAAATTTGAAGAATGCAAGCTCAAACCAAATGTATCAAGACAACCATTCAAACCGGTTATTCCTAATAAAAGGAATAATTAGTTCAAAGCCACATGTTTCACCTGTGGAAATTTTGGTCATGTTGCAGAAAATTGTAGAGTGAGAATGGGGTAGAGAAATTATGTAGGACTATGGAGGACAACTAGTATGGCATGTTTCAATTGTCATAAGATCGGTCACTTAGCTAGAGAGTGTGGGAATCGATCCTATAACCACTTTGGAGACAAGAACTGGTCTGGCAAGAAGAAAGGACAAAATGAACTGAAAGGAAATAAGACAATTGAAGAGGTGGAGAATGAAATGAAAAAGACATGGATCAAGAGAAAAGAAAGCAAAGGAGAAAATCTTCCAGAAACCAAGTCATCATCCATCGGTGATGACAATTCCTCTTCAAACTAGGCATACCGATGCTTGGGGGGAGCACATATGGTAAGATTACTTTTGAATCCCCTAAACAAATATAAGGATATGTCTATCTGCATAGTTGTGATGCATAAAAGCTAGTCTAAAAGTCCTTGGTTGAAGAATGTCTTGTGAGTTAGCTATTTGTGTATCAAATTCGGTAACAAATAATCGGTAAAGTCAAATCAGTGTGCTTTAAGTTGTAAGTTTCAAAATTAACCATTGTATTGTAACGCAGATAAATCTCAAAGGATAAATAAGGAAATGTCAACACGTTTTCATTTATCTTG
Organism: Cryptomeria japonica; assembly: GCF_030272615.1. NCBI lineage: Eukaryota > Viridiplantae > Streptophyta > Pinopsida > Cupressales > Cupressaceae > Cryptomeria > Cryptomeria japonica. Next base: position 142,097,052 of record NC_081410.1, read on the forward strand.
TTTTCTTGTGAAATCTCTCGAGCTCCTATGCGATCAAAGGTGATTTGAATCTTGCTAAGAAAAATTTGTGCAGGAAGTTCAAGAAGAGCGATAGTGGTGTTTGGTATTTCTAAGGAGAAGGTATTCAACTTTGTCTAGGAAAAGTTTATTGGAAGGTCATCGTGGCAGCGTCGATTTCGACTCCTGTGTTGGTTGAAGCTATCAAAAAAACCCAACTCGAGTTCAAGTTGCATCCAATGAAAGCCAATGAAATCAACATGACCGATGCTTTATCATCTCTGCCCTCTGGTGTATTACTAGTAGAAGATATTCGCTCCTACATTCATTGCAAGCTCAAAGAAATTGGAGACAAGTTCATTCGAAATGAGTTTAAAGGGTTCTATGTCAATGATCAATTGAAGACAAAATTTCTATCTCTGAAGACCAAGGGTTTAGCTAATGTTGTTGATTTTGCTGATCAGTTTCATGATGAATGGGTTAGGTATGTACTGAGTAGGGTTCATGATCAATTTTTGTGGCTAGAAGCCCAAGCACTGATCAAGATTACAAAGGAGGTGATTCGAAGAGTGACAGGGTTTAGTGCAACCGGTGAAGCATTAACCCTAAGAACGATTTCATCATCTGAAATCATTCGGTTAACCAAATCCCGATGTGATAGTAGAGAAATGACAATCGCCCATATTGAGGATGCTGAAGTAAGATTTGCCTCTGCAGTGCTGGGTTACAGGGTTTATCAATCAAGCCAGATGAATAGTGTGTCGAGCAATGCCATATATGTTGGCTATCATATAATCAAGGAGGATGCAACCTATGATATTTGTGAGATGATTAAAAGCCAATTTATGGTGAATGTGGAAATAATTAAGAAGGACAAGAAGCAATCTTTCAAATATGGCTCACTACTAGTATGTATATTTTTCTATGTGTAAAACTTTTTCCCTAGTAAGGGTAAGGTAGTATGGTTTGAAGAGAAACCTATTATGGTTAAAATAGGTGAAATGTCTAGGGATCTAGGAGATGAATTTGGTGAAATAATATGGGGATACTTTAAGGAATTCCAAACTAGGATGCACAAGAGAGAAAGAATTCCAATCGAAATAGTACATAATACAAAGAACATTTGTTTTCTTGTAGACACAAATTGTTGTATCATTCAAGCAATTCAACCCAGAACCTTTTGGGTTCCACCTATGGGATATGAGGTTGCAGAAGATATTGTTAAAACTCATGTCAATATGCTATTGTCCAAACTGATAGAATTGAAGGCAAAGAGATTTGGAACATGTGAGGAGGCAAGCTCCAAAATAAAACAGGAACTTCAGGTGCCAATCATGAAAAGAAAAGTAAGAATAATGATTGATACCCTTGATAAGAAATATGGAGGTGAAGCATCCAGTGCCACTACCTCCACCAGTGCTAGTGAGAAAATAGGGGTCACACCTGCTAAGGATGAAGAATTAATAGGTGGAAAGAAGAAAGTGTCAAAAACAAAACCTAAGGGGACTGCAACAACCAAACCTGCAACATACTCAAAAGAAAAAGATCTAAGTACTCCTGTATCTTCCCCAAGTAAATATAGACCGGTAGGAGTGTCTAACAAAGGATATCGAACAATCGATTCATACTTCACCAGTAAAGGAAGCTGGTCAAACTAAGCTTCCCAGTCAAGATGAAGTGATAGTTGAAGACATTTCTTATGAGGATAAACCTCACAGTACCTTATTGAACCCAAATCCTATTCTCTCCGAAGAAGGAAAAGAGGAAGAAAAGAAAATAGAAGAAGGAAAAGAGGAAGATAAGAAAATAGAGGAAGGAAAAGAGGAAGAGAAGAAAGCAGAGGAAGGAAAAGAGGAAGAAAAGAAAGTAGAGGAAGGAAAAGAGGAACAGAAGAAAGAAGAGGATAATAAAGCAATGATGAATACTCCTCCGACAAAGAGGAAGTTAGATTTAGAAAATGAAAGTGAGAAGAAGAAGGTAAGAATCGTCACAACAACTAGCTCAGAAGTTGAGACTGTAGAAAAGGAAGATGAAATAGAGGAGGAAGAAGAGGGAGACTTGGTCATTGATATAAAGAAAATGAATCCTAAGCAATTGATGAAAGTCTCAAAAAAACTGAGAATCCAAGCTGAAAAGGCTAAACTGAGAGGAAAGAAAAAGAAGGCAAGAATTCTCAATTCTGCCAAGACAATTCTCTCTGACCTAATCCCAGACATTGAAGTTGATGATACTGCATCCATCATTGATCAGTTGAATACTCTTGTTACAACAATCAGTTCAGAGGCAACCGATCTGGAGAAGGTTGCAGTAAGGAAATATGAAACGGAGAGAGGAGATAACTTAATGGAACAAATATCAATTGGAAAAGTTGCCCTTTCCACCAGAATAGAAGAAGTTAGAATATACTGCAACAAGTTGGTCAATTACTGGTGAAATCTTTAAGTTTTCCTGCTTTAATCAAAGATTTAGAAGACAAAAGAAATCAGATTCAAAAAGAAATTCAAGATCTAATAAGCTCTTTTGATCCTCTTACCAGTTCAACATCAACCTTTACTAGAAAACTCAACATGCTAAATAATGAAATCAGAAGGTTGAAAGAAGAAGAAGACAAACGAAGTCTTAGTTTGTTAGAGCTCTAGTGTTATCTAGAACCAATTATTGATTTCATGCAACTGAATATTAAAGAAGACGATTGCCTAATAAATGAACCTGACTACAAGACAGTTGATGATATGGAGGTCTTCATTGCAGTCTTACATGACCACTTCACCACCATGAAACAAGTTCAATCTTCATGGGAATCTTCTTTGAAAGTGGCTCAAGAAAACTTCAAAGAGATTTTTGCTTTATTTTGACAAATTATTTTGGATAGTCTTTTCCATTGATGGCAAAAGGGGGAATTTTGGAGTATTGTACAGTGTGAGTTACTAGTTACAAGGGTCAGAAACAGGGGCCAGAACTGACACAGTTTTGTAGCATTTTGTAGTATTTACCACCAATACCAAAGGGGGAGTTTGTTGGCATTCTGGTGCATCTTGTAAGACCAGTGACTAATATGGTTGTCATTGTTGGCAACATCATTTCCCAAGTCCTCACAGTCTATCGTAAGTAAGTAGACTGGTACACTGAGGTAAACCGGCTAAGCAATAAGTAAACAAGGTAAACATGAGTAGACCGGCAAGCAATGAGTAGACCGACAAGCAGTGAGTAGACCGACAAGTAGTAAGTAGACCGACAAGCGGTGAGGAGACCAACAAGAAGTAAGTAGACCAAAAAGCAATGAGTAGATTGGCACAAAAGAGGTCCACCGGCTAAGCAGAGAACAAATCGGTATACAAGAGGAAACCGACTAGGCAGATTTTGATCGGTACACTAGTAGAGTCTGTAACCGATAGATTGGTAACATTTAGTTAAACTGGGAGTCTTCTCTAGTCAACTAAAAAACTTATCAGCATGTTCGACTATCTTGACAAAGATTCCTACAATGATTTTAGGGGAGTGATTTAAGGCCTGGTAACAGAATTTTGAATAGGATGTTTTGGAGGGAAAGTTGGCAAAAGACCCAAGGGACAATAAATTCACATAATTCATTCTTGTAAATAGATTTTGTTTATGTGGGAAGTGTTAATGTGAAAGTGAACATAGGGGGAGACTAACAGGGTGTAGATCCGAGTGATAGAGGATTGACAAAGTGCAAACCAAGGATCCGTAAATCGGCAGAGGGAAGAGCTGGAGGTACATTCAGGAAATCGGTGTTGTGCAGAGCAGACACAACCGGTGCAAACATAGTGTGAATTTTCAGTGTGATATGATCAATCTAATTAGTAGCCACTCCAACAGATCATCTTTATGTTGCTCTCTAACCATTGCAACTAAATAATAGGGTGGAATTTAACAGGTCCCATTGTAAAAATATCTTAACCGGCTGTCATCTTAATTGATGATCTTAAGACCTTTGATAAGGCTACCTTTAACAGGGTAAATGCACTAACAGGCCTTAGATAAAATCCCTTAACCAGGTGGCACCTAACAATGTCTTTGTAATCTCCTAACAGGGATGGCTCTTCACCGGGCGTACTCCAGAAGAGTACAAATTTTGTGAGTTCCTACTCACACCGTGGTTTTCTCCCATTTGGGTTTCCATGAGATAAATCTTGGTGTCACTGTGTATCTTTTCATGCATGCTTATTCTTTTGCAATATTTATTTATATTGATGAATGTTAAGTTAGTGATAACTTAAGTTAAAAGTTTTAATTGAGCAAAATCGGTAAAGTGTTGATTCGCCCCTCCCCCCTCAGCACTGGTTGGGACCAACATGAGTCATGATCGGTACTTGTAATTCCTAATTTTGAAACACCATTTTTTGTTGAATGTGATGCTTATGGGGAAGGTATAGGGGGTTTTCTAACTCAAAGGAGATATCCTATATAGCATTTGAGAGTAAGAAGTTGAATAATTTCGAAAGAGGTTATTCTGTTTACATCAAAGAAATTTTAGCTATCATGCATGCTTTGGAGAATTTTAGGCAATATTTGGTTTGTACTAGATTTATTATCAAAATTTATCACAAAGGTTGAATGATATTTTTTTTAAGCCACGGGGATTTAAATGATTGTCAACAAAAATGGCCAAGTAAGCTACATGCATATGAATTTGACATAAATTACATGAAGGGGAAGAAAAATGTTGTGGATGTTGTTCTATCTACAAAGCCTACTTCATATTCTTTTTTTCTATCTCTACAAATTGGAAAATTTATATCATAGCTAAATATGCTAAGAATACATTTTCTGCTAACATTCTTGATGAAGTTGAGAAGGATGATTTGTACACAATAGCTGATGGGCTGATTTTATTCAAGAACATAGTGTTCATTGTTCCTAGAATATGTAAAAGATATATAACCATTCACCATTATTTATTCCACTAAAGAAGGATAAATAACTAATAGTAAAATTCAATTAGTGTTTCATGCTAATGTATGGATTCCAAAAAGGAATGTTGTGATGTAACAAATGCCAAGTTTTTCAACACAACCATCTACAAGGATACACTAAAGAGGGAAAATAAAGAAAAACTTAACATTCCTATTCATAGTGTGTTTACAAAGAATATAAATTCATTTTTAAACATGTGATTGGAAAAGGAAGTCATGCGATACAAGTGGAAGAATATGAAAAAACCTTTCCGGAAGAGGATGATCTCTTAGAGGCAGGTCTCGCCATCCATGTGGCATGAGATACTAAGCACTTCTATATCTATATATAGGTATATAAATATTTTATTTTATATGAAAATTGTGCATGCATACTCAAACTTGGTCTTTTGTTTATGCTTTATTTGTTTTGATTCTCTTATTATCATTTCAACATCTATATTAAGATTTTTATTTTTTTTTCCTAGTCTTGGTTCACCTTCTATATTGTGATTTATGCTTTATTTTCTTCACTCGAGGGTATCTTCCATAGGTTATTCTTATGTTAAACTTTATTTTCTTTATGGATTAATTTTATTCAATTTCATTTTTCTTCACATAGCTTTTCTTTTATTCATCACATTGGTTGCTCACTTGTTTTGTATTTACATGTTACTATGATGTCATGTTTTCATGATCTATTGTATCTCTATACTACATACCGATATGTCCTATATGTGATGACCACTATGTTCTTTATGTTTACCTTTATCATGACCTATATTTACTTATCTTATTCTTACCAGGCATACTCACTTGTGAATTCATGATTATCATTAATTCATACCCAAATACTTTCATGATTATATTAACATTCTCTATGTTCTGATTAATAAGAAAAATAGGTTTTCAGGACCCGAAACCTTTAACATAGGAGATTAAGAAATATCATCATAGAGTATCTAGACCATAAAAAATAGCTTACAAAACGACTGGCAAAAAAGCCAATTAACAAAAAGGACAACAAAAGATAGAAACGACAAAACAACAGAAACCAGGAAAACACTGCACAGTTAAAGAGTCTTCAGGAGGTCCTCCGCCTTAATCACCAACTGGTCATAGGTGGCCGCGACAACTTTGAGTTCCTCCAGGTCCTTATTAGGCTTCTTCTCCTTCTTTTTACCTCTGGTTCTTGTTCTGGGTCCTTGAACATCTCATGTGCCTTCAATGTCAGGGTCAATTTCCAGGGTGTCCTTCTCCTCATCCAATTTGCTGATGAGAGTTTTGGTATTGCCAACAGAGACCTTCAAAATGTTTAAGCTTTGCTATGCGATACTTTTGAGACATTCCTCAATTTTGCTGAATTTACTAACAATTCCCGACATAGTTTGATCCATAGCATTAGCATTTGCTTTCCTCTCCAGCAGGTCTTTCTCGATTTGCTCGAATCTGAGGTTGAAGGAGTCTCTTATATTTTTAGCTTTAGCAATTAACATTCTCTATGTTATATATCATGCATTATATTTTTATGACACATTTATAACCTTTGTAATTACATTACCTTATATATCCCACATATTATTTGTGATCCTCATCTCACCTATAGTGTGTTGGGTGAATATTTTGTCACCAACGTACCAATGACAAAATATATTTTTCACACACAACTATGTTGAGACAAAGTCTCTCCCTGGTAGAATTTTGGTATTTCAACAACTTGAAAATAAATTCGGGGGGTAATATCAAGGTGTATAATTCTCTTTTTTTAGAATTATCATATATCCCTTCACTTGATAAAATTTCTTACAAACTAATAAACTAGCTACACTTGCCTACAATGATTAAAATATATCCCTAAATCGGTATAAGCACAAAGTCTTATGTGAGTACAATCCAATTTCCAATCTTATGACTATTATAACTTGCAGCTCAAAGTCTTCAAGATATAAGTGAAACTTCCATTAACCAAAAGTAATCAACAGTAGTAAAAAGCCTCCCACTTAATCACCATATCACAATAAGATTTTCCAAATATGAAAGATAGCTCAAAGTCTATAATCACAATCAAAATGCTCCATTAATAACATAAACCAAACACCAATACCATCAAGGAGTTAAAGAACATATATATATAAGCAATGAACGAAAGAACATTCACTCATATACACAATTTATTGCCCAACTTAAAGTTTGGAAACAAAGAGATTTGTCTTCTTTATTTGCTTGATTAATTTTCACAACCAAAGAGCCCAAAGTCTCACTTGATGCAACAATTTGGCAAAGTTTTTCTAAGCATATAAAGATAAATATTTACAAATGAGGTTCCTCCTTTTATGGGGAAGGAGTTGAGAAAAATGTGGGCACAATTGACTAATTCAATTGTAGAGTCCCACTTGACTACAACTACTGCATAAATAAAAATGCAACTGCAAGAAATTTTGTAGTAAGAAAAGATGCAACTACATGAAAACTACTTAGTGTCAATGAGGACACTTTATTCTTCATTTTCCTCCCTTCGTATTTACTTGGAGAAGGATTTGTCATATGCCAGAATCTGCAACATTTTCATCATGAAAATCAATATTCACCATCAGATTGACGGCTTCAAAGATCTGGAATGATGCCTAAAAGATCAAAATTACCCTTAGACAAAAAGACAAAAAAATCAGGTGACCGGATTTTAAAACCCGATCTACACTTGGGTAGGTCATATTGACATATCGTGTTTTTAAACCTGATCTATTAATGTTGCAGGTCAAGTTTTAAAAATCGATCTGCAGTTGGGCAAAACCTAGGTTGCAGGTTGGATTTTAAAACTCGACCCACAAATGTGCAGAAAAAGACTGAAAGGGTGGGTTTTAAAACCCGACCTGTCACTGGGTAGATCTGGACTGACAGGTCGGGTTTTAAAACTCGCCCTGTCATTGGTCGGACATGGTATGCACATCGAGTTTTAAAACTCGATGTGACAATAAAAGAGGTAAGTAGGTCGAGTTTTAAAACCCAATTTGCCAATGGGGAAGACCTATAGGTTGGTTTTTAAAACCCGACCTACCAATAGGAAGACCTGCACTACTTTACAGACTGAAATTACACTTCGAGTGTAGGAAAACACAAGAAACATTGCATTTTGGGTTTTAAAACCCGAAGTGCAATCAAAAGATGAAATAAAAGACCAAGGCAAAAACATGAAAACAAAAAATAACAAAAACTAAGATGTAAACTGACAAGAATTACAAGGTAAGTTGATCAACCTTGAAGGATGTGGGCTATGAAGTGGACAAGTTTCGTAGGGGTTGTCCCATGATTCAGGCTAGCTAAAATCTATGACAACGTAGTGCCATCTCCATTTTGTCTTTTCTTATACATTAGGGGTAATCATCTTTATATGTGCTTTCATAATTATATTCAACTTATGTTTTCTTGCATGTTTATCTATTTACTCAATCACAAATTTTTATGCTTACATGATTTTAATCTAGCACATAGGCTCATCCTTCCTTTATGATTTTCCTATATCAAGGCAACATTATACCTTGACATACATGTCAACAATTTATGGTATTACATGCCTATTATATGATAATACATATATATATTTTATATGTGTTGCATGCTTACATTAATTTGTTGTTTTCTCTTATCCCCTAATTGATTGCATAATTTGCATGCAATCAACTAAAGAGGATAAATATTATTTCTAACACTTTTATGGTCAAGATTTCAAATAATATTTCTTATCTTAAATCTATATTTCATGCCTATTGTAGCAGTGTAAATTGTAACCTTGTATAATTTGTACCACTTTTTGTGCTCCTGCCTTAGTGTGACCCATTTTAACTCTCATCCAAGCCTATTTTTGGTCTTTCACCTCAAAAATGGTGTCATTTTTTCACATGGTGGTTTGAACCTTTTTCTTGGGATATGTAAACCCTATCTATAGCTTGTTCATTGTGTTTTGGGTTAAGAAAACTAGGACAATGGCACCTGAGGCAGCCTTGTCCTCCCAAACTGGGCCAATTTTGAATATCGCAATGCATGTTTCCCACTCATTAGTTTTAGATCATTGTGTCTCAATTTGACCATTAGATGTCAACCTAATTAGGGAAATACCTTGAGAACCCTATATAAGAGCATTCCTCTAATTAATTTTTACATCCACAATTTTATCATCACAAACATTTGTTATCAAGCACTATCATCATCAAGCATTCATTGAGTATCAAGGTGACATTTTATCCTACTATATTCTTCAAGATCTAGAAACTATGAAGTAGCAAATTGCTTTAATCTTCATCCAAGCACGTGTTTATGATTAGGTCATTCATGTCTTGTCATATTATGTCATGTTATTACATCAACACTTGTGATCACATTCAAAGAGCATTGCATCATCAACCTAAAATCATCTACAACAAATCTGAGGTATAACATTCAACATTTACTTCAATATTTCAATTCATTTTCAAGGATTATTTCCAAACATTGGGTTTGACTTAGGTAAACCCATATTCCCAACACTTTTCTCTCTTTCATAGGTATGAGTAATAGGTTTAGGAGTTATAAATATAGAATTAGGCTGAGTAGATAGAAACAATAAGATCCAATTTTTGCAGGCACGAAAAGAAAAGGATAGGGTCACTCCACACTCCTTTGTTTAAAAAAATTATTGCAAAGGTTCTGGGGTAGATTCAAAGCAGGATCATGGTTTTTGAAAGATAAAGTTCATTCACATTCAACATTTCAAGGACAAGGTCATTCAAAGCTCCATTAACTCTCTTTTTTACGATCAAATTCCATTCAAAAGTTTCATTCATCTTCCTTATCTTAGATCTATGATTACAACTTCGTATCAAATTAGAAACTACCTGTTCATGTTCATTTATGTCAATTTTCCATCTTTATCCCTAGATCTAGCTTTCAACTTTCATGTTTTCAGTATACAATTCAAATTCACAAAGGGATCCATCTAAAATCAATCAACATTCATCCCTTGGAGGTGAATCTATTAATTTCATCTCTTTAAATGTGAGAATTTGTGTTAAATAGGTTGATTCCTTATTTATGTGGCTAAAGTAGTGAATCCCTATTTCACCACCTCACATTTTGGTGAACCTGATGCTTTTAACATCTTTCATATTTTTGATTGGGTGTTTTCATATTTTATTTTTCATAATGGAATTTATAAAATTTGATTAGTTTTATTTTTTACATGTGATTTCATTACTTATTAGTTAATTTTAACAAAATCATGTGTTGGATAATAGCTTCTTTCATTTTATGTTGCTTGCATTCATTCATATAGCTTTAATGTATTGCCTTATGAGGGTTTCAAATATTTTTCCTTCATTCAAATCATTTTTCAAAGCTTTCATACACATTTCATGTTTCTCTATGATGATATTCTTAAAGAGATTAATGGAATATTTGGGCTTCATAAAAGCTTAGGTAGATATTTCAAATGAAACCCTAACTAATCTTACAGAGGATATTGAAATGAATCATACCTCTCCTAGAGTATCTTTTGTTTAAGAGGAAAGAATCAATACTCCTATAAATGATCACTCCAATTGAGATGCAACATTAAAGAGTAACATTGAACCATCCTCTTCTCACAAAGATACTTTGGTACAAGAGAGACAAAATAAACACGTTAATCTTAGGACATATATCATTCTATATCCTCCTTATTCCCTTAAATCTTATCTTAATCACCAAAATATTTTAAGGCAAGTTGATGATATGCATTTCATTCATGACCTATCTCCTAGCATAACATTGAACAAAGATGAAGATTTAGCTTATGAGAATACTTTTTGCCAACCTTTAAAGTGGATAGGAATAGTAGTGATAGGAATGAGAATCTTCCTACAAATGATATTCCTTCCTTATCTATTCAACCCTTTGTCCCTTCAACATGTCCTTACACAACAAATTATAAAGAAGTCTATGATGAAAGTCCTTCTCCTTCACAATTGAGAATATGTATGAGGTTGGCTCACAATACACTAGAGAAGGTGTAGGATTTCCTCCTTATTCTTACCAATCCTTATACCAAAAGAACAAAACCCTAATCCTCCTATCCAACAAGAGAAAAAAGTTCTTTCCATAGTAGAGAAAGTCTTTTGGCACCTTATAAAAACTGAACAAATATCCTTACCTCCTAAAAATAGAAAAAACACACTTAAATCAAGGGATCTCACTAAATATTATATTTTTTATCATATGTATGGTCTTATTATTGATGATTGCATGGAATTCAAAAGACATGTTCAAACACTTGATGTTATAACATTTTATATGTAAATATTTCATTCTAAACATAAAACAATGTATTAGCACTCTCTTCATCTATTATGTTGCTCCTCACCATGTGATCTTAGTAGCTTACATTTTAGGGGCTCTTTGTCATTCATGGTAGTAATATTTCATGTGAAATGAATAGCCTAGTTAATCTTGTCTCTACATTGGGGGGCAAGAATAGTTTGTTCAACCATTCCTTCTTTCCCTTTGTAGAGTTGTGTCTTTTATAATGGTCTCTTCTTGATTGTGGAGATGCATATCCCTGCAGAGGTTTCCTTTCTCTTATTAGGAAAAGTATTCTTGATGAGTATTTTTTCTTTGCTACAAAAGTATGCGTCTTTATAAATTATCTCCTTGATTGTCTTACTTATTTTTGTCTCCATGCTTGGGGGCAAGAATAATGTTTCAATTATCTTCTCTCTTTTCAAGGATTTCCTTTTCCTTTGTTGAGTTGTATCTTTCATAACTCGATGTCATTTTTTGTAGTGAATTACCCTCTATGTCCATATATGTATTTCCCCTGGTTAGGACTCATTCCTTGCTTGAAATAATATGTCTTTTATGATTAATCTCTCCTAAGTGTTTGTGTGTAATCTTTCACTAAGAATCTTCTTTTCCTAGCAATGGGGAAGGTGTGCATTCTTAGTTTACTTCCCTTTTCAAAGATGTCATCTTTATCAAATATCTCCTCTACTTTTTGGAGGTTGAAATATTTTGGCAAAGATATCTTCCTCCTTTCACTATGCATCCCTCAAATGGATCTCTTTTCACTTGTTGTAAGATATTATTTTACAACTATATCTTCCTTGATTTAAAATAGTTATGCCTCTTTAGCTTGGAAGTAATGTATTTTTTTTCTTAACTAATATCTCCTTGGTGTTGAATTTGTGTATCATTGTCTCTCATTTCTACCTTTAAACATCAACATAGGGTTGTGTCAACATCTAAAGGGAGGGGCATATATGTGACCTCCTTGTTGCATATTTTCAATTCAATGTTGTATATTTCCTTACATACAATGCTTTGCTTGGTTATCCTTTTTCCAGTTTATGTTATGGATTTACTTACATAAAATGCTTTGTTTGGTTATCCTTATTGTGGTGTCCTAGTAACACTTTTATAGTTGTTCACCTTGTGATAAGAAAACTTTGTTTGGCAAAATATTTTCTTTTAATTTACACTTATCATCACCTTGCAATAAGAAATCTTTTCTTGGTATCTTCTCTTTTAGGATATGTTGACTAGCATAACACAACTTGCTAGACTATTTGACTCTCCTTGCACCATACCCTAGGATGAGTGGAATTAGCATAACACAACTTGTTGGACTATTTTGACTCTTCCTTTCTCTTTCACATGGATCACACAACATGACACAACTTCTTGTCCTATGAGAATTCATCCTTCCATGGATTACCTAGCATAACATAACTTTCTAGCATATGGAATCCATATTCTTTCCCTCTCTCTTCCATGCATCAATTAGCATAATATTTCTTGCTAGCATGTGGAATCTATGTTTCCTTTTCCTTCCCCATGAATCCATAGGCATAGCATACTTTTTCAGTTATTGGATCATAGCTTATCATTCGATGCATGCTCTTTCTCTTTCCATGTGACCACTTGTTCTCTTGCAATAGCATTCTGAGAATGATATTAGTGGTTGAGATATTTTTATTATCAAGGTCTCTTCAACTGGTTGACTTGGAGCCTTTGTTTTTAGTACTAATCCTTGTCATGTGTCTTTTCTCTTTTCTTGTTTGTTTGTTTTTATCTTACTTTGTGTGTCCTTATGTGATTGTGTGAGTTAAGATCCTAAGCTTGGGGGCTTGTTCCCTTGAATTTAGTGTTGTTTTATCGCCTTGTAATTTTGTTCTTAGTTGCTCTCTCTCTCTCTCTCTCTCTCTCTCTCTCTCTCTCTCTCTCTCTCTCTCTCTCTCTCTCTCTCTCTCTCTCTCTCTCTCTCTCTCTCTCTCTCTCTCTCTCTCTCTCTCTCTCTCTCTCCTACTTTACCATGAGCATATGCATAGGCTCATACTCTCGCTAAAGTGGGGGCTAAATGTAGCATCATAAATTGTAACCCTATATAATTTACATTAATTTTTGTGCCCCTACCTCAGTGTGACCCATTTTAACTCTCATCCAAGCCCATTTCAAAGATTTCACCTCAAAATTAATGTCATATGTTCACATGGTGATTTGAACCTTTGTATTGGGCTATGTGCAACTAATCTTTGGACTGTTCACTATGTTCTGGGTGGATATTGGTGCTTGGGGCACCATTTTCCTCTTGAACTAGGCCCAAATTTAAATATCTCGGTGCATGTTTCCCGCCCATTGGTTTCAAATAGCAATGTATCAAGAGTATCATTAAGATGGAGCGGCAAGGGGAGCGACGAGTGGGAAAATCAAATTTCAAACCTGGGAATGGCAGATTTCTTGGGGATGGCAGTCTTTCTGCGGGTGGAGCTGGCAATTAGGCTGGTTTCCAGGCCTCTCAGGGTACTGAAGGGGACAAGGAGACAGTCAAATCGATGGAAGACAAAGATTCCAAAAACAGGGACCCACATGATAAAGGTAAGGAAAAAAAATGGTCATCGCTTTTTGGAGTGAGGCCCCTGGTGAAATATGGGCTTCTGGAAGTTAAAAATATATCTGATCCCGTGACAGGGGTTGTTGCTATTTCTATTCCGGATAAGCTGGTTGATCTCACTATGTCTGGATTAGCTATGACCTTAGTTGGAAGGTTTGCTAGTTTTAGGCCTAACATTGATGTTGTTAGGAATTTTATAAGGATGAAATGGGTTCTCAAAGGTCAAGTGGATGTGGCAGCTTTGCCTAGGATTTTTTTACCTTTGCTTTTAATACCGAAGAAGACATGAATAAAGCTCTATGTGAAGGGCCATGGATGTTCGCCAAGTTAACCTTGGCTTTACAGAAATAGGCTCCAAACCTTTCTCTTGACGAGTCCTTTTTTGTGTCGACGCCTGTGTGGATGCATCTCCCTGGCCTTCCGCTGGAGTTCTGGAATGAGGAAGTCTTTAAAGGGATAGCGAGTTCATTTGGAGAACTTCTCTTGATCGACTCGATGACTGCAGCAAAATCAAGGTTGGTTTTTGCCCGTATCTATGTTAATGTTAATCAAATGACGGATATGTCTCAATCAATTGAGATTATATCTAAATTGGGGAAATGGACCCAAGTGATTGAATATGAATCTCTCCCATTTGCTTGTTTTAATTGTAAAAAGTCGAGTCATTGGGCGAAATCTTGCCCGCTCAAGAAGAGTAAGAGTGGTAAGAGTGATAGTAGTTCGAAGCAGAAATGGCAAATGAAAGGGAAGAGAGAAGATCCATCTGCAAAATGTGTTCCTGATAAGGAAGTTATTGAGTTGGAAAATGAGGAAAAGAAGGATATGAACATAAATAATGAAAAATGTGTTTGTGCCTGCTCTAACAATCAAATAGAAAGCATCAAAGAGGAAGAGCAAAGGATAGATGTAAATGCTCAAAAATATGATTCAGAGGACCAGAACAGAGGGCCTATCATTCAGGATAAAGTTGATGAGAGTTCCAATGATGATGCATCTTCCTCATCTAATACAAAAGAAAATGGGGGAGACTTTAATGAAGCACATGACTATAACATTTCAGATTTTGAGCCTTTTTTGTTATTAACCAATGGAAGCCCCAAGCCAACTCAATGCTTTCTAATAGTTTGGAAATGATGGCTCTGGAGGGAAATATTAGGATTCGCAGTACTAAAGAAGGCAAATCAAATAATGGAAGACCCAATGGAGGTATTTCAAGTAGAATCAAGAGTAAGAAAATGGTAGATGTTGGAAGCTAAAACAAAAAGACGGGGAGACCTTCTCTAAAAAATCAAAGGGAACAGAAAAGTTGGAAGAATCGTGCTGATGGAACACAGAGCTCCATCGCGTCAGCCTTATCACCGGTTAAAGTATGAAGACAATTTCACGGAATATAAGAGGGCTGAATGCCCCCCATAAGTAGGATGTGTTACATAATATTATAAGAGATCATAAACTGGATGTTGTCCTTGTTCAGGAAACTAAGATGTGTAAGGATAAAGAGGAAAGGATTAGAATATTCAAAAATAATGGAGTTATTAGAACCAGTTCGGAGGGTGCCTCTGGAGGAAGAATGAGTTTTTGTAACCAAAATACTATTATAGGGAAGGAAATCATTTTAGAAGTTAATAGGACCTCAGTTCTTCTCGAGCATATTAAGGATAACTTTGTTTGGGTTATCACTAATGTCTATGCGCCTAACTCTAAAGCTAGGAGATCTAAATATTGGAGGAGCCTTGCTGAAGACAAACTAAATTTTGCTGATAAAAGCTGGATAATAATGGGAGATTTCAATACACCTCTTAAAGAGGATGAAAAGATGGGAGGCCTTCCTTTGCAGCTGGAGGGAAGACAAGGTCTTATGGATTTTATTAATGATCAAGCTCTAATGGATGTGTATCTCCAAGGGATTAATTATACCTGGACCAATCGCAGAACTGGATTTGATCTTATTCAAGTAAGGTTGGATAGATCCCCAATTTCTCCTGATTGGTTTTCTAAGTATAGTTGCTCTTTGGCATCAATTATTAAGATTGGATCTAATCATTACCCTATTTATTTTAGTGCTAATTCTTTTTCAGCTAAGAGAAATTTCCCTTTTAGATTTGAAAAACTGTGGTTATCCCACCCATCTTTGGAAGTTCGTGTTGCTGATTGGTGGAATTCTGAGGTTGAGAGAATGGCTTTATTCAGAATAGCCAAAAAGATCAACATAATAAAGGCCAAAATCAAAATATGGAACAAAGAGATATTTGGTGATATCTTCAAAAGCACAACCCAAATTAAGACTGAAATTAAGGAAGTCCAAGATAAAATCCAAGAGGAAGGGCTTTCAGAGGACTTGAGATCTGTTGAAAATGGGTTGTTGTCTAAATACCACACAATTATCTTTAATGAAGAGACTTTTTGGAGACAAAGATCAAGAGCCTTGTATTTGAAGGAAGGTGATAAAAACACCCGATTTTTCAACTTGACATCTCTAAAGCATAGGGCGCTTATCAAGATTTCCAGGTTATCTTGTAATAGGGGGATTTTATCAGATGAAAATGATATAAGAAAGGAAGCTTTGGATTTTTTCAGCAATCTTTTGGGAGAGGTGGATGATCTAGATTTCAGAAATCAAGACCTTCTTGTGCAGGCTATCCCTCCCATTTTGAATGAGGATGACAACAAAAATCTCTCTCGGATACCTTCTATTCAGGAAATAAAAAAGGTAGTGTTTTCTTTTTAGGGAGATAAGTCTCTTGGTCCGGATGGACTTCCAATGTTCTTCTTCCAATCCTTCTGGCATATTGTGGAGACTGATATCTGTAATGGAGTTAAAGAATTCTTTGGTTCAAGGAGGCTTTTAAAATAATTGAATGCGACCTTCATCGTTCTTATTCTGAAGATTTCTAGAGCTGACTCTCTTAATAAGTTTAGACCTATTAGTCTTTGTAATTCTGTTTACAATATTATGTCTAAGGTTCTTACTTCTAGAATACTGGATATTCTTCCCATAATTATTTCAGCTTAGCAAAATCGTTTTGTCCCTGGTAGATAGATTCTGGATTCCAATATTTCAGTTCATGAAAATATTCACTCTCTAACGGCTACTAAAAATCAGGTTTTTTTCTTAAGTTGGATATGTCAAAAGCATATGATAGAGTGAATTGGCAATTCCTTTTCAGAATTATGAAAGCTTTTGGGTTTGGGGAAAAAGTGGTTTAGCTTTGCTCCCAGTTGATGGAAACTTCCTCCTCTATAGTTATTGTTAATGGATCCCCTTCCAGTTTCTTCAAAAGCTCTAGATGTTTAAGACAGGGGGATCCCATCTCCCCTATCTTGTTTACTATTTCAGCTGAAAGTTTGGGTAGATTTTGTTGGCATATGCACACTCCAATGAGACATTGTAGGTGATTGAAGGTTTTTTCATTGATGGCAACCTTGCAATCCTATGACATCGGCAAGGCATTCCACCGGCACTAGCAAGATTAGACTCTACACCAGCACTCAGACCACCGGCACTGGCAGTGAAAGGAAGCATACTGGCACAAAAGCCGCCAAGATTTTTGTTGTAATATATTTTGTTTATTATTGTAAAATCATTATAAGCCGACTTGGTAACATTGTAAAATGACTCATATATATAAGAGATCATTGTACAACAATCATGAAAAGGATATAGGAATGTAATTAGGCGAAATAAGGTAGACCTATTATGAGAATTATAGGTTAAGGGTTTATGTAAGAAGCAGAGCAGAAACCAGTACTGGATCTGACATTATAGATGCTATTTTGAAGCAGTACAAGACACTGGATTTATATAATCCATTTTGTAAGTCAGTGAGACTTCCTATTTTGTATTTGAGCAGTGAGCTCTAGGCACTTGGCCTTCCTGCATGTGCATGCCCCTCTTGTAGCAGTAATATTCTCTTATTGGCCAGTAAGCAAATATTGTGGGTCACAAATCCCACCGAGGTTTTTCCCACATCGGGTTTCCTCGTTAAAATATTGTGTTATGGTGTGTTTTTCATGTGGTTGCTTTTGTCTTTGTTTATTGCATTACTTTCTATTTAGCAGTACACAGTATTAATATGCTCTACATGTTTTAAGTTAATAAAATCTTATAACTGGTTAGATACTGATTCACGATTCACCCCCCCCCCCCCCCCCCCCCCTCTCAATATCTGTGGGAATCCTAACAATTGGTATCAGAGCCTGGTCCTCTATTTTCAGAAGCCTAACAGCTTGAGGAAGATCTTGACACTGGTAGAGATGGAAAACTTGATGAAGCAACTTGAAGGAGCTCTCTCAGATTATGATACAGAAAAATTGAAAAATGTCAAGAAAATCTTAGTATTTCAAGAAACAAGAGAAGATAACTTTGTGAAAAGATGCAAAATGAGAATGATGAAAAAGAAACTCTTAATGATATGATAAACAAGCTGAAACAAGAGAACATGACAACAAAGAATGAGATGCAGGATATGACTATGAGATTTTGTAAAGAAATTGAAGATAGAAAGAAGAATGAAGAAGATTTGACTAGAAGACTAAGTGATGCGGCAAATGAAAACACAAGACTTAGCTATAAAAATGATTTGTTGAAGACAGATCTAATGCACACACAGAATGACTCAAATGAACTAATGAGGCAGAAAGAAGTCTTAGAAAGAGAACTAAATACTGCAAATCAACATAAAGAGAAATTCAAGAAAAGCTTAGAAGAACTTGGTAACTTGCTGAAGAATCAAAAACCTAAAGGTGACACTTGTGGAATTGGCTTTGAAGTTGGTGGAAGCTCGAGTACTGCAAACACACAGGATCATAGCAAACCGGTAAGACAACCTACTGCTTATAAATTCAATGGCAAATGCTTTAACTGTAACAAGTATGGTCATAGAGCAAATCAATGTAGATCTAGAAATTATCAGAATACCAATGCACCCACCGGTCAATGTTCAAATTGCAACAAAGTTGGTCATAACTCTGAGAATTGCAGAATGAATGTGAGATGTTATGTTTGTGGAAGATTTGGACACTTATCTAATCAATGTAGAACACAAACTGGCATAGGTTATGGAAAGGCTATTAAGAAAAATAATGTGACTTGTTATGCTTGTAACAAGATTGGACATATTGCAAAATTCTACAGAAGTAAGGCACCACCGGTAGACAACAAAGGTTCTAGTTTGAAAGGAAAAGAAAAGGTTGAAGAAGTTAAGCAAGAATTATCAAAACAATGGATCAGGAAATCAGAACTGAATGGTGTTGGGAATACTCCTCCACCGGTAGAACCAAGCAACACTCCACCGGCAGAACAAAGTAGCACTCCACCGGCAGGAGTCTCTTCATCAAATTGAAGAAATTTCTTTGAGGGTTTGGTAATCAATGAGATATATGCTATTATTCCCTCGGTTAATGGTGAAAGTTGAAATTACTTCTGTACCGACAGATATGTTAAGTGATTACTTAACTGGCAAGCATTAAATGTGGTAGATGGCAAATTGACATTATAAATTTGTGATTTTGGCTCCATTTCACTTCACCGAGCATTCAAACATTCGAAGAGCGCAAAATTTCCAGAGCTAAGGCATTTCGAGCAAAGAGGCAAGACATTTCAACAATCAATCTTTCCAAAGGCAGAAAAAGGTATTTATAATCATGGCATCCTCCTCTGTACCTGAATTCATAGAAAACCCTACTGTAGTCGAGGTAATCTAACGCCCTAGGCCCGTTTTTCAGTTAGTTCTTGAGATAGCTAAAAAGGATGATAATGTTGGTGCATTTTCCCAAATCCCAAAAGGAGTTGCTTTTGCAGAAGACCCTATAATTTATATCCATTGCCATATAGAAGAATTAGGAGATGAAGAAATCAAAAACATGTACAAGACTGTCATATGTCATGACTCCGGAAATGTAAAACCTGAACACAAAATTGTTGAAACCCTAGGATTCACTGAGATCCTCTGCATTCCACAATTTCCTAAGGAAGTTATTAGGATAGTATTGAGTAGGGTAAATGGTGCATTCTTTTGGCTAGATTCGGTTCATAAAATTACAAAGGAAGCTGTGAAAGTTGTAACAAGGTTACCTTCCACCGGTAACAGACCAGACAAGACAAAGAAGGTCTCAAATGACCTAGTAACAAATCTAATAGGTGCAACATCTGACAAAAGGTCCTTGAGGGTTAATGATGTAACCGACATAAATTGAAGATTCATTAGCATGATTCTAGGTTACAAAGTAACTCATACAAACAGACTTAACTCAGTCTCCAGTTTATGCATAAAAAGTGCACATGATATGGTAAATGAGAATGTGAAAATTGATGTATGTGAATGGTTAAAGGATGAATTGATCAACAATTTAGGGAAGATCGCAACTTACTTGTATGCTTAATGCTACACCTAACCAAACAGGTGCTCGGTATAGGTATCAAGAACCTTGGATTTGACATACCGGTAGGGAAACAATTATTAGACTTGTTCAACAACATGGGTGAAAGCAAAAAAAAGAATATTGATGAGTATTTTCAAGCACTAAAAGCCAGAATGAACAAAAGAGTCAGACTGTCACAGGAAATTGTTAACAAATACGAAGATGATATATGTTTTGTGATTAAAAAGGATGAGATCTAGATGGAAGTAGTTATCCCAAGAACAATTTGGGTTACTGAGATGGGTTATGAGACCGATGATCACATTATTGAAACATATGCAAAAGCCCTTCTGGAAGCACCCAAGGAACCTAAGGAAGAGGTATTTGGTAGTGTTGAGACCATTGAAAGCCAAATTCAATCTAAGAAGAGAGTAAAGAAAGTTGAAGCAACTGTGAGAAGAGGTTCAAGGTAGGCTAAGAATCTGAGATTAAGACTAAGTCCAAGACTGGACTATCTAGCATCCTTGAGGAAGGAAATATCTGAGGCACTAGTACAAGGACAAAAAACACCGGCAGAGCATATGCAGTACCTCACCGGTACAGTTCAAAGAACAGAGGCAACAATAAAAGACAATAAGAAGTTTTTGGAAAGCATAAATTTGGTTTTGGCGGATCTTTTTCAAATTGTAACCACCTAGTTACAAGGTTGAGACAGAAAACTACAACTCCATTGACACTTTGACAACCTTTGTCATTGATGCCAAAGGGGGAGTAGTAGTATGAGAAAATAATCAGCAAAAGACTTATCTTCTTAGGGGGAGCTCACATATTTTTGGTACACAATTTTTGGATTACAAGTTTTGGATACACTTTTTGAATTTTCTCATGAGTGTTTCCATCAATGTCAAAAGGGGAGATTGTTGGCATATGCACACTCCAATGAGACATTGTAGGTGATTGAAGGTTTTGTCATTGATGGAAACCTTACAATCCTATGACACCGGCAAGGCATTCCACCGGCACTAGCAAGATCAGACTCTACACCGACACTTAGACCACCGACACCGACAATGAAAGGAAGCATAACGACACAAAAGCCGACATGATTTTTGTTGTAATATATTTTGATTATAAGCCAACTTGGTAACATTGTAAAATGACTCATATATATAAGAGATCATTGTAGAACAATCATGAAAAGGATAGAGGAATGTAATTAGGTGAAATAACATAGACCTATTATGCGAATTATAGGTTAAGGGTTTATGTAAGAAGAAGAGCAAAAACTGGTACTGGATTTGGCATTATAGATGCTATTTTGAAGCAGTACAAGACACTGGATTTATATAATCCATTTTGTAAGTCAGTGAGACTTCCTATTTTGTAATTGAGCAGTGAGCTCTAGGCACTTGGCCTTCCTGCATGTGCAGGCCCCTCTTGTAGCAGTAATATTCTCTTATTGGCCAGTAAGCGAATATTGTGGATCACAAATCCCACCGAGGTTTTTCCCACGCTGGGTTTCCTCGTTAAAATATTGTGTTATGGTGTGTTTTTCATGTGGTTGCTTTTGTCTCTGTTTATTGCATTACTTTCTGTTTACCAGTACACATTATTAATATTCTCTACATGTTTTAAGTTAATAAAATCTTATAACTAGTCAGATACTGATTCACCCCCCCTCTCAGTATCTGTGGGAATCCTAACAAAATTATTATAAAAAATGTGGAAGAAGGTAAACTCAAAGGCCCGAAACCTTCATCTTCCAACTTAACATGTACTCATGAACAGTTTGTTGATGATTCGATTACTATGGGGGAAGCTACTATTAGGGAAGCAAGAAATGGATAAGAGCTCTTTGTTCTTCATCAATACCCCTGTTGAAAGAGAAATAAGGATTGAAAGAATCCTTGGATGTAAAATTGCTGAGTTTCCTTCAACTTATTTGGGGCTCCCTCTGTGTATTAAGCCATCAGAGAATTTCTGGATGAAGCTGGTTGATAGATTCAACTCTAAATTGGTTGGTTGGAAAGGAGCTATCCTTAGTCAAGCGAGCAAGGTAACACTACTTAAAGCTACTCTTCAAAATTTGCCTATTTATGCCCTTAGTTTGTTTAAAATCCCTAGAAAGTTTGCGGAGGCAATAGAAAGAATCCAAAAAAAGTTTCTTTGGTCGGGAGTGGAAGACAAGAATAGAATTCCCCTTATTGCTTGGAACAAAATTTGTTCTCCTAAGGCTTCTAGGGGGTTGGGTTTAAGGAATATTATTTCTATGAATAATGTCTTGTTAGCTAAACAAATCTAGAGAATGAAAGGGGAGGAAAGAGAATGGAATTTAATCTGGGAAAATAAATATCTTTATATGCAACCTTCTGAGGAAGAATTTATGGATAACTCTTTTTCTGTTGAAGGCTTTGCAATTTGGAATGTAGTTCAAACGGCTAAAAGTTGGGTTGTTGCTGAAAGAATGTGGAAATTGGGGAATGGAAGAATTATTAGATTTTGGGAAGATAGATGGCTCTTGGATAAACCTCTGGAGGATATTCATGTCCTTAAGGAATGGAAAGATTGGTTCAAAAATAGGTATGGTGGTTCTGTTAGAGACTATTGGAGAAATGGGAAGTGGACTGAGTTCAACCAACAATGTCTGGGATTAAAGTTTCTTGAGATTCTGCTTTCTTCTAAAATTTTGAGGGACAATAAGGAGGATAGTTTGGTTTGGAGGGAGACTTCAGATGGGAATTACTCTGTGTCTTCGGCAGTGGCTATCCACAACAAATTTCTGGAAGAGACTCCTATGTGGGCTAAAGTATGGATAAAGAAGTTAATACCCAAAGTTAATATCTTCTTTTGGATTTTTATCCAAAACAAGGTGTAGACTCTTGATAACCTCCAAAAGCGTGGATTTGTTTTTCCTAATAGGTGTTCTCTTTGTTGCAGGGAAGAGGAGTCTGCTTGTCACATCCTCTACCAGTGCACTTTTAGCTAGGAAATTTGGAAAATTATTTTTAGTAGGTGGAAGCTGAGCTGGGTTTTCCCGAACTCACTGGCGGAGTTCTGGCAGCAATGGTACTGCCCTAATTCCAACTCTAAGAATGTTGAGCTATGGAAAATTACTCTCCCTAATGTTATTTGGAATCTCTGGAAGGAGAGTAACAATAGGATTTTTAGGGATAAAAGTGTTAACCCTGAAGTTGTGGTGGATAAAATCTATAGAGGAATATTTGAATGTTTAAATGGAACTAATCATGGTTTAGCTGCTAAAGAGGACTTCAATGATAGATGGAACCTTTCTAAATATCAAATCTAGTAAGGATAAGGGTAGGGATGGTCTTGTGTGGTGCTTTCTATCTCAGGGATGGATTAAGTCCAACTTTGATGGGGCGTCTAAGGGGAATCTGAGTAAAGCTGGGTATGGGGGCATTGTCAGGAATTTTGCTGGAAGTTGCCTTGTGGCAGTTGCTGGCCCTCTAGGTAATCAAACTAATCATTATGTTGAAGCCTCTGCAGCTTTGAATACTTTGATTATTGCAAAAATCTAAATTATGATAATTTATGGTTGGAGGGAGACTCTCTAAACATTATCAAGTGCCTGAAGGGAGAAATTGAACCATCGTGGTCTATAGAAAATATAATTTTTAAAGCTAGAGAAATTATAGCTAGCTTTAAAGTTATTATAATTGAACATGCCTTTAGAGAAAAAAATTTGGTTGCGGATGGCTTGGCAAACCTAGGCACTAATTCTGAAGCTCAAAGTATTTGGTACAGGGAAGGTAATATTAATTTTAATATTAAAGATCTTCTAAGAAAGGACAGATTCATGGGGAAAGACGGATCACACAATCAATTATGAAAGTTGTAATGAGTAATCTTCACATTTATAGAAAGGTTATGATTACTTGGCAGAGTGGCAAAATCCTAATCAAAGATATTCATCTTCCACACACTTTGTGGGTTAACATTTTCAAAATTTTGAGAGGCAACTAGAAGGAAGCTTTGAAACTGTAGAAGAACAGAGTTGGCATTTCGAACTTGAAAATGGGAGGGGATTTAACGAGAGAAGAACCAGATAACATCTCCAGATGGAAGGAAATTCCAAAGGTATGGACTAAGTTGGAAAAAGGGTTCATGATGAATTTCATAGAGAAGCTGGTTGATTATGATAAAGGTTAGGTTTAATCTTGCAGTCACCAAAGTCACTAAAAAATGGATTAACGGGTCTTTCAAAATTCATGGTGTGAGGTTTAAGTTGGATGCGGACCTAATAGCAACAGTAACAGGTATGCCCCACTCAGGTCTTAATTTTTTCAGAGATTTGAAAGTTTCTAATAATGCAATAAATCTTTTTCTGCGTAAAGAGAAGGAGAGGGCAAAAATTGGTAAAGCTACGGGGGGATATTATGATGCTTCCAACATTAAGAAAATTTGGGGCTGTGTGTTGAATGCTATCATGGAATACATTACAGTGGAGGGTCATTTTACTACGGCCCACACATACCATTTTGTGTTGTTAAATCATTTCAAGCATGAGAAAAGGATTTCCCTGCCCTAATACCTCTTCAGGTCTTTGTCGAGGTCTCTTAATAAACACAACAAGAACCCTTTGACTCTGGTGCTTCATTGTGGCCTCATTTTGCTCATCTATGAGCACTACAAAATCCTTGCTATCCAGGAAAATAAGAGATTGTTTGCGTCTCCAGGGAAAGGTAAGAGAAAGGTGGAGGAAGGCGGGCCCAGCAAGAAGAGTCGACTCAGAGCAAAAAGAGCAAAAGTGCTACTGGGATGAAAATTCAAGAGGACAAGAATGATTCAGAGGATACCGGAAAAGATGGTAGTGAGATGGAAACGAATGAGTCTAGAGGGGAGGAAAGCTGGAAAGAAGAGGATGTGGGGGAAGAGGAAGGAGAAGTTGAGGATGTTTTCGACCAAGATAGTCCTACCCACAGTGTTAGTTTAGGCAATGTCAATAGCCAGCCAATGGAGGAGGAGGATGATAAGATTAATGAGGAAAAAGAAATGGATATTGAGCATGAGAAGAATAAGGAATTTGAGCAGGAGATGGACAAGGAGAGTCCGAGCAAGGATAAGGAGTATGTTGGAGAAGGGTTATTTCTGGATAATCTCAAAAACCTATTTGAGGCTAGAATGGGTTTTGACCGGTGGACTTATGAAGGAATTAAGAATCTAGAAAAAAATGGGAAGCAGTGGGAAGAGAAAAGGAAGAAAGATGAAAGGGACCAGAAGTAATGGAAGCAGGATATGGAGGAAAAAGATAAGAAGATGGAAGCTCAGATTGATAATCTGGAGGAAGAAAAAATGGCATGAAAAATATATTGGTTATGATTCTGGATATTCTGACAGCTGTTACTAAGAACCTAGAGGAAATCTCTAAGGTCCTTGAGAGCTCTAGCATTCCCAAACCAGTCGTGGACCTTGATATTGATGAAGATGCCATCGAGACTGGGACTGTGGAAAGTGCTCCTAGTGGAGTGGCAAAGAGAACAAGGGCGGGCATGAAGAAAGTTGTTGTGGCCTCTTCTAAGGAAACCCTGTCATGCCCAAAATTTAGGGCAAAAACAGAACAATTTTTTTTTAAAAAAAAAAATACTAATTTAATTAATAAGCACACTCTTGCGACAAGCATTAGAGAAAATTCCATTAATAAATTCGAGCTCATTCTGAAACGAACGAAGCATCGACAATCAGCTATATTCTAATTGCGGAATAACCTACTGGTTTAAATTTTATCTCCAAAAGATATTTAATTAATAGTTTTATTAAATTAAACATACTAAAAATATTAGGAGAGACATTTTAAAATTTATTTCCCACTATGACTATATAGTCTTAGCAATTTTATTTAATTTCTTCTTTATAATTTTCTTCCATATCTATATTGTGTACATATAAAAAGTACATATATACATATAGATCATGCATATATTTTGTATATCAATAATTTAATTTCTTAAATCAATTAAACTCAAAAAAAAACATACATATATATTCATATATATATATATTCCCATATATATATATATGGAAACATATATATTTATATATATATTCTACTTATATATCAATATTTTAACCCTAACCTCCTAAATCCATTGCAACTTTCTAATTATTATCTCTTAATTTTCCCAACCCTAATTAGGGTTCTAAATTCTTATTTAACCAATACCCAAATCCAAATTACATATTATTTTTTTGATCTTAAAAAAAACTAAACTTCCCTAGCCCCTATCGGGCTAGGGTTTTACCCATTTTCTTTTTTTTTAACAAGCGAAGAGCTCATGGCGGGCTGAAGATCCTACGGCGGCCATGTCCGAAATAACTTGCAGGTCGCGGAGGTTATTAGGTGGTGGCTGGCCGCGCGCACCACTGTGTGAGCGCACAGTGGCGCCGCGGCACCACTGTGTGCCCACACAGTGGGCACCGCTGGCGGCACCACTGTGTGGCCACACAGTGGCGGCCGCGGCCGTCCACTGTGTGTGCACACAGTGGGCGCCGCGCGGGCGTCCACTGTGCGTACACACAGTGGAACCCGCGGGGTCCCTAACATAAATTTTTTTTTAATTAAATTTTTTTAAAAAAAAACATTAACATTTAAATAAATATATATATATATATATAAATATATAAATATATATATTTATATATATATATATATATATATATATATTTATATATATATATATATATATATATATATATGTATATATATATAAATATGTATGGTATTTACAAAAATTAACATGTGTAAATAACAAGATAAATTTAATTCCAAATAAAATTTATATATTTTTTTTAAAAGGGAATTATTACATGCAATTTTTTTTACGCTAATATAATAAAGGAAAAAGATGACCTTAAGATAAAACAAAAATATATAATATATATATATATATATATATATATATATATATATATATATATATATATATATATATATATATATATATATATATATATATATATATATAAATTTAAATGCATCTAAAAAAACAAACTTCTAAATTAAAGTTAACATAAATACAATCTAAAGTATTCCACAAAGATTCATTATTCGTTTTGTTTTTTTTTTGTAATAAGAAATCCTTTAATATTTCTTTAAATAAAATATTCACATAAAACAACTTTTCTTGCTATCTAAAATACTTAAAAAGCTTTCAGCTTAAATAAACTTCTAATTTGACTTAATTAAAAATACAGGTAAAAATCTAAATGAAAACAGACTTTTTATTTCCTTCATAAAACAAGAAGCTTTGCATGCATCACTAATTTACTTTTCTTTTTCAATTATACTAGAAGTAAAATCAAGCCTTTTCTCTTTCTTTAAAACATCTCTAATATATACTACCAAATTCACAGAATGTTTTCTCTGAACAGTCACAACAATAAGACTTCAAATCTGTAATTACAAAATTACAACTTGCTTCTCTCTTTTTTTTTTGAATGAGGCATTTCTTTCACAACTACTCTAAAACAACATCTGCAACTGAATTCAAATATCTTCAAAATTCCATCTTCTGAATATCTTTCATGAATTTCTATCCTCTTTCCTCTGGATTTCCTGCATAATAGAAAACACAAAACTGACCACGGAGTGCTCACCTCCCAGCCTAGGCTAACTGGTAGCCACCCCCGAGCTCGGAGAACCAATTCCTAGACGGGTATCAAACAGGCAAACACAAAGAAACACAAACATACAAATATTCCAGACACATTCCCAACCTGGCTTTCACAGCACCACACTCTGGTGGTGAACATTTTCAAAGGGTGGTAGTGGACCAAATACCCTGAGGAGAATCTGCAAGTATGTAATAACAAGAAAGCCACCTCATGGCACAAATAAAAATATCAAATCTCAACCCCATAATCCTTATGCCCCCCAAAGGCATTCTAGCCTTATAACCCTCCTTATGACCCCCATTGCACAAACAGGCCATGCAGCAAGGGTCACACAAAGATCCCTTGTGATCGCTCTCAAAAGAGAGTCTCTCACTCGAGGGCTGTCACTGCTACCACCCTCAAGATCCTCTTCTCTCCCAAGAGAAAGAGAGATCTTGAGAAAACTCCCAAAACACATTTATTCACAAAACAAAACCAAAAGGATTTTCAAAACATTCATTTTCAAGATTACAGATTTTCTTACTCAACAACTTTCAGAAATAAACAAAACTAGACATTAAAAGTAAAAATGAAACCAACCTTATTCTGCCCAAAGGTTATAATGATATCTGAAGAAGAGCTGCCCAATCCACAATTCTTTATTTTTCCTTAATCAATTTCTTTATCCCATAACATTATTTTTCTTCCAAGTTTTTCTTCTGTCTCCAAAAATGGAGAGTGGGTGATTAACCAGCTATTCCCCAAAAATCTTCCTTAAGAAGCTCACTCTCTGAGTTCTCACAGGATTCTAAAAAAAAATCAACAAAAAGAAGGAAGAAAGCAAAAATGCAAAAAGACTTTCCTTTCAAGAGGGAAAATCTTGATTTGATTTTCACTTCCATTTCCAATTTTCGCTCAACTCAAAAAAAAACCAATTTTTAAAGCGTTAAAAAGATCATAATAAAGTAGAAACTTGCCTAAAATTACCCCTAACCCCTAGGTATACCTTATGGGCTTCAGGAAACCCTAATAAACTACCCCTAGGTGTTCATTTAACCCATTTTAAACCCCTCTGAAGTTTATTTTCGGGTCAAACATAAGTTGACCACTCCAAATATTATATCCTCAAAATATCTTTTTGACAACACATTATTTTATTTAAAATTAATTATAATTAACACTTTCCCATCAAGAGACAAAATAAAATATTTAAATTTAAATCCACACATGTGTCAAGTGACACTAATAAAATACTTTTACAAAGATAAACATGAAATTGTCTCTTGAGGTCTTTACACAATAAATTCAAATAACACATGACACACATGCAGCATATACTGGTACGAATAAAATACAACACAAACGGGGTGTTGTCTCTCCAAATAGACAAACCCTGGCTTTACG
Source organism: Cryptomeria japonica (assembly GCF_030272615.1). Taxonomy (NCBI): domain Eukaryota; kingdom Viridiplantae; phylum Streptophyta; class Pinopsida; order Cupressales; family Cupressaceae; genus Cryptomeria; species Cryptomeria japonica. The sequence continues at coordinate 142,126,236 of NC_081410.1, forward strand.
AACATACATAAGTCTAGGTTTGATTCTCCGTAATTTTCCATGGTCACATGGTAAATTTCCTGCGCATCTCAATTTACACATTAGTACTCCCAAATATTCATATATAATAAAATTCAATAACACAACAATGCACATCATTACTTGCATACAATTTTTCATCTGCACAGATTAAATACATCTTTTGTCAAGCAAATTCACATAAGCAATTTTCATCCCAATTCACATAAACTAAACATACATCATAGTTCTATATTCAAAGTAAAGTTCTGCAAATTCAATAACGACATCTATCATTGCAATATCATTCTATCTAATATTCATGTAGTGCTCTATCCCATAAAGCATGTAAGTAAATCATCAAATCATAACAATGTTATCCAATATCCTGAAATCATATAAGTTCTAAGTCTCAAAATGCATCAAAATAAAGTATCCATAGTAGTCTAAAATATAAAATCTACTGAATGTCAAACTGAGTCGAGGTGAGGCCTCACATCCTCCCCCTCTAGGCATGAACTTCCTCCTGGAGTTCATCAAAGAGGTGAGGGTACTATGATCTCATACGTGCTGCGTCCTCCCATGAAGCCGTAACCTCATCATAACAATCCCACTGGACCCTAACCTGGTCCAGCTCTCGACCTCGAAGGGCCAATGTCCGGCGTGCCAAAATGCGAATGGGCTCCAAAGCTAGCTGCCCGTCTGACTCCACCTGCAAGGCATCCCAATCTAAAAGGTGAGACTCATCATAGATATACTTTCTCAAAACTGAAACATGAAACACATCGTGGATGCGTGACAGGCTAGGTGGCAAAGCTAAACGGTAGGCAACTGGGCCTATCCTCTCCAGAATCTCAAAAGGTCCTACAAAGCGAGGTGCGAGCTTAGAACCCTTTCCGTAACGGATCGGACTCTTATGCGGTCGCACTCTCAAGAAAACTCTGTCTCCAACCAAGTAACTACGATCAATTCTCTTTGCATCGGCATACTTCTTCTGTCTATCCTGAGCCTCTCTGAGACGCTGCCTAATCAAATCCACCTGCTGTTCCATATCTCGAACTAACTCAGGACCAATGGCAACTCTATCCTCTATGCGATCCCAGCTCAAGGGCGTCTTGCAGGGCCTGCCGTATAATGCCTGGTAGGGTGGCATCCCCAAAGAAGTGTGATGCCCATTGTTATAGGCAAACTCCACTAAGGGAAGATACTCCTCCCACCGGGTCTGATGATCCATGACGTACATACGAAGCATATCTTCTAACACCTGATTGACTCTCTCTGTCTGACCATCTGTCTCCGGGTGATAAGCCGTACTGAAATTGAGCTTTGTGCCCATAGCTGCCTGTAATGACTTCCAAAAGGTAGAAGTAAAAAGAGAATCCCTGTCAGAAATAATCTTGCGGGGTACGCCATGTAGTCTAACAATGTCTCGCAAGAACACCTGTGCTACTACTAGAGCTGTGAATGTAGTACGAATTGGTGAAAAGTGAGCTACTTTGGTCAACTTGTCAACTGTCACCAAGATAGCATCATGGCGACGAGAAGACATAGGGAGACCAATGATGAAATCCATGGATATAGTATCCCACTTCCACTCTGGTATAGCATGAGACTGAAGCAACCCACCTGGATGGCGGTGCTCCGCCTTTACCCTCTGACACTCGAGACACCGAGCTACTATCTCAGCAATGAGCTGCCGCATTCCCGACCAATGATACAACTGCCTCAAGTCTGCATGCAACTTCTTAACCCCGGGATGCGCAGCATAAGGAGCTCTATGAGCTTCTGAGACAATGAACTCTCGCAACCCTCCGGAGGAAGGTACATAAATGCGCCCTCTGTGGCGTAACAGTCCATCGGACTCCAAAGAATAATCCACATATTTCCCTTCTAGTGTGACCTGAGAACGTAACACCTGACAAACCTCTGCATACCATCCATCCTCTGACAAATGCCGAAGTATACGGTCCCTCAAGTCTGTGCCCATGGATATGGTGTAAACCTCATGACGTCTCCTACTCAAGGCATCTGCAACTACATTTTCCTTTCCCTTGATGTAGTGAACGTCAAAATCATATTCGCACAAAAACTCCATCCATCTCCTCTGACGTGCATTAAGGTTCGGCTGAGTGAAGATGTACTGAAGACTCTGATGATCTGAATGCAACTCAAAGTGATGTCCTAGAAGGAAGTGTCTCCACCTCACAAGTGCATGTACTACTGCTGCGAGCTCAAGGTCGTGAGTGGGATAATTAAGTTCATGAGTCTTAAGTTTCCTAGACTCGAAAGCTATGGCCCTACCACCTTGCATAAGAACTGCCCCTAAACCCTCTAAGGAAGCATCGGTACAAACCATGAAATCAGCTGAAGGATCTGGTACAACAAGGATAGGAGCGCTAGTAAGTGCCTTCTTGAGTTCCTGAAAGGCCTTCTCGCACTTCTCTGTCCACTCAAACTTCTTCCCTTTACGCTGAAGAGAGGTAATAGGGTGTGCGACTCTGGAGAAACCTTCGACAAAACGTCGGTAATATCCTGCTAAACCCATAAAACTCCTGACCTCTGTCACACTGGTAGGCGCTGGCCAATCCATAATAGCCCTAATCTTTGATGGGTCAACTGAGATCCCATCACCGGAAATCACGTGTCCAAGGTACTTGACCTCAGATCGAAAGAACGCACACTTCGATAGGCTGCCAAACAACTGGTTATCTCGCAAACACTGTAATACCTGTTTCAGGTGCTCCTCATGCTCCTTCTCATTCCGAGAATATATCAATATATCATCGAGGAACACAATAACAAAACGGTCCAGAAAGGTACGGAACACCCCATTCATGAGACTCATAAAAACTGCTGGGGCATTCGTAAGTCCAAAGGGGACTACGGTGAACTCATAGTGACCATATCTAGTGCGAAATGCGGTCTTGTGGATATCACTTTCCACTATTCTCAACTGATGGTATCCTGACTTCAGATCTATTTTGGAAAAGACTTTGGCACCCTGAAGCTGGTCAAATAAATCATCAATTCTGGGCAAAGGATATCGGTTCTTGATGGTTACTTTATTTAGCTGCCGATAATCCATACACAATCGGAGAGATCCATCCTTCTTCTTAACGAAGATAACTGGTGCACCCCACGGGGATACGCTAGGACGGATATGACCCTTCTCAAGAAGTTCCTCAAGCTGAATCTTAAGTTCATTAAGCTCATTTGTGGTCATTCTATAAGGTGCTCTGGAAACTGGCTCGGCTCCTGGTGCTAGGTCTATATGAAAATCAATCTCTCTACGGGGAGGCATTTCCGGTAACTCTGAAGGAAATACATCTGAATATCCCTGAAGGATAGGATGGTCATCGAGCGATGTTTCTTTTTCCTCCTCTTCTTCTCTGTCACTGATAGTGATAGCAAAAAGCTGACATCCCTTCTGCATGCTCCGCTTGAGCTGCATTGCGGAGATCATACGAAGAGACACAGGCCTCTGAATCCCGGTGATAACTATGGGCGAACCATGATCATCCTCACACTCGATCTTTTTCAGGCGGCAATCCATCTTGGCTCTGTGGGCATAAAGCCAATCCATGCCAAGTACGATTCCATAAGATCCAAGTGGAGTCACTCTAAGGTCTACTACAGTGGTGGTCTTGCCAATCTGCAACTGACATGCCCTAACTTCTGATTCCACTGACACTCTAGCCCCTGAAGCTAATTCCACTTCCCAACTGACACCCTGCCTAGTTGCCACTAGCCCGCAACACTCCACAACCAACGGAGATATAAAGGAGTCAGTAGCTCCTGAATCAAACAAAATAGATACATTGTTACCTCTGATTATACCTGAAGATTCGATAACCGTGGCCTGATGATCGGCCTGGCGGTTGTCAACCGCTGCAAATACTCTATGGGACCTGCCCATATCACCAACTGTCGGCTCTGAAGCGGCCATCCGCTGACTCCCTGCTACCTGTCCCTGAGGGCAATCCCTCGCCAAGTGCCCCATGGCTCCACAAGTAAAGCAAGCACCCCGTGCCTGGAACTGGGCACCCTGAGGCCTAGAAAAACCCTGACCTCCTGTCCTACTGGATCCGCTGTACCCACCCCTGGAGGACTGCTGAGTCCCCGCCGGCTGTGTGTACTGCCCCTGTGCTCTCTGATCACGTTTCTGTCCCTGAGTCTGCCACTGCTTGGGCTTGGAGCCCTGCTGATACTGTGGAGGCTTATGTTTCTGGTTCTGCGGTGTCTGTTGTGGAGGAGGAGGTTTGGAGAACCCCTGAGAATTTCGGTTGTTCCCCTTCCAATGTGGTTTCTGGAATCCATAAGTCTGAGGTGCGGGATTTCGGTTCTGATACCGATCCCTATTGTCCTGTGGTCTAACCTGAATTTCCTCGGCAATCAGTGCCTTCTCTACAGCAACCCGAAGGCTCTCTGGAGCGGACATCCTAACAGGCCCGGCTATCCCGGCGTTCAATCCCCTGATGAAGCGGTTTACAAGAAGTTTCTCATCCTTAAGATAATCTACATATGGCAACAACTCAAAGAATTTACTCTCATACTAGGTTACTGACAAGCCTTTTTGTTGGAGATCATGAAATTCGTCTATACGACGCTGCCTGAAGTGCTCTAATAGGTACCTCTCCCGGAACCTCTCGGTGAATATCTCCCAAGTGAGTGTATCAGGTACAAGTCCGCATTTGTACTCTTCCTGTCTCCACCAGGTGGAGGCTGTCTCTCTCAGAAGATGAACTGCAACATGTGCTTTCAGGTTGCTCTCATAAGAACGCAACGCAAATCACCTCTCAAGACTCAGAAGCCATGCCTCGGCCTCTACTCCATCTGTAGAACCTCCGAAGGATGGCGGTTGGAGGCGCATGACCTCCCTGATGAGATCCCCTGGATCTCGACGACCCCTCTCAAAATAGACTGGCTCTACCGCAGGAGGTGGTCCTGGCATATGCACTGACTCTGGCTCATTACCACCCTGGCTCTCTACAGGAATCGGAGCTGGGCTCCTGCTCCGTTCTCTATCAACAGATCTATGACTCCCAGAGTCATGACTCCTAACCGGAGGGTTCTCTGCAGGAATCCTTTCCTGAACAATGCCAATAAGATTCTGAATGGCTGCTAGAAGGTCACGGTTAGGTTCATTTGGCTGTTCGGGAGGTGCTCCTGGGTTCTCCTCTGGAACCGATGCCTCCCTCTCTTCCTCATCGTGAGCTAGGCGCTCACGTCTAGGACCCCGTCCGCGCTTGCGAGCTTGTCGCGTCAACGGAGGCATCCTAAGAGGAAAATAATACAAAATAATTAATTTATTTCTTTTAGAATTAAATTTATTTAAATGCAAAATTCCATTTAACAAAATAATTTTTAAATAAATTTAGGGCGAAACGTAAGTGAGTAAGGCTCCTAGTGTGGAAACCTTGCTTTGATACCAAAATGTCATGCCCAAAATTTAGGGCAAAAACGGAACAATTTTTTTTTTTTTTAAAAAATACTAATTTAATTAATAAGCACACTCTTGCGACAAGCATTACAGAAAATTCCATTAATAAATTCGAGCTCATTTTGAAACGAACGAAGCATCGACAATCAGTTATATTCTAATTGCGGAATAACCTACTGGTTTAAATTTTATCTCCAAAAGATATTTAATTAATAGTTTTATTAAATTAAACATACTAAAAATATTAGGAGAGACATTTTAAAATTTATTTCCCACTATGACTATATAGTCTTAGCAATTTTATTTAATTTCTTCTTTATAATTTTCTTCCATATCTATATTGTGTACATATAAAAAGTACATATATACATATAGATCATGCATATATTTTGTATATCAATAATTTAATTTCTTAAATCAATTAAACTCAAAAAAAAACATACATATATATTCATATATATATATTCCCATATATATATATATGGAAACATATATATTTATATATATATTCTACTTATATATCAATATTTTAACCCTAACCTCCTAAATCCATTGCAACTTTCTAATTATTATCTCTTAATTTCCCCAACCCTAATTAGGGTTCTAAATTCTTATTTAACCAATACCCAAATCCAAATTACATATTATTTTTTTGATCTTAAAAAAAAACTAAACTTCCCTAGCCCCTATCGGGCTAGGGTTTTACCCATTTTCTTTTTTTTTAACAGGCGAAGAGCTCATGGCGGGCCGAAGATCCTACGGCGGCCATGTCCGAAATAACTTGCAGGTCGTGGAGGTTATTAGGTGGTGGCTGGCCGCGCGCACCACTATGTGAGCGCACAGTGGCGCCGCGGCACCACTGTGTGGGCACACAGTGGGCGCCGCTGGCGGCACCACTGTGTGGCCACACAGTGGCGGCCGCGGCCGTCCACTGTGTGCCCACACAGTGGGAGCCGCAAGCGGCTCCACTGTGTGTGCACACAGTGGGCGCCGCACGGGCGTCCACTGTGCGTACACACAGTGGAACCCGCGGGGTCCCCAACATAAATTTTTTTTTTTAAAAACATTAACATTTAAATATATATATATATATATATATATATATAAATATATAAATATATATATTTATATATATATATGTATATATATATAAATATGTATGGTATTTACAAAAATTAACATGTGTAAATAACAAGATAAATTTAATTCCAAATAAAATTTATATATTTTTTTTAAAAGGGAATTATTACATGCAATTTTTTTTACGCTAATATAATAAAGGAAAAAGATGACCTTAAGATAAAACAAAAATATATAATATATATATATATATATATATATATAAATTTAAATGCATCTAAAAAAACAAACTTCTAAATTAAAGTTAACATAAATACAATCTAAAGTATTCCACAAAGATTCATTATTCGTTTTTTTTTTTTTTTGTAATAAGAAATCCTTTAATATTTCTTTAAATAAAATATTCACATAAAACAACTTTTCTTGCTATCTAAAATACTTAAAAAGCTTTCAGCTTAAATAAACTTCTAATTTGACTTAATTAAAAATACAGGTAAAAATCTAAATGAAAACAGACTTTTTATTTCCTTCATAAAACAAGAAGCTTTGCATGCATCACTAATTTACTTTTCTTTTTCAATTATACTAGAAGTAAAATCAAGCCATTTCTCTTTCTTTAAAACATCTCTAATATATACTACCAAATTCACAGAATGTTTTCTCTGAACAGTCACAACAATAAGACTTCAAATCTGTAATTACAAAATTACAACTTGCTTCTCTCTTTTTTTTTTGAATGAGGCATTTCTTTCACAACTACTCTAAAACAACATCTGCAACTGAATTCAAATATCTTCAAAATTCCATCTTCTGAATATCTTTCATGAATTTCTATCCTCTTTCCTCTGGATTTCCTGCATAATAGAAAACACAAAACTGACCACGGAGTGCTCACCTCCCAGCCTAGGCTAACTGGTAGCCACCCCCGAGCTCGGAGAACCAATTCCTAGACGGGTATCAAACAGGCAAACACAAAGAAACACAAACATACAAATATTCCAGACACATTCCCAACCTGGCTTTCACAGCACCACACTCTGGTGGTGAACATTTTCAAAGGGTGGTAGTGGACCAAATACCCTGAGGAGAATCTGCAAGTATGTAATAACAAGAAAGCCACCTCATGGCACAAATAAAAATATCAAATCTCAACCCCATAATCCTTATGCCCCCCAAAGGCATTCTAGCCTTATATCTAAACTTAAGAATAATATTAAAGAATTGCATGGGATTAGCGAAAATCTGGCTAACGCCCTAAAAAACATTAAGTAGTTCATTTTCTATTTTTTGTCTGTTTTGGCTGGCCATTGCTGGTTTTGTGGGGCTTTTTTGCTGGATTTTGCTGGTATCTATGCTATTTTTTTAGCTGTTTTTTCCTTCTTGTTTCTTAATGCTCTATTTTCTAAAGGATCTTTTGTAAAGGGTTTCGGGGTCCCTTCAAAACCTGCTTTTACCGTAATAAAAAATAATGTCTCAATTTGATGGTTGGAGGTCAACCTAATCGGGAAAAAACCTTGAGAACCCTATATAAGAGAATTTCTCTAATTTACTTTTACATCCACAATTTTATTATCACAAGCATTCGTTATCAAGAGCTATCATCATCAGACATTCATTGAACCATCGAGGAAAATTTTCATCCCACCATATTCTTCAAGATCTAAACACTATGGAGAAGCAAATTACTTCAATCTTCATGCAAGTAGGTATTTATGATTAGGTCATTCATGTCTTAATCATGTTATTGCATTAGCACTTGTGATCACATTCAAAGAGCATTGCATCATCAACCTACAATCATCTATAATAGATCTAAGATATAACATTCAACATTTGATTTCGTATTTCAATTCAATTTCAAGGGTTAATTCCAAACCCAAGGTTTGACTTAGGAAAGTCCCTATTCCCAACATCTTTCTCTCGTTTCCAAGCGTAGGTAACAAGTTCAGGAGTTGTAAATCTAGAATTAGGTAGAGTAGATAGAGACAATTAGATCCAATTTTTGCAAGCATGAAAAGTAGAGGATAGGGTCACTCCACACTTCTTTGTTTGACTAATTTCCCATGAAGATTTTGGGGTAGATTCTGAGCAACAATTTTGGTTCTAGAAAGATAAATTTCATCCATATCTGACATTCTAAGGACAGGGTCATTCAGAGCTCCATTGACCCGCTTTTTTAGGCTCAGATTCTAGTCACGGGTTCCATTCATCTTCCTCATCTCATATTTGTGATTACAACTTCATATCAAATCTACAACTACCTATTAATGTTCATTTATGTCAATTTTCCATCTTAAGCCCTAGATCTAGCTTTCAATTTTCATGATTTTAGTATCCAATTTAACCCCACAAAAGGAGCCATCTAAAATAATTCAGCATTCATCTCTTGAAAGTGAATCTATTGATTTCATCTCCTTAGTTGTGAGGATTTGTGCGAAACAAGTTTATTCCTTGTTGATATAGCTAAACTAGTGAATCCCTATTTCACCACCTCACACCCAGATTAGATGGATGCATTGCCATATTGCATGAACTATTGGTTGCATTGTCACATTTTGTAGAGTCTTATCACATGGTCACACCATGCATACCCATATCATATTAAATCATTTTCTCTAGATTAATATAAATTTTTGTAGGTTTAGACATTGCACTCATACTACAAAGGATACATGAAGAATTCAAGAATGATTATTACTTTATATCAATCTTATGTTCTTTTTATGAGTGTTTCAATATTTTCTTTTCATGTTGATTAAGAATGTTCCTTTACTTTGAAATGCATTCTCATGTGTTATTTCCAATTTAGTTTTGTCCACACCTTGATGGGAACATCATTAATGCAATAACACATTAACAAGTGTCATATCCTAGTGTTAAGCTTGACCCATATTTATATTCTATTTCACCCTATTTTCGCCATTTTCTATACATTTTCCAATTATTTATCATTATTGTACCCTCATTCACACTTACTCTAATGCATACTCACTTTTGTGCATATTTGCTTCTTGTCACAAAATTATCATTTTCCTATAGGGTGAAGTGGCTTGGGATTGACATGGCTTGATCCCATGACATGTAAGGATCAACCTAAAATCCAAATCATTAATTTCAAATTTAAAACTATTGTCCTTCTTTGTTGGTTGTTATAGACAAACTTAACACTCATATGTATAACATGTCACATGCTAATGACATTTAAAAATATTCAACACATAATTAATTCACATATATTAAAAAGAGAAAGTCATTAAAACACACTTTCATTTCTAGAAGAATATCAAGAATCAAATCTATATTTGCATACACACCATTTTTATGGATGAATGTTGTCTTCACTATCACTCATCTCTTAAAATCTTACTTCTCCAGCGATTGACTTAAAAAACATGCTTACATATTAAGCTAGTTAACTTTCTAATGATATTCCTAAACACCATCTTGATAAACTCAGATATTAAAAAAAAGATGAATGAAATTACAAGTGTACACTTTGACAAATCAATCTGACACACTAGATCAAAGCCACAATGCTTGAAATCAATTTTATAATACCTAAATTTCAATCATTACAATTTCTTAAACAATTTCTAAAATTGCACATGAAACTATCATTGATATGAGGACATAAATTTCTAATTACAATGAATCAATTCAACAACATATCTATACTATTCTTCCATCATCAATTTCAAAAACTGTATACCTTCAATCCTTTTATTTAATTCCTACATATTCCAACATTAATTAAGATAATTATATACTTATTATTTGTTTCTTCACAAAATTCCAAACCATGGACAGCGCGTGGTTTGCCAAGTTAGCCGCAGTTGTTAATGCCCACTCACGTCAAAACACTTTGTAACATATTTTAATGTGGGACCCACCAAAACTATATTTTTAGTATCATACACTTTTATAAAGCGGACTTCAAATTTTATGTAGCGCGAGGTAATATCTTTGTAAAACTTTATAACTGAACTAAAAACACAGGAAAAACACACCTGATAAAACTGGGCAGTTATCGAAAGTACAAGTAGATCCACAAGGAGGATAAATTTTCAGGCCAATTATATCAATCGAGTTAAAATGTTAGCTGATCTTTCAAGCTGATGCGAAAATTCGTGTTTAATTTGGTGAAGTATTGCCTTTGAAAGTCTAAATGTACTCATTACGGTATTAAATTTGTCCACAATCTTTTGATGCTTGAAAGTTACGGGATTCTTTGGTTTATGTGCACTTAATCGACTCCAGGATTAATTTCTTTGTGAATTTTGGTAAAAATCGAGGACATTTGGGCTATTTTAATAGAGTTCTGGCTGCTTCTTTGGCTTAAAACCTTGGAATTACAGAAGAAGTCTGGAGTCTTTGGAAGGAATTGATGCTACAGGCGTTGGATTATGGCAGAGATACGAGTATGCTGTCATTTTTTGCACTTTTATTTCATGCAGTATGATCTAGGTTTTCTTCAGCTGTTTGAAGTCATTTGAAACGCGCTTTAAGATTTCAGAAAGCCTTTCTTGATTGAAATAGTAAGCTATAAATGATGAGTTTTCCAAATCCAAGATAATCTGGTGAAGGAAAGTATTTTAGCTGTCAAATTTGTTAACGTTTTGGCCAAATTTAGCAAGATCAAAGAGCCCTCAGTCTTTTAAATGTCCAGAAATGAATCTCTTGTCTTAAATGTCACCCAGAAGGGATATTATTGTTTCAACAAATATAAGAGAGGGTTAGGGTTATATTGTAATCTAGTTAAACTGTGAATGCATTATTCAACAAAAGTTGGCAAGCCGTTGCAAGCAGAAATTTTATTTTAATTTATTTTTCTTAGTGGGAAGGACGATTAAGGTGGAACCATTGCTGATTCATTTAAAGGTGGTTGTTTGCAGTGAAAATTTTACTGTTAGTTTGAAGAAGCGGTTTTGAGACCTTGAACTTTGGAAGAGTAATTCCATGTGGTTGTTGGTTAACTTGTTCAATTTTTGGCATTTATAATTTGCTTTGGAAATCTTGGGTGAGGTTATGGGTTGCAGTGTTAAATGAATGTTTGAGTATTGTTGAGATTTTAAATCTTGTGGTTCTGGAGATGATGGCATCATTTAGGAGAACATTATCTCCGTCAACACATGAACGTTCCCTCCAAAATGGAGATATGTTTTCTGTTTCATCGCCTTCACACAAATTTTCATCTCCTTTGAGTCATTCCTCTTCAGCTGACCTGCCGACTACAGCTTCTGTTTTCTCGTCAATTGGTTTTCTACCAGTTTGGGTTGTGGTTTCGTATGTTCGTGCCTTTCTAATTGGCATTCACCCATCAAAATCAAGTCGGTCGTCAGAGAGATCTAAGGCAAAAGTGCAGGTTTGGAAGAGACCGTTGCTTCATTTTCTCCTGTGTTTTGTTCTTGGGATTTTAATTGGATTCACCCCTTTTAGCATGGAGAGCTTTTCTATAAATCTTGCCTCCAAACACCAAGATTTTGCATTTGAAACCAAGACAACAGAAGGGACAAATCTCCAGCAGGAATTTAGTCAAGTTGGAAACAGGGGAAGGACAATTGAAGCTATAAAGATAGAGAGCACAAATAATTTAGAATTAGAGGTTCAGCAGGAAAAAGAAGCTGATGTGTTAGCTGTTTCTAGTAAGAAGATGGATTCTTTGGTTGGAATATCTCCAGTTCGGATCTTAGATTTTGTTCCCCGCAAATTGCTTATTGTTGTGACTCCAACCTACAACCGTGCATTTCAGGTATTTTATTTGAATAGGCTTGCTCACGCTTTAAGGCTTGTAGCACCACCTGTTCTTTGGATTGTTGTTGAGATGCCTGCTCAGTCCATGGAAACAGCAGACTTGTTGAGGAAAACGGGAGTAATGTATAGGCACCTTGTTTGTGACAAGAATGCGACAAATATAAAAGATCGTGGCATTCATCAGCGGAACACAGCTCTTGCTCACATAGAGCGGCATCGGCTTGATGGCATTGTGTACTTTGCAGATGATGATAACATGTATACACTGGAGCTGTTTGAGCAACTGAGAGATATTAGGTTTGACATACTCTCACTATCTCATCTTCATATCTGTTTATCTTCTCTATTATGTGCCTTTGCAAATTTCTTTTTGTTCTAGTGTTTGTTTTTGGGCTAAACTTTCCAATTTAGATATTACAGCATTTCCCAAACTTGTTTTTGTAGGGCAATATGTACAGGTTAACATTGAAAAATGATGTTTTTTTAATTCATTCAACAATGTGAATACAAGGCCTTAACTTTGTTTTTTCTTCGATTTCATTTTATGATGAGAAGAGGGAACATGAATTCAATATATTGATAACATAATTGCTTATGTTCTTCCCTCTCTCTTCGTTGTGATTTACAAGTGTTTTATTGTACTTGGAGAAAATGCATATTTCCTTTGTGCATGTCTGAAACATTCAACCAAAACATGTTGAGTGATGATGTAAAATGATTTCTGTTATGCAGTTCTGTAACACAAAATTTTCCTAAACATTGACCATTTAGGAACTACCTTTCTGTGCTCTCAGAATTGATGAATGACTATTTTATATGACTAATGGAAATGAAAATAGCAGAGAGGGACAATTTTTTAATTTGTTCATTTTATTTTGTTGTCCCGTTTTACTCTCCTTGCAAGAAAAGAGGGACCTGCATTAAACATATTATTAAAATTTTAGAAAGTGAGTCCCCGCTAGTAAACATCATTTCAGATTTGACTGGACTCTTTCCCAGGTATTCAGTCCTTCAACATATTCATAGAAATATGATAGCTGTTACTAAGAGTTTATCAACTATCAGGTTAAATCCATCTTTGCAGTCAGAGCCACCATGTATTTTTTAAAATAGAAATCTCTGGACTTTGAAGGGACTAGATTCAAATCAAATAAGAATTTGTAAAGATGTCTATCCTGTTTGATGTCAATTTTATTACTGATAGTTGTGTGTTGGTTGCAGGTTTCTTTATACCCAACTTGAGCTTGAGCTGTTTTCTTTATAATTCATATGGTCTTTTCTATTTAATTTTTATTTTTGCATTGAAATTATCTGTTTCTGTGCTTTGGCTTTTGTTCGATCCTGCCCATCATTTCTAATTATTGTTATATTTGGCTTTTAAGTTTTCATTTCTATGTTCTGTGTATGAGCTAGCACTTCACATAAATACCCAAATCATGCCTTTAAAGAGCTCATAGTTTTGAGGTTATGTATTAGCATTGGCTTGACTGGTGTAACTTCTCCCTCACATCGAGAGATTACAAGTTACTTGCTTCAAGTCTCTTACCACACTTCTGATGTTCATTTTGGTGCAGGTTGTCTTAAGAACTTTACTCTTTTTCTCCATTGATCTACATCTTCATTACAAGAAGTGTGTTTCCTTTATAGTTGTAACCTCGTATTTGCTTGTTTTTCCTTATGATCTTCCTCAGTTACCATTTTTTTTGTTATCTACCTGTTGCCAGATTTTGATTTCATGCTTTCCTCAACAGCAATTTTTAACTCTTTGGTTTGCTTTGTAATCAAGAGACACAAACTCTGCTTTCTAATTCGAGACAGTTGTTTCAGATGCTGCAGTTATTTTAATTGTCTCCTCTACCCTATTACCAGTCCCCCAATTTAAGGGATTGCAGCAAGCTAGTCTAAGCAATAATGTTTTTATCTGTGACATTGATAGTGCTTATTTTTTGCTACTTAACATCACTTTACTTATAAACAAATTCAGGATTATCTTGAATGTTTTATGGGGATTTTGATGATTTGTTTAACCATATAGCCGTCCTTTGTTCCATTATTGAACAGTTAAACTGAAACGCTGAACAATGTCTTGTTTAGATTCAGGAGGACTCCCATTTGGCTTTATTATTAGTTAGTTTATTCTAGTTAGGTTGTGTGATATGTAGCTAGTTTCTCAGAAAGAAGAATAAAATAGATATTAATAAAGCCAGTCAGGTATACTGTATGCTTGGTCATTCTTTACAACAACCATACTTTTTTTTATGTGGTGGGGTTTTGCTCTAGCTTCCTGTTTTGTGTTTATACTTTATTCCTACCAAATAATTGCACATCATAACATTGCATAACTATTTTTTGTAAACTTCATATCATATGGCATTTGTTAATCTGAATGCACTTCTTTTTGACCTTTACACAGTATGCAATTTCTGACATAGTTATTATTCTATTTATTGTGAACTGCTGCTTTGAGAATGACCCATGGCATCATCCTATCTTTAAGGAAGCGTTGGACCCTCACTTTCTCATCTCATGTTGTTTTGCGGCATAGGAACACTGACCTTACAAAGTCTCAAATTAGGATTGGATCTTCTTCCCCTTGTGCCTTGACATCCTCTCATTTCGTGTTAGCACCTTTAGGTGCCACTGCCTTTGCAAAGTCCTCTAAAATTTGCATGAATTACCTGACAATATGAAGTGTTTCTTTGAATTTATGTGGGTGCAAGCATTCTAGGACAGTGACTAAACTTTGTAAATTTCAATTGTCAAAGAAAATTTGCAGAGGAATGTTATAGCCACAGTTTGAATTCTGGATCCAACTCTGAAATTTAAATAATGCATTTGTTTTGCAATATACCAGGGCTAGTAGTACACATTGGGCTGGTATTTATTATTTTTTAAGTGACAGCGTGAAGTGTGATCTGCAGGCGTTTTGGTACATGGCCAGTTGGCATGCTTGCTCATAGTAAAAATAAGGCAATCTTGGAAGGTCCAGTATGCAATGAAAGTCAAGTGATTGGGTGGCACACAAATGAAAAAAGTAAAAAACTACGCAGATTTCATGTTGATATGTCAGGATTTGCATTCAACAGCACCATTCTTTGGGATCCACAAAGGTGGCATCGTCGTACAAAGGAGCCTATTAGACAGTTGGATACAGTTAAAGAAGGATTCCAAGTCAGTAGTGTTTCTTCTTAGATCCATTATCATTCATCTTTTTCAAGTTTCTCTCCACCTCAGTTGCATGCTTAAATTTATAATTATTGTTTTTAAACTAATAATTCTCTTCCTTCAATTTGATTGTACTTCTCTCTTTGTGCTTAGCATACCGACCTTGTGTGCACATTAATTTCTAGGCAGAAATAGATGCCCTTTTTGCCCCCCACTATCATGTTGCATGGTATTAATATATCTAACAGAATGCACTGATTGGCATCTTCCTGCAGGAGACAAGTTTTATTGAACAAGTTGTAGAAGATGAAAGTCAGATGGAAGGGTTGCCAAATGGTTGTTCGAAAGTCATGGTTTGGCATCTACACTTGGAAGCTCCAGCGCTAGCATATCCTTCAGGGTGGATTCTTGAGAAAAATTTAGATGTCATTGTTCCTTTAAAAAAGTAGGAATGGCTTCCATTGGGCTTGCACCGTGATCCTTTGTAGCTTTTGACCTAGAAGGCATGTTATCTTTTGGGTGCTTTTGTTATTGTCTTTGTTATCCAGAGTCTGCACAAAATTCTATTAGTTGATGACTTTTGTTTTACGAAATCCATACATACTTGTTACTTTTATATGGTTCTATTATTTCTAAGTTCTTGCTGCTCTTTTTGCTACAGGGTTATGGAAAGGATATATGTTTCACTTCTGGACGGAGGCTGTTTGCAATCATCATTTTTTAGTAAACCTTGTATTCAATTATATTGTGGGTTTTGGAATTTGTAGAACTGTAGCATTAGATTCTCTTCCCTCTCTTCCTTGAGTTGAGCTAGTAATTGCAATGTAAAGTAAATACTGATTATCATGTCAATTTCAAACTGCTTTGCTTGAACACACTGCCAGTTTGCACAGTCTTGCTGAATCTTGGCATGGCAATCTGGCGGCTATTCAAGCATACAATTTTGCCAAATTCTTAGCAGTCAGAGGATCATTATACTGGAGATAGTTGGAAACAGGGCCATATCTGGTCTTTGGGTGAAACCAAAGCCTCATAGCTCATTTCCATTTTGTACACTTTTTTAAATTATTCTATTATTAAAGAAAATAATGTAGCACGTATGGGAAAATCAAAGTGTTAGGTATTTGGTATCTTTGACTGAGAAGCATCCAATGATAATTAAGTCTGATTAGTTTGAAGGCATTACTTGCAGATTGGTAAAGAACATGGTTTTACAAGTTTTTGCAAGAAACACACTGCGAGACAATAGTTAAATTTGACAGAAGGCTGTGTGCTAAAAAAAAAAATTTGCTGCACTGCAGTTGGTAATCAATTTTCACAGTAAGTCTGAATTTCACTTACCACTGTTTATGTGCATTAATGGCTGAATTGTTTACTGTCAACAAAAGTAGTTAATTGATTTGCAGATTACAATGGACAATTGTGATTGAATAATATGCAGTACTGGACGGAGTGGGCAAGGTCCTTAAAAGTATTCTCTGAAAATATATTTTCTGGAGAATTGCACTATTGCTTTTCATCATCCATAAAGAATCTTTCATTTTGGCAAAACCATATAATTCCATTCTCGATTTGGAGTTGTGAGTTCTCAAATATGGCCTTATATATTTTCCTTTTTAACAGTCATTTAACATGTAGGCTTAAAATGTTGTGGTAGTTGTTTGTTATTTTACATAAGGAATTTCCTTGATACACGAGTTTCTATCATATTAAGAACTTTGTTGGACAATTTTCAAACTTTTTGGAGCCATATATGAAGTATCATTGACGTATGCATCAAATTGTTCAATGAGCTCAAGTAAAGATTGTCAGGTGAGATATCTGGTGAAATGAAAAAGCTTATGTCATGCCGTGGCTGACATCTTTGATTTTTTAGCTGAAATAAACACCACTTGCAATCTGGAGTTCTAGTGTGTATCCGATAGTTCTGTGCTTATGAAACATTTTTAGGAAGTACTCTTGGAGCTAATTTGGATTAGATGTACATGCTATATTATTCAGATTTCTTTCTGGATATTGAAAATAGCATCAGTAAAGTTACATCCTAAATTCATTGATGATTTCTTTCTGGATATTGAAAATAACAATGGTAAAGCATTCATCATAGACATTGATACATTGCATTATACTTGAATTGAGATTTCACAAGAGAATTGACAAACATTTTATCAAAATTCAAATGCTTTTATCAATCATTGCCAAAGATGACATAAATTGTAAATAGAAAAGTTAAAACATAGAAGTCCATAATCAACTGGCCATCATAATGTCCTGTGTCCAGATAAAGTAAGAAAATATATGGCTGTCCATAATCAGCACATGGTAGGTCTAAGACTAAGAGTCTAAATCAAGATCAGAGCTACAGTCTTTGTCTGAGTCACTATCAGTATGAGGGGCTGCCTCCTCAACCTATGGAACCCCAAGCAATCCTAGAGGTGTCTCATCCTCCTCAACTTGCATAGCATCTTCAGGATTGACATCCCAACATAAGGTTGGAGTCTGACGATACTCGAGAGTGGCAATCTTGTGTGAAAAGCTAGTAACTTCTCTGATCGTCTAGAGGTAAGGTGCTTCCTCTTGAATAATTGGATGAAGCTATATGTGGACCAATTCCTCTTTGTAGCAGAGGAACTAGACCAATTCCTCTTTGTAGCAGAGGAACTAGACCAATTCCTCTTTCACATGTTGTTTACTCTTTAACTAGTTGTTTCTTCTTTTCTTGTTGCTCTTTTCCTATTTTGCAAATATCAAAATGAGTGTCTTTTTCTTCCTTTTGTTTGTTTTATGCATTAGATTAGGGTTTGTTATATCTTAATGTTTATTTGGGGTCTTGGTGGGGTCAGTCGAGCCTCTATTGTAAATTAAAAATTTGTTATATTTATTTATTTTGGACATAAAAATTTTGGGCTGTCCCCTCCCGGGGATAATCAAGGGATGCCTACATGTCCCTTGGCTGTCTCGGGGACAATCGGGGGACGCCTAAGTATACCCTAGCTGTCCTGGGGACAACTGGTCATCCCCTACTACCCAACAATCGTCCTCGAAATATCCTTTGTGTTTTTGCCAAAAAGGGGATGCTTAGGAAATGACAAATTCTCGTCCCTATGCCCTCGTTTCGTCCTCAATATGGGTACAAGGGAAAAAGTACAGGGGTTGCGTCCTTGTGGAACATAGCCTGCAAGTGAATGCACTTGGTGAGGGACCTTCGGAGATCATAAAAATAACAAGATTATTACAATAGAAGCAGCATGATATTGGGGAAAGAAGACAAATTGTGGTTGAAAAAGTGGCTCAAAAAAGAGAAAGAAAATGAATGACAAGTACTTGAGGTATCTCACTTTGTGGTCTAATGAATAGGTCCAAAAGAGTGGTTCCCATCTAAGTCTAATTTGTGAGCATTGTGCTAAAAATTCTTAGATACAATGTAAGATATAGGAGGATCATAGAGATGTGCATGAATTTACATCAACCAAAAACAAATAGATTTTTTTCCAAGAATAGTTAGGAAAAAAATCAATCTCTTTGATTAAAGCTCATTTAAAATTTGATTTTAAATAGAAAGGTTAAAGGGGGCTTTTTAAAGGAAAAGGTATGGGGGCTCTTAGAGAGGAGAAAGGAGGAGGATATTATTTTTGTAGAGTGGAACTCTTGGAGAAAGAGGAACAAACCAATTCATATTTTGTGAAGCAATACCAAAAGAACAAATACAAACATTTGAAGTCATCATAATTTTTCAATGTGTGTTTTTGTTGCTCATAATTCCTTTGTGTTTTCGACTTTGAAATAAAAACATACAACTTTGTGCTCTCATAATGCATTAAGGATACTTGTATTAAATACGAATTTTTGGATGCAACGACAAGGTTGCCATTATTTGTTTCCCTATCCCTGATTTCATCTATTTGAATATAATTATTTATTTATAGAGATATTTTTTCCAATTGAAAATTTTATTTTCAACATCTACATTAAATTTTTTCCCTAAGATGGAAATGTCAAAGTTTACTTGAAACATGAAGGGAGTTTAACCACCAAATAACAGTTCTTCATAATGACTATGCCAATCAAAATCCATGTTCTATAGATTTGACTAATATAAAATTGCCTTAAATGTAAGGAAAGGGAGGGGATCTTGAAAAGACCTAAGTTTCTTATCAAATAATGGATGTTACCTTGTTAGTTGGTGCTAGATAGGCCTTAGATAGGGTTGGTTGGATGATTGATTGCATGTATACTTTTACGTGGCATGAGATTTGTCATTTGGGGTGTTTTATCCACTGAGATTCATGAGTTCCACTTACTAAAGCATTTAGGGTTTATATATTACCTAGCATGTCACAAAATTTTCTTAGAGTCAATGTTACATGGGTGACATTTGTCGATGACTTGAGAGATGAGGCTAGTTAATAACCTTCCTATCCTTCTAGTTTCTTTGGAAGCATTTTTAAAGGTGGTATTAAAAAAGAAAAGGTGTTATCAAAGAAGCAACTTTTGATTACAAGGATATGTTTAATCCAAATAAGATTAATGGAATAAATGGCATCCAACAGTAGCTAGGAAGTAATGTACTCACCCTTTCCTCCCCACCACACATATTTATTGTACCTTCCTTGAGTTGTAATGATGCGTGTCACATTAAGTATGCCTCTTCTCAACTCTCTTCATTGTTTGGATGCCCTTTTAACTATAAGGGGCATGAATGAATCTATTTACAAAGTGGAGTGTGGCCCAAGAAAAAGTTTTACCACAATGACATGACATTTGGGTGGAATAAGAATTCATATTTTCTTCATTACATTCACTCTAGACTTTGTAGCTCTTTAGCCCCTAACTCATTTTCCCAATGTAATCGTGAAGGCATTAACTTTAAACCAAGTCCTCACTATATTGGTGAGCAATGTAAAATTGTGAAATAAAACTATTATATTGTTTATTATTTGTTAATATATTATTCAAATTTGATTGTTCTATGACAATTATTTGTTTAGTTGTATAAATGTTTTATAACGATTAGAAAACTAAATTTTGGAAATCTTTATACGTGACGTTATTTTAATAAAATAATTATCACATAAAAATCACATTTTTTATTAGATAAATACTTTTTGCTCAGAATTATGAATTAGATAAAGGAGGGTTTTGAAAGAGTCCCAACAACCTTTAATAAAGGTAAGAACAAAAATAGCACCGAAGCCTAGAACACAACAAATTATGTCATGAAACAAGAAAATGAAGGACAAATAGTAGTAGACCACACCCAAAGGATTGCCTGGAAGGGGCCAAAAAGGAACAAGAAACATGTTAAGATTAGGATGTCTTGAATCTAGAGTGATCTAGAGAGCTTTTAGTATAACCACTAGATTGTTTCATCAAATTGTTAATACGAAAATCCTTATTATTGCCATTCTTTTTTATGATTGTTTACCCTAAATCACAAAAATTCAAAGGGGCATATCATTAACCTCTTCTGCAAAGGCTTCTTACTTTTGTCAATGCATTTGGATAGCAAAATATGAGATGAGTGTATTCATTGACACATTCCCTACTAGCTAGCTTTGAGCTCTTCTCATTCATGACATGTTAGGAATAAAATTGAAGAGGAATGCACAATAAAATTTATGCAAAATTAAAAAAATAAAAGTAACACAAAACATAGACACAAACATACATGGTTCACCCAATATGGGCTACATCCATGGAGAACCACCTATCCTTTTTATTTATCCAACAAAACAAAGTGATACAACCTACAACACATTTGTTGCAACTTCCTTTTCTCTCTATCACAATATCCACACACAATCATAATACAATGCCCTTATAAAAGAGTGTTGTCTTCTAGGGAAAGCAAAGCTAACATAACCTCTACCATCAAACCTATGACATTATGATGAAAAATCTAGATTTATCACATAAAAATAGCATTTTACAATTTAAACAAAAAATTATCTAAAATTTGGCTTTGGGGATACTACCCCTGAACGCTTAGCCCCACTGAACCACAAACGGGGATGGGGGATAAATCCCCCCTTCAACCCCTCTAGAATGAAATGGGCTCCAAACACAACTATGAAAAAAACCCCAAAAAATAGACCTTTGACAAGATTAAGCTCCATGACCAAAAGGTCTCCCATGATCACTTCACGAAAACTTGTCAAAAGCTAAGAAAAGTTAAGATTTATAGCTCTTGTTTTTCTCCAAACATAAGTCTTCCTCAATACAAAACAACAAAGTGACCAACCTTGACAAGCTTGCCACCAAATTGATGAGTCTTCATAGACAATATTTTGCACCCTTACCAAATTTGGATGAAAATGTATTAACAGGAGGTACGAAATCCACAAGGACATTCACACAAAACCTTGCATAGACCAAGTGTTTCCTAAATCTAGTTACATCATCAATAGCTATTAGCTGACCAATAGCTAGCAATGTCCTCAAAAACCTTGTCCATCGAATATTGCAATGCAAGGCAAGGCAACTCACCCAAAAAACTACCGTATTGGAGCATTCCTTTTCTAGATCAAAACTCAACTCCCACTTTTTTGGAAGAGCCCTAGCTTTACCCAAAACCCATGGACCATTGCTAAGAATCTTGACACAATCCTCCATGGACAATAAAAAATAAGGAAGAAACATTTTACCTAGTAACAACCTATTCACGGATCTATTTTCTCATAAGCTTATTCTCTAAAAATGTCAATGTTTGGCCTGGCTCCATAGACCTTCCCAACAAGAGAATTCAAAATCTGCAAATAAGAGATCTCATCCTCCCTGGTTGATGGCCAAGGAGGAGCCTTAGAGAGGCTCTACGTACCTTTAATAGCTTCAAGCCACAATTTTGAAGGAACCAATGACTCCCCAACAAAGGAAGGTATCCAAGGAACCAATGACTCCCCAACAAAGGAAGGTATCCAAGGAACCAACTCCTCACTCAAAATAATACCCACCCTGATCACAAGCAAAGTTGCATGGATACGGATACGGATACAAATACAAATACGGTATCGGAGACAGATACGGCCATTTTTTAAGACCCCCAATATGGATACGACTGGATACATCATTCATAAAAAACACACATATATTTAACACAATTTTCTGAGTTATTCGAGGATATTTTCGTTACTTCAAAAGACATATAGACACATAATTGCTACATAAATAATTATAAATTGATTTAGCATTCTACGATATGCAAAAATAGTAGAGTTGCATTGGAAGATAACCCAAAAGATGGGTCACTGAAATAGAAAAACATTTCATTTGTCTTTCTCATTTGGTGTAGGTTTTGTTTAAAAATGCATGAATGAAGTTTTTTAAAATTAAATTTAGGAAGATTTACGTCAAATTTTTAAAAAATCAAATCACATAGTATCTATCATGGTTGGAAATCAAGCTTTTTTGGGCATGCGTGGGGGTACAATATTCGACGTGCATCCGAGCTGTATCGGATACGTATCCGTTTCAAATACGGGAACGGATACGGGGATACGCGTTCCCAGGGTGGGACAAAGGAGTTTCTGGCTACTCTGATCACAAGACTAGCAAAAGCCAAAACTGCCCTATCTCCACTCAAACATAAAGGAACACTTTCAATGAAGAGCAAGTCGATGTGACAAACCCTCTTTTCAATTCCTACAGTGGATATATGCAGTAAATCTTTGATGTTGATATGCATAATATTTTAAATAAGTTGAATTTTAACTTCCATTGTTGCATGTATGGAAAAATTTGCTGCTAGGTTTAAGGCTTATAGATCCTTATGCTGTTGAAACCAATTACCTTAATTCCCCTCACACAATAAAAACGTGTTAACACATTAGATGGAGGATGTTGCTCAACATAAATATTGAAGTTTATTGGTCCTTATCTGTACAAGTAATACATCTGCAAAATGTTGTAGGATTATGCATAAAATCTGCACAGATGTATTTGAATGTGTTGTCTTCACAAGCTGCAAACCTTTCATCCTCATAACTTTTGTGTGCTTACAATTAAGTTCATAATGCACCTTACATTTATATATTGTCTCATTCCCCAACGACTGATTCACTTATTACTGACTTCAATGGTTACAAAACCAGGCACAAACCCAAACAAATTGGCACAACTTTAGTATTCAACTGCTGTCAAAATAACTTGACACTTCTTATCCAAAGAGTGGGAAGAGTGGGATGTTCCAGACATTCTTTTATAGTACAAATATAAAATTATGTTACATTTGAAAGTTTACCAATATGGAACAAATCTAGCAGTGTATGGGACACTTACATCCATCATATGGTATCTCTTCCCATAAGCCAATATAGTATGTGATAAACGTATTTAAACAATAAACCTATGGAACTGTAGCTCTAAAATTGCAGCCATCCAAGATCTCAGCCATCAAACACATTAGTATACTGTAATATGAAATTGTATTACTCTATGTGACAAGATTTCCACTCTAAGAAAAATATTCCTCTTCTGAAACTCTACAAGTTAGATCACTTTCCAAATAACAATATATTAGATTTCATATAAATTCAAAATCATATAAAGTTCATAAGGTGCGTTTTTTTAAACACAATAAGATGACCAAAGGAAGCAATCCTTCTGGGACTCTCAATTGGGTAAGACGGCTCCTTGCTTATCATGCTAAAATAAGATTTGACATATAACTTTTAAAAATTATAAAGATTAAGTGAAGTCATGTTGTATTCTGTAATTATTGCATGCATACTATGTATACTAGAGAAGACCGTTATATCTAATGACCGTGTGTTATTCATTTTCTTACATACCAACTTGTTGTGTAACATAACATTCAATCAAATAAAAGCACTCGTTAGAAAGAGTAATAAACCGATCAAAAAAAAAATTCAGCTTTGTTTCAGGTGCTTTAAACACATTTGTCACTATGTTTCTACTCCAACAACACACTTGGGGTCAGCAATGTAACGAGGAAATCATATTGCCAACTATAAAAAATCCATTAAGATTGTATAACTTATAAAACCGATTTCCATACAAACTAAGCATTATACATTTAAATGCTTTACCTGACATGGATTTCAGCTTATGGTTAAGCTATTCAAAGTTCGGACATGTAAGCAGATCTATACACCTGAAAATATCCATTATGTGGAAAGACCATAGCATATCTAGGGCTAATCATCCTCTGGATTTACCAAACAGAGCCAGCTCCACAATCAATCAAAAAAAAACATCAGGGATTGCTGGGGTCTCACCAAGCAAATATTACAATTACTCCCCCTTCGGTCAATTTGTTGCATACTGTCTATAAGATGATATTAATCGAAATAGAAAGCAGAGGAACATCCATGACGGTAGATTAAAATTCTACAGCTAGGTGCACAGAAGTCACATCCAGTAATTTACACATTAAACATCAGGAGCTGTTAGAGTTTTCCCATCTTTGGTTAATTATGATAGTCCATAATAACAATAGAAAAACAATCCTATGCATTACACTGGCTTGAACTAAAGATGTTATGACAATGGAACTCTCTTTTCCAGCACATCTATGCATTTGCAACTTGTAACAACTCTTGCCATGAAGTGATCTTCTCTCTGGGTTTGCCTTTCACAGATCCCGATTCTTTTTCTTTTGTATCAATCTTCTCCCACCCACTGAAAGATATATACTGAACACCTTTTGTTCGTAATGCTTCAAGCAGGCCCACCCTTCCAGGATGTGAAGAGTGACATCCACCTAACAAACTGACTCTGATATCCTCTGAAATGCTCTCAACCTGAAAGTCAGAGAAATTATGATTAGTTATACTTATTTCATATATATTCGATCCTTGTAATTTTTAGACACCAAACATTTTAATTTGTCTTAGAGTAAAAGATGAGAGCTAGGATTCTCTTGTCATACTAAATCTAGCACATAAAATTTGGCTAAACAGTAGAACTAAAGGTTAATAAAGGTCATAGCTATGCTCTCCAAATTACCACTATTTTCCTGCATATATTATTACAGGGACAACACAAGATTTGCATAACTAAATGCAAAACAGAGATGAAGAATGTAATATAGGTGCCATTTTCTCTTTAATGTATTTTTACCTATAAAAACGTTGGGATAGAAATCAAATAGAGATTAGTGTTTAAAATTTAAGCAAATACTAATACTAGGCAAAATAATCATAAAAGCCCAGAAGATTTTGCAACAGATGAATCTTGCATACCATTTAGCAGTTAGGTTTTCAGAAATGATGCAACTTTAGAATCAAATCCAAGATTAAAAAAAATACCTGTTGACACCCTACGAATCACTCGGGAGATTTTGAGGATTCAACCTAGTGTTTCCCAAGGATGCATCCCCTGCCTTAGAACCCCTGTTTCCTACAAGAGACGTTTTGGGGATGCAAGAATGTCAAGGAAACATCCCCTCCCTGTCCCCTTTCCATGCAAAAAATAGGAAACGTTTCCAAAATGTTCCTGAATGTGCAGGGTATGTCAGAGGATAGCTAGCCGTCCCCTACGACCCAAACATTTTAAGTTGAATTTTAAAAAAAACACAGTTTTAAATATAAAAACAAAGGGATGGGAAAGCCCACAAGGATCCCCCCACCCCTTTCAAGTTCTAAACAACTTAACCTAGTTCACCTATCAAAACAACAAAAAAGATTTTTATTTAATCATTTTAACATTTGCAAAGGGCCTCGGGCATCAAATCCACTAAATTAGAGGTAAGTTCCAATACTCTCTGCTGCAAAGAGGAATTGTTCCATATATTACTTCATCCAATCAGTTAAGAGGAACAATCTCACCTCTAGACAATCAAAGAAGTTGGTGTACATAGTGCCTTGCAACTACAAGATCAATAGACCCCCAAATATCCTAGGACTCTAGCATTACATTGGGATGTTGATCTTGAAGATGCCATACAAATTGATGAGGAGACACAATAGGGATTGTTTGGTTCCATTGCTTGAGGCAGCACATTATATTGGCATTGACTCAGACTTGAGCTCCGATTTTGACACAAACCTATCAGTTGCATTTGCTGATTAGGGACATACATATATTTTCTATGATTTGTCATTTTATAGTTGAAACTTGCAGCTTTTGGACATTCAGTTAAAATTCTTATTATTATATAATATATATGCACATTGACAATGAAAGCATTTATATTTTGTTAATTTGTTTGTCAATTCTCATGTAAAATCTCAATTAAAGTCTAATGTTTTCGATGAATGCTTTATCAATGTTATGAATATTTGAAATTTCTCTATATTTTTTAAAATTTCTCTATTTTTTTCTAGCAGTCCCTTGCCATCCCCTAAAAAAAGGCAAAAACATACCCCCATGCCATATTCGAAAACTGGAAACTTTCCGAAAAATTGTCCAACTTTCGACAGCCATAAAATATTAAATGATTTTTTGTCTCGTGTTAATATATAGAACAACAATTAATTATCATTTCACATCATAGGCAGAAAATCTTTAAGATCTTGCTTCATACCAAGGATGTCTCGAAGCAGTAGAAATCTTTTGTTTGCATGCTATGCTGTTAAGGTTGTAATTTCTAATTTCCTACGATCTCTTTGGTGGAAGCTAATCTTAAACATGTGAATGATTCTCTAAGTCCATGGAACAGAAGGTGTGTGTACAAATTCTAGTACGGAAGGAGATTCACAATAGAGGAGATCGACATCTCCTATGGAAGGTCTTCTTTGCTATCATGTTCGATGTAAGGTTATCTATGAGAAAATATTTATTTTTTATGTATTATATATGATGAAGGTGTTGACTCTTGGTGTCTCTTCTCGTGAAAGTTATTCTCCAACAAGTGAATGATGCTCCAAGGTCCTGAACAAAATTAATTTGTTAAGATTCTATCTACAATTTCTGAAAAAATCCATAGTCATCAATATTCTTTCCACTTGAGAATCATTTTTAAGTCTTACGATCTTATCATCTAAATTGAGTAAAAACGTTATTGGCTTGATAACCTTACAAAAACAGATTTTTAATTCCATGGAAGTTAGGGATTTAATAGTGATCAAACCAAGAAAAACAAGGGTATCAAGAAACCCATGTAGTTGAGAATTAAAGTTTTCCTGAGGAAAAAATAAGCTCATATTACTAAGATCTTTTATCGATATAACATTCAAATCAATAACAACAGTCAATGGTATATTAAACACAAAACTTCAATGTAAGCTTAAATCCTTTTGACTAGCGTTATTACATATTGTTTAATTGCGATGTGTGAAGTAAAATGAAACATTGCTGTTATCATTTTTGTCAATTGTGTGCATTTCAATGAAACTTAAATTTCTAGAGCCAACCGTATCTCCTATTTGGATTATTTCTCCAACAATGACACAAAAAGGTTGATTCCTAAAAAATTAATAGAATTCAAAAAGAATGATTAAGATATTGTATGCTAAGCCTGTAATTGAAGATTCAGAGTAATACCCTGAAAAGACATTAACTATTTATTAGGATTTGATGACTATTTTTCTTTTTCAAGGGGAATTGGTAGGCACAACCCAACGACCTAGAGCTTAGCTCAAGAGAAGGCAAGCCCCCCACCCTCTATAACCACCTTAGACTGCAAATCTAGCCTGATCAAGCCACCAACTAGGTAAACCCTGTTGGCATTGCATGAAGATTGCATTGAAGAAGTATATTAGTAAGTGTTGTCATTGATGTCAATAGCAACCAATAATGAAACGGTAAAAGCAATCGGTAATGAAGCAGTGAAGATCAACGGGTAACCCTATCCAGTTGAGAATCAAAACCCTAACCAATGGAGCTTGGAGATCGGTTGTGATGATTTATGATCGGATGATGATCGGTGATGAAGATGCCACAAAAGCATGTTGCACATGATGAGTTTCTAGAAGGATTTGGCGCGTAAAGATAACCATTTATCTTGGGAATGATCAAATGCATAGTATGAAGTGACAAACGTGTGATGAGTTACAAGATTCAAAGTGCGATGATCCAGGAGTGGTTGTAGATGCCTAGAAGAATGTAAAGTTAATTGCAATGTAATCTAACGGTCAAGATTGAACCGATGTGTTTGTAATCTCTATGAGAATTGTAGTGTTTGTGTTGTGTTACCGACCTAATGTATTTGTTTATAAGGTTGATGGATTGATTGAATGAGTGGTTGGCAATATGGTAAAGAGTGAAAGTGATTGTTGCCAAACCAGAAGGTGTCTACAGAATGATGTGAAGGCAGATAGGGGCGGTAAAGGATCTGATTCAGCAAGGAAGTTCTATTTCCAGATCGGTCAAAGAACCTATTGTTCTCTAACCATTATAGCAGTTTTGAAATCCCCTCACAAGGTAAGCTCTAACAGGCTGCTTGTTGAAATCCTCTAACCAGGTGATCCATTAGCTTGGATTTGAAATCCTCTATTGAGGTTGGTCCTAACAGGGTATTACCTTTAACAAGGTATTTGCAGTCAATCCCTTAACCGGATCTGTTCCTAACAGAACATTATTGTATAAGCTTCTAAATAGGCTTGGCTCCTAACAGGGCAAACTTCAGAAGAGTTCAAAGAATACATGTGGGTATTCACCCCCACCATGGTTTTTCCCATTTGGGTTTCCACATGAAAAATCATTGTGTCAAGTGGTGAATGATTTTATGGATGTGTTTTTGGTATGGTTGATATGAATGATTGGTAAATCTACATATATATTTAAATAATTGGAAATGATTTGAAATATGTTATTATTGGTATTAGTGAAGTGATTTAAGGTTTTGGTCAAATGGTATTTAAGTTTCAGATCTGTTGCATTATATCACTGAAGTATTAGGTCAACCGGTAAGGTTTAACAATGCAAATGCAGATTTGTTAAAGTGACTAAACTGATAAACTCTATGAGTTGTTTCTAAATTGAAAATAAGTTTGGTGAAAATTCAATTAATTTTCCAACTACTGATTCACCCCCCCTCTCAGTAGTTGACCGGATCTTTATAGTTTCACAATATTATCAATTGGTATTAGAGCATTCCAGGTCCTCTTGAGTATAAGCCTAATAGCTTGAGGAAAAGATCCAAGAGAAAATGATGAAGAGAGAAGATCCGAAGTTCAATAGAGATAACTACAAAATCTGGAGTGATAGGATGAAGATTTACATCAAGAGCTTAGGAAGTCAGTATTGGGATCATGTTGTTACCAAGTATAACTTGCCTAGTGGAACTCTGGCAGATGATCAGAAGGAGGAGCAATAGGAGAACAACCAAGCATTGGAAAGCATCATCAGTACCTTGTTAGATTTAAAATATGTTGATGTTCATGGATTGGAGACTGCACATAAAGTTTGGAAGAAACTGGAAGAAATCTATGGCGGTGATGAGCATGTAAAGATAGCCGAGGAAGAAAGTCTCAGAGGAAAATTTGATGATATGAGAATGGTTGAAGGTGAAAACATTCAACAGTATGGTCAGAGAATCAAGGAGATAATTGGAGAAATCAAAATTGTTGGAGGTACAATGGATGATGCCACTGTGGTTAGCAAGGTATTGAGAACACTTCTATTGGTCTACGTTATCAGAGTTGTAGCCATTCAAGAACTCAAATCTATTGACAAGACAAAGGTAACTCTTGACTCTATCATTGGTAAATTGATTGCATTCGAATTAAATGGTTTGGATGGAAGTGTTCAGAGGTCAGAATCTGCATTTAAAGCCTCAGTCTCAACCCCACTAGTAAGGAAAAGAAGAGAAGTTACAGTCATGAATCTAGATCCAGCAGAGAGGTAGATGATAAAGATAGCCTGATGGAACTTGAAGCATTGTTGGCCAAGCGGTTACCCATAGGTACCAGTAAGTATAGAGGTAAATTACCACTGAAATGTTCTGCATGTAACCGGATCTGACATATTGCTGCTAACTATCCTAATGGAGATAATAAGGAAAAATGAGAGAAATATAGGTAGTTTAAAGGAAAAGGAAAAATAAATTGTCTCATTGCAGTGGATGAAGGTATTACAGATGAAGAATCTGAGGTAGATACAAATGAGGACATTGTCTTTGTTGCTATCAAAGAAGACATATCAAATCAAAAGGCATTGGTCTCACTTGGATAATTCAGATGACTGGATTATAGACAGTGGTTGTTCACACCACATGACTAGTGACCAGAGCAAGTTTCTAACATTGGACGAATTTGATGGAGGTTTTGTCAGATTTGGGAATAACACTCCCTGCATGGTGAAAGGCAAAGGATCCATTTCCTTGAATGGTAAGAATAGTGTAGATGATGTCTACTAGGTTGAAGGTCTGAAACACAATCTTTTGAGTGTTGCTCAACTCAATGACAGGTTACTCGTTAGAATTCAAGAATGGAGTTTGCAAGATCTTTGGAAGCAAAGGTGAACTGATTGCAATTGGCAAACAAACCAAAGGTAACCTATTTCACTTAAACTCTAATGTCAACAGTTGTTTGATTGCAAAAGTAGAAGATAGTTGGCTTTGGCATCAGAGGTTTTGTCATGTGAATTTTGATAACATTGTAAGAGTCAGCAAGTCAAAATCAATAAGAGGATTGCCACAGTTGGACAAACCAATGAATGCTTTGTGCAAGGAATGTCAGTTAGGGAAAATGACATCCTCAACCTTCAAGAGCAAATCTTTCTCAATTGAACATTTGTTAGATTTGGTTCATACTGACCTATGTGGACCAATGAAGACTACGAGTATTCAAGGAGATTGGTACTTCATGATATTTATCGATGACTGCTCAAGGATGATGTGGGTCACATTCTTGAAAGACAAGACAAAAGCGTTCAACAAATTTAAAGCATTCAAAGCCTTGGTTGAAAATGAAAGTGGAAGGAAGCTAAAATGTTTAAGAACTAATCAAGGTGGTGAATTGACTTCAAAGGAATTCACTAGATACTATGAAAATAATGAGATCAAGAGGCAGCTATTTGCACCAAGGACACCACAACAGAACGGTATTGCAGAAAGGAACAACCGGTCAGTGGTTGAAGCTGCTAGGACTATGTTAATCCAAGGAGGTGTAGCTAAGACATTTTGGAGAGAAGCTATCAGCACAATTGTTTATACAATGAACTGTATACTGGTCAAAAGAGGTAAGGACAAAACACCCTATGAATACTGGTATGGTAGATCACCGAATGTCAGTTAATTCAAAAAATTTGGTAGTAGATGTTTTATTAAAAGAAGTGATTATATTGGAAAGTTTGATGCCAAAAGTGATCAAGGCATATTTTTTGGTTACTCCACCAAGAGCAAGGCTTACAAGTTCTACAACAATCGGACTAAGAACATCATTGATAGTGTCAATGTCTGAGTAGATGAATTTCCTGAAAAATCTGAAGAAACCAGCAAGAAGGAAGAAGAAGAACCAAACACATTGTTTTTGGAACCGGAACCAGTAAAGCCAAAAGTTGGAGGACTGAACATAGAAGCCCCAGTTCAACCGGAATAGGAAGGTCCAACAGAAGATGAATAAAGTGAAGAAAAAGAACCTGAAAACCAAGATCATGTTATTCCAAGGTATTGCAAACTCAATCACAGCCCCGATCAGATTATTGGAGACAAGAATGTAGGTGTGTTAACTAGAAGAGGGCTAAGAGAAAACTCTTGTATGATCTCCACCATTGATCCTAGAACAACAAAAGAAGCCTTTACAGATGAACACTGGATCAAGGCAATGGAAGAACTTGATTAGATAGAGAAGAATAATACATGGTCATTGGTACCCAAACCGGAAAACAAGAACGTAATAGGCGCAAAGTGGGTATTCAAAAACAAATTGAATGAAGATGGAGCAGTGGTCAGGAATAAAGTCAGGCTAGTATGCAAAGGATATGCACAAGAGGAAGATAAAGATTATGGTGAAACATTTGCACCAGTAGCAAGATGGAAGGAGAAAGGATTCTACTTGCATTTGCAGCATACGGAGGATTTAAGGTATATCAGATGGATGTTAATGGAATATTGGAAGAAGAAGTCTACATAGAACAACCAAATGGTTATGCATTAACTGAAGAAAAGGATATGGTGTGCACGCTACATAAGGCACTATATGGATTGAAACAAGCACCAAGAGCATGGTATGAAAGATTGCACTCACTTAGTAAAGATAGGTTTTCAAAGAACGAGTGAAGATAGTAACATATATCTCAAGACAGAAGGAGATAAAATACTGGTAAGTGAGGCATTTGTTGATGATATCATTTTTGGAGGTAATGATGATGTGTCATGATTTTGCTAATGAAATGAAGAATGAACTTGAGATGTCACTGGTAGGAGATAAAAAATTTCATAGGTTTGCAAATCCAACAGATGAAGGAAGGAATTTTTATTACACAATCCAAGTATGTGAAGGAAGTACTAAAAACTTTAATATGGGAAATTGTAAACCAGTTGGAACACCAATGGTTACAGGCTGTAAATTGTACAAGGAAGATGATTCTGCACCAGTTGATGAAAAGGAATACAGATCCATGATAGGTAAGCTACATTATGTTGTCCACAACAGATCGGACATTGCTCATGCAGTAGGATTGGTTGCTAGATTTCAGAAAAATCCGAAGGAGTCACACGATTGCAACCAAAAGAATTTTCAGATACTTGAAAGGCGCAATAGATTATGGATTATGGTATCCATATGCAGGAGACTTTGACTTAAAAGTCTATACTGATGCAAATTGGGCAGGGAATGTTGATGACAGGAAGAGTACAACTAGAGCAGCATTTTTTCTTGGAGACAGATTAGTGTGATGGAGTAGCAAGAAACAAAGTTGTATCTCTCAATCAACAACAAAAGCTGAGTATGTTGCAACTTACATGAATTGTACCCAAGTAATTTGGATGAAACACATATTGGAAGGTTTCAAGCTAAAGATATCAGAACCGGTAAGAATTTTTTGTGATAACACAAGTGCTATAAATATTTCTAAGAACCTAGTGTTGCATGCTAGGACAAAGCATATAGAGCTGAAGTATCATTTCCTGAGAGAGAAAGTTCAAAGCAAAGATGTATCACTGGAGCATGTTTCCACTAAAGAACAACTAGCAGATATTTTTACTAAACCTCTACCTAAGGCTACATTTGCATATCTCAGAAGTGAGTTAGGGGTTGTACCCCTACATGAAGTCAATTAAGTAGATATGGAAGACATCAATCTCAGAGCCTATTGAAAATCCTGAAGAAGGATTGGTGTACAATGGAGCTACTCCACAGGGGGAGCAACTCATTGCAGATCGGTGAAGCATGGATAAGAAACATAATGGTTTACCTTCACAAACCATT
Organism: Cryptomeria japonica; assembly: GCF_030272615.1. Classification (NCBI taxonomy): domain Eukaryota; kingdom Viridiplantae; phylum Streptophyta; class Pinopsida; order Cupressales; family Cupressaceae; genus Cryptomeria; species Cryptomeria japonica. The sequence goes on from NC_081410.1 coordinate 142,159,938, forward strand.
ATTGTCAAAGGGGAAGAAAAGTATATGTTAAGGAGAGAAGACAGATTACAGACCAGTTACCAGTTGAAGATATGAAGATACAGTTGAAGGATAGTATATGTTGAAAAATGTAAACTAGGATTCCTATACTTGAATCATTTGACGGATAGTATATGTTTTACTCTCAATCATGACAATCAATTGGTATTGATATTTGTATTGCCATCAATGCCAAAAGGGGAGAATGTTGGCAATGCATGAACATTGCATTGAAGAAGTATATTAGGAAGTGTTGTCATTGATGTCAATAGCAACAGGTAATGAAACAGTGAAGATCAACTAGTAGCCTTATCCAGTAGAGAATCAGAACCCTAACATAATGGATAAGAAACATAATGGTTTACTTTCACTTTGGCATTGTTGTCAAAGGGGAAGAAAAGTATATGTTAAGGAGAGAAGACAGATTGCAAACCAGTTACCAACTGAAGATATGAAGATATAGTTGAAGGATAGTATATGTTGAAAAATGTAAACTAGGATTCCTATACTTGAATCATTTGACGGATAGTATATGTTTTACTCTCAATCATGATAATCAATTGGTATTAATATTTGTATTGCAATCAATGCCAAAAGGGGAGAATGTTGGCAATGCATGAAGATTGCATTGAAGAAGTATATTAGGAAGTGTTGTCATTGATGTCAATAGCAACTGGTAATGAAACAATGAAGATCAACTGGTAACCTTATCCAGTTGAGAATCAGAACCCTAACCGATGGAGCTTGAAGATCGGTTGTGATGATTTATGATTGGATGATGATCAGTGATGAAGATGCCACGAAAGCATGTTGCACGTGATGAGTTTCTAGAAAGATTTGGCACGTAAAGATAACTGTTTATCTTGGGAATGATCAAATGCATAGTATGATGTGACAAACATGTGATGAGTTACAAGATTCATAGTGCGATGATCCAGGAGCGGTTGTAGAAGCCTAGAAGAATGTAAAGTTGATTGAAATGTAATCTAACAGTCAAGATTGAACCGATGTGTTTGTAATTTCTATGAGAATTGTAGTGTTTGTGTTGTGTTACCGACCTAATTTATTTGTTTATATGGTTGATGGATTGATTGAATGAGTGGTTGGCAATTTGGTAAAGAGTGAAAGTGATTGTTGCTAAACCAAGAGGTGTGTCTGCAAAATGATGTGAAGGCAGATAGGAGCGGTAAAGGATCTGATTCAGCAAGGAAGTGCTATTTCCAAATCGGTCAAAGAACTTGTTGTTCTCTAACCATTACAACAATTTTGAAATCCCCTCATAGGGTTGTTGGCATCTTTGATGATTATGTTGTGATTGTCATTGATGGACACACACTTGCATTGAGATCACTTTTGTATGTATAGGTTAAAGCTCAACCGGTACTTGTTCCAACCGGTATGATGCATTATAGTCCTTAGACTATTGGTGTTTTGCAGAAAGTGATTACCAATCTGAAGCGGTATGTAGACCCCAAGCGGTTCGAGGATATCAAGCGGTACGAAGGATCAAAGCGGCAGAACACATATTTCCCAGTCTTCATTTTGTCAAACCGGCAACCAGTATTTTGCTTAAATTGGTAATTTGTATGAACCGGTAATACTCTATGATGAGTTACCAACCGACATTTTGTGATGAGTTACCATCCACCGATTGTTTGACGGTGCCGACACTTCAACGGTGCTTTTTGTGTCGTGTTACAGAATATGTCTAGATGCATTGAACCTAGGAAATTGTATTGTAATCCTATTGGACTGACATGAAATCAGATTCCTTTAAAAGGACATCATGTCTAGGGTTTTAGGTTGTTGCTAAGGTTTAAGGTGGTTGATGAGTTAGAGAGAGTATGAATGTGTTGAAGACTGAAGTAATGCTGGAATGCACTAGGAACGAGCTACCAAGGATCTAACCAAGCAACCTGTGCTATTAGCTAGATCACTCACTTGTTGATTACTCACATCTTCGACAAGTTTGAAGCCCTTAACCGGGTAGGCCCAAAAGCCTGTTGTAAATCCTCTAACAAGGTGGTTCACATCTGTGGATCCAAAATCCTCTAGCAAGGTAGTCTTTAATCGAACTTATCTCCTAATAGAGATTGAGATTCCTAACAGGATCTGTTCTAGTAAAGAACATTGTATGACTTTAACCGGTCTTGTTCCTATTCTGCAAATAGTTACTTGTGAGTTCCATCTCACCATGGTTTTTCCCATTTGGGTTTCCACGTCAAAATCTCTTGTGTTATGATGTTTGTTCTTTTGTGGGTGAATGCATTATTTGCTATTTGGTTTGCATGTGTGCTAACCGGTTTGTTTGCTAAACTGTTTTACCGGTTTACTGTTAGTCTAGCAAAGTGTTTAAGTACATTGATTTTTGGCATACTAATTCACCCCCCCCTCTTAGTATTCATCAATTGGTATCAGAGCCTACCTTTCTATAAGTTTAACCACTTGGAAAGAGATATGGGGGAATACACATTGAGGGAACTTACTCATCGACTCACTCAGTCTGAGCAAGCCTATGATGATCTTATGGTCAAATATAAGGCATCTCAAGCAAAAAGGAGAGAACATGCTGAAAAGCTGATGGAGCTATCTGAAAATAGTTCCTCTGATGAAGCAGACATGGAAGCCCTGATTCAAAAAGTAGAAAAGCTAAATGAATCCAATTCCAACCTGAGAAAAGAATTGGAAGGATTAACTATTCGAATGTGTCAAGAGCTTGAGAACCGGAGGAAAGCTGAAGATCTGGTCAAAGACAAAGATCGTGAAAACTCCAAGCTGAAGCAAGAGATCAATGCCCTAACTGCTCAACTCCATGCGAGCAAAATGGAAAAGGAAGACATGCAAGGAGAACTGAACATTGCCATCTCTGAAAATGAAAACCTGATGGAAACAAATGCTGCTATTTCCAAAGAACTCTCTGAGTCAAAGGAAATACTTGCTAAGTAATCCAATTCCAACCTGAGAAAAGAATTGGAAGGACTAACTAGTCGAATGTGTCAAGAGCTTGAGAACCGGAGGAAAGCTGAAGATCTGGTCAAAGACAAAGATCGTGAAAACTCCAAGCTGAAGCAAGAGATCAATGCCCTAACTGCTCAACTCCATGCGAGCAAAGTGGAAAAGGAAGACATGCAAGGAGAACAGAACATTGCCATCTCTGAAAATAATAACCTGATGGAAACAAATGCTGCTATTTCCAAAGAACTCTCTGAGTCAAAGGAAATACTTGCTAAGTTCAACAGAGTACTGTCAATCTAGAGCAAAAGCTTGAATCTGCCAAACCTTTCAAGAATACTGATGGACTTGGTTATTCCGGTCATGAGGAAGGTGAGACCTCTGGTACAAATGCTGGAGCATCAAAGAAACAACCGGCATCAAAGGATAGAGGTAAGCAAAAGTTTAAACCTTTTTGCCTTAACTGTCTTAAAGAAGAACATACTGCCAATGTGTGTAGGAGTAAGACTTACAATAATTTTCCTTATTTTCTAAATGATAAGCCTAGATCCTATAAATTCAATGGTAACTGTTATGCATGCAACAAGTTTGGGCATAGAGCATCTGAATGCAGGTCTGTTATGAACAACACTGGAAGATATCCTCAGAGGACTCAAGGAGTTGGTCCTGAACTTTTTGTGAACTGGAATCACAACCGGTTTAATGCCTTCAATCATCAGTCAAGAAGTGGTGGCTATCAAGCGGCAACCGGATGGAGAGCAAACTGTTTGATCTGTCATGATCATGGTCACACTGCTGCAACATGCAGGAGGAAGAACGACAACATGAATAATGGACCTTGGAGAGCACCTGGAATGGTCTGCTATCATTGCAACAAACCGGGTCACATTGCCAGATTCTGCAGATCAAGAAAGAACATATCGGATGACATATCGGTCACTCCGGAAGGAAAGATTGATATTGACACTGTTCTAGCGGATATGAACAAAACCTGGAAGAAGAAACCAGCAGTGTTGCAAGAAGAACCGGTTTCTGCACCTAGTGTGGAAATATCGGAACTGGCAAACTAAGCATCAGAAAAGCTTAAGGAGAGCAAACGGTGAAACACTACGAACCCCCGGTTTACACCGGTAAAAGACCTTAACCGATATGTGATACCTGTCATTTGGCAGAAGACTGGAAACAGTAACAGGCAAATTAGGGTTTACGCCCTAATGGTGGAGCATTTATTACGGTAGGTGAGGAATATGTTTAAAAGGAATTTTCAAATCATTTCTCACTATCATTTTTCAAGCGAAGAAGTTTTTCAAGTGCAGAGCGAAGAAAAAGTGATTTGTGTTGCGATTCAAAGAAATCTCGAAACCCTGAGAAGATTCAGAAGCAAATTTCAAACAGTCAAAAGAAGAACTCAAAGCGGTGATTCAGCAACCGACGAAATGGAAGGCGAAGTGGAATTTGCAAGCCCTAAACTCCCGATTTCCGAAAGGTACTTCTCGAGTTTTCTATTTTGTCATGGCTTCCGCATCTCATGATAGTTCTAGTGCAACTGTCGATTCTATGGATTTCATTCAAAGAAAATCGAAATATAATGCCTTGTCTCAAGTACCGACTGGGGTTATAGTAGAAGAAGGGATTTTAGATTACATAGACTGCAAGATCGAAGACCTAGGGTCTCTTGTGATCCATTCTCAGCTAGATCTATTCTGTGGGAAGGATAAAAAGATCAAACCGGAGTATAGCATCTTGGAGAAGAAAAAGCTTCACAATGCGGTTTACTTCCTAGAGGATTTCACAGATGACCACATTAGAATCATTTTAAGCAGAGTTCATGGTGACAAGATGTACCTAGAGTGGACGCATGATATCACACCGCAAGCTATTCATGCCGTCACCGGTTTCTGCAATACAGGGGAAGTGCCAGCCCTAAGGAAGGTCAGCAAGACTGAAATGTCCAAGCTCACCGGTTCAGTGAGCAACTCACGTGGCATGACCGTCAACTCAATCAAGGATGATCTGGTCAAGTATGCCTGCATGGTGATAGGCTACCAGACATTCTCTGCCAGCAGAATTAACTCTGTATCTACTGCAGCGGTAAATGCCGCTTATCGGATGATTAAAGAAGATGCATCGTTTGACCTATGCACCTGTATGCAAAGACAACTTATGTTGAATCTTAAGTCAATCAAACAGGATAATGCACTAAGATTCAAGTTTGGACAACTACTGGTAGGGTTATTTTTCTACTTCCAAGGTTATTTCCCAGGAGTTGGAGATATTCAATGGTCTGTCGACCAACCGGTTACCAAGCAGATCAAAGAGAGCCTGCAAGCAGTTGGAACCGGTTACCCTGAAGTTCTGAACAAGTACTTTGATGAGTTCAGGCGCAAGATGAGCCAAAGGATAAGGATATCCGGTGACATTGTCAAGAAATATGAAGAGGATATCTGCTCTATCATCAATGTGGATGAATGCATAATGGAGGCCGTTGAGCCCAAACAAGAAGAAGTAGAGCCTATGGGCTATGAGGTGATGTATGATATTCTGGACGGGTATGCTTCTACCCTAATTGCCTCACCCCTAGATCCCAAGGCAAAGAGAACCGACACCTATCTGGAAAGGGTTGCACCGGTTGTAGAACTTCTTGAAAAGAAAGGAAAGGCAGTACCTTCGGCATCGGCATCGGCATTGGCATCGACATCGGCATTAGTTACTGCAGCAAGTCCCAAAGTGACCAAGCGGTCACCTGCAAAGATGAAACCGGAAGCGGCACCTGCCAAAGTCTTCGAGACGAAGAGGAAGACAAGGAATAACTCTCCGGACTCAGAAGAAACTATGTCTAAGGAAAAACCCAAGAAGACTAGACACGCAAAGAAAAAGACAAAATGAACCGGCATCATCGACACCGGTAAATATTGACATTTCTTCCTAGAAACCTTTTGACACATTGTCAAAGAACTATAAAAAATATTAGGAGAAAAGTGTTGAATGATTTGATTGATTGTTTTGATGATTTCAATGATGATGAAAAAGAAGCAGTTGAACAAGAAATCATTAAGTATTTATGTGTTAATGACCAGTCGCCTTCAGAAATTAGATCTGAGACACCGGATTCTTTGTATAATTCCTTAGAAAATAAATGACGCATTGCCATAGAAAAGAAACAGGAAATGAGAGAAATTTTTCGCTCAACATTTTCCTGATGTATCAAATTGAGAACTGTTTGAAGTTATGAATAAATACAAAGGCCTCTTCTTCATGAGAAGAAGAAGACTCTTGTTACTGGAAGGAAAGGGTCAAGAAGTGCTCAAGAATACACATACTCTTGCTCTAGAAGCTCTTAAGATGCATCAAGTGGCTGAAGCCAACAAGAAGGCTGAGCAAGAACCGGCAATAACAAAACCGGATGAAATGTTTGATAATGAAGGAAAACCGGTTACTGAACCCATAGACACTATTGATGTCGATGCTCTGGATGTAGAGGATGTTGCTCAGGGTACACCATCAGAAGCAACAGAACATGAGAAGCAGGCAGAATAGGTAAATAAGCAAAAGGAAGCAGAGGACAAAAAGGAGGAAGAAAAGAAGCAAGCGGAAAAGAAGAAAGAAGAGGAGGATAAAGAAGAGGAGAAGAGGAAAAAGGCAGAGGAGAAGAAGAAGAAGGATGAAGAAGAGAAGAGAAAGAAAGAAGAGGTAAAGAAGAAGGATGAAGAGGAGAAGAGGAAGAAGGAAGAGGAGAAGAAGCAGCAGGAAGAGGAGCAGAAGAAAAAGGACGAAGAAGAAGAGAAGCAGAGGAAAGAAGAGGAAAAGAAAAAGGCAGAAGAAGAAAAATTAAGAGCTACATAGAAAGCAAAAGCGGCAAAAAGCACTCAGATGGAGACTCCAAAGGCAACCGGCAGTCAAGCCAAACCGGCTGACCTCACCAATCCTATTGACCTCCAGTCTGCAAACGAAATAGAGCTGCTACAGAGCATTAAAGTTGCTCAAGAATGCCTTGAAGTGTTAAGGAGGAAGAAGGAGCAAGATGTGATCCAAGCTGCGGTGGACACTCTTACCGGTCTGTTACCCAACACAAACCTCCTCAATACTGATTCATCTTTGGCACAATTGAAGCTCCTATGCACCGTAGTGGATGATCAAGTGCAGAGCCTAGAAGAGGTAGTAGAGGCAAATGCCAAGAAAGAGCATCAAAAAGCTCTCAACGTTGCCCTAGTGAAAAAGCTAAATGAGCTCCGGTTGGATCTGCAAAAAGCACAAAAAGACATAAGGAATGCTCTGGATGAGGGGAATCTACTACTAAGTAAGATTTGCCAACCCCATCTCTTCTGTGATGATGTGCTTGTACAGAAGCAAAAGCTACAAACTGACTTGCAGCTATATATGAGCACCTTCAAGCCGCCGTATGACTCTTTTACAGCTTATGGGCAAACCGTTCACTGGTTTCATATCAAGTCTGCCAAAATAGAGTTGGAAATCAGCAACCGGACTCGAGATTTGCAGGAACTCCAACTAGTTCTACTCCCACGCCTGCAGATACTTCAAAAATGTTATCTCAATCTGGATGCCTTAACAGTGACTCAAGAGATGAGCACAATTGACGCCATGGAAGAGCAGGTCTCCCAGATGCAGACACAGAAAGAAGTGGCTACCTCCAAATCAGTTTTGACAAGTTTTATTCTTTATTGTTATAAACTCTTATTCTTTTAATACTAATGAAACAAGGGTTGGTCTGCAATATTATTTTTGTCATTGTTGGCAAAGGGGGAGAAGTATAAATTTTGAATGTTTTGATGTATACTTTCATGTTATTTCTGTTAAGAAGTAGTATACATTGTATTTTCTGCAAAAGGGATAGTGTATATGCTTAGGGGGAGTAATTTTTATTATGGCATATTTTTGTTGTAAAACACTTAGAGGTCAAAATTTCCTAAGTGTTGCCATCAATGCCAAAGGGGGAGATTGTTGGCATCTTTGATGATTATGTTGTGATTGTCATTGATGGACACACACTTGCATTGAGATCACTTTTGTATGTATAAGTTAAAGCTCAACCAGTACTTGTTCCAACCGGTATGATGCATTATAGTCCTTAGACTATTGGTGTTTTGCAGAAAGTGATTACCAATCTGAAGCGGTATGTAGACCCCAAGCGGTTCGAGGATCTCAAGCGGTACGAAGGATCAAAGCGGCAGAACACATATTTCCCAGTCTTCATTTTGTCAAACCGGCAACTGGTATTTTGCTTAAACCGGTATTTTGTATGAACCGGTAATACTCTGTCATGAGTTACCAACTGGCATTTTGTGATGAGTTACCATCCACCGATTGTTTGACGATGCTGACACTTCAACGGTGCTTTTTGTGTCGTGTTACAGAATATGTCTAGATGCATTGAACCTAGGAAATTGTATTGTAATCCTATTGGACCAACATGAAATCAGATTCCTTTAAAAGGACATCATGTCTAGGGTTTTAGGTTGTTGCTAGGGTTTAAGGTGGTTGATGAGTTAGAGAGAGTATGAATGTGTAGAAGACTGAAGTAATGCTGGAATGCATTAGGAACGAGCTATCAAGGATCTAACCAAGCAATCTGTGATATTAGCTAGATCACTCACCTGTTGATTACTCACATCTTCGACAAGTCTGAAGCCCTTAACCGGGTAGGCCCAAAAGCCTGTTGTAAATCCTCTAACAAGGTGGTTCACATATGTGGATCTAAAATCCTCTAGCAAGGTAGTCTTTAATCGGACTTATCTCCTAACAGAGATTGAGATTCCTAACAGGATCTGTTCTGGTAAAGAACATTGTATGACCTTAACCGGTCTTGTTCCTATTCTGCAAATAGTTACTTATGAGTTCCATCTCACCGTGGTTTTTCCCATTTAGGTTTCCACGTCAAAATCTCGTGTTATGGTGTTTGTGCTTCTGTGGGTGAATGCATTATTTGCTATTTGGTTTGCATGTGTGCTAACCGGTTTGTCTGCTAAACTGTTTTACCGGTTTACTGTTAGTCTAGCAAAGTGTTTTAAGTACATTGATTTTTGGCATACTAATTCACCCCCCCCTCCTTAGTATTCATCAAGGGTAAGCTCTAACAGGCTTGTTGTTGAAATCCTCTAACCAGGTGATCCATTAGCTTGGATTTGAAATCCTCCACTGAGGTTGCCTCTAACAGGGTATTACCTTTAATAGGGTATTTGTAGTCAATCCCTTAACCGAGTGGTCCTTAACCAGATCCGTTCCTAACAGAACATTATTGTATAAGCTTCTTGTTAATGCATGATAGCCTCGGTAAGATAAATGATTGAATTAGAGATAAATGAAGTCTCTCATTCAAACATTTATTATCGTGAGGGGGCACGATCAAGTGGTGTCTTGATCGGCCATGTCTAAAAGACATGGCCGGTCAAGGCATCGCTTGACCGTACCCAACCCATTACATATAACAAATGAAATGTGTGAGAATAGACATTTTGAAATAAAAATGCTCCTCCTCTCCTGCAACATAAAAGAAGACAATCAGATTTATACAACAATTCAGTGATAGATAGTAAATAGAAGAAGATAATTTTAATTATGATCCACAAAATTAACATGGTATCAGAGCCAGGTTTCCTTCTATAAAGCCTAACCGCCTAAAGGAAGATCCGATTAAGATTAGATTGATATCTCCTTGAAAGTCTCGAATATGGCCACATTGCAAGAACTTGTCCTCTCAAACTTAAACTACAAGCGTCCCTTGCTGAAGTCAGAAATTCAAACGTATGTTCAGAAAAATATGTTCTCTAGAAGAAACTCAAGATACCTTGTGATTGAGAGGGAGCTTACTAATCAAGATTGAGCACTTCTGAGGTAAAAATTGTAAATATTGATTATTATTATTAATACTAATAATTATTTTATGGGCCATGTGTAAATCATAAGGAATTGACGACTTCCAAATGATTTCCACTTGTATTTTTGAGGTTATTGGAAGGTGACGATCTTACAATAGAATGGCCGACTGAGGCAATCCACGTAAGAGCTCATGGATAGAATCGCCAACTGAGGCAATCCACGTAAGAGCTTGTGGATAGAATCGCCGACTGAGGCAATCCACGTAAGAGCTCATGGATAGAATCGCCGACTGAGGCAATCCACGTGAGAGCTCATGGATAGAATTGCCGACTGAGGCAATCGCCGACTGAGGCAATCCATGTGAGAGCTCATGGATAGAATCGCCGATTGAGGCAATCCACACAAGAGCTTGTGGATAGAATCGCCGACTGAGGCAATCCACACAAGAGCTTATGTATAGAATCGCTGACAGAGGCAATCCACTCGAGTTTGTGAATAGAATCGCCAACAGAGGCAATTCACATCTTGAAACTATGGTCCCAAGATAAGCATCATACGATTTATGAATATTGCTCCCAATACCTTTTACATTTATCTTACCTATCTAAGAGGGAGTGTTAATGCATGATAGCCTCGGTAAGATAAATGATTGAATGAGAGATAAATGAAGTCTTTCATTCAAACATTTATTATTGTGAGGGGGCACGATCAAGTGATGTCTTGATCGGTCATGTCCAAAAGACATGGCCGGTCAAGGCATCGCTTGACCGTACCCAGCCCACTACATATACCAAATGAAATGTGTGAGAATGGACATTTTGAAATAAAAATGCTCCTCCTCTCCTGCAACATAAAAGAAGACAATCAGATTTATATAACAATTCAGTGATAGATAACACATAGAAGAAGATAAATTTTAATTCTGATCCACAAAATTAACACTTCTAACTAGGTTTGGCTCCTAACAGGGCGAACTTCAGAAGAGTTCAAAGAATACTTGTGGGTATTCATCCCCACCATGGTTTTTCCCATTTGGGTTTCTACGTGAAAAATCATTGTGTCAAGTGGTGAATGATTTTATGGAAGTGTTTTTGGTATGGTTGATATGAATGATTGGTAAATCTACATAGATATATTTAAATGATTGGAAATTATCTGAAATATGTTATTATTGGTATTAGTGAAGTGATTTAAGGTTTTGGTCAAATGGTATTTAAGTTTCAGATCTGTTGCATTATATCACTGAAGTATTAGGTCAATCGGTAAGGTTTAACAGTGCAGCTGCAGATTTGTTAAAGTGACCAAACCGATAAACTTTGTGAGTTGTTTCTAAATTGAAAATAAGTTTGGTGAAAATTCTTGTGTGTGCAACAAGAGGTATTGAGATGCTTCTTGTGAGGCTTCTCAACCTTGGGTGCACTACCTCTTATAGCTCAATTAGAGGTACATTAAGGAGTTGAATATATGCTAATCTCATTGTTTATTTCCTTAATTCACTTTCTACGTCTTTATTATATACATTTTGGCATGCCTACTAGGACCCTTCGTCCCAAATCTAATCCTTGTTTGATTTTTTTGTGAAGTTTAAACTTGCAAGTTCCAGTTTGACATCTTTGACCTACGTTCAACACCTCCAATAAACAAATTCCTACATGCACTCTATTACAATGGCTCCATTTATGACCTAGGCACGACTCGACCCTACACCTTTTAACTCATTTTCCACTTTTTAATGCTATTTTCTAGCATTTTTTCTCTCTGTGTAAGGATTTCTAACCTTTGGACTAATTTCATTTTTTAACCATTTAATTGTAGATTAACTCATTTATTTACAACTTTTCCACATCTTTTACCCACAAGTCAGTTCAATGCATTTTCTACCTAAATCATCACCTATATTTTCCTACACTGTCTACTTCACAAGTTAACACATCCAAGTTTGATGTTACCACCTCTAATCAATACATCTGCTTGCATTTTTCCAATTTAACGTCTTTGCTCTTAGACACAGATCACTCATTTCTCCTATTTTTAATCTTTCATTTCTTGTATTTTTCTTAGATTTTTTCTAGTTTTTTTAGTTTACCAACACACTAACCTTCTATTCTAACTTTTACCATGTGCTTTTTGCATTCTTACATCATTTTTTGGAAGATTTCACTCACTTTTGTTGAGTTGTTGCATAGGTCTTTGATTTGACACCTACACTTTTTTGTTTGCCAACTCCACCTAAGATCAACATCTACATTCTGCATACGCTATGTCCACAAGTAAAGACTGTTAAACACCCAATTCCTCCTCCTATGGCCTTGAATTCCCTATTCCTTCCAAACTCCTTTCCTTGCAAGCCATTTTATTTCATCATGCCCAATGTTCTCGTTTGTGGGGTTTTTCATTCATTTCGAATTGGAGATGTTCACAAATGTTTGACGACTTAGTATGCAAACGGAAGCACTCTCAAGGCAATCAATACAAGACAATCATCTATCACCTAATTGTCTAATGCTTGTAGCAAGGCCCACAACCCAAAAACTTGTATGATTAAGGATTTGATGTTTATACCAATTTTCATCTTCACAAGTACAACTAACTCTACAAATGTGGAATCTGGTTCTAATTCTCTGCTTTGTACTGGTTGTAACTTGTCCCAATCATCCTTGGGAGTTGTAGATTATTGAATATGGGGTTGCACCTCATCCAATACACCAAACATGATAATCAACTTGGCTTTCTAATTAGCCTTGTCTAGCTTCCATTGATAACATAAGTTGCATGTTTGCGATGGTGCCATCCCCAAAGTGTTCAAACTCGAGAAGTGTTTTGTCTTTGGTTTCCTAGGTAGAATAATTATTCCCTCTTAAAATTTGGAAATTTGGCAACATAATTCTTGGGACACTAGCAACCATGACAATACACAATTTTTTTTAAACAATGCTTTTGAGTTTTTTATCAAAGAATTGATGTAATGTCCCCTTTTTGAAATAGGATTTAATAATAAAATTAAAATATTAAAGAATAAAAATATAATATAATTAAAATTTAATTAAGTTTAATGAATGGTCAAAAGGCATGAAAGTAAAAGTTGTGACTCCCTCAAACATGAGATGTAAAAGTGAGATGTAAAAGGGAGAAGAGAACTTCATTTGTAAAGGGGGAGATGGAAAATGGAAGAAAGAATGGAGCATATGAATCAAGGAAGAATTAATAGAAAGGAATGGGAAGAAAATAAGGAACTATTTCAAAAAACGGAATATATAACAGATTGTACTCTTTCAAAGGGTGGTAAATGTGAAAGGTTGTGACTCTTGCAAAGGGTAGGCATGATGAAGAGGCGTGACTTCTCCCTCACATTAGAAGATATAAAGGGAAGAAAATAAGGAAATAAAGTTTGAAAATAATTTATTATTCTCAAAGGTAGCAATTAAGGGTGGTGACTCAATTCTTATGAAAGATGGTGACTGTTTCACCAATAAAGTATAAAGGAGAAATCATTTCAAGCATTCACGGATCACTTATCAATCATCACTCATAAATCCATAAAGAAATAATCAATTATCAAATCAAGCAAACAATCAATCAGCAAATCAGCATACATTCAATCATCATTCACCAATATATCAAACTAGCATTCCTTGCATCATCAATCATCTAATCAACAGCCACTTAATCATCACTCACCAATACCTCAAATCATCCAATCAAAGGAATCCATTGAATTGATCAATCAACCATACAAATATCAATTGATCAATCAGCAAGTGAAATCTGAAAACAGAAAAAAAAATAAAAGGAAGAAATAATTATTATCATCAGCAATCATATCTGGGATTAGTGAGGAAACGTGGTAGGAAGATGCAGTAGTACCGGTTCTGTCAATTAAGTAGACCACCCTAAGTTGGTTTGCTTATGAGCCAAGGGGTTGAATTGACTTGGAATTGTTCCGCACTCTTAGGCTTAGTTGTGAGGAGCCAGTATCAGGCGTCCTTCAACTAAGTAGCCCACCCCAAGTTGGTTAGCTTGTGGGCCAAGGGATTGAATTGACTTGGTTGGATGTTCCTTGCTTTTGGGCTTAATTGTGAGGAACAGTCTCTGTGCATCCTATGGGCCTTCCCATTAAATTCCTAATATGGTTGGCAGTTGGAAATATGCCAAGAATTGGATTCATTGCATTTAGGATAGTATGTTTTCAATAAAAATTATCTGTATATGATCATAGACCCTTGATATTAATGTTTGATATTAATTGATTAAAAAAATTTATAAATTGAATTGCAAATTATGTACTAGAATACTATTTGTAAATAAATTGTATTGTGGGAATTGTTAATTTGGGCAAAATCAGCTATATCCCCAAAAGGGGACATTACAATTAAAAAACACAATTACATAGAGAAATAATTAATTCTTAAACACCTTACAATTTGAAGAAAAAACTCTTTCAGAAGATGTGCAGCAATGATAATAATGTTATATTGGGAAATTTTCATCAAAATATTCAACATCGATTATAAGATATCAAATTAATTCAATTCTAAACCACTTTTCCAAAAAAAAAACATTTTTTGAAAGACCATAAGAGCTGTGTAAAACACATCTAAGTGATGATTGACAGTGGCATTTCACACAAAATGTCAGTTTCGTCAAAAGATTTAATCTAGTTAAGGAGAAATCAATTTACTTCAGTTCTGGTCAATTTAAGGAAAATATTGTTAGAAATATGTAGCTTTGGTCAGATGAATCCAACCGATCTGATTAATACAAATCTAATTGGCCTTTTCGGCCTTAGACATTTGTATATTAAACATATTAATTTCTATCCTTCATTTATATTTAACTGCATAATCAGTATCATAGTTGAAAAACTCGGACTCGGCAAGCACAAAATATTTAAAAAACTTGAGACTCACAAAAACTCGGCAACTTTATCGAACATTTGAAAGTATATTTTTTTAAATATTCTTCAAAAACACACATTTATATAAATTTAATGTCATTAAATTTATTTTTTAATTATATTAGAATAAACATATATTAATAGAAAACTATTTAAATCATAATGGTGTTAATTTAACATCATAGTATTGAAAATTCATGTCTCATAGTATTGATTTTACATTTAAATACGTTGGGTTTTTATGTCTACGAGTCTTTCTACGAGTGACTCGGCTGAGCAAATGACCCGCGAGTACTCGTAGAGTTTTTCAACTATGATCAGTATATTATAATCATTATTGAATGATCTTATAATCATTTGAATAAGCAATCTGTTATGTGTTTATATGTATATAATCGACAATGTGTAGTATCGAGCATATAATATAATCACCGATTGCTATATTGATCATTCCGATTACTATTGATTATATCATGATTGTTATCAGTTATGGATTACCAATTGGGTTTTGTATATACTTGCGATTTGTTTAAGGTTTGGTTAGTGTTTGTTATGGATATGCGTGGCTCCACATAGGAGTCACGACTCTATGGAACCATGTTGGTTCCACGGAGAGTCGTGACTCTATGTGGATCGATATGCCTTCATATATTATCGACTATAGTATTCAGTCGATAAAAACAATTTACAACACAGCGAACACTTATCATATATGCAATCGACCCTTACTGCAAGCAAATTACTTTGGATGCTGTCAACGTTGAACAGTCGATAATAATATATGCAGAAATAATATATACTGAGCATCACAATAAGGTTATGAAACTGCTGCAGCAGATCATTTATCGTTGTTGATTAAAATACATCATTTGAACTGAGGATAGTTCAAATTAGTTTATATATTCTGCATATTGAGTCATAAAGAAATTTGTAGTATAATTATCAAATAAGTGACAATAAAATTTAAAATATACCATATATAAATCTGGTCAAACTTTAACAAATATTATAAAAGTTTATAACTCTATTACCCGGGGATGGATCCCTGGCTGAAATGGGGCTGTCACTGTCCCCGTAACATCGCAGGGATGGTACAGGACCGGATGGGGCAAGGCTTTTACATTTTGACATTAAGAAAATTTTGAATATTTGAAATTTTCTATATTTTGAATATAGAAAATACACTGCTCCTTTGTCTTTGTACAGTCTCTTTGTCATTGTGCATGCCTTATATGACTATTTGAAATTTTCTATATTTTGATAGCCGTCCCCTAAAAAATGGCTCCCTTCTATCCCCATCCCCGAAATGCATCCCCCCATTCCCAAAACACAGGGTACCATAACATTATAACATTTCACACTTCATCAAATTTTAAGACTAAAAAAAAATAGAGAATTTTGCCCTGAAGTTTTATTGAATTAGCATTTCATATAAAAATACCTTTATGGCATTTTACTGTTGTTACATACAACTGCTCCTTGCAACGTTTTCACATACCAAAGATCATAACTTCTTTGTATGAGCACTTCCTTGCTTAAATTTTGATCTTGTTCTCATTGCTCAGATCTGAACACCCTTCAATCCTTGGAACACTACAATTTGCTTGTAGACCTCTCCACCATATACCCACCTCCAAAATATTTAAATTCATTTTAAAAAGATTTGTATGGCACCCCTCAATGCCAAAAGCCTCACATACACCAATTACAATTCACTGACAACCTCAACTTGCAGATTGTTGCACTTCTTTAATCTCACAAGAAATGTATGTGCCACTTGAATCTTGCACAAGGGAATACAGTGGGGAATGCAGTGGTGCTCTTCGTTGGTTTCTTTCCCACTCTCCAAACTCTCTTGGTATGATACTATATGTTGGAATCAATAGAGCGATCTGATTTAAATGATCAAAAAGGAAAAGTTAAATTTTTAAACATTTAAACACCTCAATATGGTTACAAATCTATGTTACCGAAACCAAGAAACGCAAACCACAATGGAAATGGCAATATAAAGAGAAACGGAATACTAAGAGATTGCATATAAGAAACAGATTTTATATACACATACATAATTCTTCACTAGTAAATATGAAGATAAATTAAATTTTGTGAAATATAACAAAATTAATTTTAAAAACAAAAAATTATTAAACATGTATCTTTATTTTAACTTTGATTATAATATATAATAAAAAATTAAATTAAAATTTTTTAAAAATAATTAGAAGTCTAGAACATCCTAAAAACTATTTAAATTTCATTCTTTTATTTTAAAATAATTTATATTAAACACATCACATGCATGAACATAAGTCCAAAATAAATCCATCGAATACTATTAGTAGAAAAAGATAAATTAATGTCATAGTTAAATGCGCCTATTGGCATGAATAAAAAATCCATAAATTAATGTCAACTACAGATCTGGCTTTATTGGCATCAATATTCCTTGACTCCTCGAAGTTGGAGAAAAGATTTTTAAAATGCTAAGATTTTTGTTCAAATGTTAACAACAGTTGGAAACAGTAATTACAGCTTGGAAACGGTCGTCCGCAATAGGAAACATGTCTCAGCCGTCAAAACATGAAACAAAGGTCTCTTGTTGCATTTCTCGTAATGTAGTTACAAACTATAGATACCTAAACATGTCAAAATACCACTTCGCTATATACCAATACCATCCATAATCTCTTTTTTCACACCACTAATAATATCACATTGCCACATTAACATAATTAATAAAATAATTCTTGTAATTACTTGGGATAGCTTTCCTTGTTTATTTAAATTAAATAAATTAAGTCTACTTTCTCAATTATCCACAAATATAAAAAAATAAATATTTAATTAATCACTCTAAATGTAGAAGTTCCAATTTCATTCATGGAGTTGGTTATTGCCATTTCAGTGGACTTTTGTTAGTGACAAGCATTTTTGGGGCTTTCAATTGTTGAATTTCAAGTTTTCAAAAGTACAGTGGATTTTGAAGCATCTGGAGGTCAACAACTATTGTGGACTTTTGTGCATGTTTGGGATAGACTTTTTTCCAAGGTTGTATGTATGTCTTCAAAAGAACTCGCAAAAGTTTGTACAATTTCTCTTTTCATTTGCTGGCATGAATATAAAAAAAAATTGATAAATTTCATGTCCCTTTTTCTAAAATTAACACTTACTAAGTCCCCATTGGCCAAAAATAGTAAGTCAACTATGATTGGATACATTTGGAAAGATTATTTATTTAATATTCATAATGTCCCCTTTCCAAAATCAGCACTTTCTATTTTTAGTGAGCTTGGCTTTCCAAAAATGGTAAATCAGGACTTTTGGATAAGACTAGGAAATAATATCTTTTTGGGTGATTTAATCAAATCAACAATAGTGGTTTATCATCAAAGATATAATTTTGAATTTTCTACTTAAGTGATGGTGTGGGTTCTTGGAAAGTCTTATTTTAGCAACATTTTGAATTCTATTGCCCATTTGACATTTGTTGGCAAAAGACAAGTTTCCTTGGGAGTTGTAGGAGTTTGGAGACACTTGGAAAGAGGAAAGTTTCCTTTCTTTGGGAGTTGGATTTTGGCACTCATTTTGGTTGGAATTTGAATTTGAAAGTGATTTCATATATGCATGGAGTTGGTGTTAATGTTTGTAGCTGCGGGAGACTTCATTTTATCTGCAATGGTTGTATTACTGTCTTTATTATTCGTCCTTATGGCATTTTGTCGATTCCTTCTTTGCTTCAATATAGCTGTATATGTAACGAGTTCTTTGTTTACCGTCACCGACCTGCGTGCTAGCTGGAAAAGCGTTTTCCTTTCTCTTCGTATCTTATCCGTTGAGAGGTTCAGTTATTTCTTTGCCTTTGTGGCTCGGTTGATATTGGTTTATGAAACGTAATACAATGTAACTAACGCTTTCGGTATTGTGCACATGAAGTGTTGACCCTTAGTCTACCTTTGTGATATTCATATTCGAGTCTTGCTTTTTCATTGTAGAGGATTGTGGATTGTATTTTGGGAGACACGTGAAGTTCAGAAGAAAGGATATAATTATTCATATGCAATGGTAATCATCAGGGCGTGAAGGTTTTGTTTCATATCTTCTTCAGAAACTCTATTTGCTAGCAGTGTTGTAGAAGCCTTCAGTTTTCTGAGATATTATCGGCTTCTTCTCTTGTTTGTTAAGTGCTATCAATCATGATTAGATGATTGCTTGTTAAGCTTGAGAGCTCTGTATTCAAATTTGTGCCTTCAATAAAATTCGACTTTTGGTGTGGCTGGGTTCTTCACCCTCAGGTGGAGGGTTTTCTTAGGATAAATTTTTGTGTATCTTGTTCTTATAAGATTTCTAGTTTCAAAATTTGAGACTTATCTTGATGGTTCAGTTTTAACATGGTGTCAGAGCGGGTCTAAAGAAAAGATCCAGAACCAAATTGTTTAGCTTTGAAATATTCTTTGCTTTATCTTAGCTTATTTATTTCACGTTTCAACAATGGTGAATGGACTCAAAGTTGAAGACAAATTGGATGGTGCAGCTAATTATACTTCATGGAAGTTCAAAGTCCTCATTGTGCTTGAAGAGAATAATCTTCTCAACAACGTGAAGTATGTTGTAGATGAACCTTCTGATGATTATGAGAAAGCACAATGGAGAAAGAATAACTTCATGGCAAGAAAGATACTAATTGATTCTGTTAAGGATCATCTAGTACCTATTATATCCAAGTTGGATTCAGCCAAAGAGATGTTCGAGTGTCTTCAAAGTTTGTATGAATTCAACAGTACTAGTAGAGCTCTAGCATTGAGACGTCAACTCCTTCATATCAAAATGGCTAGAGGTGAATCTATTGTTTCTTTCTTTATGAAGACTACAAAATTGAAGGATCAACTCAATGCTATTGGAGATTCTATTGAGGATAAAGACTTCGTTATGCTGGCCATGAATGGCCACTTCCTCACTCTTGGGAATCTTTCATTCAGGGTATTAGTGGAAGAAATGAATTACCCAAGTTTGATCGATTGAGAGCTGATTGCATTCAAGAGGAATGCAGATTGGAGGCAAGAGGAATTGGACGTAAATCTCATCATGAAAAAGATCGTGTTCTTGCTGCCCATATGTCTAAAAAAAAAGGAAGGAAAGGAAACTTCAAAAGGAACAGAGATAGGAATTTTGATTCAGCTCTTCAATCTAAGAAAAGAAAGGATCTCTCTAGGGTACAATGCTTCAGATGTGACAAGTTTGGTCACTTTGCCAGAGAATGATCTCTCTAGGGTACAATGCTTCAGATGTGACAAGTTTGGTCACTTTGCTAGAGAATGTCCTTCGAGACCCAAGCATCAAGCTACTGCAACAAATGTTGAAAATGTTTCTCCTCATAGAGAGTCTAGTGAAAATTCAAAGGGGTTCTTATTTATTTCTGCTCTCTCCAATAATATTCCTACTGACAGTGATACATGGCTTATTGATAGTGGAGCCTCCCACCATATTATAGGTTATCATGAGTACCTCTCTAATCTGAAAGGAAAAGACTCACTTACAAGGTATCATTGGTGATGATGTTGTTAATTTTAAGCAATCAATTGTTGATTTAAGCAATTAGAATATGATCAGACTGTGAATGAACAGTAACAGCAATAAACACAAGACAAAAAGACACCAATACCCTAGGAAAACCTCCCTCTTCGAGGTGAAAAACCCAGCCTCAAATACAATATGTATTATCTCAAATGTAGGCAATTACAAGGCAATACACTTATCTCAGATTGTTGTTCAATATATCAATGAAGCTTGCAGCCCTTATCAACAGCGGATGGATAGGAGGATCAGCAGCAGATGTATAAGGTTAGAATCACACAATAGAAGTCCTTCTCAAGTTCACATGAGGGTCTTTGACTACTTCACCACAATCAACCTTGAAGATTTCGCACAATAGGCTTGTATGAGTTCGCTTGAGTGAAGGAGAGATCGCTGCTTGGAAAGCAGATAACATTTGCATGAGATAATGTGGTTGTGTTATATTTATATCCCGTCTTTGGCGCCAACCCCAAGTCGACTTGCATCTAATTTATTGATTTATTTTCATTTATTGCCTTTCACGTTACAAATTTGGGTCCAGCCCAAAGCTACAATTAAGTGTCTCCACGTTACAAGTTTGGGTCCAACCCAAAGTTACAATTGATTGCCTCCACGTTACATGATTGGGTCCAGCCCAAGATAATCCGATTTACATAAGAGATAATAAATTTGTATTTATAATGCAATAATCAGGTATCCGAGCTAGCTATTATTTTCAACAGATGCTTCCTATTTTGTGAAGGGTGTTGGTTCCACTTCATTTCACTTAGATTCAGGTGTTCCTCTTCACTTGAGCGATGTACTGCTTGTTCCTGGAATTAAGAGGAATCTGGTTTCCATTTCAGCATTGGAAGATAAAGGTTATAATGTTATTTGCTGACGGAAAATTCCTTGCATGGACACAAGCATTAAAACAGCTCGTGAGATTGGTCTACGCCATGACAGCCTTTATAGACTTTCAGCTCATCCTATTCAAGTTTTTGCACATGATTCAATAAGTACAACTGAACTATGGCACAAAAGATTTGCTCATCTAAATTTCAAAGCCTTGTCTTCCATGGAGAAGGTGGTAGTCAACCTTCCTAAGCCGAATCAAGATCATGAGAGTGTCTACAAAGGATGTGCTCTAGGTAAGAACATTAAACATCCATAGAATAGTAGTGAAAGTAGAGCTAAAGATGTCCTAGAGATGATTCATTTTGATTTGTGTGGTCCTATGTCGGTTGCTTCATTAAGTGGCTTTTGGTATTATGTTACTTTCATTCATGACTTCTCTCAAAAGTCATGGATTTATTTTCTAAAATCTAAAGAGTCTGATGAAGTGCTATCCAAATTTAAAGAATTTAAAGCTCTTGTTGAAAACTTGTCTGATAAGAAGATCAAAGTTTTAAGATCTGACAATGGGGGGGAATATACTTCTGGTTTGTTTCAAAATTTATGTATTGAAGTTGGGATTAAGAGGGAGTTTTGTGTCCCTTATAATCCCAATGTTCCACGGGGAGTCCCCCCCCCCTTCTTTTTGGCTGCGTCTCGGAGACGAGGACGTCTCCGGGACGGGGGGTTGGGGACGCGACGTCCCCCGCTGTCCCGCTACCAAAGCACCGCCGGAGACGAGGAGACGTCTCTGCGTTTCCCAAGGAGACGTCTGGGTGTCTCCCCGTCCATCGAGAGACACACAGCCGTCTCTCGAGGGACGCGAAGACACCCAGACGTCTCCCGTCACCCCTGTTGATTGTAATTAGGGAATGGCGGATTCCAATTGCCTTGGGCAACATTGGAATCTGCCCAAAGGTATGGCCCCTTTCTCCATCGTGTAGGGCTGGGCCCTAAACCCCACGGCACCACTTAAACTTGCTCATGCCACACTCAACGTGCTCCCCCAAAATAGGGCCAACCCTATCAAGGCTAAAAGGAAAAGTAATAAATGAATAAATTATAAAGCAAGCCGACATGAGTAAAGTCATTGCTCACAATATAAATAAAGAACAACTTCACAATATCATTTACCAATTCACCATTCCATGCGAATTATACCTTTGCCTAAAATGCAAAGTTTGAAGAAGTAATATTGGCGATTTGTATCTGTCATAAAAGGCGCTAATATCAAGAGCAAATACCATTGCAAGGAGGGTGAACTATTCTGCAAATACCATTACAAGGAGGGCGAACTATTCCAGATTCAAACTGCTAGGGTTGCAGTCCAGTTTCAGGCAACGGGGCAGACTTAAGATACAATAAAGTGTTGACCTAGGGTGTGGATCTGATTGCTGATTACTATGCTAAATGGGGCAGGCTTGCGACTTACAAAAGTGCAGACTTGTTGAAGACCTTATCAACCCTATGTGCAATCATCTTCAAGTACTAAAGATAAGTGTTATAATCTTCATATGAATATAATCCATAATCAGATCTGAGGATCTTTTCTGGCTGGGTTTTTCCTCCTAGGAGGTTTTCCCAGGGTAACCATGTCTTGTTCTTATTTTGTTCATTTCTATGTGATGCCTAAACCTAGAAAACTCTAAATCTTGCATCTAATCAATTTAGTTAGAAACTAAAATCTGTTTTCTATTTTTATATTAATCTAAAAGTGCTAAAAGTTAACAACCCCCACATATATGCAATGTTTATAATTTAAAAAAATATAAAAAAGTGATTTTTTGGGGGTTAAGGGGTAACCCTAATTGGACATGAGCCCCACCCTTTCCCTCAAAATAACACAAAACCATGTTTTTTGTTGATTTCACTCTCATTTTGAAAGACTGATTTTTTTTCCAGCAAGCTGAAGAGGAGGAAAAACTTGTAGAAGAGTGATTGAAGGGGTGAGAAAAGTGGTTGCAAGTGTGATAGGAGCGAGAAGAAGCAAGAAGAAGAGGAGGAAGAAGATTCTACTGTATTTTGGAGAGATTTTTCAAGCACAAGGTAGGGTTTTTCTTGTTTTTTGGGTTTTATTTTCTGATTTTCAAGGTCATTTTTGGTTCTTTGTTTGTTTAGCTTTAAATTTGTTTTGTTTTTTCCCACTCATCTCAAAATGAAATTTGATGTTGAATCTTGAGGGAAAAATGATGAATGAATCATCATCAATTTGCCCTCAAGATTCAACATCAAATTTTATTTTTTTTATTTTTTTTTTTAAATAAAAAAAATCATAAATTGTAAATTTGTTTTTCAAAATAATAAAATTTGATGTTGAATCTTGATGGCACAATGATGAATGAATCATTCATCATTTTGCCCTCAAGATTGAACATCAAATCTCATTTTGAGATGAATAGGAAAAAAAACAAATTGTTAAACTAGGCTGATTTTATTTTTATTTTTATTTTGTGAAATGCAGTGTCAATTTCACAATGAGCTCCCAAGGCATGAGTGAGGATGAGATGGAAATCCATTCTCATAGTGAGAATGATTTAGAATTTGAACCTGAAAATGAAGGGGGTGACCATGGGGCTGATCTTGGAGCCCAATCTAGTTCTATGGCGAGTGCACCAGCTAGTATAGGTTGCCCTTCAGAGTTGTTGGCACCGTATGCTAGGGGTCCTTTTGATCCTAAGTCTCCTCTCAAACAGTTTACTTCAAGAATATTAGTACAAGGCACATCACATTCAAGTGGGGGAACAAGGAAGTGGAAGTGCAACATTTGTGACACTGAATGGTTTGGTAGCATTAGTAGGGTGAATGCACACTTTCTTTTTTGGAGAGGAAAAGGTGTGAGACATTGTAAGTTTTTGGAGGAAGCTACAAATATAAACTACAGAATTGAGTTTAACAGGATTCGGGGGGTTCCAGATGACAAATATTTCAATGCCTACTACTTTGTCTGCCAGGGCAGCCCTTCAGCACAGCCAGAATCCGCCACATACTTCTCATGCTTCGCAAATGGGAGGAATGATGTTTGGATCTCCATCCACTTCCACTTGCAAACATAGGTTGCAGACACCATAGAGTAACCCCATTACAGATATGTTTAATGTGCAGCTAAGAGATGAGATAGATGAATCCATTGGCAAGTTCTTCTTTGCCAATGGCATTGCATTTCATGTTACATGGTCTCCTTATTATAGGGAGATAATGGCTATGGTGGCGAAGGGAGGACCATCTTATGTGCCACTAGGGGAGACGAAAATGAGGACCTTGATCTTGGATAAATGCTATTCCAAGATCAATATTTTGATGGAGAAGATGAAGGCATGTTGGGTGGCATCGAGGTGCAGCATAGTTATGGATGGGTAGACGGACACTAGCCATCATCCACTCATCAACATCATGGTCACATGTGCAGAGGGCCCATACTTCCTTAGAGCAATTGATTGTACAGGGTATCGTAAAGATGCTGATTTCCAATTTGAGGTCCTCAGGGAGGCTATTGAGGAGGTTGGGCCACAAAATGTGGTCCAAGTAGTGACAGATGCAGCCCATATGTGTAGAGCAGCAGGGAGACTCATTGAGGCAGCCTATAGACACATTTGGTGGACCCCATGTTGTGTGCATGCCATGAACAATGCACTCAAGAACATGGGGAAGATTGACTGGATTAGAGGAGTGGTCACCGATACGAGAGATGTGCAGATGTTTATCTGCAACCACCACACTTCACATGCACTCTTCAGGACCTTCGCGAAGGAGTTCTTGAAACCAGTTGAGACCAGATATGCATCCTATTTCATTCTCTTGGAGAGAATGATTGAGTTGCAAGATGAGGGCTATTGTGCTTGACCAGATGAGGGCTACTGTGCGAGTGAAGGACCCCTCTCTAGCATTCTACAATGAGCGAATCCGGCCTATCATTCAGCGTAGATGGAACAAGTTGAACACTCCTTTGCATATGGCTGCCTTTGCCTTGAATCCTAAGTGGTACAAGACTAGACCAGGTAGAGTGACACTGATTCAGGACGACGAGGTGAAGGCGGGTTTCTTTAGGTGCGTAGAGAAGATGTTTGATTCCAAAATGCCGACACAATTCGCACTGAGTGGGGAAGATTTGCCACTCTTAGAGGTTATTCAGATGCGGCAAAGATGGATATAGAAACTATGGCACAGGAGGACCCACTTTTGTGGTGGAATTGTCATGGCCCGAAATCTTTGACCACCACTCTAGCCATCCGTCTACTATCCCAGGTTTCTAGTTTTTCAACTGCCGAGAGGAACTGGTCTACATATAGCTTCATCCACTCTCTTAAGAGGAACAGACTTACCTCTAAGAGAGCAGAGAAGCTTGTGGCTGTACACAATGCTTTGCGTCTCATGGACCGCAAGACACTTGTGTACAAGGAGAGTCCAGCGACACGATGGGATGTAGAGCCAGAGGAGCCTTCATAGATTGATAAGGATGATCCTACGACTTCAGATGTAAGGCTAGTTGGTGTGAGCTTGAGGGATCTTGATCTTCAGGAGTCCAGCAATTCTAGTGAGGAGTTCGCAGATGATTAGAGGCCTCCATTAGCTACATTTTGAGTTTTGTCATTTTGTCTTTGACTCTAGTCTCTTTTGTAATGCTATTGCTATTAGTATTTGTATTTGGCTACTCATTGCAATGATGAATCATGTAATCATCTTTATTATTATAGACTTTGCAATGGCATCAGATATTCATATTTTCCTTTTTCGATATAATAGAAATCTCCAATTTGACAATTTCATTTGTAAAATTTTATTTAGCAATTCATAATTAGCATTGAAGAAAACTTGCTATTTAGATTTAATATTTCAAATTTCCTATAGTTTCATTTGAAATGTTATTCTTATACTATTATATTGTCATAAATCTTTTCAAAACTAGTTTTTCAAGTACTATATGTATATGTATAACTATATCAGCACCACCACCCCGCCACCCCCCTGCCGCCGTCCCCAAACTTAGGCCCTTGGTCCCCTCGCCCCCCCGCCCCCAACGCTGATGGAACACTGTATAATCCTCAACAAAATGGAATTGCTGAAAGAAAGAACAAGTTTATTGTTAAGCCAGCGAAGGCCATGATCCACAATCAAGGTCTTCAAATATTTCTTTGGGCATAAGCTTGCAAGACAGCTGTTTATGTTCAGAATCGTAGTTCACATCAAATTCTAGATAATATGACACCTGAAGAAGCTTTCACAGGTTCTAAACTAGATATTAGTCATCTCAGAATTTTTGGATGTCCAGTGTATATTCATGATCCAAAAGATAAGAGAACTAAGTTAGAACCTTCAAGAAAGAAAGGCATTTTTGTTGGTTATAGTGAATCATCAAAAGCATACAGAATTTACATTCCAAGTCAAAAGCAAATTCAAATCAACAGAGATGTCTCTTTTGAAGAAGATGTAGCTTGCAAAAAGTCTAAAGAATCTAATATGGAAATTGATAGAGAAGATCGTGTGCCCTCTCAACATATGGATATGGCTGTCCCGAATTCCCCTTCAAAGATTCAGAGGGAGACTACAGAGTTAGAAGATTTTGTTGATCCCGTTGATCCTTTAGATACTACTGCTGATTCAAGTAATGCTTCAGCTGATAAGAAGAGACCTTCGTGGGCCAGGCATACTATGCAAGAGGCTGAAAAATATGCAGCCCCACGTGGCATTTTCAGGGAAAGTAAAAGACCTCATAAGTTTGCAGGATATGTTGATTTGATGAGTCATATTATAGCATCTGAGCCTTCAAGTTTTGAGGAGGCTTCAAAACAACAAGTATGGAAGGATGCCATGATGGAGGAGTACCAATCCATAATCAAGAATGATGTGGAACATAGTTCCTAGGCCCAAAAGTAAATCTATTGTTTCTTCTAAGTGGCTGTTCAAAATTAAACATGCAGCTGACGGGAGTATTGAAAAATATAAAGCTAGATTCATAGCTAGAGGTTTTTTCTCAAAAGGAAGGTATAGACTATGAGGAAACTTTTGCTCTCGTAGCTCGGTACACTTCTATCAGAACTATTATTGCTTTTACAGCAGTTAAAGGGTGGAAATTACATCAGATGGACGTAAAGACAACATTCTTGAATAGTATAATTGAAGAAGTTTTTATTGAGCAGCCAGATGGTTTTGTGGTTCATGAAAAAAAATCACATGTATGCAGATTGAAAAAGGCCTTGTATGGCCTTAAGCAAGCTCCGCATGCATGGTATGAAAGAATTGATCATTATTTGTTGAGCTTGGATTTTCTCAAAAATGATGCAGATCCAAATATCCACTTCAAGGTAATTGATGATAAAGCCTTAATTCTAGTTCTATATGTTGATGATTTATTTAATTGGAGAGGACGATCTCATTTGAACATGTAAGAAAGAGTTAGCTTCTGAATTCAAGATGAAAGATCTTGGTTTGATGCATTATTTTCTTGGTTTAGAAGTGTGGCAAAGATCAAATGAAGTCATATTGAGTCAAGGAAAATATGCCATTGACATTTTGAAAAGATTTTGTATGTGTTGATGTGTATTTTGTACACAATCATACACAGAATAAAATACCCAAGGGTACCTTATCCTCTCTTGAATAAAGTCTCTGATTGCTGAAGATGTGGCAAAAAAGGATCAATCAGGGTGACTCCAATGTTCTTTTATGTAGGGTCTCTACGTGTGGATAAGCACCAGTGGTCGTTGTGATTGTTGTTTCATCAAGGGGACTTACGTATCCGATTTGCAGGAACAAGATTTCCTAATACTAATGAATTCCCAAAAAGATCAAAAGGGTAGGGCTTGCAAGAGATAAACTCTAATCTAATCCTAAGAACAACTCAATGTAGGCTAGACTTGGCAAGATTCTACCAACTTCGGTATTGCCAAGGAATTACAACTTTACTGAAACTGATGCGATCTTCTAAGGTAACAAATGATCTTTCAATTCACCAAGGATCATGGACACTACCACGAAGGCACATATCCAAAGCTCAATGACGATTGAAGGTTTGAGTAATTCAAGTCTCTCCAGTTGACCACACAAGGCGTTCCTACAATCAGTAAGAAGCTAGTGGTTTGGAATGTGAATCTCACCAAAGATCAAGCCCAACACTTAGTCCTTCAAACTTAAATACTACTTTGACTGAGAATGATTCAAGAAAGTAAACAACCATGAAGATAACCACAAGAATTGCAATAAAACACCATAACTTCAATATTTTATTGATCTCAAAGCCATCATAAACAACAATTGTTTGAAATTCCTTCTTCAAAGCTCAATCTTGCTACAAAATAACTTGCTTCTAAAAACTCTAAACTCTAACTATTTCTTATTGCTCTCTTAATTCTATTTCTATATCTCTGTATCAAAAGGAATGAGGGTATAAATAGCATCCTCAATTACAATGAACGGTCCAGATCGAAAGAAGATCAATGGCCAAGATTATGACACCTAAACCCTAATTAGGGTTTATTACAAATAGCCCCTTTTTTATTGAACAATATTAAATGCATAGCCAAATATTAAATTTGGCACAAAAAACCTAGGAGACATAGACCAATGACAATTAAGGTGCCACATCATCTATAACAACCTTTCTTCTAGAATCTTATTCCCTTTCCAATGCTCCTTTTTAGCATATGCAATGAATCTAGACACGATTCCTTCGATCTCAGCAATTGGAATCTCGGGAAGATTCCTCATTCGTTCCTCCAAGTGGATGACCTGATCGAAAGCCTTGAGAAGAGCAGTGTCCCATCCAGGTTCAAGTTCTTTGATCTTCTCAATTAGGAGCATGGTGGCAAACATCTGATCTCGTTGCTCATCTGTAATAACATTCTCATCTTTGCAAAAGATGACCTTGACTCTTTCTTCTAATTCTTGCAAATCCACATCTGTCTCAACTGCAATCCTCCTGCCAAGAATAGTACATAATACTTCAAACACTTTGTCCTAGATCGGATGGATAATCTCTTCAACTTGATTGCATTTGTTGCTGATGTCCTCAAAAAGAACTTCCTTCATCTGGAGTAAAGTTGACCATTGGAGTAAACTATGAGGTCCTCCATCCATTATCTTTTCTTGTGCTAGGACCTTCCTTGATGTTTGTCTGATTACTTGCAGGACAGGAATGATAACATCCTTAGTATGAGCAAAAGCAGCTACCGTTATCATTAGGTTGTGGATGATCTCAAGAACCTGGATAGCTCGATGAATGGTCTGCATCATTCTTGTTGCAAATTCAATAGCAACTGTATGGGATTTGTCAATCCAAGAGCTCATAAGCTGGACCAAACTCCTGACTCTCTCTGCCTCGCCAACTGATTCAAGGGGAAGTGCCTGTGCAGGAGATACTGCTGGATCCTGACATCTCAAAGGCTGATTGAGATGGCTAAAGTAGCCTCTCCAAGCACCGACCTCTCACTCAAGCTTTCTATTCTTTTCCATTTCTTCTCTAAGCTTGTCCTTAAGTGCCTCAAATGAATCAATGGCCTCATCCAATGTCTGCTCGGCTGTGAGTGGACCAAGCTCAAATGTCTCTACATCATACTCCTCTGCAAGGATTTCACCTTCATACTTGTCCACTGCAGATCTTGTTTCTCTAACTTGTATCTCCTTAGGCAATGTTTCTTCTTCTCTGAGAGGAGATGTCACTTCGTCATCGTTCTTGTCTTCATGTAGCTCATTGACTTGGAGAGATCGGTTTGATGAACGTTGAGGTGCCTGTCCTTCTTCATGTTTATCATTCTGTACCATTGATTCCATAGATTCCTCCATTTCAAGTGTCTTCTTCTCTTGTCGAGAAGATGTGCCGGATGAACGATCTCGATTGGCCTCTTGCTTCTTCTTGGAGGATTCCCTTTTCTCAGGTCTCTCCTTTCTCTTTGAGCCTCTAGGATGAGGATTACCCTCACTTACGCTTCGAAGGTTGCCTTCGCTTGTGCTTCTGGGATTAGGATTACCTTCACTTACACTTGCTCCTCCTTCTCCTGGCCTTTCCTCCAAAGTAAAAGTCATAGATATGCCCTGCTCTCTCAACTTTTGATGTTGCACATCAACCCATCTGTGAGTACAAGACAAAACTGGAGCCATCAAGGCATCTAGATCCAAAATTTCAGGTTCATTCCGATCTAGCCTCACTGCTTTGCTTTCTCGGTCATAAGATGATTGGAGATGTCTGCCACTGTCCTGAGCTTGGTCGGCCACTCTGTAAATTTTGCATTTCCTGATAAAGTCTAAAGGCAATCTGGAATGCATCTTTCTTTTCACTTCAAGATCATCTGAGAGATTCATCACAAAGTCCTCTATCTGAGGTTCATGTCTGTATTTCCTTCCGACTGTCTCTTCTATATACCCATAAGGATCAAAACTCTCTCTCATGGCAAAGAATGAAAATGAATATAAAGCTAACTCCTTTTCTGCATCATCCATGGCTAGAGCATTAGGACATACCTCAACTGAATTTCCTAGTATGATAGGAACAGGAACTCCATTCCCATGCCTGTGTCTGAATGCCTTTGCATACGCTGCCAACTGTCTAGTTACCTCAAGTAACACTATTCTGTCTGTCGGATATCTCGGCAACATGTAGGGAGGTGAA
Organism: Cryptomeria japonica; assembly: GCF_030272615.1. Lineage (NCBI taxonomy): Eukaryota > Viridiplantae > Streptophyta > Pinopsida > Cupressales > Cupressaceae > Cryptomeria > Cryptomeria japonica. The sequence goes on from NC_081410.1 coordinate 142,190,681, forward strand.
GGACATCCATGAACTCTAATATATGTAAACTTCTGAAATTGGATGAACCAAGCACCGTACCTCTTTACAAGCTCTTGTGCATCTTGAGATAGTCGATTGTGAATCCCGCCTTGCAATGTCCTGGTGATGTTCATCGTGAAGGTCAATTGACCAACTTGTAGTCACTTCCTGGAGGATGATGCAAATGAACATAGGAATCACAAACTCTGACTTCCCCGTGCCCTCTTCCGATCACTCCTCTGTGAGGTAGTCCTGCATATTCAAAACTCCTTATCAAGGCATATATGATGTATGAACTCATGTGGAAAGACTTGGTAGCCTTCAGTCTTCTTAACTGCATGTCCAAGCAATGGCTAATCATTCTAGCCCAATGAATTGTTCCTTTTCCTTGAACTATCACTTGGATGAAGTAGAACATCCACTTCTCAAAATAGAAGGCTTGAGGAGCCCCTGTAACTCGGTTGAGTAATGTTATCAAATCTCTGTACTCCTCCTGGAAGTCGATCCTATGTGGTGTGTTCGGAATCTTACTCAGGCGAGGACGGCTCTTGAGTAACCAATTCTTGTTGATGATGCTTAAGCAAGTGTCTGGATCATCTTCGTACATGGACCTGGCTCCTTCCAAACTTTTATAAATCATATCTTTATGTTCTGGCAGGTGAAGAGCTTCACTGATAGCCTCCTCTGAAAGATAAGCCAAAGTGTTTCCTTCCTTGGACACTATCGATCTGGACTGTGAATCATAATGGCGAGCACACTCGATCATCAACTCATGGCACTGGATTGCTGGAGGGAAGCCGGCCGCCTTGATAATGCCACTTTCAATTATTCTCCTTGCGACAGGTGATGGCTTGCCAATGTAAGGGACCTCTCGAAACTTCTTCACATTGAAGTTTCCCAGGTTGGTATCTCCAATGTTGCTCCACTTCGACACGATCTTGGTCTCCAATTCTTCGTTCTTTTGATCTTCCTTCATGAGGGCTGGACGACTGGTAGATGCTCCTGCCTTTGGGGTCGCCATCGTGACACCTACACAACATTTCATAATGAGTAATGGATTTTGCAATATAGAAATATAGATTAGATTAAAGATTGAATTTTAGGAAACTTCATGATAAATCCTTGAATTATCATTTCCTAAATATAATGATGCAATTTTGGAATGCAAGATTCAAATTTCAAAATTCAAGATTGAGGCTAGGACGATTCAAAATTCAAAATTTGGACAAGGGAGATCTTGCCATACCTTTCTTGAGAACTAACTCTAAAAAAGATGCAAAATTAGGAAATTTGCCTAGGCAAAATGAAAATTGGAGTCTTCAACGTGAGCTTCGCCTAGCAAATGCGCCTCCTTTATCAACTTCACCACCCTTGGGGTCTTCAACGCCTTAAGGGAAAATTCGCTCCCACTCTATCCTCCAATAAAGTTCGCACTCTTCCTTGGATGGAAATTTCGCTCCTCTCCTTGGATCAAAATTCGCTCCCTCTATTGCTCTTCCAAATTCGCATGTAACAATGATTGAATGATGTTTTAAAATGCTTCAAAGTACCCTTCTTATATAGGCGCTCATCTCCTTAATTACCCATAGGCCGACTTTTAGAAATAAGGCAAATAATAAATAAAATTTAAATAAAAATGGAGGCCGACTTTCATAAAAAATATGGAAATATAACCCCAAGCGCTCTCCCTTTTAATTTAATAATTAATTAATTTAAATGCCTTTGTAATTAATAATTTCGATTTTTAAAAAAAGGCCAAATTAATTATTAAATGCCTTATGCGCTATTTTAAATGCCAATTTAATTAAATAATTCAAAGTTTTTATCGAATTTTAGCATTTAATGTACTTCAAAATTTATTGGCGCCAAAACATGAGAGATATAAGGGATACTAACCACATCGCTCTGGTCCCTGGGAGAGGGACAGGAGCGCCTTAGCCAACTTGGATTGATTTTCACGTTCAAAGTCACTTCCTTTACGTCAAACTGGGATCTTCATTCGTAACTTGGAGTTTGATCTATTCAATTTTTTGAAATGAATGCCTCTTAGACCCTTTTCGCTCTGGTCCCTTGGTGAGGGACAGGAGCGATTTTTGCTTTTACTCCTTGGTCCTTGTCTTTTGAATCGCCAAATCAACTTGCGAGGTAGGCAATGATCATCTTTGTTTGTTCCACGCATGCCAATCTTGTCCTTTGCAAAGCAAACTCGATATTCTGGAGATTTTCGCCCTGGTCCTTGACTGAGGGACAGGAGCGAACTTTACATTTTAGCCAAAATTTGCCGAGCCTTGGGGTCAATTCCTTGTTTATCATCATCGAAAGGCGTTCCTCACCTTGCACAATTCTTGCCTTGGCGTGATTCTGGAGGGAGATGTTTGATTTCATAGAAATCGCCTTGGTCCTTGACTGAAGGACAGGAGCGATTTTGTATTTATGGCACAAAATTGTTGATTTTTGACGTTAACTCCTTGTTCATCATCTTGTTAAAGACATTTGGGATCTTGCATGACCTTGCCTTGACGTAGTTTTTTGAAGGGAACGGTTGACTTTATTGAAATCGCTTTGGTCCTTGACTGAAGGACAGGAGCGCCACTTTGTTCTTTGTGCGAACCCTTGATCATATCGACTTCCAATTTCCCTCAAAGCGAAAAACGTTGTTTCTTATTCCTTCTTGAGTCTTGCAAACGATAGTAATACTCTAAAATTAGGCACACTTGAAGAGTTCGCTCTGGTCCCTGGGAGAGGGACAGGAGCGATTTAGGCAATTCCATCAAGTTCTGTGGTCCTTTGCAACTTCGTTCTCCTTTAAAGCATTCCAAACATCATTTTGACTTCGTGTCTTGACTTGGACCCATTCAAATTCGGAGGGAGAGGCTAGATAACCAAGATTTCGCCCTGGTCCCTTGGAGAGGGACAGGAGCGATTTTGCATTTATAAGCTTATTTGTGTTTCGCCAACTTTCAAAATCATCTTCAACGGGGTGATCACGCCTTCCTTCCTTCATGTCAAACTTGAAACTTGTTTCGCTCTTGCTAAAAACTTGCCTTTTAAGAAAATCGCTCTGGTCCCTTGGAGAGGGACAGGAGCTACCTTGAAAAATTCGCCCTGGTCCCTGGGAGAGGGACAGGAGCGAACTTCTGTCTTGGGTCAATTTTCTCCTTCGTGGTCCATCCAAGTTATATTCAATGGAAAAAACGTACTTTACTTGATCTCTTCCAAGTCACGAAATCATTTAATCTTGCAAGAATAAGGCAAACTTGGTGTTCAAGCTCCAGTCCTTCAGTGAGGGACAGGAGCGATTTTGTCATTTTAGCATATTTCCTTGTTTGCAAATTACTTCAAATTATCTTCAATGGATGAAACATGTCCTCCTTGATCTCCTCGAATCAAAAAATTGTCTTGGCCCTGCAAGGACAGTGCAACTTTGAGAAACAAGCTCCGCTCCTTCAATGAGGGACAAGAGCGATTTTTGTCCTTAAGGTCAAAAACTCAACTTTTCATTGCAAACGACTAAGTCTAGATACTCCATCATGTTGATTTCACCCCTTATTGCGTCCTTGACGCTTCAATTTGATCAAGGCCAAAAAAATGCCCCAAGTAAACCATTTCGCCCTGGTCCCTGGGAGAGGGACAGGAGCAATTTGGCCTTAAACTTTAAAAATTTGCCATTTTGAGTCTCAAAAAATCTTCAAAACCTTCAATCCATGCTCGATTGCATCTCCTGGCGACCCTGCACAAGACAAATGAAACAAGTCAATAACCAAGATGCATAAAATACCAATTTCGCCCTGGTCCTTGACTGAAGGACAGGAGCGATTTTGCCTCCATAGGCCAAAATATCAAGAATTTAGGCTTTCAGTCACTTCACAAGGCATAATTAGGTCATCTCCAAGGCCAGGGGTCACTTATCAAACTTTCCAAAATTTGGTCAAAATTCACCCGGACAAAATTGCACAATTCCATCATCAACACTTAGGTAAAATTTGAACTTGCTTTCAAAATTCCGACTGGACCTAGACAGAAACACCTGACATCCTGACAGACTCATCCTATTTCAAAATTGCAACCTACGGGAGGAAGCTCAATAATCTTCAAAATTTGACTAGACTTCGGCTTGAAAATATCAACAGGAAACCCTAAGGCTTAGCCCTAGTCCAGACGACTCACTCACTTACCCAAAACCTGAAAAGCAGAGAGAAGAACAGGCAAACCAAGCAAAAATGAGGGGGTCCCCATTTCAATGGGGCGATGTGTGAAATGGTCACAACAGTATGTTAGAATGCAAGTCTATGGCAACTCCCATGGAAGCAAATCTGAAAAAGTTACATGAGGTTGCAGCTAGTTCAAATTTAGTTGATCCTACTATGTATAGGCAATTGATTGGATCATTGATGTATTTGGTCAATACAAGGCCTGACATATATTATGTTGTTAACACTCTCAGTCAGTTCATGTGTGAGCCTAGACAGATTCATTTTGTTGCAACTAAACATATATTGAGATATGTGCGCGGTACAATGGGATATGGTCTGAAATATACTTCTTGTGAAGGTCTGAAATTGCAAGGTTTTTCTGATTCAGATTGGGCAGGATGTGTACCTGATAGGAAGAGCACTTCCAATTGTTGTTTCAACTTAGGTTCAGCTATGATTTCCTGGTGCAGCAATAAGCAATTATGTGTGGCCCAAAGTACAACAAAAGCTGAATATGTTGCAGCTCCTATAGCAGCTCGAGAAGCAGTGTGGCTTTGAAAGCTTCTTGCAAGACTGTTTGGACAGCCTTTGGAACTGTTGACGTGTATTTTGTACACTATCAAACACAGAATAAAATACCTAAAGGTACCTTATCCTCTCTTGAGTAAAGCCTCCGAATGCTGAAGATGTCGCGAAAAGGATCAATCGGGATGACTTCAAGGTTCTTGTATGTAGGGTCTCTACGTGTGGATAAGCTCTCTGTGGTATGATGTGATTTGCTGGAATCACAAGGGGACTTACATTTGATGATTGAACGTCTGATCTGCTTTGAATATTGCTGGAACACAGGCTCTTACTAGCTTTGATTTGAAAAAAGGAAAAAAGACGAGGGCGAGGAGAGGATCTAATCCTAAAACTAAGGAATGTAGGAGCAATGATTGATCTTCGATGAAATTCTAACTAAGTCTTGTTTTGAAATCGCTGGACCATCTCCACAAGGCTAGTGCGATCTTCGAAGGAAAGCTTTATGATGTTCAAATCATCGCTGCAGGCATAGACACCATCAGGTTGATGCATATCAATGAAGAAGCGACAATTGAAGTTTAGCTTAAGCTGAATGATTCCAGTTGACTACGCAAGGCAAGTCTGCAATCAACAAACTGCTAGTAGTATGAATATACGAATTTCACCATCAATCAAGCACATTTCTTCCACTCATCTAATAACATGAAATCAAATATGAGAAGTATAAAGACCATGCAAATTGTCGAATCGACCCATAGATTTCACCATTTCTTCAATGAAGTTACAAGTCTTTTACAACAACATCTTGGCAACAATCTTTGCTTTCTCTCTCTACTCTACTTTAATTGCTATTCTATCAACTAGCTAACTACTCTCTATCTGTCTTCTAACTGCTTTCAACTATATTCTAACTATATTCTAATTGCCTTTACAAAATGAAATGCCAGGGCTTATATAGTGCCCTCAATACAATTCGATGGCTTAGATCAATTCGAGATCAATGGCCAAGATTCAACAATGAAAACCCTAATTAGGGTTTGTTACAACCATTACATAACATTTAATGCTTGACCAATGATAAAATTGTATTGCTTGGACACATGTCCTCTCTAGAAAATTCCACCAATGGATAGCTGGGGTAGGTACATCGGAGTTTGTGCCACCTTCCATGAGTTAGGTACATTGAATCTGGACATGTTGAGGTCGACCACACTGACTGGAGGAGTGATGACTGTGATGCCACCTCATCTGACACTTGTAACTTGGTAGATATTCAACTTGATGTTGTTGAGAAGCTATCTTTCATTAACTCTTCTGAAATTATCTGCTTCTTCAACGAACCCTTGTTCTAACTTCTTGTGTCCTTGATGTGCAGGATGATTGTTGTACCTCGCCTTGGAATACTGGATTGGAGAAGTTGCCCTTGATGACGTTAGTCCAAAGAAGGCCATCCTTGTCGATGCTAGACGGGAGGAAGTCGCCCTTCTCCTTGCTTGATCGTCTTGGAGGAGACCGTCCTTGATCTGGCTTGATTTTCCAACTTCGGGATCTCCATTTGATGCCTACACAACATTTCAAAATTAGTAATATATCTTGAAATCTAAAAATTAAACTTTAAAAGGAAGATTCAAGATTTTAATTAGGAAATTTCATGATAAATCTTGAGTTATCATTTCCTAATTAACCATGTAATACTTAGATTTTTCCAAAAAATGTCTAAAAAATCAAAACTTGAATAAGGGTGTCAAGATGATTTTGCCATACCTCCTCTTGAGAATTAACTCTAAGAAATGATGTAAAAATAGATGAATTTTGCTAGGCAAAGTGTAGATCAAAGCTCTCCCTTGGATAAAATGCACCTCCTTTAGCTTGGAAAAGAACTCCACCTTCCTCTTCAAAAATCTGGAAATTCGCCTTCAAATACCTTCAAAAGTCTGGAAATTATCCTCCAAACTAGCAAGAAATACGCCTCTCCAATAGCCTTCAAGATGAATTTCGCCCTCCACTAGCTTCTCCACACTTAGTAGAAATTCGCTCCACTCCTCTGGATTTCGCTCCTCAACTTGCTCTCCAATTTCGCACTTGAAAGGATGATTGAATGATTTGAATTGTGAAAAACACCTTCAATATATAGAGCGCTCACCTTCTACTTACCCATGAGGCCGACTTGATGAAAATAGGCCAAAAAAAAAAACTAAAAATAATAAAAATGATACCTCAAGCGCTCTTCTTTTTAAATTTTAATTTAATAATAATTAATTTCGAAATGCCTCAATTAATAAAAAAAAAAACGATTTTCCAAGGCCCAAAATTAATTATTAAATGCTATGCGTTTTTCATTAAATACCAATTTAATTAAAAAATTTTAAAATATTTCGAAGTTTTGGGCGAACTTGGCATCTAGTGCGATTTGCTAAAATAAGGCAAAAAATAATGAATTTTGATAACTTCGCTCTGGTCCCTTGGAGAGGGACAGGAGCGTTTTGCCTTGGTCCCTTGGAGGGGGACAGGAGCGATTTTGCAAATCCAAGCTTATCTGTCCTTTGTTAGCCTTCCAAATTATATTCAATGGATAAATGATGTTTTCCTTGGTCTCTTCAAATCATAAAATTGTCTTGATCCTGCAAGAACAGTGCAAATTTGAAATTCAAGCTCCGGTCCTTCAGTGAGGGACAGGAGCGAATTTTGTCCTCTAGGCCAAATCTTTTCACTTTTTATCTCGAAATTCCTTTGCTAGGGAAGATTTCACCTTACTTCATGCTATGAATAAAAGTTAATGTCCAAAAAAAGTCTAAAAATTGTGCATATAAAGAAAAGCGCTCTGGTCCTTCAGTGAGGGACAGGAGCGAATTTGACCTTCTAGGCAAAAACTTCATCATTTCATTGTCAAGTCTGGATGCTCTATCATGCTCATTTTCGTCCTTCACCATGCCTTTGATGTTCCAATTTGACCAAACAAGGTCAAGAATGACTCAAATAAGCCTTTTCGCCCTGGACCCTTGGTGAGGGACTGGAGCGTTTTGCCTTGGTCCCTTGGAGAGGGACAGGAGCGAAATTCGCTCTGGATCCTCAATGAAGGACAGGAGCGAAATTTGACTTTTTGAACTCTCTATCAGGATAATTTTTATGGAATATAACATTTAAGTATAAGTGAGAAGGAAATGTCACTTATACTTTAAGTTATATTCCATATATACTTTCAGGATGTTTGAGAGTGGTTTCAGACCTCCAGGAGTTATATTGCAAAATCTAGTTTTTTGAGGTTTTTCAGTTTCCAGACTTAGTCAAATTTCAGGATCAGGACATTCCAGACTTAGCCAAATTTCAGGATCAGGACTTTCAGACTTAGCCAGATTTCAAGATCAGGACTTTCAGACTTAGCCAAATTTTCAGGATCAGGACTTCACTCCAGCAGGACCTACTATCCTATTGATCTCCCCGACAGCACTCATAATGCAAAGGCTAACTAACAAAACCCTAAAAGACCAAAAAACAAACCCTAAAAAGCAAAAAAGCAAGGGTCCCCATTTGCAATGGGGCGATGTGTGAAAACGTCACAACAAGAACCTATAGTGATTCTTTGTGATAACTAAAGTTGTGTGAAGCTTTCAGTTAATCTTGTTTTTCATGATAGAACCAAGCATGTGGAAATAAAATATCATTACTTGAGAGATATGGTTCAAAAGAAAGCAGTGGAGCTCAAGTACATTTGCACAGAAGAGCAAACAACGAACATTATCACCAAGCTACTTCCTAGAGTGAAGTTTTTTAATTTTCGAGACAAGCTTGGTATTGTGGAGAATGATGCTCTTGCTGAGAGAGAATCTCAGCTTCAATGAATCTTTTACATGTTGTTAATGAGTTCTTCTCTGTGAGGGAGAAGTTCGAGGTGCAATCCCTTGTAATGCATTTTTCTCTGTGACGAAGAAATTTGAGGTGAAAGCGCTTGACGCTCTTTCCACTAATGGGGGTAGCCATAGTGGATGTCATGTTGAGAAACTCATGATGACATCACGTTGAATGACTCTGTGATGAGAGCTTGTCGTATTTCACTCACGGGAGTAGCCATGGTGAACATCATGATTAGTGAATCCATGATGCCTATCACGTTGACAGAATCTGTGATTAAATTTTGTTGTTTTCATATTGTGTTTGTCATGTTGAGAGACTCCATGACTTGAATATCTGTAAATGATATCTCCTTTGCTAAGAGGGAGTGTTAATGTTTGTAGCTGCAGGAGACTTCATTTTATCTGCAATGGTTGTATTATTGTCTTTATTATTCGTCCTTATGGTATTTTGTCAGTCCCTTCTTTGCTTCAATATAGTTGTATATGTAACAAGTTCTAAGTTTACCGTCACCGACCTGCATGCTAGCTGGAAAAGCATTTTCCTTTCTCTTTATATCTTATCCGTTGAGAGGTTCAATTATTTCTTTGCCTTTGTGGCTCGGTTGATATGGTTTATGAAACGTAATACAATGTAACTACCGCTTTCGGCATTGTGCACGTGAAGTGTTGACCCTTAGTCTACCTTCGCGATATTCATCTTCGAGTCTTGCTTTTTCATTGTAGAGGATTGCGGATTGTATCTTGGGAGACATGTGAAGTTCAAAAGAAAGGATATAATTATTCATATGCAGTGGTAATCATCAGGGTGTGAAGGTTTTGTTTCGTATCTTCTTCAACAACTCTATTTGCTAGCAGTTTTGTAGAAGCCTTTAGTTTTCTGAGATATTATCAACTTCTTCTCTTGTTTGGTAAGTGTTATCAATCATGATTAGATGATTGCTCATTAAGCTTGAGAGCTTTGTATTCAAATTTGTGCCTTCAATAAAATTTGATTATTGGTGTGGCTGGGTTTTTCACCCTCAGGTGGAGGGATTTCCCAAGATAAAATTTTTGTGTATCTTGTTCTTATAAGATTTCTAGTTTCAGAATTTGAGACTTATCTTTCTCGTTCAATTTTAACAGTTGGCTCCATTTGGATTCATTCTATCTTATCATGTCAACAAGGTTTTGTTGTTCTTCTTTAGGGGCTGAGAAACTATTGAAGGAGTGATCTTCCAGGCTGATAAACCAGGGGAATAGAGGCTTGTAGGCAGTGTGTTTACGAGTCTCCAATGGCAATCACATTCAAGGGTTGTAGTTGTGCTTCAAAGAGAATTTTATATGGGTTGTTTTGGCAGGGGTTGTAATAGTTAGTGTGTTTTAGTTTCTTAGTTGATTTTCAAAATTGTATTGCTGGTAATAACAACATATATTGTTGTTTTTTTGCTCGGCAATAATGTATTAATTTATTAATGTAAAAGTAAGTATCATTACAGCATACAGTTTCTGCCAAAAAACCTCCAAGATATCCACTGCGAACACCAAAATAGAAGTAGAAGATTTCCAAAAATTCACTACCCATTTCCCATCCCTCTCGCCAAACTCGAGCTTTTACCAAAAATTTCGCTTGATAACAGTTTTTAAAAAAGTTACCTCAATGTCCATTACATTTCAGAGAATTAAACAAAAAACAGAGTATGTATAAACCCCAAGAACAAAACAAAAACCACCATTTTCTGCTAAGGAACCAAGGAAGAAATTATCTTTTTTAAGATTTGTCTGGGTCGCCACCATCTCTCTGTTCATCGGTTGCTTTCCTCTTTCTTGATCGGAGCTCCCTCCGTCCCAAGCCATCCACCTCTGCCTTTGCCATTTCAATCATTGCCTCTGCTCTTCGATGCATTTGACACAAGCCTTTTGGCTACCAAACAAAAAGAATTAATTCATCATCATGGCCCGCCTCTTCATCTTTCATCCCCTCCCGGACATCAAAGCCTTTACTCGGCACTGCCCATTCAAGAAAGGTATCCAATCCTTCCAGAAAATCTTTGTGCACAATTGTCTCCATAACCTTCCTTACCATGCCTACCAGTTCCCCCACATCTAACCCCCATGCCATGATCAAAGAATAAACATCCATATTGGTCCTGTATCTATGCCTTACCAAGTTGAAGGCTTGGCCTAAAATTAAATGCACACATTGCACCAATTGTTCATCATTGAAGAGGAAAATACTCCTCAAATGTCTATCAAAGACCTCCCCAAAGAACGGACACAACCGTTTGTTTGTTCTTAAAGTGAAGTTGGCCTCCATGGATATACTGCAGCTACAATTCTGCCACCCCAAATTTCAACTCACCACTACGACACCACCATATTGCTCAGCCCACCACTACCAGCTCCTTCTCAAGCCAGAAAACCCTGCCGAAGTCCCTTGAAGAAGGAAGAGCTCTAAATGTGAAATGCCCTCCAAACTCAAATGCTCATAAATATGCTGCAGGTTAATAGCATGTCATCGCTTCGAATAACATCACATCACTAATTTGAGAAATAAATATGCACAAGCTTTGAGAAATAAACTTAAGTTTCAAATACCAACTTTTTCAATCTTTTAAATTGCATCTAATGGAAGTTGTCGGAAGTCTTCAAATTTAAATTCACCAATCCCATTGAAGGATAAAGCCCACTAAGATAAGGTGACCGCCTCCATATTCCCCAATCGCTTAACATGACTAATTTGGAAATCTTGCAACCCTGCTAATTCATCTACTATTAAAGAGATTAAATTTTGTAGATGCCATGCGTCAATCTTCCCCTTCATGATAGACTGAATAATTATAAGGGAATCACCTCAAAGTGAATTTTTGTCACCCCAACATTTTTCTCATCCTAACAGCCATAGTTGGACTACTCGCAACTCGGCTCGACTCGCCAAGCCCCTGGACAAAAAACTCGGGAAAAACTCGGAAAAACTTGGCAACTTAAAAACATGCTTAAACTTAGTAAAAAATGCATTTTTTTTGCAAAATTTAATGAGAAGATGCATCCAATGAGTCAATAAATGATAACACAAAAGAAACAAGCTGATTCTAGATATATTTAAATGCAAAGTGTCTACAAAATCGCATCCTCATGAGGAATGCTAATGGCTGGAAGCTTGGAAGCAAAATAGTAAATTACTACATAGTTTTTGTAAAAACAAAAGTAAATACATCATTACAAATTACAATTACAACTTCCTCTTCCCAACTCTAGCAAAAACTTAGGGAGAGGTAGAACTAGAGGGTCTAGTCGTATAAGTCTGTTGTGGGCGTGACTGTGCCTCCTCGCTCGGTATGGCTGACTGAGACTCATCCTCCATCCTGGATGAAGCTATGTCTCCACCTACTTCTAGCACTGGCAATGAATCCTCATCCTCATCCTCCTCCTCCTCAATGTCATCCAGCCTGAAACCAAATCCACCCCCCTCCTCCATAGCCTGCCTCTCCAAATCAGTGATGTCAATGTCGGAAAACAATGGAGGTTGCTCCTGTGATGTCCAATCATTGTAAGGATCTATATCATCCAAGTCAATTGGACCACCTTCTAGTTCCTCTACCTTCCTTACGCACAATCGAAATTATATTGCACGTAAACAAGGTAGTTGAGTCATTTCTGCGCTAACTTGCTTCTCTTCTCTGTGTGGATTGCTTCAAACAAGCTCCAATTGCGCTCACAATTGGATGAACTGCAAGGCTGACATAAGACTCTGAGGGCAAATTTTTTGAGATGTGGGGTGTTTCCACCCCAATTTTGCCACCAAGCATCTGCAAAATAAATAAAATGGAAAAGTTAGAAAGCAAAGAGAAAAGAGAAAACACAATTTATCAATCATTTTAGTCTTTAGATCCCAAAATCCAAATGGCAAATGTTATTCCTGGGGTTTGAGTGGTTCTTCCTCTCCTAGCCAGCTCTGAAGAGAATAGCTTACCCCTTCCTCCCTCATAATTTTGGAGCTCACTCACAATGAGGTCTCTCTCCTCAACATCAGGTACCATCCTCTCAATGCATGTACTGAGGCCCTCCATGACTTCTCCATTCAGATCTGAGTAAGAACCCTCGAACCTAAAACGAGGGTTGAGGAAGTACCCTGCTGCATGAATGGGTTGGTGGAGCTGATTGTTCCACCTCCTATCAACAATTTCCCAAATGGGATCAAATTTGAGTCTATCCCTCTTGTAGTAATTTTTGATAGACTCCTTGGCCCTATCCATGGCCTCATAAAGATATCCCATTGGGGTTTTATCCTCATCCACCAAGCGAAGAACTCGAACCAAGGGCTCAGACACCTACAATTGAAAAATACAAATTACAAAAAGATTAAAATTTAAATAATGAAGTTACAAATTAGTAATGAGAGGCTTGAATCAAGAATAACTAAAATTTAAAAATTAAAGTTTTGAAGTAACAACCTTCACAATCTCTGCAGCCCTACTCGCCAGGCTCAAAAACTCGGCGAGTTTTTGAAACTCGCCATGCTCAAAAACTCGGCGAGTGTGCCATCTATGCTAACAGCCATTAAAGTTGCAGATGCTTCTGCAATATTATTTGTACTCTCTTCAAGTTTCTTAGCACCCAGAGCCACTACATCCCCTTTCCAGTTACGAACAATAACACTCGCACTAGATGGTCCAAGATTCCCCTTCGAAGCACCATCAAAATAATAACAGCGTATATTGTTGTTCTTGGCTGTTGTTAGACATTTATTTTCATGCATCTTGCTATTGTGGGAAAGTGTGAGGAGTTTGGAGAGTATTTCGGATTTTATAGTGGATTTGTGAAGCTTTGAGCTCCATTTTCGGAGTCTATTTTGTAATGCTACATGGCAGATTTGTAGACTGTCATAAACATATTTTCGCATGCTGTTATAATGCCAAATTTCTGCAGAAACTTCTTATGTTTTTATGAGGGTTTTAAGTGTTTATAAGTTCATTGGTGTAATTTTCAGCATACCCAATTTCACCGTTCGGTTGCAAATTGTAAATCTAAGTTGGGTTATTAGAATTTTGTAAATCTGGTATAAAATTGCAGCAAGGGTTATTACAATAAATGTCACAACATTTTCAGAACACTACAAACTTTGCAATGATCATTTATTTCTTGCATATGGATTTATATATCGTAACTCTGGATAGGTTAAGTATGTTTTATGCCTAATGTGTATTCTCTAAAGCATTTATGTTTTAGATCATCCTTCTATGTTTTCATTCACTATTTCTCCTCTCATGTAAAGTATGACTCAGTAATCCATTTGAATAGACACTGGTCTCAATTAAAAAATAATTCAATCATGCTTCTAAACAAACAAAATCATTAACTAATAGCTTGAAACAATAAGATTTGAGCTTATTGTTCCAATATGATAGCTGAAACAATTTATATTTGCAAGCAAATTATCATATCAGCAATATTATAGAGGGTTTGGCTCACATATAGCTATGCCAGCTTACCCTTGGCTGCCTAACCATTCTCAATATTGTAATTGCAATCTTGGCAGGAATTAAAAGGCATTAGCCACCAACCTATTGTACCCGCATCCTACATTTTTTTTTAATCATTTTTGAGATCCTTTGACTCCGTTTCCAATCAACACCATCAAGTGTATTAATGTCCATTTAAATATCAGTTGTTTCAAACCCTATGCCTCATATTGCAGACCATACCGCATCATTAAGGGGCATTTAGAAAGGTTTTTGCCTGCAATACAGGTTGTATGACAATATGTAAGTGGGGCTGTTATTATTTGCAAGTTGAACTGACTTTTACTGATTTATCATTACTATTCATAGCTATAATGCTGATGGTTTTAGCTATTATTATTAATTATTTTAATTGGCAATCAGATCTAAACATTGGCTTAAATAAATTTGGCAGCATCTATTAGTGGATCTGCTGATTATTCGTTGATAATTTGACAAATGAATGACTAAATTCTGAAAATTATTATTGTTGATCATAATTAAGGTTTAGTAAACATTTTAGCATATATTTTCAATCTTTAATAATCATAAAATACAAAAAAGAATGCATATATTTCCAAAGTTCTCAATTCAGGGCATTACACATGTTCGGGATGTCTAAGATTCTCCTATCACTACCACCTCCACAAGTCAATCCAACCATCAAATGAATACATTATACTCCTTTGAGAGTCTTTAGAAACAATGTTTCACAAACTAGTCAAGGGTACAAGATCATCTTTCCACTTACCAAGCCTTTTGATGAAAGCAAGCCAAAGTCCAAATTGTATAGACAGGACAAGTATTGTGAACACTATAAAATCCAAAGAAAAACATTAATTGCTGCCCAAAGTTCAAGGATTACATTCAAGATCTAACTAATAGCAGCACTCTTGACATTGAGGAAGTTACACCTACATCACACAATGGACAAACAAAGACACACTGAGATCCTTTTCTGAAGAAAGCCAAATGAAAACAATCCCACTCTTTCATGAGATTCATAAGATCCAAGATCTATAAGTGTCCTAAGTTCCAACAACATCCCACTAATTGATGCAAACAACTAAGAGAGTATATCAAATATTTAATTGTTATAGGGGATTTTGAAATAAAAGGAGGTATGTCTACATCATTGAAAACATACTTGGGGACATATCAAGATCACTCCAAAGCACGTTCAAACTTGCTCACAACCAACACAAGGCTAAAACATCCAAGCCAATTCTTGCCATCATATAACAAAACCCCAAGATCAAGAGACCCAAGCCGATGCTATCCATCATCCAACAACTCCCTCATGCCATGATGAGACTATTGATCATATTGCAAATTTAGACAAGCCAGTCATATTTGGTCATGTTGGGCATATAATTGATCAAGGTACAACAATCATAACAATGAGCAAGTGCAAATGTCCTATCACCTTTGTTCAACTATCTTTATCAAAGTACGTTTCCTCACGAATGAGTAAGTGGTAAGTTTGAAAAATTCTTGATTATGCAATGATAGGCTCACATCATGTTTCAAGTGCAACAAGTATCCTATCACAAACAAAATATGTCAACTCTTCAGTTACAAAGGAAAAGGATTGGATCTTCGTGAACAAGACATCCTAGAACCTGTACCTTTATGCAAATCGTTGTCATCAAGGCAAAAAGATACGATTTTTCTAATAAGCAATTTAATGATGTTGGTGATACTCTCATGATCGCTAGGGCAACTTCATCCAATGTAAACATTTATATAGAGGTCATCAATAGTCGCTATGAAAATCTTGTTGCCACCCATCCTTTCACCACCACCACTATTTCCATACCATCAAACTTTACCTCCAACATCCTAAACTTGAAGATTGGGAGCAACAAGATCACAAATTATATGAAGCAAAGAATCTTAATGAAGTACAAAATCAAAATCAAGCAGAAAATAAAAATGAATCCAAACGGCAACATGGATATAAAAATCAAATGGAAAGCAAAAGAGAGAACAAATCCAAGTGGAGCAAAATATCAAAATAAAGTAACCAATCAAAATGCAATGTGAGATCAAAAGCACTTTTTTATAAAAAAGGTATATGTCATCTTCGTGACTATTATTGATCCTAGCTCATGAAGCTCCACAATTCAATAGGCATATTAAATTGTTGGTCCTAATTCTAATTCCAATACTAGATCCAAATCCATGTCTCCAAAATCCAACACCATCTTCAAATTAAAAAATCCCCAATCCCAATCCCAAACTCCCAAATCTAAAATCAGTTTTATCTTCCCAACAATGCTCTACTATAAACCCTATGATGGTACCTTATCAAGATGTTCACATTTGAATCAAGCCAACTCAATAATCCAAAAGGATCACAAATCTTAGCAAAGCAATTACTTACAACAATTTACTACTAGCATGTCATTATAGGAGCATAGAAGTCATCTACATTAGACGAAAAGGACCCTAAAGAACCCCTGAATGTCAAGAATCGTAAGCGTTCTCATACTTAACACTATTAATGTAATCTAAGCAATTAAAAAATCTCCAAAAAAGATCAAAACAATAGAGAAAAATTATCCAATGGTGAAAACAATTCCTATGGGGCCTTGTGCGTGCACCTACCATAATGAAAACCCATTTGCAAATATCATGTATAAATTAGTTGTCTACATGTACTTTGCACTCGGAGGCAGGTCCACTCTGTTGTACCTATCCATCCCATCATACTTATCCTCCACCTTGCTTGACCTCGACAAGGGTAAGGGCAAAGTGTTAAAGCATGCTTTAGAAGCATCTTGACATGTCTAATATTCAATGAGGGCTCAAGGATTCTATCACAATTTACATTTCAGTATACTAACAAAGGCTATAAAAAGAAATTATGTAACAAGCAATTCAGCGACATCTTGATGTCAACAAGCATTTCAACATAGCATCATGAACACAATAGAATAGGGCATGTTATTCCTATGTGAAGTAATCATTGAAGATCACATCATGAATCCCTCCAATTAATCCTGAATCCTTCAACCATCTATTCCATCCATGATCTATAATTCGTCAAACAATACATCTAACCTGCCCTTCATCATTGTCACTATACTTGGTTTTCCCTTTTCGGTTACAAGCAATCACCACAATCCCAAGCAATCTATTCAACATTATCTTCCAACAAAACAAAACAATAGCAAGCAATCCATTCAAATTTTAGCACAATCTATCCTGATTTTCAAAATGGTGCAATATAAACAAAAATAATCTTGAGGTTCTTTCTTTAGTCTTTCTGAAATCCAATCCTTATTCAGTTTCAACCAATCATTACATTGTCATCAAGATATTGTTCCCAATCTGACCCCTAGCATATATTCTTGCTTGAGAGTATAGCAAAGCTATAATCAATATCGTTGTCCAAATCTGATTTTCAACTTTTCTTTTCTTTTCATTTAAAGACATAAAGTTTTCAGTCCATAATGTTAACTTGAAGCTTTTGGATTTGAGTACATAAGTATTTTTCCATCAATTCAAAAAGAAAGATTCAAATCCTACTCCATGATCCATCATAAGGATGTAGATAGCAAGAGAAGTGACCTATAATGGTAAATAGCAAAACAAGCTAGCTAAATAGAAGAAAGGGAGTGAGGTTGATCTAGGAACCAAGAAATATGAGAGGGAAAGGATTGATTAGTCATTTTTTGGGGCAAAATTACGAAATTACGAAATGAAAAATAAACAGTAGAAATTGCTTGACAATAGAAACTGCTTGAGTTTATAAAAGAATTTTAAGGAATATAAGACAACATTAAATTATGAAAAAATGTGCATACACACAACTAAGATAATGAATGGATATAAAGATCAAATTCACATCCAAGTACCCCTAATTACCCATGTGGCCCATGTTGTTCCTAAGACCAGGCCCATCCCCAACATTGACCCCAAACCAAAGACTAGGCCCCATCCTGAGTCTATGTCAAGTCCTGAGTCTAAGTCAAAAAATTTGGTTGTTGAGTTGAATCTTAGTCCCAACTTTCAAACTATGCCTCCAAGTACCCCTTGTCTCCCAGGTGGCCTAGGCCCATCATGACAATGATGCTAAGACAAGTCCATGCACAGGGCCCACCTTGAGCTCAATTGAACTTCCACAACATTGGGCCCTAACCATGTTGCCAAGCGATTGCATACCTCGAATCACACAAGTCACTATCACCCAAGTCAGTCATGAGATTAGGCATGTCATGGCTTCCCAACATTAGGCCCCAACAATTTTCCCATGTCATGGCTTCCCAGAGGTAGTGAAAATCACCCAAGACAATCACATCCACCAATTGCCCCCAACTCATGCCAATATTTTCAAAGGTTGACTGTCATGTCCCCACCCTTAACCCAGTAGTTAGATTCATAAAATGTTAATAATAAACAGATTATTATACACATTCATAATCATTAAATGTTACACATCACAAATTAATATTCTTGTTAAAATTAAATATTCATTAATATTCTTATTAATATTACATATACATCAATATTCTTATTAATTTTAATTCTTAATCATATCCACTTTCTCCCTTATCCACAAATAAATAAATAAAA
Organism: Cryptomeria japonica; assembly: GCF_030272615.1. Lineage (NCBI taxonomy): Eukaryota > Viridiplantae > Streptophyta > Pinopsida > Cupressales > Cupressaceae > Cryptomeria > Cryptomeria japonica. The sequence goes on from NC_081410.1 coordinate 142,209,308, forward strand.
ATTTAATTCTTCAAGACCACCCACACTCATTAGATGAAAATCATCTTAATCATTCTCCACCATCCATTTGCAATCAGTTCAAAGTTCAAACCCTTCATCTTTCATCTTGCTCTATAAGCTAAAAAAAATAGTAAGTTTTCTCCTACTACCTTCAACCATCCATTTCAATACATCTTCAAATCTACACCATTCACATTCTCAACCAAGAATCTATAAATCCAAGACAATACTTCATCAAATAATCCTCTTGAACTTGATAAATACATACTATCAAAATATCAACAAGATCAATCACAATAATCCATCAAATGCTTGACAAGTACATGCCACATATACATTGCATAAGTCTGCATAACCACATCAATCACATCTCAAACAATCAACTTCAATAAAGAGAGTTTGTATTAGTAACATTATCAAGTCGGTCGATCCTTCATCAAGTCATCCTCTTGAACTTGATAGTGTAATGTCATGAACTTGATTGCTTTTTTAATTTTACAAATTTATAATGAAAATGCATAAACCATCACACTTTTTTATCACCAAGATCTCAAAGTGGGAAGGCGAAAGCATATAATAATTGGGTCACTATCTTACTAGTGGCAAAACACACAACTCTACAATGCATACAAATATTAAAAATGAAATAGATAAACTAATGGCTAGGCTGCATACCCCTCCAAGCTTGACAATCAAATCTGAAATACCGGATCACCATCCAGTTTTATACAATTAAACATTTAAGATTGGAAACTGAAATTTTCATGATATCTCTAGATGTAACAGCAGAAACCTTCTTCAAATTATTGCATCAGCAAATCTGTTAATGTGATAACCAGAAATATGAAGAAATTATAAAATCAACCTCTATGATTAGCTATAGAAGATAATATCAACTAAAAACAATGATAATATGTTAAAATTTGCTTCTGAATAGCTGTCACAACATGATACTAACCCTTTTTACTGAATCAGTCACCAAAACAATGTAAACTTACATAAGAAACCCTGTATAGCAAACCAAAGAAAACACTACAAAGTGTTTTGATTCTTGCTTAGAATGCTGCAGTTTTGATTCCAAATTTGGCTGCAAATCCTTCAAAATTGACTACAACTTCCTCTAAATGCCAAATGGCCCTCTATATGTTGTACAACCAGCTATTAAGGACACACACAACTGCAAATGGAACGGCCTATAACAAATGGAATAAGATCTATAATCCGCAATGGTAAGGCCTGGAATAGAAATATGATACAGCCAACTAAGGTATGCCTCTTCCGCACAAAAATAAATCAATGAGATTTGCAAGCAAATGGAATTATGATAAACCCTTCAAATCTGGAACTAACCAAAATCTGAGATTAATTCTACAACTAATCAACACAATGAACTCCACAACAATCAAACTAAATACTGCAAGCATGCAACACTCCAGTAATCTTTAAATGAAATTATTCAAATGAATAGGAGGAATTTGTCCACAAATCCACTTTTGTCGAAGGGTTTTCATCCCAAGGCAGAAAAAATGAACAATCTTCAATCTGAAGAAACTAAAGTTTGATAATAAACTAAACTATCTTCTTCAATCCCCCACTCCTTTTATAGGCACCGTTCAGGAAATAATTGTTTCCTCATTTTGCCTCCAAAACTAATTTTAAAGAGTGTCTATAAAAACCTTTCAAATCCACTTTTGGATCCAATTTCTACTGATACTTTTGTCCTTTTAAAAACAACATTTTTAATAATAAAACATGATTTGTTTTTTATGAATATAACTCAAAGTTATTTTTTCGACAGTTTAACCCAAGTTTTTAAATTATTTCCTTTGCACCACCCCATTAGCCTACAGAATATTAAATAATAGGCTACGGGTCTTAACTTACATTTCAAAGGGGCCATCACAATATCATAAAGACCAATCATAGCAACCCAGCAAAGGCTTGATAGGTATATGCACAAAAATCTTTCATGATTCTTTGAGCAACCACATCAATCGCATCTTGAGGAATCAATATCAGCAGAGACGGTTTTTATTGGTAAGATTAACATTTTTTTTTTTTTTATTTGAATTATTTTTAGTTCAATTGAGAGTTATACTTGATTTAGAATAAAGAGTTTAATATTGTTTTAATCTCATTGTATTTTGTTATAAATTTTGTATATACACATACAACCATATGTTCTCTAAGTTGCGAATAACAAAAAATATTATACAAGTGTGCATAACGATTGTCAATATGTAATGATAGCATTTAAAATGCACTGACAACTTATGTAGTTTAGTTTATTTATTTTAGCTCTATGATGTAGTAATTAATTTATCTAACAAATTTCTTTGATAGGTAATCGGGTGAAAGAACTATGTAATCTATGAGATAGTTTTAGTCTTTTAGAATGTGAATGCCAAAGACTAATGCCTAGAAGTCACTACCTAATAGGAGCAAAGAAGTCAAGCAACTTTAATTGGGATGCTAAAAGGAAGTAGATAAATTTCCTCTAGAACCATTAAATAGATTGTAAATCTCCCCCTAATTTCATAATCAAACTGCCATATGAAAACGGCATGCTCTCCATTTTCCAGCTGCGAAAGAGGCAAAGCTTGCCTTCTCATCTCAAGGAAATTAATATTATTTGTCAAAATGTAATTGATGTGGTTTCCCTCTGACGTAGCCAAGAGGTAATTTAAGGCTCTCCAGTTTTTCCTCAAACAGTTTGGGTGGATTATAAGGACTTCAATATAAGAAGAAAATGTCAATCATAATGGCAAGCTTAATCCAAGGATAGAGAGGAAAAATCTAAATTGTCTAAATATACTTTTTGAGACTACATGCATAAAATAAAGTAACTTGAAGTTCAATCCCTAGTTTCATGCATTTCTTAATATATTATTTTCTGTGTCTTGAAAATAAAAACTTTAAAGAAATCAAAAATGTCTTGCAATAACATCTCACCGTTTCTTCTGCACAATATAAATTCGTCCCTATGATACCTGTAGGACCTCTCTTCAGCCATCCAACAACATATAATCCATTTATGTAGGAGGCATTATCTGTTTTGCTTGGCATCAAGACACGGCCTTTAGAATTGGGTACAATGCCTGCCAAATAAAGTTATATTGGGTTAAAAACTTGAGCCAAAACACTTCCATGTAGAATGTAAGCTCTATGCAAAATTAGAATTGAAGGTACTTGATATTGATAATACTCACCTCCATCTTCAGGACAAAGTAAAGGTTCTAGTTGATACTTTTCCTTTAAAATTAAATTTGAGAACAATGTTAAAAAGAGAGATCCCATCTAAATAAGAACAAACTTAATAATGTACTTTTAGGAAAAACTAGGCTTGAAATACTCTCTCCAACCATAAGCTGAATAGAAATGTTGTTCAGGGATGATGTCACAAAGTTATTCAAAGCTGTGTTTTGTGGATTGAGACAATAAATTCTCCAGCAAGCATCATCGATTCTCTCTCCTTACATAATCATTCCTCTAGAGGCTTTCAAGCAACACTATGCACTTGTCAAAGGGGATCACATCATAAACAACTTGATCAGGAATATTGCTTCACAGTAGAGTATTTACGATGACTTAATTTCTCTAGTGTCAATGTTCTCTAGTGTCAATGTTGTGTCCTTATTCCAACCTATTGGACAATGATTTGGATGGGGCAGTAGTTTCTAATCACCATCAAATTGCAGTCCAAGGAGAAACTATCTGTCAAAAGGAGATGAAATGTGCTGTCAAAATCAGTCAATCTGCTGTCTAAGTAGATAAATTGTAGTATGGATGAACAGTGAACAGTAACAGTAAGCGTGAGAGGTAGGTTACACCCCTGCAAAAATTTCAAATGAAAAAGCATTTTTTTTTTTTCTGATTAAGGCCAACCCACTTTTTAGGTTCAAACATGGCCACCTTGTTCTGTCTTGTATAGTAGAAACTTTCATGTATTTATATCATTTCATTTTTGTCACCATTTCATTCATTCAATTTACAGCAGCCGTCCAGGACAGAAACAGAAAGAATGGCAGAAAAGAAAGACTTCAGCAGGCACCTAAGGTAGAATAACCATCTAGGTTGGGAAACAAAGAGATTCAATGCTGGCACAAGGTCATAATCCACACAAGTAGGGTTGTTCACCAGCAAAAGTTCTGCAAGTTGAGTGATTGAAAGCAGATGGCATAAATAACGATTTCCCATGATCTGGAAACAGTGGAAAGACAATGCAAATCACACAATAGACTAGAAAAATGATGGCAGGAATCATAAATGCTGAGGACTGGAAGTGTGATGTTGGAAGCATTGATTGCAGTCACAATGGAAGGTTCTTCTTAAAGAATGTCCAGTCACACAACACAGAGACACAGAAGAAACAAAAGCACTTCAATAAGAAATAACACAAAGAATGGAGGAACAATGATTTTTATTGATAAAAATGGCAGAAAGTTTAGATTACAAGGAATACATGCAAGCTCTTTACCATGAGGATCCAAAGCCTTAGGACCTAAAAGCCCCAACTATGTACAAGATTCTCGTATATATACACACTTAAAATTAAATTTGGCAACCAAATCCACCATCATTATTGTGGCTACTCTAACATTCAAACTTTCCAACTTTGCTGCTTGCATCGAATGTCTCAAATCTATTGTCAGTCTAACTCCATCTAGGTGTAGTAAATTGATGCACAAAAGGCATGCATTCGACTAAACAGACCAAAAGATCCCTTAGCAAGCAACTTATTAACTTAGATGTGTTCAATTTAATTATCAACCAGGAAATCGTATCTTATTGGATGATGTTGGAACTGGATGTGCAGTTGAGGACTCTAAGTCGTTCTATCAATTGTGCATAGGAAATCAAACTGAAGCAACATCCTTAACTGAAAATGTAATTATTCTACAAACAAACTTGACGATTTAACAATTGCTATGGGTAACTGCTACTAATGATTCAACTGTACTATTAACTTTTTGCACACAATTATTTTAACAACTATAGGCAACATTAATCACATTAATCTGGAATCAAGGAATATAGCTCAACAAATTAATCTAACATTAACAACAATCTAAACTACTAAGAGTATTACCGTCACCTCAAGTGGCACTTCTTGAATAGCTGCAATCCCATATTATCTGTATTCAAATTTCAACTCAAAGCTCCATTGATTGAATCCATTCTTATTGTAATTCAAAAAGAGTACATAAACTGATAACAGACTATTCATTCCACAAAGGTAATGACAACAGAATCTATTCACTAACTATCGACTCTAACAGGATCTAGCATATATATTGGATCTTGAGAGTCTCATTAAAACTAGAATCAAAAGTAAACAAATGTCAATCCTCCCAAAAACATAGGGAAAAGACTTATTCTATCCTAAACAACAATAGGAACCTAATTAGATCTTGAGAGTCTCATTAAAACTAGAATCAAAAGTACAACAAATGTCAATCCTCCCAAAAATATAGGGAAAAGACTTATTCTATCCTAAACAACAATAGGAACCTAATTATGAAAAGGTGCGAGTGTCACAATTCTCTTAGAACTCTGCATTATTAAGAAAGCAATTATAACAGAAAATGTCTAGAAATAAGGCATAGTAATTTATGAGCCATGTTCTACTGTTCCCACAAATTTCTCCTTACTCCTATGATTGTATTTACTCCTAATAACAAAACTAGCAATGGTTGAAAGATTCATTAATGAACCAATCCCACATTCTTTGACCATTGCCTCCATTAGTTGAGTTAGTCTAAATGAATTGTAGGTGATCATCCTTCGGCTATGGGTTGACAGTTGTCCTTTGCTGCAAGAACGTTTTCTTTCAAAAGCATCTCATCCACATTAATCATCATATCTAACATAAAAATCCATAATATTCCATGAACATTCACAAAATCACACATTCATTTATCAATATAATATATACCAGTCCAGGCAATTGAGCTTAGCTGGTTAAAGCATTGAGTTCTCAATGTGGAGACCCAAGTTCAACTCCCATGAGGGACACCTTTGTGGAATTCTAAGTTGTGACTCTTGGTCTTCCATTGGTTGTATTTGTCACATTGTTTAAAGTGGATTTCTATGTGACCCTTGGTCTTCCAATTGTTGTTTCTAGTTTGGTGCTCGAAAGGAGCTAGTATTTGTAATAAGTTTGCTCGAAAGGAGCTGGTATTTGTAATAAGTTTGTAATGTGGATGCTCAAATGTGCAAAAAATGAGCTTTATTGTAATGTTGTTCTATGATACTTACTACAAAAAATATAATATATACCATCCTTAGTGCTTAAATGCTAAGATAACTAAGAAAGTTGGGTAGTGTCTTAGAAGTATCAAGAATGTCATGGGAAATATAAAGTAAATGAGGACAATTCTAGGACTCACCACTACCAATGCAAGAAAATCTCATGGTTAAATGTAGATTGGATGGTCTTTGAAATGCACACTGACCGATCTGTCATGCAATCCAATCACCAGCTGCCATCACATCTTTCTACCATGTGTACATTGTGCCAACTATTCACAGCCCAAACCCATGCAACAATCTCTTCAACACCATCCACACATGCACATGCACTATCTATTGTGTGTCATCACACAATCCAATATTTGTCACCCAGATTTGTGTGCAAAACTTCAATATTTGTAGGACTTAACTTCTACACCTAGGTGCTCTAAATCAAACACCTTGGGAAGAAATAAATGGACCATGAATTTTCGTTCATGCATGGTTCAATTGGTCTGCCATTGCCTTAACCTACTTGGCAATTTCCAATACCCTTGGGCCTCAACCATATTTGCAACCTCAACTCTATAGTCCTTCCACTAGACCAAGTATTCTTTATAATCCTTCCTACAAGTCTTTGACTTTTGTTTTCAACACCTGCTCGACTTCCTATAATGCATTTTTTGGCTACTATTGTCTCAATTTTTTTTGTTATTTGTGCCTCCACTCACATCTTCAAGTCGACTTTCAGTATAAGGTTACAACTTCACAACATTGAAGATAGCCAATATGCCAATCCCTTCATGTAACTCTATCTCATATGCAGTCCTCTCAAATTTGTTTAAGACCTTACATGGTCCTATCTTCTCCAACTTCAACTTATTATAGGTTTTGTTGATGTGTTTTTTATGACACCTTACAACACAAAATAAAATACTGATTATCTTATCCTCTCTTGAACATAGACCTCTCGAATGCTAAGCTATGTGATCAAACAAGGTGACTCCAATGTTTATACTATCAGGTCTTGACGTCTGGATAGTCTCAATGGTTGATGTGATTGCTGGTAATCCAAGGGGACTTATCTTGTACATGAATGCTTCAGTGCTGCTGGAACGTGGAAATTTTCTTGACTTAAACAATAAAAGACAAAAGAGATTGAGGGTTAGGGAATCTAATCTAATCCTAGGATCAATGATAACAATTGATCATGCTTGGATGGACATATTCCTTAAACCGAGTTTTGCTTTGCCATCTCGCCAACAACTACACAAAGCGATGCAATCTTCCAAGGGAAATGAAAGGTTTTCATATCATGAACATTCATCCAAATACCCAATACATTGGCGCAACTTGAATAAACATATCCACAATTGAACTTAGTGCATTTTAAAGTTCAAGCTAACTATGCACTATAATTGAAAATAACCCAACCACAAATAGTATGAACCAAGGAGCCATCTAAGATCATACATTAGTCCATCATAATCAATGAACTTCAACTAAAATTGAGAAGTAGAAAGAAACCATCCAACAAGCTGAAATAGCTCACAATGATCCACCATAACTTCAATGAAACAAGTATTTATTCCATCATGTCTTTGCAACAATATCTTGCTTGCTCCTCCTACTCTATTCTACTTGTTTACTTCTACTACTAATCTACTGTCTAGCAACTATTTTCTATTAAGCTTTACAAATGAGAGAACTGAGCCTGATATGGAGGTCTCATTACATTTCAATGGCTCAGACTGATTCACAATCAACAGCAAAGATTACATAATGAAAACCCTAATTAGGGTTTGCTATAATAACTCCTTTTCGGCCAATGAGAAAATTACAATGATTTGAAGATGTCAATTACATTGAATGTGAACAAATAGAAGATGAGGTTAGGTATCTCAAACTTTGTGTCTTCATGGGATCCATTAGGTTCATTGTATCTAGACACTTCGACTTGAGGTCCTTTGATTGGATGAATGATGACTGGGATGCCACCTCAGCTTGCCTTGTAGACTTGATTAACTTGCCTTGCTCCACTGAATCTTTCACCTTGAAGTCCTTCACCTTGGAGTACTAGCAATAATTCTTGGATTTCCAAAGAAAATTCAAGACTGTAAAATATCTTTCTAACTTCATTGCTATGTTTCGATCCTTGTTCTCCTCTAATGTTATTCCTTGTCCTTGACTCCACGAAGTTGAGACCTTCCATGTTGCAATTGCAATGTTGTCCTTGCGATATGCTTGTGAAGTCCTTTTTTCAAATTGTACCTTCATATTCTCTCGAATTTGAACCTTGATTCCTCATAGCATTGTTTGAGTTTTTCCATATACTGAAGTCCTTCACTCCACACTCCATACACCACATTGCTTGCATCCAACCTGAAAAAGAGAGAAAAAATTTAAATCTTGATTATGAAAGAAACCTTAATTAAGCAAAATGCAAGATAATTCACAAAACTTGCTTCTTGACACCCCTCAAAAATCTGGAAATTTTCCTTCATATTAAAATTTCAAAGAAAATTGATTAAAATCTGCAAATTTGACCTCAATTTTGATTGCCAAAACCTGAAACAATGTCATGAAAATCCTTATTTACAAGCGATGGGTGCTTTGATCTATGATCAGCCCTTCTCCCTCTCCTCTTGCAACGATTAATCTCATACAATTCACCTCTTAATGCCAAATTCCTTATGCTGGTTGTGGTTTTGAAAATCTTCTCCTTTTTTATGCGAAGTTGCTTTTGTCTCTTGGAGCGAACTTGAAAGATTTGATATGAATTTGGTTTTGAATGAGCACTTCCCTGCATTATATATGTCTTGCTATCAATGATCGCACCCCTTCTCCTTCCTTGCAAACCCAACTTGCCTCTAGAAAGGTTTAATTGAAATTCAAATTTATTTGCAATTAATGATTAAGTCGGCATTTTCACCTTTCATGCGATTTTGCCATCAAATAATAATTCATCAATGCATAGCGCTTAGGGTTTTTTAATTGCAATTTCAAGGTGGAAATTCGATAGGTATAGGGACAAGTTAATCCCTATTTTGAATTTGCTCAATCCATGTTTGGAATTCAATAGGAACCTATCCCATGAACTTCACTTGTGATTACCTCATTCCACTAAATGCAATAGTGGAAAATCGATCTGCATAAGGACACTTTAGTCCTTATAAAATTTACTTACCTTAACAAGATTTGTCTTTGAATGGAAATCTGATCTAGATAGGGACGATTTAGTCCTTATGAAAAGTTGATCTGTCCCTATGAATTTGTTCAAATTTTTGCAATCTTAACCATGAATGGAAAATCGATTGGTATAGGAACAGATCAATCCTTATGAAATTCGTTTGGTCCCTAACAAATTTTCACATAGTGGATATTTGATAGGGATAGGGACAATTTTGTCCTTACTTTTTGCTCAATGCTTGCTAGGTACATTGTCTGATGGAGATTTGCGATGTATAGGGACTGACTGATCCTCATTTTGTCCCTATTTTTGTCCTTAATTTTGACGTAACCCCCCAATAGGTAAGTCGACTTTTAGGCTTGGAGTTGGAAAATTGACGTGTATAGGGACAATTTGATCTTTATTTTTGTCCCAACATTTGATGTAACACCCTTTAGGTATATTGATCTTTGTGGGGAGGGTGGAAAATCGACCCTTGTAGGGACAAAATGATCCCTATTTTTGCTCTTAAACTTGTTTCAAAATTCTTTCATCTTCCACTTGGATTGGAAATTGAATTTCCATAGGGACAAAACTAATCTTTATGAATTTCCTTCGTTCAAATTTGCATTTCTTGTTCATCCCCAAGGTGGGAAATTCGATTTCCATAGGGACTAAATGGATTTTCAACATCAATGTTGTGATGTCCCCAAACAAGACCTCATTAACTATTGTATTGTTAACTTGAGAAAGCTCCTTGTAAGGAGCAATGAACGGACCTATGACAATAAATTACATGTAATTTGATATATGATAGCAAGATGATGTAATGACAATGAAGAAGAGAAAGTGATTATGTATCAAAGTATTAAGAGAACTCAATAATAAATCGAATAAAAAAGGCAAACAATCAATGGAAGCAGTCAAAGCAAAGGATGTGATGGAAGACTCATATAAATAAGTCAACGTATGTCATCCACAAATCTGATCAAAGCAACAAACATGAGATCAGCCATAGTATCAATTTATAAGATAGCCAAGCAACGTCCATAGTATCAACCAAAAGCAGCCAACTACCAAGGCCTGTGTATGGAGCAGTATATTAGAAATCCGATACAACCAACTCAAGCTGACTTTCATCTAGCCATAATCGTGAGCAGAAATCCTAATATAATGGTGACTGCAATTTACACAAAAAGTATAGGTTCATATTAAGGGAACATGTTAAGAAGAGATTTAATTAGAAGTATACACTGCTTGGACGTGTTAAAAGATAGTCTATACTTATAGTGATTAGGAAAAAAAAGGCAAATGATGCAATCAAAATAATATGACTAATGTAAAGTTTGAAAACAAAGGAATTAATAAATACAAGGGTGTGTCTCTTCACTTTAAGAGGCATGATCGTTAGAAATAGAAGATATATATAAGGGATCATTTTTGGAGAATCAAGGAAAAAATATAGTGCATACACCAGGAGAATAAGAAGATAGTTGAGAAGAGATTGACATTCTTTGGAGCAGCCCTTGGAATCAGAATATGTAGATCATGATAGACAGCAATTAAGAGGTAAATAATCAGCAGTGCAAGTTCTATTTTGTGATTGGCCAATCTATAACCAAATCAGGTGAAGAATGGTGAAGCAAGCATATCCTAAGCAGCGATTGAGGTTAACAGTGATTAATGAAGACGATACATCAGTCTAAGAAGCAATTTAAATTAGCAATAATTGATGATGTATCAGTTTGTTATAAACAACGATAAACTACCAACAATTACACAGAATTGTTTTAGACAATAACTAGTTACCAAAGAGTGCAATTTTGATTGAGAAAATACTCTTCTAAAGATGCATTAGTTGCCTTGCAAAAAGGTACGATTAAGGGATGCATTTGATTAAATATTCTTCAAGAGATACGATTGGTATATTAGCAATCTGTTCAAAGAGTAAGCAAACATAATTAAAATGTTAGTGCTATAAAGCAGCGATTAGTTTATAGAAAGACATGTCTCTTAAAAGATAAAGGTATTTATAGAGATTGGAAATGAAGATGACGGGTGTTGGTAAGGAAGAAGATAAGATAGAGATACACACCAAGTTGAGAGCAGGCATTGAATAAGATATATTTCTGATATAGAGCAGACATAGGGCAGATAATTATGAAGAGTGCTTCAGACTTGTATTGCAGAACATATAAAAGGAATGAGTGCAGAGTATGTGTAAGAAATATGCAGATTTGATAAGGAATACATGCAGATCTGATTTAGAACAGAAGTGCAGATCCGATTTAAATAAGAAGTGCAGATCTGATAGTGAAAGGTTGTATCCCTTTCAAAGAGCAGAAATAATGAAGAGTTGCACTCTTTCAAAGGGTGCTAATGGTAAAAGGGTATTGTTGATGGCAAAAATTGTACTTCTACTCTTTCAATAAACACGGAATAGAATTTTGATATAATCTCATTCTCTCTTGCATAAGGAAGCTTCTAATGCTACTAAGAGAATCACAGGAAGGCGACCTCAAGGTTTAAACTGTCAGTTCTTGACTGTAGGCTAACTCAATGGTTCATGTGCTTTACTGGTAAACACAAAGGGACTTGCGTTTGTGGGTAGGATAGGCTTCAAAGGTTCTATAGGACGTCCCTAAGACTCTACAAGTCTTATTCTCATCAGATTTACATTAAGCATGATGTTGTTTGGCAGAAGTTGACTTCAAATTTATATTAAAAAAAGGGAAAAGGAGAGACTAAACTACTCTAACTAAAACAGCATATAGACAAAAACTTTAAATTACCATGTTCTGCTTTGCCAGTTAGACACAACTAGGCAAAACTGGTGCAATCTTCAAGGGATGATCAGATTTTCGAACTATTAAACACAAGTGCTAAATCCAAAACATACATTCATACAAGCATTTAACAGTCAAACTAAACTCATAGAAATGTTCAGACAAACCATACAGGGGGATTACCAGTCAGTTAATCCTTAATTGTATGAACATAAAATTTCCATCAAATATCTACCCAAACAAACTATATGTAAATAAAATGCATAGCAGAAATTTAAATATTGAAGAAGGGAACCATGCACTCACAAGAAACGGATACAACTTGAAATTCCATTAATCCTGTAAATATTTCGGCAGAGTTTCAACAACAATTATTGACTTTTTACAAAAATAAGGGAAAACCAGTCCCCTTTATATAGAGTTTCAAAACCTAGATGAATGGTCAAGATTAAACTAAACAAGTGGCCCAGATTCATCCATACAACATGACTACCCATGCCTATTTAATATGGAGCATACCTTTCAACTAACTCAAAAACTACCAACCATAAAACTGCCCCCCCCAAAGATCATTGCACGGAGATCAAAAACTGAAACAAAACTTTGGTAGTTGGGGAGAAATAACTAATTTTGGGGATTGCACTTTTTGTCATCCCAAAGTAGATATTTTCCCCTTTTACAATAAAAATTCACTTTCACCTTCTAAGAATCGTTTCCATATATCTCAGCCTACAGCTCACTCTGCCCGAACATAATCTTGGAACCTGAGGCGGATGGAACATACTTCTTGAAGAGGAGGAAGAGGTGGATTATTCATCCGAAAGTCAATGTCTACACAATGACTGTCTATCCTTCCAATCTGCTCAAACCAGTCCAATTTATTGGCCTCAAAATCCCTTATTGCTACACGCAGCCTGCTGGCGAACTCTATATCATCCTTGTTATATGGAGTTCCATCATTCTTCAGCTAGCCTTTCCAGTGTATTTTCATCTAGCTGCACTCCATCTCAGGCTGCCAATAGCTAATCAAAGTTCGCAGGACCCCCTTACAAAAGGTCCCGACATCAAACAGGGTTATTTCACATTCCTTCCATCCTTTGTTGATGTAGTTTACGATGTCACTTTTCATACCTAAAATTCCAAAGGTATTGGCATCAAGAGGCCCGAGGATCTACTGTATTGTGGGAATCCAAGAATGGGTCCGCCATAACAATCTGATGATGGGGAGAGGCGCATCAACTACCTTCTGAAATTCTCCAACTTGATCCCTAATGATCTACAACCTTTGGCAGGCCCGCTTCGCATCCAACCTCATGCCAGTTGCCTCCTCCAATACCTAATTCCCTATCTATGTTATATCCTCAATCCATTCTCTGGTTGCCTTGGTTGTGTCCTAGACACTCTCAAATTCTACAGTCATTTTTAGCACCAAGGCTATAGGAGGGGCATATGCCTCATTCATGTGTTGCAGCGGTTTCAACAAGTGGTCTAATTAATTTTCAACCTACTATGCTCAAGCCTTATACATTTCTCTCTCTGTAGTCATCCTTTCCAACTGGCTCAGTATTGTCTCCACGAAGTCCTTGAATTCTTCCACCTCCTATCCTTTAGTCGCCTTTCCCATTGGGATTGACATAACATTATAATCAACCAATGCAACTTCCTCAGCTGATTTGTCTTTAGGTGGAGCAGCTATGTGCATTGTTCGATTCCTTTGAGCGTCCTTAGTCACCTTGGAATATGTCCTCGGTTTCTTTTTCTCCTTACCCTAGGGCTCTCCTATTTGGGATAGAGGTCATCTAGGCTTATAGGTGGCCTTACATTGGCTTTCCTTTGGGCTCAGACCTGCAACCAGGTAGAAGGGATGGATTGTCCTGAAGTGACCACTAACTCCCTATTCTCTTTTGCTGAAGCTACAGCTGACTCACTTTCTACCCTTGGTTGATCAAGTAGGGATAAGGGCTGATTTCCTTCTACATCACGTTCTTTGTCTACAGCTGAGTTCTCTCCAACTTCACACAACAATTGTCGGGGGACCTCAAGCTCCCACTGTCGTTCATCTCTAAGGGGATTTTCGTCCTTGTCCTCCTCTTTATCCTTATCCCTATCCTCATTCTTTTCAGTGGTTTCCTCATCCTCTCTATCACCTACCTTTTCTTGTTCTTCCTGCTCGACGTCTTGCCTATATCTCCTTCATTGGGTTGGATCACTCCTTCTTCAATCTGATTCTCAAGCCCATCCAGATAAATGACCTGCATCCCCGACTCTTGCACATTAGGCTCTCGCTGATCCGTTGTTTCAACAATAGCTGAATCGATTTGCTAAGCGAGAGGGGTGGATTGGCACTCTACCTCAGTTACATCTTCTACTGTATTGATATATTTTGGTGAAGTAGCAGCAGATGGCCTCCTTACTAGTAATTTTTCTCAAGCATGGGCTTCCGGTGATTGGCTTTTATTTTTCCTAGATTTCTTGGATGCTCACGATCGTTTACTGGCCTTTGCCTTTTTCCTCTTCTTTTTAGGCTATTGTGTAGCACTTGATGCTTCATCCTCTTCTGATGAGTGAGACTCATGGCCTCCCATCAGATTATAGGTGAACTGTATACCATCTTGAGTTAGCTCTTGAATATGTTGATGGAGCCAGGCATCAGTATGTCTCTTGGGACGTTCCATTATAATTCCAAAATCAATGACTGGGTCCTGAGATGTCATGACCCTATTTCATAAATCACAAAATAATTTATATTTATTTATTAAATGATTATTCTTTCAATTCTAAGAGCAACAATATAGAAATTTTATATGTATATATATTATTATTATCATAGAACTTTTATTAATATATTAAAATTTATATTTAAAAGAAAAAAAAAGATTTAATTAATATATATTATCTTCTTTTACTTTTCAAAAATTAATGAAAAAGTTTATTTGAGAAATTTTATTGACAAACTTGAAAATTCTATATAAAATTTCATTAATATGAAATTATCTAGAATCCTAAAAACTAGGGATATATTTTAAAAGAAAGGAAACTTAAAGAAAAATAAAGTAAAAGGTTTCTATTAAAATATTAGAAACTTAAGATAAAAGTAATGTTTGATAAGAACAGAGTAATCAAAGAGCTTTCAAGGAGACCTTAAATTTAAAAAGGAAAAAAGAAACATAAGTGTTAGATTTAGGAAACTCTCACGTAAGAAAAGAAATACGTGATTTTAAAAGCACAATTTTAAGCTAAAACAAAGGATGAAGCGTATGGGTAAAATAAAGAGATGAATTTAGAATTTGGAGGGATTTGAGAAGAAGGATTTTGGATCATTATTTTCGCAGCGGAAGGCTAAGAATATGCTATAGATTGATGGAGTTGAACACAGGTAGAAAATGTTAGCCTCAACCATAGTGCATCTGACAAAGGTAGCCTGCATCATTTATTAACCTCATCTCTTGTTTGTCCTTTCAAAGCTTATCTAATCCTACTGCAGATTTGAGTTATGATGTTGGCAGAAACGCATACCTAGTCCATGCCTAATAAATCTTACCTTATCTTGTCATTAATATGTTACAGTCACCCATGCTCTACAAACTAGCCATCCATAGCTATTGAATCTTCTATATATGGTAGTGAGATGTAATGTAATATTCCCACTAATTTTTTTCGGTTTTTGAGCACAACAAATAATACAATGCACCCGTTAAAGTTAGGAAATATAATCCCAATACTACTAAAAGTAACCCTTCCACTTTCTGATCACCAAGAGCCCAATGTGGGAAGGTGAGAGCATACGGTGATAAGGGGTTCGTTAGCTCATTAATCCGCTGGAAATTACAATGCAATTACAATACTGGGCGGCAAGCCAGCCCCTTCCACTTTTCAGCAAGATGAAGAACAAGAACTTGGCGGTAAACCAGCAAAGCTAGCAAGAGCATAACAGAACCAAATCACTCTATTGCTTATGCAGTGGGAGGACTTTTACATAAAACTATCACTCAACCGCATATTTCAGCGGGAGGACAATATCACTCAACCACTTGCTCAGTGGGAGGACAAAGCTGAATTACAAGACATGCAGGCGGCTAAGCCATCCTCTTCCACTTGTTCAGCGGGAAATGCAACATAGAATGATTGGTCAGTACTACTGAAGCAATCTTACAAAGATAGAGATGCGAGAGAAGATAGAATTAAGTACATATCTCAAGTATTCAATAGCACATTCTCACCATAAAACACTATTGTTCTAAAATCAGAGACAATGAAACGCAGAACCAGCCACTCCAAAAACCACTAAAATGCTCGTAACTCTCTCAAAACTGAATGAAATCATGCCAAACCAAAAGCAAATTAAGAGTATAACATAAGCGATCAATTCAATACCTTGAAACTGCGACTGGAGAGCAGCAGAGGTGATGCACGCAACCCAAGGCAATTCTGGAAATGGCGTTTTGGCTGAATATTTCGATTTGCAACTATAAATTGGAGAGTTTTCCAAATGCCACACAAATGTAGGAGAATTATTGTCTCTCCGATACGCTTCCAACGGACCTTCACCCAAAACGATGCACTCAACACGCAAATAGCTACAAGCAAAATACACTTCCAGCCAACACACACCAGCAACACCAAAAAACGCAGCAGCACACAACTCTTCACCAACACACCCAAAAATCACCAAATAGCTCACAACTTCAAACCACAGCTAGGAGTGATGTCTCACACTCGAAACCAGAAGGAAAGATCTAGGAGGTATTCACCCTCGAACAAGTTTGGAGTCATTCCGACAGCATAACGATATATTTTCTCTAGATCCCAAATGAGGAGCCAGTCACCTGTTTATATAGCTTTTCAATTTTGGAATTCAAATGAAATTGCCTCCAAATTCTCCTCGTTCAAATTGCATTTCATTTCATGTGGTGGACCCGAGAATGGCGCCCACTTCCCAAGTTCGAAAATCGCGCCTAAGAGGAGGGACCACGATTTTGGCATGATATAACTTTGAAGTATAAAAAAATTAAGTCTCCTTATAACCATCAAATAATTCGCCCAAGCAAGACTTAGGAAAAATATCACTTTTTGCACAATTCCCCATAACATAAATCAGTAATAAAATAATTAAATAATAACTTTAAGATAAGGAATAATATTTGATTAAATCGCTTATAACTCGAGTACTGATTATCAATAAAATCCGGATGAGGCTGAGCAATGAGGATCACTGAACTGTGCTGGATCAGGACCAAATCAAAATAGTAAGTCATAAAATAATCCTCCAAAAATCGTGATCTTCGTAACCAGAGAAAGAGATTGGCGAGCTTAGCAACTCTGTACCATCCTGACGGCCAAACCCTAACTTTCTAAAAATTGTAAGTTCACAATCCATCCCTGACAAGCTTGGTCGGAACTCCAAAGAACATGGAAACCCTAATTCACCTTTCCACATAGCCTATAGGTCTCCGAAATAGGCCAATGGACCACTGAATGCATCATCACAAGGAAGGGGACATTACGTGTAATTGTTAGGGACTCTTTGAAGAGTCCAGCTACTAGATAGAATCAGATGTTAGATTGTTGAAGTTTGTGAGGATGAGAAGAAGCTCATTCTGAAGTTTGCGAACTGCTCAACTCTTAGAGGATAGAAGGAAAAGAATGGGAGATCGATACCAAAAGAAAACAGATGGAAGGATAATTCTGTTGTCCATATGTGTGAAGTGGAGGTGATTTCTACTGCAGAGACTCTAGGAGCCCCTCGGTATCATAGAAGAGAGAAACGTGGGCCACATCGTGGAGTTGGAGCAGAGCAAGTAAGCAGCCATAAATTACATTGCATTCAAAAGGATATAGGTACACAAACATTACACTGATTCTATGTCTTACAATGAACCAGTTGACTCTAATGTTATCTGCTGTGTGCACTGCTCATTGACTCGTAGAATAGTAACCATTTTCAAAGATTCTGTAGTTTTATCTAAAACGGATCTGATCCTTTTTCCAAATCCAATTATAGATTTCCTTATTATGTGTTCGCTTGTCATTTGCATATCCATGCATTCACTGCTTGACCCTCTGCTTCAAATACAATGAATCAGTATAATAGCACCCACAAATACTTGCCTCTTAGGCTGTGATGTCAAGCTGAGAATTATCAAGTCAAGATTTGATCACTGTTTAATTAAAACCTCTGCCAAGAACAACTTTTTTTTTAGATTTGGTTTCATTACTCCGTATTGATTATTAGTAGACCCATTACTATGAATCTTATCAGAAGGATATCATATAATATCCACTTGATAAAGAATTTGGCTTTATAACTGCCAATTGTATTCATTTGAAGTTCCAAAAGTATTTCAAACAAATCCATTTTCTGTAGATCTTGAAAACACATTCTATTACATGACATCTCCCTTACCCATTTTGTCAAACAATTCTTGCATTTTGCTTGTGTTTCCACTTCTCAGATGTCTACCAGCACATTTTTTATCTGTGCAATTTGTTAAGAAACTATTAAGATCTTTTCCAATTCCTTCCTTTCATAATTAGAGTGATAGTGTCCAATTTTAGCAGAATATAGAAATCTAAATTACTGATTACATGAAAAGATAGATAATTTTATGCAAAGGAATCTCTACTGCTGGTATTTTCCAACTATTTGTGCATATTCTTTAGAGACTTTAGAATTAGAGATAATTGCATTGATCATATACTTCAGCTCATGGAAACACTATGCTTGATCTGTATGAACCTTAATGAAACTAACTCTTATCTGCATGCGCTTTACTTGGCATAGGCTTGAGGTTTAGCTACCTAAATCTTTCATCAAAGTTGTCAAACAGTCTGCATGCTTTTGCACCCTGCATGCATTTCTACCAAAGCATTTCAAACTATTATACTTGAAAAATAGGTTTTCTCTAAAATTGTGCTTCCAACTGGTCATTCCTTGAATTCATTTCTTTTAGGTGAGTTTGTGAGACAGTTTGTATACCCTAGTTGCTTTATTGTATTTCACTTTCTGCATGCTCAGATTACCTTATTTATACGTGGTTAATTTTGCTTGAATGTTTCTAAAAGCCATTTCAAGCATAAGACTATATATATTACAACCATTATATTTCCTGAACTTAAGGCATTCCAACAAACAGATAGTGAACCAAGTTCATACTTATTGTCAGTTATATCATAACAAACTTAGTTCTTACTCAAGAATCCTTGATGTTTGAAATGTGGCGCATGATAATATAGAGGGATTTTCCTATAAATGAAACACTGAGGCCGAGATTCATACTCTTATTATAAATCATCATAGTTATTATGATAAGAATATTGCAGGTATACTCTTTAAGAAAATAATATAATTCTTTGATAGACATAGGGTTCAAGTAATGCGACAAAAACATTATCTATCATATTCATATAAATATTATTTTCTTATGTGTTGATCTTGTGAAGGTTTGACATATAATTTTATAGAAGTGTATATATGTATAAACTATGGGTGGATTGTCTTATCTTACCTTCCTATATATAGATATTTGGTTGATAATTAAATATAGGAAATCTTATTACTTTTATAGTATTATGATCTAAGAAGGTGAAACTATACTATGTCACTTGGCATTGCATGTTATAGAAGTTTGTAATATTCCCCTTAATTTTTCTTTATTTTTTTCACAATTACATTCAACACAACACTTGTTATGGTTAAGAAATGAAAACCAAATGCTATTGAAAGTAACCCTCCACTTTCTGATCACCAAGAGCCCAATCTGGGAGGGTGAGAGCATACAGTGTCGAGGGGATCGTTAGATGCCAATAACTGAAAATGATTACAATCTTCGGACAACAAGCCAACCCCTTCCGCTTATACAGTGGGATAATGAAAACAATGCAATCACTTGGCGGTAAACCAACCAAGGACAAGCTAAAGAACTGAAGAATGCAATCACTCAACCGCTTGTTCAGGGGGAGGACTAGAAATGAAATTACAATCAACTCTACCGTTTATGCAACGGAAGGACAGTATTACAATATTCAAAATACGTGGCAAAGCCAGCCTCTTCCACTTATGCAGTGGGACTAAGAGCAATAATCCAATTAAATAGTTGTTAGTACTACTAACCAGCTTTACAATGCACAATATGGATTACAACTTAAGGGAAATCACTATTCCAAAGATAGGCGGCAAGTCCAGCCTCTTCCACTTATGCAGTGGGACAAGAAAGAACAATAGAAACTGTTGTTAGTACTACTACCAACATTACAATATGAATCATAGCATATAAGAGTGATGAGCCAAGTGCAATAACATGACCAACAGCTGCAAATGAAACTAAGTCCTTTCTCTTCACACCAATGAACTCACACACCCCAAAACCAACTCCAAACACCAAAAACTCTAATTCTGATATACTCCCAGCACGCTGAAAACACAGAGACCAGCATCACCAAATCCCACTAAAACACTCACAACTCACCCGATTCTTAACCAAATGACACGAAACTCTAAGATACTGGTTCTTCCCTTTTTGGCTTGGGTTCGGGTCTCGGTTCGTGCCCGGTCCTGGTTCGTCCCGAGTTCGACCTGGGTTTGACCCGGGTCCTGCGGTCCCTTGTGCAGGACCCACAGGGAACCCGGCCACCTGGGAAGGACCCAGGTGGAACCCAAGTCGAACCTAGGAGGACCTGGGTGAACCCAGGAGGACCTGGGTGAACCAGGGAGGACCCGCGTGAACCCAAGCTCGTGGGTTCCCAAAAACGGGGGCCACGGGTCAAAAAACAATTAAAAAAGACTTGAAACTTGAATATTATCTTTTTTGCAAATTATGAATACGATATTAGACTTTAGTTATTAGTTTACTGATTACATTTGCGATGTATGAATATTTATTGGCATTGGCAATTATGGATTTATCATTTATCATTTATCATTTATCATTTATGTATGGAAAGTCACATTGTATATTTAATTTTTGTATGGATTGTATTTATTGAACATATATATATAATATATGTGTGTGTGTATATATATGTGTGTGTGTGTGTACGAAAGAACCCGTACTCGTACCCAAGAAATTTAGTTTTTTTGCCGAATTTGCGAATCTGTACCCGAATCCGGACCCGAACCGGTAACTTAGACGAATCTAAAAGCAAATGATCACTAGGAAGTAGGCGATCATTCCTAGGACAACAAAACATGGCAAACCGACCCTAATAATTTATGCACGCCTTCCAAAGCGATCAGCCACATGGTACGGCCAGCTAAGGTACGATTTTGCAAAAATAAAATCCAAAACACCATTTTAAGCTCTATAAACTTGCAAAATGAATCGCCTAACCCATAAAGAAAGATAGATGAAACACCCAAAACGAGGAGAATGACACACTGAGACCTGCGACCCAAAATCCACTTCAGCACACTCTGCGACTAACAATAAGAACACACTACAGCACTCCCAAAAATCAGAAATCTAATATATAAATCTGCAACATTATCTTCAATCCACTCCACTGAATGAAGAGCAGTCTCTAGCTCGACTAGTTGTTGTAATGCAAGCAAGAAATCAAGCTATGGCTAAGAGGTAAGCATTCCCCGAAGCTTTCACTCTGCATTTCAGCAACATTTCATTATAAAAATTCTTGGATACCAAAAACAAGAGCCCAACACTCTTATTTATAGACTGTCTCCAAATTTGAATTCACATTCCCTCCAAATGAACGCCAAACCCAAATGCACATTCACTTCACATTATTTTGAAATTACATTTCATTTCTCCTTTCTCCAAATCAACCTTCTCATAGGAGCAAATATACTTTAT
Organism: Cryptomeria japonica; assembly: GCF_030272615.1. Taxonomy (NCBI): domain Eukaryota; kingdom Viridiplantae; phylum Streptophyta; class Pinopsida; order Cupressales; family Cupressaceae; genus Cryptomeria; species Cryptomeria japonica. The sequence goes on from NC_081410.1 coordinate 142,231,300, forward strand.
AAAAATGACAATAAAATCATAATGTGGCATCCAACGTAGATAAGTGGAATATATTATAAAATTAACTTATTTCTCCATAAGGCGTCCATCTTCCCTTATTAATATTTCACTTTATAAAGTATTTTTTCTCAACAATAAATCGCCCAATATATAATTAAGGAAATGACTTAGATATCAATATAACTTAAGCAATCCCTTTAAAATAAATCGTGTAACCTTTGCCTTAAGTTATAATTTAATTTAAAACACCATTTTTCATCAAATACTGAACTTGCCAAAACAAGCTCCAAGGATATGGGGAAACAAGCTGAGAGAATTGCCCTACCAGAAATAGTCACTGAACTGAGCTGAAGAACCCTTGCCAAGAATAGCACCAAAAAATGCTTGGAAGACCAACTGCTCAAACTGACCTACTGGAAATAGCCATCTGAACAGGCCTGTTGACATCATGCTAAAAATAGTAAGTGTTTCCAAAGTGATTTTAACCACATTCTTAGCAGTCGTCGCACTTACTAAAAATAGTATGTCCAAAAAAAGTCACCCGATGCAGATGCATGTCGAACCATCTTGAAGCTCTCTGAAAACCAAGAAGGAATCCAGAATCCAAACTGTCAAACTATCACATACACCCCCTGAAAACACCAAAGAATCCTCCTAGAAAATAGGAAACCCTAATTTTTGCTCCCGACTAGCCTACGGGCATCTGAAATAGGCTAACGGCCAACTGAACTAATCACTGCGGAGAACGGGACATTACAAAGTTGACTTGATGATCTTATATAATATATTTTCATACCTAATGGTGTTAACAATTAACACTATTGAAGAGTAAATAAATGAATATCTTCTTGATACATTTGGGTAATATTATTCTACTAACCTAGGCTTGGGATCGTAGTGATAAATTATAATTTGTTTTGACGATGGCTATCATATGATAACCTAGAGTGAAAGTTTTTATACTTGGTTATGAAATTGAATGAAGCTACTAAATCTCCCAATGCCAATATTGGTTTGTCCTAGATTATTAATAATGAACTATAATGATACCTAGTGATAGACTTGATCTTGCTATTCATTTAGCAACAAGCGGTCTACATGTGTAAAAACATATTTCTTCAAGATATGAAATTATTTAATCACAAAATGTTTAATTGAAAAGATGGAAATGCCATAAATTATAGCCTAGTATATTTATTTATGATAATTGACTAATGGGGATAGCTGGGCATTAATAAGATGTTGACATTCCTTTACCTTCTTGATGACATATGACTCACTAAATGTAGTCTAGAATATCCTTTTATTTAGACACCTGTGATTGAATTAGGTCTCAAATCTCTAAAAGGATATCAATAAGATAATACATGGGTAAATGCTTCTATAGGGTTTTGAGTGCCCTCGTAGAATGGTGTATAGGCTAGATTGAGGCAATTGTATGCATGTTTGCATAGTTGTATTTTGTGTATTCAATGTGTTTTTAATGTTTGTCGGACGGGTGTCGAATATGGAGTAAAGACAAGGGTGAGTTTCCAGACAAGCTTAAGTCTCTGCTTTAACTCATTTGTCAATAGTCCGCCCTAAAAGATCTTTGGCCAAAGTTTTTTGATCTCTTAGTATATGCTTGCTAATTGAATCACTGCATTTTCACTCTCTTCCATATCTTAGTGTCCTTACAATAGCATCATAGATTGTAGATACACTAAGTTGCACCGGATTCCATCCCTGCCAGTTTCGAGTCACTAGGCGTCCTCGTGCAAGGTCGGTGGTTCTTCGTGTAAGGTCGGTGGTTCTTCGTGTCATGCAGAACTTTGAGGAAGCAAAACTGCTTTGGGGTTGGGTGATAAAGCGCTCTGACATTGTTCTCACACGTGGTGTGCTTATGGGAGATAGATGTTGGGAGCCCCTGTCAGGATGATTATCAGCTATGTATTATCAAATCTCTTAGCTTATGTAATTGACACTATCAAAATTTATTATCATGTTTCTATCCTTATCAATTGAGAAATTTATTTGATGTGTGCTTAAGTATGCATGAGAATAACTCTACTTATGTAGTTTGATATTTTAATAATATGGAGGTCCTTACATGAGAACAGTTGATCGAAGCTGGGCAATCTTTTATGGCTTCAGAGGCCTGATGCTATATGCAATCCCCACAGTCAACTAGTTGATCTGGAAATCGGGCGTACTCAAAGGTCCGGATTTGATGCAAGTTGAGGCTAGAGTACTCTCTTCTATGAACCTCGAAATCATCTGCACAACTAGCCCAGTAGTCCTCTATGTTCATTTTATGCTTATAGTGGCAACCCTAGACTTTACGTCCTAGTAAAGTAGGATCAAAGTTCTTTCTGCATGAATGCTCTTGTAGGCAATAGGCGTCAGCTCCTCGATTTCTCAGCCTATGCAGGGGCTTTGAAGTATACATCATTGTCCCCTATTGCCATTTGGAATGTGACTCCAGCCATCCTCCTGTCTCTAAGGACTTGCCCAACTGTATGCACCTACCTGGCAACCTCCAAGAGTACCATCTTATCAGTGGGATATCTAGGGAGCTAGTAGGTAGTGCCTTCAAAGCCTGAGATTCTCAAGTAAGAGAATTGAGGAAATTGAATGTCCCATATTGCCATATTAGCGCGATGGCTTGCTTGGATAACCTTTGTTGCTGTCCTTCTTGTATCGTCCTAACCATGTGCATGGTGAAGGAATCGTTTACGCGCTCATATTGGCCCACTGCATAGCCTATGTTGTTCTTCTCCCTCTCACTTATGTTGTAGAAATGCAGTTGAGGGTAGCAGTCATATACTTTTATCTAATTTGGCCTGTTTCCAATGTCACCCAAGCGAACCAATCCCAACAGTCTAAGATGTCTTGCAGACACATACAACATATAATAGGACATTGTGAAGTACCTCTTCTCTGCAAGTTGAACTAGTTGTGTATGGATGTTGTCACTGATGATTTGAGCCCAATCAAACTTGACCTTCCCTATGAAGACCTCTTCTATGAAGTAAAACATCCACTCCTCAAACATATTAGAGTAGGGGAGCCCCATGACTCGGTTGAGTAGAGTAACCATGTCTCTGCACTCCTCGTTGAACTCACTGCATAGACTTTCTTGAGGATCCTAGTGCTAGGGGGTATCTTTTCTTTAACCAGTTTTCATTCATTTGTCTCTTGCACTTATTGGGATTCTGATCATATATGGCCTGAGATTCCTCCATTGTTACTACACTTGCTTCCTCATGCAAGGGGATATCAAAAGTTTCTCCAATAGCCTTGTTGGTGTCTGTTTTATCATCTACCAAACATTAGGATAGGATACCCGAAGGCATTCTATCCTCTCCTGAAAAATCACTACTGATTCCAAGGTCTATATGTGCGAACAAGCGACTTTAGTGGAATAGCTTCTTGGGTAGTGTATGCTGAAATTTTCAAGGGGGACTTACGTTTGACAAGTATTCTGTTGAACTGCTGAACTTAGATGGATTTAGCAATTTAGGCTCTTCTTTTTTGGGGGGGGGGATTTTCTGGGATTTAGACTTTCAAAAGAAAGGGAAAAGGGGATAGAGTTCAGGAAGGCTAATCTAATCCTACGAATTCTGGAGACGGTATCAACTGGGTGCTCTCGAGAAACCAAACCTTGCTTCGCCACACTAGGGACAACTACACAAGGCCGGTGCAATCTTCAATGAGTTGTGCTTATGATCGAGATGTTGGGATGCATAGGGGATGGGCTCAGACTAACTTTGCACGGTGAGATGGAAATCATCCATACACCAAAAGTATGAGCAGAGATACACCATCAATTGACACTTATCAAATCCTTCCTTCGAATTAACAACAATGAAAGCAAATCTAAATTATTTCTAACTAAGTGTTGAGGCAATTGAAACCATGCAAATCATTCAAATAATAGAGATTACAAAGCAGCGCACATGCAATATATTATCTCGAAATGACCTTAAGCAACAATACATCAAAAACCTCACCCTTTTCAAATGAGAGGAGGCAACCTTATATAGTTTCTAAAAAATAAATGAATGGCCGAGATCAAACAGTGATCAAGGGCCAAGATTGAAAGTCTTAAACCCTAATTAGGGTTTCCCGAAATACTATCAGTTCAAGCAAATGAAAGAGTGACAAGTGGCGCAGCTGCTAATTTTACTGAAGTGAGCGGCCACTTTCCTCTTTCAGAGATTCAACGTATCTGGACACCACGAGCTTGACCTCCTCCATGGTGACACTTGGCAAACCGCCAATTTGGAAGTCGACGAGATCCACATCGTCGGCGCATGTAGCAAGGATGCCTTCCCACTCCACTACCTGGGTGAGGAAGTTGTCATTGATAGAGAGGAAGTTTGCAATCCTAGAAAGATCGCCTTTGTCAATCATCCCTGAATCTCGGAAGAAGCTTGTCTGAATCCTGGCTCTCAGGTTCTCTGCTTGTAAATGCTTCTCCCTTAGGCTTTCCTTCTGCCAGATCTCTAACGCCGCCCAGAATACCTTGCCCAAGATCTCTCTAACCCTTGCCTCTGTCTCAAAACACTTGGTCTCGGATTTCTTCAGGACTTCAATCCGAGTGACCGAAGCATAGTACCACGTGCCGAAGTCGTACCTGTTTCCTGTCTGTATGATGCCTGCATCCACTAAGCTCTTCTTTGACATGCCTCGGATAACCTTTAGGTGAGGGAGTATTTCGTTCTGAATTTCATCCACTTCTTCCCAATTGGATGATAGATCCTGGATACGATCAATCAACAAAGAAGTTGCCTCATGCGCTGATACTAAGTTTTCTACCAGGGTGTCAGCACGTATCACAGCATCTGAAATCCACTCCTTTTCTTGAGTGTACGATCCCTTCATCTCATCATAGTCCTTCATTGATCCCTGCTGAAGAGGCTGTGGTGGAGTAGCTGGGACTTCATGGTTGAGCGGGCTGGTAAGATGGAGAACATACTTCCTCGACTGCTGGTTCTCTTCTTCCACTTTCTTCCTCTTTTCTTTCTCATGAGCCAGCCTTGTCTTTAGAACATTACAAGAGTCGTCAAAATATTGGATCTGGTCCTGGGTAGGCTTAACCATCTCTATGGTGGTGATCTTGTAGTCATCTGCGGTGACATTGTCCCTAGTCTTCCCTTCTTTGGGCATTGCTATCTGGACTGTCCTGAATCCGGCACTGTCTCTCTGAATCAGGGAGAACTTCCTGGCTGGTTTGGGTGGTTTAGCTGCGGCGGGCTCATTCACCTTCTCCAAGAATGCTGCGGTAGCCTCCTCAATTGAGTGGACATCCTTGGGAACCTTGGCCTTTATCCTTGCTCTCAACCAATCAGGAATGGTCGATTGTTCTACAGTGTTCCGATCAAACTCATCGTCTGCTTCTCCTGGGTTCACTGGTATGCCATCCAAGAAGATTATAGGGGCTTCATCCTGCCCTCTGTCTGGAGTTCGGAAGACCTTCTCCATCACCTCCTCAACTAGCTGAGAAAGCACTCTTACTTCATCATCACTCACATAGATGTTCATCTCTTGTTCCCCAATTGTACTCTGATCAGGCGCAATGGAAGCAGCACTTAGGATGGAGTGACTTTCCCTGGATTCTCTTCTCTCAACTACAGCCCTTTTCCCTGTGCACTTTGTGGAGCTTCCACCCAACTCCTTTCTCTTTCGAGATCCAACACTTTCCGGATTCTGAGCATCACCGGCGGAGGTACAAGGGTGGACGGACAAAGTATCATCCACTCCCATTAATTCATAAGTTAGAACCATACCTTTGGCCTTCAACTGTTTTGTCTTTTCAGATACCCACCACCTTGAGTATTCAACCACTGACCTCATGAGGTCTGCTAGATCTAATTTTTCTCCCTCTGTCCAATCTATCAAGACTAAAGGTTCATTCTTCATCTTCTCAAAACCCGGCTGCTGAAGTTCTAGGCTTTCTTCCACCTGATCGGCAACTTTGAACACTTCCGTTGCTCTCACCATACTTAAAGGAATTCTTGACCAGAACCTCTTCCGGATCTCGAAACTATCGGCTGCATTAGCCCAATAGTCTTCCAGATCCAGTCTGTGCTCAAACGTTGTCCCTTCGATCTTCTTTATCCTCTGGAATGGATCGAAATCTTTTCTTGCCTTGTATTGGTAAAAGGGATACCAGGCCAGTTCTTTCTCAACGATAGCTGCAGCTTGTGATGATGGACATGTTTCCAGCCCATTACCCATTGTAAGTGAGGATGTGCCTGCCTTCTTCTGCTTATCCCTTTGAATCACTATATACTCCTCCAATTGTCTCACAACCTCGAGCAACACCACTCGGTTGGTAGGGTAAGCTGGAAGCTTGTATGGAGGACCAGAGAATCCCTGAATTCGGAGGTAAGTGAACTTTGGATATTGGATGTACCAACACCCGAACCGACCGATGAAGTCCATAGACTCTTGAGAGAGCCTCTGGTGCAGGCCACCTTGAAGGGTCCGGGTAATGTGCATTAGGAAGGCATCATTCACCCTTTTGAAATGGAACTTCTCCTCCATATGGAGCTGGGGATAGCAATCATATACCGGAAATTGGTTCTCCTTGTTCCCAACTTCTTCTCTACAAGTGAGACCTCTGTACCTGTAGGTCCTGGCTAAAGAATAGAACAAGTAAGAACTCATGAAGAAAGTCCTATTTGCCTCCAGATTCCTTAGCTGGCTGTCTAAACTGTCGCTGATCATACGGGCCCAGTCTATCATTTTTACTCCATTGATTATTTCATTAATGAAATAATACATCCAGGATTCGAATGGAGCTCCCTGAGGATTTCCTATTATTCTATTGAGCAAGACAATCATGTCCCCAATGTCCTCCTTGAAGTATGCTCGCACTAGGCTTTTTCTCTGGAGTTTAGAGGCGCCCTTCCTCGGCTTGTCTAGCCAAGAATGATTAACTATGGCATCATATTCTTCCAGGTGGTCATGGTACAGACTGTCAGCTTCGTCCTTGGTCATATATACTGTGTTGTGGTACTCAGGGATCTTGAAGGCCTCTCTGATGGCCTCATCGCTGACATTCGCCAACACTCTTCCATCAGGTGCAACAATATCCTTACTGATGGGGTTGTAGTGTTTGGCACATTCAACTACTAGTTCATTGCACTGCATGGTGGGGAGGAAGCCGGCAGCGTGCATGATACCACTCTTCATCATTTTCCACGCAATGGTGGTAGGCACAAGGTTGTCCAGACCAAACATTCGCTTCTTAAACTCCCTCAGATTGATGTGTCTGAGGTTGGTGTCGCTGATGTTCTTCCACTTGGAAGTCATCCTTGACTCTGGAGGAGCATCTTTATCTACTTGGAACCTCATGGTGCTTAAAACCTGCAGATGAATGATAAAAACTTTAAGTTAGAAAAATTCTGCAGAATTTCGAAAAAATATAACGGGGGCCGCAAAATGTCTTAAGTGTTGGAAAATTTTCCATTTTTTCACTCTCATACTTAGCCACAAAAGTTGAATTTTCACCTCCAGACCCTCAGCCTTGAAGCTGGTTGAAGTCACCATCAAGTGTTAAAACTTTCAAAAAATTTCATACTTAGCCAAAAAAAAAAAATTTCTTTCTCCAAAATTTTTGAAAAAAAATCATTTATTAAATTCTGGAAAATATTCAGAAAATTCACAATTTTAATTTTACCTCTGACTTGGATAGGAATAAGGCTAGATTTTTCCCCAAAATATTGAGAAAATTCAGAAAAGATGCCTTTCTCCAGAAATCTGTAAGCCTTCTGCCAAAAAAAATATTATCCCACTTCCAGCAATATCTAGAATTTCCTCCAGATGATCTTCAAACTGACATACTTTACTAAGCTCTCCTTAGTAATTTTGAACTTCTTGACGTAATAATGAATTTGATAATGAAGTATTTGTAGACAAGTTTTAAGCAAAACCCCTAAAATCATCCAACTCATACTTCTAATTCTAAAATAAAACTTTCCATTTTGATTTAAGTTTGAAGATATTCATTAATCCCCCAATATTCCCTTTCAAAAAAACTTTCCATTTTGAATTAATATCTCAATAAATTTTTAATATTCCCTCAATATTCTCAAAAAAAAATTCCATTTTGGATTTATTTTGAGGATTTTTTTTTTTTATTTAGATATTTCTTCATTTTGGATTTAATTTGAAATCTTTGTGGATTTTGTTGACTTTGTTTGACCTTCCATGTGTAGGTTGATTTTTCGAATTTTATCTCCATCTTTTTCAAATTTTTGGCGGACTTTGCCAACCTCTCCAAGGTATGGCGGACTTTGGCTAGAACTCCTTTGTGGCCTCTATTAACGTGAAAAATTGACTAAGGCATTGGGGCGGATTTTGATGTTGACTCCTCCATGGCCTCCTTTACCTTGGCGGACTTTGGTGTTGACTCCTTCATGGCCTCTCTAGGTGGGGCGGACTTTGGAGTAGGCACCCATGTGACCTCTATAGACTTGGGCAGACTTCAACCTTAGCTCCCACATAGCCTCTTCAGACTTGACGGACTTCAACCCTTGCTCCTCCATGGTCTCCTTAGGTGGGGCGGACTTTAGACAAGGCTCCTCTTGCTTGACTTAGCATCTTGGGCGGACTTCTAGCAAGGTTTCCACATGACTATGGTGGACTTTGGTGTCTTCTCCATCTTGGGCGGACTTCTAGTGCTTCTCCTCATTGGGCGTACTTTGATCACTCCTCCTCCTTAGCCTCCCAACCTTGGGCGGACTTTACCTTGGCCTCTTCATGGCCCCTTCAACCTTGGGCGGACTTTACCTTGGCCTCTTCATGGCCTCTTCAACCCATGGCGGACTTTGGCTTGGCCTCTTCATTGGGCGGACTTTGGAGAGTGCTCCATCATGACCTCCTTAACCCTTGGCGGACTTGGGCATCCTTTCCCTTGCTTGGGAGGACTTTGGTGTTAGCTGGTCATCATGGTCTCTTCAGCACATGGCGGACTTCTGGCTAGGCACCCATGTGACCTCCATGGACTTGGGCGGACTTCAACCCTGGTTTCCTAAGGCATGGCGGACTTTGGAGTGGGCACCCATATGACCTCCATTGGCATGGCGGACTTTAACCTCAGCACCCACATAGCCTCTTCAGACTTGGTGGACTTTAACCTCAGCACCCACATGACCTCCATTGGCATGGCGAACTTGGAGCTTGGCACCTTCATGGCCTCTTCAACCTTCGTGATGGGATTTGAACCTGCAGAAACACTTCAAAAACCCTTGTTAGCCAGACTTAGAAGAATTTTCAAAGAAATTTCAAAATTTCACAGTTTAATCTAATTTAACCGGAGTAACTTGAAATTTGAAATCCGTGCTTAGGTGGATCATCTGAAAAAGCAAAAAGCCTAAAATCTAGGGATTCAACTTTTTAGGTCAAAACTTGGAATTTTCGAGTTCCGGTCAAGGCTGGTCAGTAGTACAAGTGTAAACCCTAGGTTTGCATCCCGGAAAAAGCAAAAAGCCTAAAATCTAGGGATTCAGCTTTTCTAGGTCAAAACTTGGAATTTTCGAGATCTGGTCGGAGCTGGTCGATGGTGCAAGTATAAACCCTAGGTTTGCATCCCGGAAAAAGCAAAAAGCCTAAAATCTAGGGATTCAGCTTTTCTAGGTCAAAACTTGGAATTTTCGAGATCTGGTCGAAGTTGGTCGATGGTGCAAGTATAAACCCTAGGTTTGCATCCCGGAAAAAGCAAAAAGCCTAAAATCTAGGGATTCAGCTTTTCTAGGTCAAAACTTGGAATTTTCGAGATCTGGTCGGAGCGGGTCAGTGGCACAAGGGTGAACCCTAGGTTTGCATCCTGGAAAAAGCAAAAAGCCTAAAATCTAGGGATTCAGCTTTTCTAGGTCAAAACTTGGAATTTTCGAGATCTGGTCGGAGCTGGTCGATGGTGCAAGTATAAACCCTAGGTTTGCATCCCAGAAAAAGCAAAAAGCCTAAAATCTAGGGATTCAGCTTTTCTAGGTCAAAACTTGAAATTTTCGAGATCTGGTCAGAGCTGGTCGATGGTGCAAGTATAAACCCTAGGTTTGCATCCCGGAAAAAGCAAAAAGCCTAAAATCTAGGGATTTAGCTTTTTTAGATCAAAACTTGGAATTTTCAAGATCTGGTCGGAGCGGGTCAGTGGCACAAGGGTGAACCCTAGGTTTGCATCCCGGAAAAAGCAAAAAGCCTAAAATCTAGGGATTTAGCTTTTTTAGATCAAAACTTGGAATTTTCGAGATCTGGTCGAAGCAGGTCAATGGCACAAGTGTAAACCCTAGGTTTGCATCCCGGAAAAAGCAAAAAGCCTAAAATCTAGGGATTCAGCTTTTCTAGATCAAAACTTGGAATTTTCGAGATCTGGTCGGAGCTAGTCGATGGTGCAAGTATAAACCCTAGGTTTGCATCCCGGAAAAAGCAAAAAGCCTAAAATCTAGGGATTCAGCTTTTCTAGGTCAAAACTTGGAATTTTCGAGATCTGGTCGGAGCTAGTCGATGGTGCAAGTATAAACCCTAGGTTTGCATCCCGGAAAAAGCAAAAAGCCTAAAATCTAGGGATTCAGCTTTTCTAGGTCAAAACTTGGAATTTTCAAGTTCCGATCGAAGCTGGCCAGTAGTGCAAGTGTAAACCCTAGGTTTGCATCCCGAAAAAGCAAAAAAGCAGACATCCCTAAAAAATAGGAAAAACTTTCTAAAAATAGCCATACCGGGGATCGGGCTAAAAAGGCCAAAAACGAAACTTCCTAAAAAATAGGAAAAAAGCAAAAAAGCAAACTTTCTAAAAATAGAAAGTTGTCCAAATTCGTCCAAATCAATTGTGATCTTCGTCCTTTGGCCTCTCTAGGCACTCTGGTGGTGTTCACACTTCGGAATCACATAACTTGCAAAAACTAAATTTCAATCGTCAAGGCCTGAAATGCTCTGAACTGGACAAGGCTTGGTGAAACTGCAACAAAAGGTCACAGGATACTAACAAAACCCTAGAAAGCAGGAAAAGAGAGGGTCCCCATTTGCAATGGGGCGATGTGTGGAAAAAAAGGTCACAACAAGCCTCAGGAGTGAAATTTGCCATCACTGTCTCATTCACCAACACCACCCTGCTATCAAGCATGTAGTGTTTTGATCTTTCAACAACAAGCTCATAATTTTGGATGCCTCGGGAATCCAGCGACCTGTGCAAATCCACTTTCCACCATCCTTTTCACTCTCTTGTTGGCATTTGCTGCATATACTCTGTCTCTAAATTATTGGATATCAACATGCCCAAAATCAGTGTTGCCCACATTATCCCAATTACTTTGGACCTTTAACTCTCGCATCAACCCCTGATATTCATATTTCATCTTTTCCAACTTGCAGGGGTCATCAGCCTTAGATGTCTGGGATGTCCCTCGTGCTTCAGGTGCCTTAGAGGATTCAACCACCTTGGGAGGCATCTACCCTGCACACCAAGACACAAATTACGAGGCAATTCCAAGAGCATAAGCGAGGTTAATGGTACCCAATAACAACATTAGTAGTAAAATCATCAGTATAATGACGATAAAACGGCATAATGCCGAAAGTTTAAAGAAGTTGTAACTTGTTCCAGTTTCCAAATTTGTTGCATGTCTGGGAATCTTGGTTTTGGCGTGGTTTAAGTTTAAAATTTTGTTGGTTTGGATGTATTCTGCAGTTTTGAATTTGCTAACTCAATGCATCATGGGTTTCATACTTGTTCACCAAATGTGGAGATTTTTTCGACATATGAAGGTCTTTTACACCAAAACTCTTAAGTAACGCAAATCTTTGGCACTAATCTTGCTAATCCTAGTCTCTTAGATGCAACATAAAACATAAGGTTTCCTCTATAATTTTGAAATATGAAACTTTTTCATTCGTAAGAGACTTAATGAAAGAAGCATACCTGGGAACAATTGGGGGCTTGTTGCGGATGCTTTGGGTGGGGAAACTTGATGATTAGAATATACTCTTAGCTTTGAGTCCACCTTTTGATGCGACCTATACCCACAATCGAACCCTCCCTCCGAAATGCACGGACTTAGCTCCTAATTTTGTTCTTGTCGTCGCTTTCTTTCACAGGCATTTTTACAACTATATGGGGGGCGGTTTAGAACGAGTCTTGGCTCCCTTTTCCCTTTCGAAATAAAAAATGAGCAGGCACTAGGCTATATAAACCTCAACACATCGCTCCTCTTGCTTCAACCAACACCTAGAATCATTAGGGGGAATTTTGATGAACTCAGGGGGGAAATGCGAAAAGCATCTCTCTTTGAAGTCCTCTTTTTAAAAATGCAAACTTTGCCCCTTTTACTTGTTGAGTTCTATGCTTAGCGAATTAAAGGGAAGACTTCGGCGATTTGAGGAGAAATGCAACATAACACTTTACTTTGTGCGTTATCGAATCTCTTGACCCTTTTACTTTAATATCTTGCCATTTTGAGGAACAAATTCAGCGAATGAAGGTTAGATGAGAAAAACATCTTATGATGCAAGTTTATCGAACCCTTTCCATTATTTCACTCAATTCGTGGCCACTTCAAAAGGGAAAACTTCGGCATTTTTAGGGAGAAACGCAAGAAATTCTTTTCTCCTTTCCTTCGAAATCTACAACTTTGTCTTTGCGTCACTTTTTTAAGGGGAAGTTTGAAAAAATTAGGCAAATGTGCAAAATATAAACGCTTCATGCTTAGCGCCATTCCTCCTTTTTTTCTTTCAATTTGCTTTTAACATTGCGCCACTTCAAGGGAAAAAATTCAGCGATTTAGAAAGAAAGCGCCAAAAGTTTCTTTCTTCTTTTTCTTTTGATTTCACTTAATGTTCTCCTCTCATGGAATTGAAGATGAAATGAAGGCGATTTGGGATGCAAATGCATAAAGCGCTTTTGACTTAAGTTTATCAAACCCAACCTTCTTTATTTTTTTATTAACTTGCAATTTCACCAACTTAAGGAAAAAGTTCGGCGATTTCATGAAGTGCAAGTAAAGGTGAAAGATTTTGTTTGCTGATAAAGTCTTTGGCCAGTGTATGATGAAAAGTGCTTTGACTGATTTTCTTGTTTTTGTTTGATATTTGAGTGTTTTTGTTTGATATTTGAGTGTTTTTGAATGATTTTTGAATGCTAAATGAAAGACACTGCTCATACAAAATAGAATAATGCATAACACACAAAAACGAACAAATATGATGATTTTCTTTCACTTAAATGGCCAATGTACAACCATTAGCAGAGCATATAGGCCTGATACAAATTTCCGACTGATTGAGTATGAAGATCAGCTCCAATATTAGCTAAAAAACCCAAATACAACCTAGGGTTTGTTGTCGTTATTTCCAAGATGGAACAGCTGGCTGAGATAATGCTGGAAATGTGTTGTAGTGACCTCTAGAAGGTCTGATCTGCAATTAGTTGAAGAGGATCTGCCCTCAAGCTGATAAATCTACAATTAGAACCCCAAATAATGCTGCCAACTACACACTAAAGTTGGATAATGTTGAAACCTGTCACAAGGAGAGATGGGTTTTTGACCAAATCTCCAAATTCTCCTAGAAGTTTGCGTTCCTGAAGCTCCAAGTTGTTCAAACCCTCAAGCTTGCTGGCCCTGTCCAAAATGAAGTCATAAGAATGGATCCAAATGATAGACATAATGCTTTTCTATCCTCTCCAAGAAAGTTTGATCCATTTTGGGGTTACTATTTGGCCTAAAAATCATAAAATAACATTGAGGGTCTAATTCCTCATTGTGAACTTGGCCCCCTTTTAAAAACAATTTAAGTTACTAGGATGGGGGGAACTTTTCTTATGTTTCTTTGTCACTATTCACTTTTTACTATTCCCTTAAAGCCAATTGTAATATTTCAATTTTAATCATGGATTCAACCCCAGAACTCCAATCTGAAAGGCCCATAAAGCTCCCTGTTGAGCACCACAACCCCCAGTTGGGTCCCCAAACCACACTGCTAACCTATGGGACCCTAATAGTACGCCAACCTCCGCTAAAGTCTTTACTTTGTTTACGACTTAAGTTTGCACTATTTTCCCTTTACTTGGTTTTCAACTTAACTTTGCGCTCACCTTGAGGGGAAAAGTTCGCCATTTAGAAGGAAAAGTGCCAAAAAGTCATTTTATCATTTCACTTAACCTTTTCTTTTTGGGGAAAATTTTGGAGTTTCAGGAAGAAATGCTAAGTGATTTAGAATGTTTTCCCTTTTTCCTTTGACCAAAATGTGAGTGAACTCATCACTTCGCCACTTTGATGCAAAAGTTCAGCAATTTGGGTGAAAATTGGAAGAAGCCTTTACGTTTTGAAGCTTAAAAAAACATCAAATTCCCTTCCTTGTCTTTGCTTGAAGCCTGACTTGCATATTGCCATTTCAAGGACATCCTAGCAACCTGGACTTTGACGAAATTTGAAATTCTAGCCTTTCTCTTCTCAAGTTCTATGGCATCATCTGACCAGACTTTCTCTTTCTTTTGCATCTTGCTTTGCCAATTAGACAAAATTCTTACTCAAGGCCTCGATGAGGCGAACAATGAAACGGGGCCCCTGTCGGCGATAGGGAGTGTGTGCAAGGCACAGCAGGTATGTCCCTTGCCAAAGGGTGTACATGATGAAAAGGTGTGACCCCTCCCTCACATTGAGAGGTATAAAGAAAAGTAATCAAAGCATCCAATGACATCACCATAATTCAGATCAGAACTATTATTAAGTTACAGGCAGTAGCATCTTGTCCTTGGTGGCATGCAAAGGGCCATTACACTACCATTGTCAAATCAGAGAAAGTTATCAAGACTACCCTTCGAACTATTCTTAGAATTTTATAATAAAATGTATTCAATTTTGATAAAATTATATTTATTAATATATTACAACTCTAATTTAAAGTTAGAATTGTTGTCTCGGAACTAACTTAAGGCAAATCTCAAATGGGGACATTACAAATTTCTTCAAATCAAACCCTCACGAGTGGAAAACCAACCTTCATAGGGACAAATTTGTTCCTCAAATTCATTTCATTCAATCCTCTTCATGGGGACCTCTCATCTGTGATCACATGATTCACATGATCTTGCAACCATTTTCATCATTTTCACTCAATTTCAAAGGGAGAGTGGAAATTCGATCTACATGAGGACAAATCCAAACACATTTAAATAACTAAGTTCTTTGAACGACTCTCTTGTAATTTTGACAACTTTTCACATCCTTTGATGACATTTCTTGCTTCATGACAACTTTTGACAATATTAGCTAATTGACAACTTTAATCTTGATAGGAGACCCTCTCATAAGAAAAGGTTAAAACCAGGAAATTATTGCTAAGGCAATCTAAGCAGAACACTTACCTAAAAAGCAAAAAAGTGGGAGTCCCCATTTGCAATGGGGTGATGTGTGAAAATATCACAAGAAGTTCCACTTGGTAACCTCTTTGCTCAAATGTGTGTTACAAACCTGGAATTCTTCTCCTCTTATCTATGTGCTCCTTATATTATATGTTGCTCTTCTCTAGCTGCTCACAAAATCTGCTTGTGCATGTCACACAAATGCTTCATGAAGTTTTCTACTTCCACATTTTTCTTTACTAGTATGTCGCACAATTCCAATACTCCTCTTGGACTTTGCCCGTGGCCAATCTACAGTGGGCTCTTCCCAATGCTTTTATTCACTTAGTTGTTATATGCAAACTCCACCTAACCAACACTAAGTCCCGAAGTCCTAGTTTTTTTTCCACCAAACATCACAACACATTTACAAGGCTCTTATTGACTAAATCTATATTTGGTCTCTTCCACAATATCCTCCAAAAGTTAACACAATTTTTCTGTTTTAATTCAACATAGTGGTGAGCAGAAACCCATTCAACCTCACGACCTCTCAAAGGAAATAAACTTTGGCCGCCTATGTGGTGTCATTTTTCTGCTTGCAAGTTATCAAATGCACCATCTTGGAAAACCTATCAACCACCATAAAATGAGTCATGGTTGTTGCATGTTCTTGACAAACCTAGAACAAAATCCATTGTCAAATGTTTCCATGGCCTCTTAAGAACTGCAAGGGTTGATATAGCCCTATGTTCTATCTTCTTCCTTTTACCAATTTGCAAACTCTAATTTCCGTACAAACTTTTACATATACATAGACGTGCAGCTAGAAATATCCCTTACTTAACTGCCCACCATTTCGTCATAGCCAAAGTGACCAGCCAAGCCTCTGTTATGCTTCTCTCTGATGTCGTTCTTGCACATGGAATGGATGTCTTGATGTAATAAACAGCCCTAGCTACTATAAAATTTTATTTTATTTTTTGTAATACAAACGATGTTGTACTAACATAATTGTCAAGGTTGTATATAGTATATACTATATACACTCTGTTCTAATGAAACAATCTACGGATGGGAGCATTTCTAGGTGAAAAAAATGTGCAGCCTATGAAAAGCGCATATAGGTACACCCATTCCATCAATGTAGGTCCTTTAGTGCTACATTAGGATTTCATGATTAGTTCAAAAATCTTAACATGGATTATTTCAAAAGTCGTGAGGTATCCAGTTAAATTACATTGCAAAATTATACTGATTGTTTTGAAGAAAACTCAGTTATACAAAGAGCAGGGTGAATTAGTATAACAACAAACCTTTACTTTTCAAAACCTAATCAATCAAAAAGCAATACTTCGAGAACTTAATCATCCACAAATGCAAGATCTAGCAATTAGGAGCACAAGAAGAACACACAATTTATGTGGAGACCATTGTGGGAAAAAACCACGGCAAAATATTGCTTTTGTATTAGAAACTTCTTACAATCTTCATAGGTATCAACCCACAAGAGACACCAATCCCCTTTAAATAATTCATAGGCACCAACCCACTGGAGGCACCATTCCCCACAACAGAGCACCAACTCAGCAAGAGACACAAATCTCCTTGAATGCAAGGCACCAAGCTCCAAAAGAATGATGTGATAAGTACTTGATCTTCTTCTTGAATCAGACCTAACTCTCCTCCACAAATCTGCTCAAAATGCTTCTTTAAATCTGCTTAAAATCTTCAATAATTTCAGCTTTTCAGTCTGCAATAAATCACCTTAAAATCTACTCATAATCTTCAATGTTTTCTGCTCATAGGTCTGTAATAATTCACCTTAGAATCTGCTCATAATCTTCAAAATTTTCTGTTTATAAGGTCTGCTTTAACACTGCTCTAGATAGGAATAATATTCAATGAATGCTTTATAAAATGAACCCTAAATGATCTCCTCTACCAATGGTTGCTTCCCTTCATACTGGTCAGCCAAGATCAGATTTAAATATTTTATTTTATTTTTATTTTCTTGCCCAGAGTGGGTGCCCAAACCAAGGGGGGTCAGCCAAGCAAAACATATTTTTATTTTATTTTAATTGCAACCCAAGCTAGGGTGCACTTCCCAATGGGGTCATGCCTCTTAGACATATTATTCAAATGCATTTTAATCCCCATAGATGGGTTAGTTCCAAGAGGGGGCTTGGCCAAATCAATAAAAAATTATTTTGCAATTTTGAAGTCAACATTAAATATGCAATTTATCTCCTCCTTGCTCGCTGATATCTTGATCATAGTGCCATAAATTTGGCACAAACTAACCTCCATCAAATATGCCACAACATCCACTTTGACATCAATGACAATAGTTCAATATGTTTCATTATTGATTGTTGTAAATACCAAATTAAGCAAAATTAGTATTATATTCATACTTGTTTTGGTTTAAGAAATTCACCAATAGCAACCCAACTCAAACATAGATTCAATTTTAATATAATCTTTTCAAGACTAACTAGCTGGAGTTGGAATGTGAACAATCTAAATAAAATCATAAAAAATGTGTTCTTTAGGTATTGTGAACAGTTTGCATTTTGGGAGATTCTCTTTAAAATTCATCTGGACAATGTGGGTGGTACCTTAATGAAGAAATGAGAACCCTTTTTGATAAACATAAACCAAGGTTTTCTCAACAAATCATGCAAGAATTGGTAGAACATCTGGTAACTCCCATTATTATAATCTCCTAAGGCTAGGATTCTATCCTCTTAATTATGATTGGGAAAACATGAGTCACAATATAAGACATGAAATTCATAATTTAGCGTGCCAAGATTGCAAAAAGATTCAAGTAGGATCAAATATATGGAGTGTACCATCATATCAATTTTTGGTTTCATCCCCATGACTCTAATGAGGAACATTAACATGTGTCATTAGAACTATGACAAGGACATAGAATTGAAGACCACTAGGGTATTGTAAGGTACCGCCCTGTTTGCTGTGGAAGTTTTTTTTTGTTTCAGTCTAACATGTCACTGCTGTTAAGTTGAACCTGGTGTGTTTTGTGTCATTACAGCTTGCAAACATCCATGTTCATTCCAAAATTTATGTAGATATGAAAGATTCATACAAACAAGTTATAAGCAATTAAAATCACTAGCTTTGAATTAACAATGCTTCAAATCACCAAAATTATTCAGTTCAAACATAAGGTTACATTTCAGAAAATCCGAACAACACAGCTCCATAAATGTAATCAATATCCCAAGCACAAGACACGTCAAGAACCTGGTATAACGTTGTGGTGTTTAAAGGTGACACCTCCATTGGCTGCCAAGTGCCACAAACTCCCTTTCAGCTAAAATCCCTTCACTGTTCTTCATCTGCATCCTGTATAGTCACTGCGACTGCTCTATATTAACGTCCAGCATACTGTTTGAGCCCAGCAAGAATCATGTCCGGCAGTCCAAACAGCTCAAACAAATGATTTCTGACCTGCTATTTCTGAGTCTTCTGCAGCTAGCTCCTGGCTCAGTCCCACGTCTTCTACAGCCGAATCATAAGCTGAGACTACCAATGAGTGTTGAGAGGTTTCTGAGACTAACTGCGGCAATGTATAATTCCCACGCCTTTGACCCTTACTGTCACATTTTTCCCAGTGCCATTAAACTTGGCTTCCATTCATTTGTGCCTACAGTTTCCCTTCCTATTCAACTCAGCCAACTATAAAAACTCCGCTGTATTATACCTCCATTCAACAAATATACTTTACCAGTCAATTAAACCCTGCAGTTTTCAGAGATTCCATTCATCATGAGATTTTTCCCTACATCTTCCCTTCATGATTGGGGAGACTTCATGGATACACCTTTGGTTTTGTTTCTTCCTAAGGAAAGGAACGTTGTTCGACGTTCGTGGAGCAGTTTCTTCATTCATCTTCCGGAGTTCCGGGCTCGAAGGACAAGGAAATTGGGAACCCCCAGGTTCCTAAGTTCCTTCCCCAACTACGGTGACCCCAGTCTCCGAAGTTCCCCAACTACGGTGACCCCGGTCTCCGAGGTTTTCCAAACTACTTCCGACTTGCAACACTTCCGGATGGTGTGATCAACACTCAAAGCTTTAAATGCTCCAACAGCTTTGGTGACTTATGCACTTTTTTGTGGAGCCACAGGGGTGCATTTAATGTTTTTGGTAGGATTTCCATCAAGGGAGGTACGGGGCCATGCTTGGTGACTTATGTCATGCCTGACTTTGGAAGGTTAGTCAATCCACCTTCTCAGGATTGCCCTTTGTGGGTATGGCTAGGTTGCTTGCATGTACAAGTCAAGTGCATGCACTTTCCTGCACCTCCAGACTGACATGTAGGGCTCATGATCACCCTTGTGACAATTTTCTATATAATGGCTTTTAAGCCTCATTGTAAAGGGTTCTCTCCCTACTGCCTTGAGCTTTCCTATGCTCTTTCTCTTCTCTTGAAGACTTGTAATTATTGCATTTCTGCAACTATAAGATTGGCTTTTGGCCTTATGATTAATTGAAAAAAAATCACCATTCTTGCCTCCTTCTAACCTATGGATGTTGTGTAAGCTCTCTTACCTTCATTATAGATGTATGTCTTGTGACTTTTATCTCCATATATGTTGTGTTAACTTGTTTACTGAGTGTGACTTGTGGGAATTC
This sequence comes from Cryptomeria japonica, assembly GCF_030272615.1. NCBI lineage: Eukaryota > Viridiplantae > Streptophyta > Pinopsida > Cupressales > Cupressaceae > Cryptomeria > Cryptomeria japonica. The sequence goes on from NC_081410.1 coordinate 142,251,287, forward strand.
TTCTCCCCTCTTGACACTTAGCAAACTATAACCTCCATGCATGCGTTTGGGTCACTTATATAATTCAAGTTGTGCATCTTTTGGGTTTTTTAGTTGGTTCTTTGTGTCATTTCGGTAGGGAGAGGAACAATCTCTTCTTGGTGCATCACCTCCCTTTATTTCAAGCAATTTTCTCTTCCCTTTACCTCTGCAAGTTGTTGGGATAGGCCTAGGAGTTAGTTTTGAGGTGTTGAGTTTGTTCAACACCTGCACCTGGATAGAGAAGGAAGCCGACCTTCTCCGGAGATTCAACCCCCTTGCGCAAGGTCCCACACTTCGGGGTTGTTTCCATGTTTCACAAGGTTGTTGAGTTGATAGCTCAGCAAGGGTGCAAGCTTTTCTGATAACAATTTTTGGCACGCCCGGTGGGACTTATTCAATTCACATGCTAAGGATTTAGTGCTATTCTTAGTGTTTTGGCCTTTAGAGGCAGTCATCTCTCAAGCACTTGGCGACTTTGCTCAAGGACCAGTTTGTGCTCACACAAAGTTCACAACTCTGGGACCCCGGAACCCCCAGGTTCCCAAATCAGTGAAGCCACTTCACTCCGTAACCCCGGAACCCCTCGGTTTCGAAGTGCTTATACCAGAAAACTCGAAGCCCCCAAGTTCCGAACTCCCAAGCTTCCTCACTCCGGACATCCGAGCTCCCGAGGTGTTAAATTGGTCATACTCCGCAACTCCAGATCTCCAAGCTTCCAAGGTCGATTGCGGACTTCATGCCCAGAATTCACACAAGGGCGTCTTCTAGAGGCAGTTTTCAATTCCTAGAGCTTCCATCTACGGGCTTTAGAAGAGGGAGAGGCAGACCTTCATTGTCACCAGTCAGGGGTGTCGAGGTTGGAAACACTCCATCTCCCAGGTCTCGTTCTACTCCTCCATTCACAAGACCACTACTATCAAGGGCTCCCACCACTCATATCAATATACCATTGTTTCGCATGGCTAGAAATCAAGTCTTTGTTACCTTCAATGGGGGGAGTCCCCTTGTTTGGACTCAATGGAATGACATACCAGTGGCTGCGTTGAAGAGTATACCATACTTCACTAGTGAAACGGCTACTACACCCATTGAGCACAAGACATTGCAAACATCTGCTTTGTCCATAACGTCACTCAGGATGATGTTGTTGTCAAACTCTTGGCCACATCTTTGAAAGGCAAAGCCTTGCAGTGGTACAAAGGGTTGTCATCTAGCTCCATCCACAATAGGGACGAATTGGGGGAGAAATTGTCCAACCATTTTGAAGACAAAAGTGATCACCTATCACTTGTGGAGTAGTTAACTACGATCAAGAGGGCACCCCACGAGTTCATGGGAGACTTCAACTTCAGATTCCATAAGACATGGAATAGGATTCCTGCTCTAGTGAAGCCATCCCCAAATCATGCCTTCTTGTATTATCTTAGAGCTCTCAATAGCGATATAGTTGTCATGGTACAATCGATGGGTGGAGCCTCTCTACCTGGTGCATATGACATAGCCATAAGACCAGAAAATTGTTTGATCCACGCTGGGAAGATAGCTCCAAGGCCTCCAATGCCTCTCTTCCCAGAAGCTCCTACTCAACAACCAACCTTGGCTCCTATTCCCATGGCACCTGCAAGTCAACCATCCACGCCATCTACGTCCTCTAATGAGCTCCATGAGGTCAAGGCTCTATTACAAAACTTTGGCAATGAATTGGTGGCACTAAAAAGACAGCAAACTCAGTATAACAGACCTTACCAAGCACAAGGTCAGAATTATCAGCAAAACAAGCCACCCTTTCAAGGGCAAAACCGATGGAGCAATGCTAGGCCTTTGAATAGTGTGAACCCCACAAACGCAAGCAACTCAAAGGCGTTAGTTCCAATGCAAAATAACCTTGCCCAAGAGCAAGATTGGTGTCAACCATGTAATCAGCCACACAACCAAGGTGTATGCCAAAATGGAGGGTTTGACCAAACCTTAGTGGTGCAAGATGAGCCGACCACTTCTGGCCAGCAATATGACCCAAATCAGCCTAGTGTTGGTCCCCAGGCTCACTTACAAGGGGATTTTACCTTTGTCAATTGGCAGGAGGCAGAATTTTGTGGTTTGAACCAAACAAATGGTGAGTCCATGTTGCAATATGCGAGGTCAAAGAAGAGAGCCATGGAGCCTACCTCACCTTCAACATCAGTCCAAGCTCTAACACCCAATGTAGTTGTCCATGATACAAGCCAAAGTACCATGCAAGGGAACAAGAGGCAGGAAGAGGTCCAAGTCGTCCAAAGAGCAAAAGTAGACCTTGTAGCCCCAAAGGGGCCTCTAAAGTCAGTTGGTGTTCCTTTCAACATAGTTGATCAGATGAAGAGGGCCAACCTCAACGTCACTATGTGGGAGGCCCTTTCAATCCCATCCCAAAGGGATTTGCTTAAAGAGGCATTAAAGGATGTCAATCAATCAAGTGGTGAGCCAGCAATCAGCGAAAGGCAACCTCCACTAGCTTGGTGCAGCCCAAGGAGGAAGAAGATTCAAGCAAGATCAGCAAGCCTCCCCCTTTCTATCTCTCCTTAATCATAGGAGACAACTTGGTTCACAACTGCATGATAGATTCAGGAGCTAGTAGCTCAGTCATGCCTAAGAAGGTAGCTAATCTTCTTGGCATAGAATATGAACCCGTGACCAAAGGGGTGGTCCAGTTAGATGGCACTTCTATTAAGACAGTAGGGGTGGTAAAAAATCTGAAGTTAACCTTGCATGCATGCCCCGGTTGCACTGTCTTGCAAGACGTATCAATCATCGACCTCCCTGCCTTCTTTACCATCTGCCTGTCTAGAGACTTCACAGCCAAGATAGGTGGGTACGTGTCTTCCGACTGGTCCCATATGCTATTTCGAACAAGGTATGGTACCAAGGTCACCATAAGGGCAAAGCCCATTGCCCAAAACCACATTGAGCCCTACACCCCTAGCCCTATAAACATGAATTCCACTTTGCATGAAGAGGGGGAGGACTGTGTTGTCCGTGAGCCTGCTACTCTCTTGCAAGAGGTTCCTGATTGCTTGCTGGACGAATGGGCCAATGCTTTTCAATTTGATCCATTAGCTGAGACTGAAGAGACTGGGCTTGACACCTATTGTATCCATGAAGAGGATACTCCTATCCCTAACCTCATCAAGACGCAAGGAGATTCAGAGGGGTTATGCAACATGTTTTTTGATGGTTCAAGAAACAAGAATGGTGCAGGCGTCGGGGTGATGCTTGTTTCTCCTGAGCAGGAGAAATATTTCTTCTCTTTTAGGCTTCAATTCGGTTGCACTAACAATGTTGCTAAGTATGAAGCCTTGATCCAGGCCTCCAACTTGCGCAAAGCAGGAAGATCGGATCTTTGCAAGTATTTGGAGATAGTGAGTTGGTTGTTAAACACATCCAGCGCAAAGCAGGAAGATCAGATCTTTGCAAGTATTTGGAGATAGTGAGTTGGTTGTTAAACACATCCAAGCCCAAAGTGTAGCAAAGAACAACCTACTCAAATCATACAAGCACAAGGTTTGGGATTTGATTGAAGGATTTGAGGCCTTCAATATCCAAAGCATTCCTAGAGGTCAGAACAAGCATGTTGATAGGCTTGCAGCAGTTGGTGCTCAGTTCGACATACCAACGCATGTTGCACGAGAGGAAGAGCAACACATCAGACTTGTTGTGAGGCCTGCTGTCCTGGACAATCAAGTGAATTGGCAAGTGTTTGAAAGCGATCAGCAGATCACCAACTTCTTGCAAAATGAAGCAGATTTTTCTGCTAAAAATCAGTCCAAGCTGCAAGACCAGTATGGAGATCAAATCATGCAGCTCAACTCCAACAAGTTGCCAAAAGGTCTAGTTACCTTGGAGGGCATTTTCAACTCGGATGATCAATTGAAGAAGAGGATGAACTTGGCTGCAAAGAGGGGTGATTACAAGCCAGTTGTTGTTGCTGAGGGTAGGTCCTTGAATTTGGGCAAGGTGTGTTCCTCAATCGAGCAAGAGGCCTTTGTTGAGCTTTGCCAACAATATGATGACATAGTTGCTTGGACCTATGAAGACTTGAAGAGTTTTGATCCTAGCTTAGCCCAGCATACCATAGAACTAAACCCAGATGCAAAGCCAGTAAGACAAAAGCAAAGGCCAATAAATCCCAAAATTGAGCCACTAATGAGGAAGGAGTTGACCAAGCTCATAGAAGCCAATATCATCTTCCCTATCAAGCACTACTCCTGGGTGGCCAACCTTGTCCCTATAAGGAAGAAGAATGGGGAGATCAGGCTATGTCTAGACTTTAGGGATCTCAATAGAGCCTCCCTTAAAGATCACTATCCCCTTCCCTCTATGGAGCAAATTCTCCAAAAGGTCAGTGGCTCAGAAAGATTTTCATTCTTGGATGGGTATTCAGGCTACAATCAGATCTTGGTCCAGGAATTAGACCAATACAAAACTGCATTTACTAATAAGTGGGGCACCTATGCTTATTGTAAAATGCCCTTTGGGCTAACCAATGCAGGTGCCACGTTCCAAAGAGCAATGGACATGGCCTTCAAGGGTGTATTAGCAAGGTTTGTGCTTGTATACCTTGATGACATAACTGTTTATTCGAAGCACACAGCTGACCATCTTGGTCATCTTGAGCAAGTGTTCATGAAATGCAGGGAGTATGGTGTGTCCTTGAACCCTAGCAAGTGTGCATTTGCTACTGATCAAGGAAGATTGCTAGGACACATCGTATCCAAGGAGGGTTTGACCATTGATCCAGAGCGAGTGGAGGCTATTTTTTCTCTTCCACTCCCCAGTCACAAGAAAGGATTGCAATGTTTCCTTGGTAGAATCAACTTTGTGAGGAGGTTCATTCCCAACCTTGCCACCATGGTAAAACCCCTCACTTCCATGTTGAAGAAAAACTTGGTTTTCAGTTGGACCAAGGAAGGAAGGGCCGGTTTCAAAGAGATCAAACAAGCAATTGCTCAAGCCCCTACCCTCGTCAATCCTAATTATGAAAGGGATTTTATCCTCTATACCTTCGGAGGAGAATCCAGCATTTCAGCTGTCCTAACACAGCTGAACGATGACAAGTTGCAGCAACCTATTGCTTTCTTTAGTGAGGGGCTAAAGGACTATGAACTTAGATATAGCTATGTAGAGGAGCAAGTCCTCACTGTTGTAAGGGCATTAAAAAAGTTCGGGCACATGTTGTCCAACAACAAGATCCAGCTCTTAGTTCCGCATGCAAGTGTCAAGGATTTCCTTCTAAACAAGGATATCAGTGAAAAGAGGGTTGCGTGGATAACCAAGGTCATGGAGTATGACATCAACATCAAGATCACCAAGCTTGTAAGAGGCAGGGGCCTATGTGAACAACTTGTCTCATCTTCTGAGACTACTTCAGAGGTCGCCCTTGTGTTACAAGAGGATCAACCAACTGACAATAGCACTCAATTCAGTTGGGTAAGTGACATGACCACCTTCATAATGGAAGGTAGATACCCCCAAGGTCTGGACCGGACCAAAAGAAGACATTTCAGGTTGCAGTCCATTCCCTATGTCTTAGTGAATGGCACTCTTTTTCGAAAAGACTCCAATGGAATCTTACTAAGATGCATCGAGCAAAACCAAGTCAGCAGATTGTTAGAGGAATTTCATGATGGCTCTTCAGGGGGCCACTTCTCTGCAAGGATTATGGCTATCAAAATAATGAGGGTTGGTTATTACTAGCCATTCTTATTCAATGACTCACATAGATGGGTGAAGAATTGCAAGAAATGTGCTCTCTTCTCTCGGAAGCAAAGACTAGCTGCCCTACCCCTTCATCCCATCCAAGCAGATCAACCATTCGCCCAATGGGGTTTAGACTTCATTGGCATGATAAACCCACCTTCTAGTGCTGGCCATAAGTGGATCTTGGCCGCAACAGATTACTTCACTAGGTGGACAGAGGCAGTTGCATTGAGGGATGCTACTGAGGCCTCAGTGTTAGAATTCCTTGAGGGAATTGTGACAAGATTCGGTATCCCCTCTACCATCATATTAGACAATGCCAGGGCATTTGTTGGAACCCAAATCAATTCTTGGGCAGTTAAGCATGGTGTATACTTGAAGGCATCATCCAACTATTACCCTCAGGGTAATGGCTTGGCTGAATCTTCCAACAAGAACCTCATCAGGATAATTAAAAGGACAATTGAAGACAATCAGAGGGCATGGCAAACTAAGTTGAGGACAGCCTTATGGGTTGACAGGATCACACCCAAGAGGGCGATTGGTAATCCCCTTTCATGCTAGTATATGGGAAGGAAGCAAGACTCCCAACTTCCCTAGAGTTACCCTCTCTTGAACAAGCACATCAGCTGGAATTAATAGAGAATGATGCCATGACAGTAAGACTAGCTGAGTTGATGGAGTTGGAGGAGGTTAGAAGTCAGTCTATGCATACACTTAAGACTCATCAAGGGCAGGTTAAGAAGGTTTTTGACAAAAAGGCTACTAATAGGGTCTTCAAAGAGGGAGATCTAGTTCTCAAGTGGGATGCAAACAGAGTCAAAGCTGGGCAACACTCCAAATTTGATGCTATCTGGAGTGGTCCATATGTCATTACTAGTTGCAAGGAGGCCAATGCATTTCATCTCTCCAAGCTTGATGGCGAAGTTCTTCCAATTCCAGTGAATGGGATTCATCTCAAACCTTGCTTCTAAAGAGGGTGTTGATTACTATGGAAATATTAGACTAGAGGTTGTTTTGCTTTCATAAGTGTTTATCCACATGCCGCATTCTCCTTAAGAGGGTGTATGCTCTAGTTTTCAGTTTTCCTCCAAGTGATGGCACACATATGTTTGGGTCTTCCATGACTCAGTGCCCAATGGATGCTTAAGGCTTCTGGACTTCATGCTTAGCAGGCAAGCATCCCGCAGAAATTGCCAAAAATGTTGTCATTTTATGACACCCTTGGTCCATCAGTCAAAACTGATCAGTGATATGTTCCATGGACTAGCGCTGCCCAGTTGATCAAGGAGAAAAGCAATGGAATTATGAAGTATGAAGTGTTGTCTTGTTAGAAGCAAGTTCCTAAGTCTTCCCAACTACGGTGACTCCGGTCTCCGAAGTTACCCCAGAACTCCGGAACCCCCAGGTTCCGAAGTTCCTTGTTCTTCTACCCCGAAACTCCGAAACCCACAAGTTTTGAAGCTCCTTGCTCTTCTACCCCGGAACTCCGGAACCCCCAAGTTCCCAAGTTCCTTGTTCTTCAACCCCGGAACTCCGGAACCCCCAGGTTCCCAAGTTCCTTGTTCTTCTACCTCGGAACTCCGGAACCCCCAAGTTCCGAAGTTCCTTGTTCTTCAACCCCAAAACACCGGAACCCCCAGGTTCCGAAGTTCCTAGTTCCTCTACCCCGGAACTCCGGAACCCCCAGGTTCCGAAGTTCCTTGTTCGTCTACCCCAGAACCCCGGAACCCCCTAGTTCTGAAGTTCCTTCTTCTTCTACCCCGGAAATCTGAAACTCCCAGGTTCTGAAGTTCCTTGTTCGTCAACCCCGAAACTCCGGAACCCCCAGGTTCCCAAGTTCCTTGTTCTTTTACCCCGGAACTCCGGAACTCTAGAACCCCCAGGTTCCTAAGTTCCTTCCCCAACTACAGTGACCCCGGTCTCCGAAGTTCCCCAACTACGGTGACCCCGGTCTCCGAAGTTCCCCAGCTACGGTGACCCCGGTCTCTGAGGTTTTCCAAACTACTTCCGACTTGCAACACATCGACACTCGAAGCTTTAAATGCTCCGACAGCTTTGGTGACTTATGCACTTTTTTTGTGGAGCCACAGGGGTGCATTTAATGTTTTTGGTAGGATTTCCATCAAGGGAGGTACAGGGCCATGCTTGGTGACTTGCGTCATGCCTGACTTTGGAAGGTTAGTCAATCCACCTTCTCAGGATTGCCCTTTGTGGGTATGGCTAGGTTGCTTGCATGTACAAGTCAAGTGCATGCACTTCCCTGCACCTCCAGACTGACATGCAGGGGTCATGATCACCCTTGTGACCATTTTCTATATAATGGCTATTATGGCCTCATTGTAAAGGGTTCTCTCCTTGCTGCCTTGAGCTTTCCTATGCTCTTTCTCTTCTCTTGAAGACTTGTAATTTTTGCATTTCTGCAACTGTAAGATTGGCTTTTGGCCTTATGATTAATTGAACAAAAAATCACCATTCTTGCCTCCTTCTAACCTATGTATGCTATGTATGCTCTCTTACCTTCATTATAGGTGTATGTCTTGTGAATTTTATCTCCATATATGCTGTGTTAACTTGTTTACTGAGTGTGACTTGTGGGAATTCTTCTCCCCTCTTGACACTTAGCAAACTCTAACCTCCATGCATGTGTTTGGGTCACTTATATAATTGAAGTTGTGCATCTTTTGGGTTTTTTAGTTGGTTCTTTGTGTCATTTTGGTAGGGAGAGGAACAATCTCTTCTTGGTGCATCACCTCCCTTTATTTCAAGCAGTTTTCTCTTCCCTTTACCTCTACAAGTTGTTGGGATAGGCTTAGGAGTTAGTTTTGAAGTATTGAGTTTGTTCAACACCTGCACCTGGATAGAGAAGGAAGTCAGCCTTCTCCGGAGATTCAACCCCCTTGCACAAGGTCCCACACTTCGGGGTTGTTTCCATGTTTCACAAGGTTGTTGAGTTGATAGCTCAGCAAGGGTGCAAGCTTTTGTGATAACAGTAACCAGTGGCAAAGAGGGGTTGTCATGTGGTCAGAGACCCATGGAGTCAAGGAGCCAGTTACAATCTCCCTGCCAGTCTTCCCAAAACAGAGAGGATATTTGAGTGTTTGAAAGCATTAAGGTTTAGAGGGGAAGCATAGGGAGACCACCCATCTAAATATCTGGATGTTAGTACTGATAGTTTAGGCCAACCTATAATATATATATGCTTGCAGGTATTGTGTATACATCCTTGTGATTGCAAGGTTATCCATAATCAAGCTATCGGTTGCAGGCTTAAAGTATGATCTGACTTCTGTTACGAGTCTTCCCTTTATTGTAAATCATGCATATAATCAATTAATGCTAGTCAATGATCAATACGGAATTATATTCTCAGATTTAATCAGAAATGTCTCCTTAAAATAGAATTGATAGATACTATAAACATATTAAATAGAATTATTACTGTTAATCCTTTGATTGGGGACATCACATTGCTATTATTGTTGTTATTATAGTTGTTAAGTTTTAAGAGGCAAAAGATTGTATTATACTAATTCACCCCCACCCACTCTCAATATAAGTGTGTGCTCTTCATATATATTGAAAACAAAGGAAAAGACCCATGTATAGAACAAGCCTTGGTAAAATTGTGTATAGAGTGTCAATTGAAAGAGATAATGAGTTACCTCTATTATAAACAACAAATATGATCATCTGTTTGAAAGGGAGGACAAAAAGAGAGAAAACCTTTTACTTAGAACTCAAAGAAATAGTAATCAAAATTGGTACCTACATGTCAAAAACCAAAAAACAAGTTCAATACATGTTAACTTCAATACAAATGATAGTTTCAATGTTCATAATCTATAAATTTCTTCTACGACTAAAGCTGAAAAAAAATTGCCACTATGTAGGTTCCTTGAATTGGATGGTCTTCATATAGCTTCTTGTTGAGGAACAATATCATCCTCAACAACATGATGTGAATGCAATGAACCCCCACTAGCGGCTCACCTTCTCAATCCTCATATGCTCCCACTTTTGCTTGCCATTCTGCTACCTCCCTCTCCAAATCTGTCATATTAGCCTCAATCATACACAATTCCACATCGACAACAACTGAATCAAAACTCAGATTGATGCCATTAAAGTCAAGCACCTTGTGCATCTCCCACCACTTTACCTTCTTTGCGCACAATTGAAGGTTGTAATGCTCGAAGCCAAGGTCCTTCAAGTACTTTTTGAGTCAACCTATTATGTTTCTTTGTGTGAATGGCCTCAAAACACGCCAATTGAGCTCATAACAAGAAGCACCACAAAGTTGAGGCAAAAAGTGCATGGAAAGAGTTTGAAGACCAAGTGTTTTTAGATAAACTTCCTACCATAAACCTACAAAGACATCTAACCTTCTATAGATTTTAAAAAACTTAAAATTTAACGTAAACATATATGTTTTTTTACCTAGCTGCAAAGTAGTTATCCTATGTATGCATAAAGGTGAAGAAAACAATCTCCCCTTCACCCCTTATAAACCAGTAACTCATCATGTATGATGTCTCTAAGATTTTCACCTAGAACCAACTTCTCCATACACGTGTTGAGACCAGTCATAACCTTTTCATTTGCTTTGAATGAGAATATGTTTGTGGGGTTTGTTCCACTTTCAAGCAATGTGTCAGATGGATTCATATTTGTTTCTATTAAACCTATACAAATGTTCAATCATTTCTTTGGCCCTGTCCGTGGCCTCATGTATATTACATGGAGGTTTTATGCCCAAAAACCAACTATATAATCCTAACTAACTGTTCTAACACCTAAAACAAGAGAGTATATAAAAATGAATCAAAAATTAAACTAAATCAAACATTTACAAAATCAGCAAATCATAAGATTACACAGTTCATATCAAAATACATCAGAGATTCTCTATTCATGTATCAAGTTTATAGTTGTGAGCACTAGTCTTTAGTCATTGTTATGATGTGTAATAATTATCAATTGTTGCATAACAACTTCTATGTTGTTGCACAACAACCTTCAATTGTTGCATAACAAGTTTTATGCTGTTACGCAACAGTCCTCAATCAATGCATAACAAGTTCTACTTGTTGCATAACAAATCAGTTTCAAACAATGTTTAAGTCTTCAATTTCTAGAATTGATTCTTAAAGATTTCAAGTCCAATGGTGATGGTTTTTGGCTGAAGATGTAACTTCAATGCACCCTTATTACAAGGTTGATACTTATGTTGTTGCTAATATTCTTTATTTTTATATACAAGGGAGTGGAAACTTAAGTGTACAATTAATATATCAAAAAACCCCTTTTTTTTAAGAATCTTTTGATCAAAATATTACATTGAAGACCTCCTGCACATTCTTAGCAAATATATCACAAAAAATGGTCTTCAAAACCCTCTTTGCTTCAGCGTTACTACAATAATGACTCTACAACCACCATTCCCTACTAAACATGATCTTAAGGTTGGGAAATGCAGCTTTGATACTCTACAAGGTGATCAAATTTGTCACTAATTGAGTAACTTGCACGTGAGTTCAAGACCTATATGTGGTTGTAGATGTTTTTTTGTGACATTCCTTGCATCTTCAACCATGTTCTTCACCCAACTAAGTTTCTCAATATACTCAAGAAGGTCAAATGCGTGGGCCACACAAGGGCTCCAAAATGATGAAGGGTGTCTCCTCTAGCATTTTACCAACTAAGACTAGTTGCATAGTTCATTGTCATATGGATAATTTTCTCCATCACTACCTCATTCAACAAGTTGCACAATATCTCAGCATTTTTTACTTCACTAGAGTATCAACTAATTTCAAGAACACTAATCCTAAATCCACAAGAAAATTGATTAAGGATTGGTTCCAAACATCCATCCACCTGTCGAATAAGATGTTGCAACCCTTCTTTATCTATTTTACTTTTTGTTCATCTACTAGAAAGTTTGTATTATTGACTACATCCTACAATAATGGCCCACTCAACTCATATTGGCTAAATGCCTTAACCGTTTTACTTGTCATAATCAATGCAATGGCCAACTACAACAATAAGGATGTCACAACATTATTTGAAATCTTGTTGGAGACATGTAGTACCAAAAATTGGCACATGCCAACTCAGCCTCATGATACAATTCCCTATTCCGCACAATTCCTTCCACCAAAGGTTGTGCACTGGGAGAATTATGAGGAGCAAAATACTCGAGGTACAACTGTCCACACTAACTAATCCCCACATCCATGGCCCAATAGAAGATGCAAAGGCACCTATATCTCCCTCTAACCCTGTAAAACTAATACGTGTCAATGCCTTTGTTGTCCTCTTTTTCTCTCTTCTTTAGATCATAAGCCAATGTTGTACCTCATTCTCAACCTCCTGAACACCTTGTGTACATTTGATTACATCAGAGCAACAAATATCTGCAAGGTGATATTTTAGGCAATTTGTGCATCTTCTCATATCTATCCCACAAATAGTTGCAGATTATTTGGTCATACATTCTACTTGTCATCACATGTTTTCAAGCAAGCCTAGAAAAATGGAAATCAACCTTAGCAAAAAAATAAATAAAAGGGAAAAATCAAACAAAAGCCTAGCAACAATAAATGCCTTAAATTTTTTTTAAAGATTAATAAAACTAATTACCGGAAACCCTAGGAATAAATAAAAGATAAAACAAAAACAAAACATAAAATGTAATGTCCTCTTTCTAGGCGATAGGAGATGGTTAGGGGACTCATTTTGAGGGGCATAGAACCTTCCAGGGGCTCTGTGAGCCATTTTGAGCGTTTAGTCGACTAGATGACCGCCTGGACAACCACGGAGTAGAGAGGGATCTTTTTGAGAAATTTCTGGAGTTTGGAGTGAGGTTCCTATTTTTTTGGGCGAGTTCCTATTTTTTAGGAGGAACCACCAGTTAGCCTATAGGACTTAGGTGGCATCGGTGACCACAGTGCTTCAGACAGAATTCAGATCTAAGTCCTGGATTGCATTTTATGAATAAATAAGGAAATGTTTTAATATTTCCTAAGTTTGGAATTAAATAAATTAATAATAAAGTGATATCATAAGTCACTTTATAATAAAATAAGTTATAATAATTTGTGGCCCTTTTCCTAGGCATATGAGCATAAAATGTAATAAAAAGGGGAAAACATTATAATAATAAAATATAATGCCTAAGGGGTTGATTTTTAAAGGAAGACTTGTATTTTATTAAAAATTATAAGTTGAAAATACCCTAAAGGTGATGACCTAGGGTTTGGAGCCTTTTGAAAAAGGCGTTTGGAGGTCATTTTGGCATCATTATTATTCATTTTTTCATCAAATCTTCTTGGAAGCAACCTGCAACCTGCAGAGAAGCGATTGTACATGAGATTGGGAACGAAAACTCTCAGCTCTAGGGTGATTAGACAGAGCCCCAGCCACCTGCAACACCTAGGAACACAAAATAAACATTGAGGACCAAAACCTTGAGGTTTGCTGACTGATACAGCAATCACAGTACTTGCACAGCAGATCTGGGCAGTTCAAAGGCCTTTACAAGCAAATTGGATACTGATTTTAGCAGGCCGTACCTCCTACAGCAGGGCTGAACCTCCCATTCATGCCTGGGGAGGCTAAATAAATAATTAAAGGAGTTTTGGTGGTGGAAATAAAGTCTGAAATTATTGTCAGACGTTAATAGCAGCAGATCATCAATTATTTCAAGGAGATTGCAACGTGACCTACATCAGCATTTCATTGGGGAAAACTAATCATTCTTGGAGGCCTTGACTAGCAACCCTAAAGAATTTGCAACTGATCTGCTCGCTCTTACACAAATTTTGTTTTGATAATTATTTCTAAGGCAAATAAAACTCTTTGGAGCTGTTGACATTCATTGGAGGCTTCAGTATTGCTCTCTGTGTCAGATCAGGTAATAAAACAAGCTCATCCAGGCAGGTGTGGACTCCTGGTATACCAATTTGGGCTCTAGATGTTAAAATTTGTTCACTCTTGAATTTATAAATTGATAGTAATAAAAATCAGAATTCTGAATTTTGTTTCAGTCCATTATTCTTTCATGCATTGCATTTATATTCCATTCAGCATTGTCAAACATTCAAACAAAAACCTTCAAAAACCATAAAAACTTCAAAATTCACCAAAAACCCAAAAACACATTCGCTGGTCAAAGATTTAAAATCAAACCAGGAACATCAGTTTGGGCAAGATTCCTAGTTGGTATCTTACATGAAACCCTAGCATCTTCCTTAAAATGCCTTGAAAATAAAACAGTAAATAAACACAAAACCTATTGCTGAAAATACCACTAGTAGGACCGCAAAAGAGCTGAAACAAGCAGTCAAATGTCTCCAAGCTCTTCAACCAAAGGAAAAAAAAAATGATGAAGAATGTAATTTTTTAGAGTGAATCACAGCATGCAAATGCAGCTGAATTTTCCTGACAAATTTATGATTTTTTTCCAAGTAATCAGTGAGTTATCCATGAGTCACTGGCCAGATTTTTACAAAAATCTCACGACCAAGATATGCATTCTTGGTGGATTGATTGTCTATAGGGAGTTGCATAATTTAGTTCTATTGGTGAGCAGTATTTCTTGCACTTGCTAGTCATTATGACAAAGATGGAGTTGGTTTAGCAAGGCCCCAGACATGTTTGGCAAGCAGTTAAGCAGTTGCTATTGGACATCTGTTGGAACTGCTCAACTACTATTGCTAGGAACAATCAAGAAAGGATATAGGGCAGCCAAGGAGTCGATTGAAGGGTTCAGTTACCTCAGGACATGCTCTTGATGATGTTTTCAAAGAGGGGAAGACAGCATACAAAGTTCTTGCGAAACACAGTAAAAAAGGGGAGGTAAACAAGACCGTGAGGTTAATGTATAACTCCATTAGGAGAATTGATATGGCTGATCTCCATGTACTGGCCTTCATTTAGTGAATAGTATGTTTGTAGTGTACCTTTCTGGATATTTCACCCATTTGGGTTTTCTCCAACTGAAATCCTGTGTGGTGTGTTTCACTTACTGTATGTGTGCCCTATATTTAGGCTAATTTTCTTTCTGTTATTGAACATTATAAACTGTTGCGAGCTGATTAATTCCTTTAGGGCAGGCTACTGAGAGTTTGTTAGTAAGAGTTAGCCTGGTACAATCCATTTTAATGATATTTAGGGTTATAACCCAGTGATTATGGATAAAGTACCAAAGGATATGCAATGAAAGAAACCATAGGAGGACGGACCCTTGATCCTATCAAATGTTTCAAGCACAATGGAGGAAATAAAACAAGACAAACATCACTAAGGTGTCCAAGTAACAAATTCACCATTAAGCTTTTCCAACAATGTCCTGTTTCATTCATGTATACAAAGTAGTTGAATTTCATGCAGTTAATAACATGAATGGATGTAAGCATAAAAACTATTTTAGATTTGGAAAAAATACAAGAAATCATCATTAGAACATATAGGAATTAATTGGAAAATCTTTGTGTTGATCCTTGTAATATCCCTTGCTTGAAAATATAGAAATGGTGTATTATCAACACAAGGAATATCGTCAAACAATTGGCTAACAAGGTCTCAGTTTGCTGGTCTTAGTTCTCAGTCTGATTTAATCCGTTAGCAGCATCAAAGATGAATGCAAATGATCTCATTATTGTCTAAATTATCAGCATATTGTCTAATAACAACCTGACTCTTCTAACACATACACATAAGATGTAATGAACTCCTACAGCTCAATAGTCATTTTATCAAACATATGGCATGCAATCCATGATGACACATATAAGACTGAAAGCAACCTTATTCTTCCTTAACAATTGACAATAGTATGATTTCAAAATATCTACACAATGGCTAGACTCTTGAATAGTTTCAGTATTTTCTGAGTACATGTGCAGCCATGACTACATACATATTCAATCATAAAAAATCATCGTAGACAAAGCAAAAAGGAACCTGGAGGAGATCGCCTAGGCTGGAGAATGAAGATGCAAGCAATATTATGAGTGAGGGAGCCTTTAATGTACCATTTCAACCCTCTATACCAATCGCCCCTGCTGCTGCACTGAAGTCTGATGCATGGTTGATGTGGTGACTGCAAATCCTTATCTCTCCCTAAAAATTAATCGCCCTTCCTAGACAAGTGGAGCGCTGTCTTTAGAACTGAGATTCAGTGCTAGATTGATGACTTATGAGTAAAATCGTGGGTTAGGAGCTGTCTGCCACGATTTCTGATTCAAACAGAATAGTATTGATTACTTCACGAAATCAACCATAAATTGTCTTCAAAGGAATCGTCTTACTCTACAAACAATATCACTGTCCTCAATCCCTTGAATTGATGCATTCACAATGACCTGTGAGCAAAATCGTGGTGGAGGGGGGTCTGATGCAATGTGTCTTCAGATCTGATATATCACCTGCAACAACTAAAAAATTCCTCCAAGGTGCATCAAGAAGATTCACCTAGCCTCTCCAAATGCATAGACACAGCTATCACTAGTCATTCACCCAATGGCTGAAGTCTTCAACAAAATTGTACACCATGAAACTGATATAAAAACCCCAATTAGCTCAATACGAAGAACTGAATGTTCCTAACTCTCAAGGCAACCCTTCGGAGGATCTCTCACCCCCTCAGTTATGCAAATCAAAGGGAGGTATCGTTCCCTAAGACCAAATCTGCAGACAGCCCTTGGCTCCACAACCACAATACAAGAGGAGATAACAAACAATTGATGATCAACCATGAATTACCCTCCTCTATTTATTCTTTTCATATCCCATCATAAGATTCCTTCTAGAAGATCCCCTCCTTATCTGGTTGGTACGCTTTATTATTTCTTAAGTGACTTTTTTAATTATTTTTTTAATTTTATACTTAAGTCACTTTATTAATTTAATAAAATATAAAGTCATCTCACGTATGTTTTTTAAATGAATATAATGAGACAACTTATATAATATTAAATTAAATAATTTCCCCTTATTTCTCCAAAAATCTAACACAAACAATTCCAGGCAAAAATCGGGGACATAATCCTTTGAGATGCTGTATACTTGGAAACAAACCCAGAGCCAAACCACGTGGACATAGAGACCTAAAGTGATGAAAAGAAAGGAATTCACCTTAAAAAACACTTATTTTAAGTAATCAGAGGTCTTATAGATCCCTAAGTACATAAAAATGATCATTTAAACATACCAAAAAAAAAATATTTAATTAGAAAGCTACGAAAAATAAGAAAGAATAACCATCATGATTTATAGAGAAACTAAAATACCTTTACTCTGATCAAAAGGTGATCCATCTACAAGCAATGACTTGTACCCAACACTTTTGAAAACCAGCCTGCAAGTTGGTAATAGAAATTCAAATATATAGTCTTGAAAGTTTTGTCAATCTACAAATCAGAAATCATTATTGGGAGTAGTATAAAAAAGAATTCAGAAATCATTATTGGGAGTAGTATAAAAAAGATGTTTTATGTTGCTAGAAATGCACTTTACTAATTGCATATGTATCTCCATTGACACTTATGGTCAGTCACTTATCCTCACCCTCTTTATAGTAGACATCACAAAATGACACAATCGTTAAAGCAATTTCATTCAGTTGAAGTAAATGTATAATAATTTGTTAAAAACAAATTTCAGTTGATAGATAAAATATTTGAGCTCTTTGTTACTAGATTGTTAATGCATATCAAGAAACTAAAACATATAGCTGAAATCTGGCATGCTTCTTAAAAAATCTGATTGTGTTGGCCCTTATTTTATGTACAAAAGAAGAAAACTTATCATAAAAATCCAATGAGGAATCCTTTAATTATGTTGTTTAGCATACAATATGATAGGCGTTATAAAGTTATTTAGAAGATGGGAGACAATTAAGTGAAATAAGCAATGGGTCGAAATAAAGCATCCACAATATTAAATTTTAAAGTATAAGAAGCCATTTCTTGATCCTGGGATTCGCCTAAGGAGACAATATGAGGTGTCCTTGTCATTAATGTTGATTTTCAAGTGATCCAAAGATGACACCATAATTAAATATATTTATGTGAGTGAAGATGTATTTATAGTGTATTTTATTAGGTAAAAGAGGGTAGTTTAGTTGGGACTCTCTCTGAAAAACAAAAATTGTCCCTATGGGAATAAGCGTCTAGACATGTAGCCATAGCTTCAATATAATACAATTCATAATTACCCATTACAAACTGTTTAGATCTAGCATATGAAATAAGTACTACAGAAACAAAAGCACTATGATCTCACGTTGAGTTAGGCGCAAATGGGTCCAAAGGTTAATCCCAAGGTCCTCTTCGTGGTCTCAACCCAAACCAATGTCAAGGCTTCCAACCATCTCCATCTCAACATTTGCGGCCAACATGGCAGCACCCTCAACATTTGCTAGGTCGTCTTTGACTTCCACCAAGTTTGATGCAGCAGCAATTCCCCCACAACTCCTTCCCAAACTCAACCCTTCCACCACGATTTTGCTTGTGTTTGCATCTAAAGTCACATCCAACAGGAGAATAAATAAATCAGCATTGTCATAATCCTATTACCTCCTTGATCTACTTACAAAGATGTTCTTTGTTTCATTCTATGAAAACCCCAATGGTTTCAATCAAAGTTGACAAACTCATACTCCGCAAAAATTTGGCAAAAAACTAAGAAACTTAAAAAATTTCTTAAATTTCATTAGAAACGCATTTTTTGCAAAATCCAATGAATAAATAAATGAGTACATAAAAGAAACAAGCTGAGTCTAGTTACATATGAATGATTTAAATGCAAATTGGGTACAAAATGGCATCCTCGTGTGGAACGCTAATGTCTGAAAGTCTGAAACAAAACGAAAATAGCAAATTGTCTTTGTAAAACTAAAAGTAAATACTACAACAAAACATTTTACATCTTCCTCTTCCCATCTCTATTAAAAACTAGGGGAGAATTAGCTCTAGTCCTAGGAGTCTGCTATGGTTGCACTGCCTCACTCAGCATGATAGGCTGAGACTAAACCTCCATCCTAGATGTAGATGCTGCAATGCGCCCCAGCCCCCTACAATTCGGCCGGGGGCCACGATAGAGAGCAAAGCGAGGGGCACGATCGACAATGACTCCTCCTCAGCATCCTCAATGTCATCCATTGTAAATCCAAATCCATGCCCCTCCATTGCCTGCCTCTCCAAATCATAGATCTCGTCATCGGTAAACAATGGAGGTTGCTCCTACGTTGTCCAATCACTATAAGGATCTATATCATCCAAATCGATTGGACCATCTAAGGATATTGTTTCCTCTACTTTCCTTATGTGCAACTAAAGATTATATTGCACAAAGACAAGCTCATTGAGGCGTTTTTGAGCTAATTTATTCCTCTTCATGTGGATGGCCTCGAACAAGCTCCAATTGCCCTCACAACTGGATGCACTACAAGGTTAGGAAAATCTTTGCAGATTTGGGCTATTTCCACCCCAATTTTTCCACCAAGACTACACAAAATAAAATATTGAAGAGTTAGAAAGCAAAGTCAAAACATATTTTATCAAATTATCAATAGTTAAAAGCTTGTAAATTTGAAATTTGTAGCTAGTAAGATGCATATGAAAGACTCTAAATATTATACCTGGTGTTTAAGTGGTTCTTCCTCTCTTAGCCATAATGAGGTCTCTCACCTAAACATCGGTAGTCGACCTCTAGATGTATGCAATGAGGCCCTCCATCACCTCGCCACTAGGATATGAAAAGAAATCAAAGTAGAAAAAATGAGGGTTGAGGAAGTATCCTGCTACATGGATGGGTTGTTGGAGATGATAATTCTACCTCCTATCAATAATTTCCCATATGGGATCAGATTTAAGGTGGGCCCCCTTGTAATAATTTTTGATAGACTTCTTGGCCCTATCCATGGCCTCATAAAGATACCCCATTGGTGTTGTTTCCCCATCTAGCAAGCAGAGAACTCTAACCAAGGGCTCCAACACCTACAATTTAAAAATACAAAAAGATTAAAGCTAAACATTTATAATGGAAGACTTGAACTGAAAACAATAAATCTTCAATTTGAATTTAAATTTGAACTTTTGAATTACCTTCACAATCTTTGTAGCTCTTTGTGCAAATAGGTTGTCGAAGACAATGCATGCAACACTTTCTCCTTTAGGCTTCTTTGAATAAGTTGAGTCTAGCCATACTTGACTCACAAAAAATTGTTTCAAAGTGGTCAATGAACCAAGAATAGCCTTACCAACTATTTCCCTTGGTTGAGCTCTCTCATCAAGTTAAGAACCCAAGGGTGATTGTGGATATATTTTGTCATCCCCCTTGCATCGTTTACAAATGGTGTCACCCAATCAAGTTTGCCTATGTCCTCCAAAAGAAGGTCAAAGACATGTGCTACACAAGGTGTCTAGAAAAGTGTGTTGTGTTTCTCTTGGAGGTTTCTACCAGCCGCCACATACGTTGTTGCATTATCGGTTATTATTTGCACCACATTTTCAACTCCCATCTCCATGACAACTTGCTCCAACATCACAACCAAAAATTTTACATTTTTCACCTTGTTGGAGGCATCCACTGATTTCAAAGAAACCACATTATTTTTGCAAGCAACCAAAAAAATTAATTATCATGTAGGTTTTCCCATCCAATCCTTTCTTTGCTCTTCTACCACTTCTCTTGCCCTATCAATTGCACTCACAAGCAACCTACAAGTACAATGTAAAATTACATACACAATTTTAATTTTAAAGAAAAAATAAATTAAATTCAACATATATTACTATAAATAAAATAACATAAATTTAGTCTAAATTTTAAAACTCAACATAAGCTATCATAAAATTTAAATCGATTGAACTAACTTCCCACTCAAGTCTGTGTGAAAAGGCACCTTGTAGCCTTTTCCTACAACTGTAAATGTAGTAACCAAATTATGCCAATAAGGGTTATCTGCCACATTGAAAGGGATGTTATTAAAGTACCAAAAGTCTACACATTCAATGTTTGCAAGCTCATGTGAGTCCCTATTCCACCCGGTTGCCTCCAATGATGGTTGTGCTCCAAGTGTGTTTTTGGGCACAAAATAATCACGTATAGGAGACGACACTAATGGTGGTACTGGTGTTGATGCTAATTCTCTACTAGAAGAAGCTGAAGTGGTGCCCATGGTGGTGGTGGATTTTGTTGGTTGAAAATTTTGTACACCTGGAGAATGTACAAAATTGTGGTTTCAGTCACAGCGTGTGAGTATGATACTCTCCTAATTAAGGGAAGGCTCCCCCTACCTATAAACTATTCTTAAACTAAAGACGGATGAGACAACAGTTTTTTCTTCTTCCTTCAGAAAAACTATATCCTTTTCTCTTCACAGAAAAGTGATAGCAATTGAAAATAATAACAGAAACAATTTATAAAACAAAGTGGGAGAAAGAAAATGAAGTTTCCTGAAAGCACAAAGACTTCTGTCACTTCCTTCGAGATCGGACAGCAATATCAAGCTCAAAGTCTTGAATATGTGAAGTCCTATCTACCCTTTTCTAAATTAATGATAACAAGAACAAAGTATGGCAGCACGAAGTCTGAAATATCTTATTCTTCTCTACATAAAACAACGAGAACTAGTGTGAGCTCAAAGTCTCCCAACTATTTCTTATTACAAAATCTGCTTCTACTTTCTCTCAAGAACAAGTGTAGACACAAAGTCCTACAGCCTCTCTCAATAGAATATCTACTCTAACTGATATTAATCTCCAATACTTGCAACACAAAGTCTGCAAATCAAATTTGATTAAGCTCTTGTAGAAACACTAGCAAGAAAAATAATATTGATCACAAACTCAAGATATTTAGCACAAAGTCTCAATCCTTGAGCAATCTTTTTCTATTTCTTTCAACTTCAATTTACATATAAAAAGCACAAAGTCTTTCTTGCTGCAAATTTTAGCAGAGTTTACTTGCTTGCTTTTAAAAAGATAAAGATTACAATAGACCCCTCAAGTATTTATAGGAGAGGATTTTTGAAAAAAAGGTGGGAGGATCCCAACTAACTTGAGAGATTCTCTCAACCACCATGACTTATTCAACAACTAACTAAGACTTATTCAAAGTTACAAGTCCTATTCTAAATCGCATTGTAACTAGCCAACTTGTAATTACAAAAGTGCAAGTGATGACTTGCATCTTACAAAAATGCTTTTACAAGTAAACATGTCAAAAGGAAATTACAACTATGAAATTACAATTCTGAAAATACAACTAAGTGTTGAAAAACACTTAAGTTGTAGCATGTTTAGACATGAATCCTTCGAACTTCTGGATAACCGTTCATAGCTCATCAGGATTTGGCACGTGGGTGTTCTTGGCAACAATCATGGTCTTCACAATGGTATCATGGCACTGAAGAAGCGTAGAGTTGTTCTTCTCCAAAGTAGACTGGATTTCCTACAAGAAGATTTGATGTCTCTTTAAAACTTGAATTGAGGCAGCTGAAAATTGTTCACTCCTCCACTCATTATGATTCTTAATCTATAGATCTGCGAATACTTCTTCTGGTAGCAACTCCCCATTCTAACCCGTGATATTGCAAGAGGCCTTCTCACAGCGAGAAACAATACCTTGGAATACTTCAACTTGCAATCTCATAGCGTCATCAATATCTTCAATGAGGGATTTGAGAACGAGGGCTTTGTTCTCTAGGAACTCTTCACATTCTAGATACATGACCCTGGAAGGAATAATGTCATGCCCCTGAAGAACACTCAACTCTTGTTGAGGCATCTTGCGCCAAATCGTCAAGCTACCTTCAACCCTTTCCAGGTTTTGTTTGAAAGTCTTGGTGGCCTGGTTCAACTTTTCTCCAATGATCTCCAACTTAACCATCATTTGGAATATGTCTTTCAACACTTGCACACACAGATCATGAAGTTGATCCACCCAAGAATCTAACGCTTGTACCTTCTGAGCAGCTCTTTCAACTCATTGGACTGGTTCCTGTGTACTGTGAAAGTTGAAGGATTGTACCCTTCACTTGAAGACTTGGTAATCTTTTGGATTGCTGCAACAAGTTGCACATTTTCCTCTTCTAGCTTATCCTTCTTTGCTAGAAGTTCATCACACCATTGCACCAATGAGGCTACAAAATGTTGAGCATCATGTTTGACTAATTCATGCGTTTGTCTGCCCAACTCCACACTTGTGATCCTGTAATCAGCAGCTTGCATCTCTTCCTGTGGCTTGTCTACAATTGGCTCAACAATTTCAGCCACCTTCATCCTGTTACTATCAACTGTTACCCTCGAGATAGTCTTAGCCCTTTTGGCAATGTTGGGTTTTGATTGCTTGAGATGCTGGAAATCAAAGATGTCATGAGAGATTTCTTGCTTCTTTCTTTTAGGTGTAAAAGAACTAAGCCATGGAGGTGAAGTCATCAAATCTCCTTGAGCAATGGCTGAAAGTGAGGGAGAAGCGGTTTCTGTTTGAACAACAATCGTCATCCTAGGAGAAGATACTGTTTGAACAGCAACTATAGACTCCTCATTAATCAAAGGTCCTGATGACTGCACCATGAACTCATCAAAACTAGAAGAAGTGTCAATCTCTGGCAAAGGGGCATATGCAGGATTATCCTCAAAGATATTCATCAAATTCCCTTGAGGATGATCAAGAGATGGCTCTACAGCTGAAATCGGAATGACTCTTTGAGGAAATTCACCCGCTGAAACAGGAACAATATGAACAGTGGAAAAAGCATCCACATTCGCATCAAGAGAAGACAGGTATATCCTTTCTATCTGTTGGTCCCAATCACATTGTGTCTTCGCACCCTTCATACCACATCATTTCAGAAGAGAGATGACCAATTTGTGAGATCAAAAAATAATACACTTCTCGCTATAAACACTTGACAAATGTATCATTGCCAGTTTTCACAGCAATGGAACAGTAAAAATTCCCTACATTCAACCACTTTCACAATTTTCTTGTTTGATCTTCAAATGGTAATAATTTATTTGATTCTATATATTGTTAAATGTTGACCTTCTATTCTATGAAGGTACTTAATTTCTATTCTATGAATTGCCATCTACTTATCCCAATTCTCTAGTTTCTATGCCTTAATGAAGCAAAGAATGCGTAAATTTTCTTTTGCTAAATTTCAATCCTAGTCAAATCTTTTATGAATCTCATATATATGCTCCACAAAATAAAAAATTATAGATGGTTTCAAACACAATGAAACTGCAGCTACTATGCTATAAAAGAAAAAACGTAGATATGTTTTAATCATCTTTTCTATTTTTTGTATTTTTAAATTCCAGAATAGGATGGCATCCTTGACCAAATACTCAGATCGATGAATACTCACCCACATTTAATTTCTTCAAACTCTCCTGTGCCCATTGCATACTGACGACCAGTAGCATCATCCCCTGTAGATGCATTCCAAAATATCATGAATTAAAACCTTTTGTGGATAAAAACAAAACACTGAGAGTTCTACAACTAATTAAAGTAGTAGAAAGTGAAGTCTATAATTGGCTTTCAAAAAAGGTCAATCTTGCTCGTCTAAGGCTTTGCTTCCTATTTCACATTAGATTGCAAAATGATTAATTCAAAATTGAAAACCTACAAGAAAATACAACTTTAATACTTCAAGAATGCAACATACGTGTAATAGACCAAACTCAAAATGATGGTAAGAAAGAAAATGACTTGAAATCAAAAATACTGCATTCTAGCAAAGACCAATAAACTGAACATAATTATGATAGAGAAAACATTATATGTATTATGTTACAAACCTTTCAAAACCGTCTTCTCAAATCTGACACCCGCCACCTTTCTCTGATCAATCGTAGGCAAAAATATTTCTGGCTGTTTAAAGAAAACAAAGTGAAGATCAAGCTTGAAGTTGGAAATTTGGCGGCAAGTCAATGAACCAGCAGCTTTACTAAACAGCTCATATACACGTTTTTGACTTCTATTTTTTTTCATTTCTTCCTGCACTTAAATACAATATTCAAAATTTTAGCAAGAGGTGCTGATATTTTGAATTTTTCAACAGAGAAAATTTACGTACAGATAAAAGCACTTCTTACATTTGCTATAAGTCATATTACAAAATTCTATTTATATAATTTATGAATCAGTAAATTAAGTAGCAAAATAGCATGTTACTAGATTCAAAACATTACTATATAGTATATAAGCATAGCATGTTAGTAGATTTAGATCACTTCTACATAGGCATTTA
Organism: Cryptomeria japonica; assembly: GCF_030272615.1. Lineage (NCBI taxonomy): Eukaryota > Viridiplantae > Streptophyta > Pinopsida > Cupressales > Cupressaceae > Cryptomeria > Cryptomeria japonica. The sequence continues at coordinate 142,276,317 of NC_081410.1, forward strand.
TGTCCAATAGTGTAGCTAATACATTCACCAGGCCAAGCAAGCTGTCCATTGAGAGCGGTATAATTTCTCACAACATAAGAAACAAAATTTGTAATAAAACTCACTTTAAAGATAACATTTGTCATTAGAGCACAAAAGGAAAAATAACTTACTTCATCCAGTGATGAAGTTACTAAATCTGCCTCCTTTATATGCAGATTCACCCCTGGTATACCTGAGGCCAAATTATCATTTACAACATCATCTAGAGAGATATTACAATGCAACAATTTCTGGCACAAATGATCAATGAAAAAGTAATGATAAATTATCCATAAAGTTCAAACCTGTAAGTCATAATATGCAGGAATAGACCATGTGATACACTATTAACACAACCAACAATTGAAAAAAAAGGGCCATGCACATGTGCAGGGATAAACCTTAAGTTTTGAATTCACTCTATATTTGAAGTCATTCTATTTAGAATCCTCAAATTCAATCTAGTCCACCTACAAATGCCAATATCATGTTTATGTATAATTAAATTCTGATAATTCAAGCATCCTGCTCATACTATCTATAGAGATATTGCTTTCAAGATGTTTGCAAGTACTGCTTCCACAATAATATTCAATCTACCCTCTCCCATTTAAATAGCATCCAAAGGTGTTAGGTGGATCGAAAGGAATTGATGTGAGATTGATGAATTCTAGGGTTGTAGCTCTACTGGAGCATGTACACGCCTAAGATGCATTCTGCAAGGACAACAGTTTAGTGATAAAAAATATGGTAGTGTCTCCCCACAAGTGCATCCCAGAAATGGTCAATGGTCATAAATTGTCTATTTTTGAGGATGATAAGTTCATTTGTGCATACAGCATGCGGAGTTGCTGAAAAGCATCAAATTTCTTAGGATAGAGCATGCTGCAAGTCCAGAGGTGCAATCAGTAGAGCTAGTGAACATGTCAGGTAATGGTGTTTACAGGAGGTCTTGTGAGTAGTGGAAGTCTCCTCCAAGGGGTGCAGGTATGGAGCACTGAGGAATGACTTTAACAATCTGTTTGGCTTTTGGAGATGCCTTTTTGTGCGGTGCTAGTCTTCAGATGTTGCTGCCTTCTAATCTGTTATAGCATAGTGTTTTACTACATGTCTATGCCTGTAATGGGCTTTATAGGTTGATATTGAATCTTGTAATTTTTCACACTGTTACACCTGTCTATGGGTACATAATACAGTTTTTATCTCTGTTATATTGTCACTGTCTAGTAGGGCTGGGGCTCCAGAATATCTCCCCATAAGTATTATCTAAAAAAACTGTAAATGTACAGAATAAAAAAGCCATATGCAATCAACAGATTCTCTGCACATTCCACATTAACAGCATCCTACTGAGATGCCAAAATTCAATGTTTGCAACAGATAAACATGAGAAAAGAATTTTAAAAATTATAAAAGAAAGAAAACTAAATTTATGTGGGATCCTGCAATTCCATATTGTAGGTTGATCCTATAAAAGTTGAGGGAAGAAACCATACCAAGTATTTCCCTTAATTCCTTTGCTGTGCAAGCTGCTTGCACAGGTCCACGCCTTCCAACTAAATACACTTTCCTGGATTCACAAAAAATCTGCAGAAATACTTTAAATTGGAACTAGAAGAATAATGTTGTCTGCAATAATATCGTGGCATAAAGAAAGCATTCCAAAGAAATTGTTTAACCTGATGCAACTTTTCTGCAGTGCAGATACGGCATGCTCTGCAATATCAGTAGTAGCCAGTTCCTTTAATGGACGTAGAAGAATCCTAGCAACATCAAGAGCTACATTACCCTACAAAAAGAACAATAAAAGTAATCACTTTAAAATAAGGATACATGGAACAACAAAAATGGCACTAATAAGAGATACTAACAGATAGTATTGTGCAACAAATTCAAGTTGTGAAATATATATATAACAGAAATCTGAAATTGAGACCAGAAAAGAACATTGACATAAAACAGAGAATCAAAAACAATGATAGAAATTGAAACTAAAAATGTCATCAAAACTGAATGGTTGTAATGTCCAAATCTGACAAACTAAAAGCAGTGGAGAATCAAATTTAAAACTTTTAGAAAATTGAAATATGTGATTAATGGGGGCAAAAAGAAAGTAAAATCTGTAGTTGCTGAAACACCTGAATTGAAATTCCCTTTTGCTTATTTAAAACTGGAAAATAAAATAGAAACTTAGTAGTATTGAAAACTATATCACACCTCGTAAAAGGAAATAACTTTCCTAAGAGGATATGGAAGCTTACTCAGGCTACAATTACTTCCAAGAAAAGTATGGGCACTGTCCTTGGCCTGGACATTGTTGCTGATTGAGCACAACCACTTCCATTAAAAACATAAGATCTCATTAGAATGAACAAGTCTCAGTATAGATTTTACCATGAAACAACTCAAGTATGGAAAAGGTGGATTGGCACATTAACCCCAGACTCGTTATACCTAATAACATAAAAAACATTGACTGGTCCCACCGTTTAATAATGTCATTATTATCAACATAGAACAAACTAAAGATTCAACAAATTACCAGAATCATCTCAAGGTTTCATTGCTTCAAAAGTGTGTTGGTAAATTAAAGATTTAAAATGTAACACTTAGAGCATGAGGACCTTGTGTCAAAAATGGAGATTTCAAATGTACGAGGATATGTCTACCATGTAATGAGGTTGCATTCATTTGTGAAGGCAAAAAGGTAACAGATCAAGAGGGATCCAATTCAGGTCCTAAGCAAGAGTCCAGGAACAAAGGTGGAATAAAGAAAGTTATCAGGCCAAAAGAAAATTGCTTCAAGTCATGATGAACCAGCTCATCATATACAAGACTGTTGACCACATCAAGAAAAAAAGGAAAAAACACTTTCGTCCAAATACTAAAAAAATTCAGAAGAAAGACAATGTTTTCAATTTTTGAAGTTGAACACCTAGAGATGCTTCAAGTAATGCTCGGCACATAGGTTTGTGCATATCATTGTACCAAACAATAATAAAATATTTTCAGTTCAATACTGTCAAGGTTGCATATAAAAGGTAGCTGTTGGCAAAGGTATTTCCCATGATATCAGAAAAAAATTGTGATTTGCTGGCTGATCCCAACATTAGAAAGAAACTAGCACATTAAGCTAACATGACAGAAACTAACAAACAACAAAAAGTGCAGCAATAGATTGATGGGTCAGTACATGCACTTCAAAAACTCCCTCATGGACTGCCCCTCTTCAATCAAGCGAAGGCCTGGGGATATAGGTAAGGGTCTGCCCACTTCAGAAGTCGAAGAAATCTTTCTTGTGGTCCTTTATCCCCAATCTCTAATCCTGTGGCACACCAATCCTGAGCAGCAGCTTTGGATACACAGGGGAGGTGGGGGGAGGAAAGGGCGCTTGACTTAGAGAAGAGCGGGATGGCTGGAGGTGCTGGCAACCCACCCAATTACTGGGAAGCTTGAACAGATCAGATTGATCACTGGCTGCAAAGCAATCGCACCAATGGACACAGCATTGAAAGGTACTTACCTATCTGCCCATGTTTCATCCACTCAAGAGCAGTGGTATCTAATGAATTATCGTTTCCACCTTAAATGAGCATGAACAAATCATTGCTTTCAGAAAAGCAAACCAAAGTAGTTGATATTGCAAGAAGGTTCATGCCAAGATCCATATGTTTACAATGACAATGAATTTTAAACCAAAGGAAGAAATAAAGTATATGATTGTGCACATAAAATGGATACATAGACCAAATTTCAATTGTACAAAGCTACTATGTAGTAATACATGTGAGTGTCTATAGAATATCCTACAACATTACATTTAGGAAACTACAACAGACAAAAATGGTAACTAAACATACATCCAAAAATTCTAAGGTGTTAAAGGACTCTTGATGATAGCCATAAATTATTATAGCATAGCTCCCAAGGGATAATATAAAATCAAAACACTTGATCACCTTCAGCACCAGAATGAGGTTCCATAGAGAGATCACCAATACAGAGTCTAAAAATATATTCTTAAGAGTGGCTACGGCTGAGAGGAGGTAGTGGAGTTACCCTTGGAGGACAGGCATAACAGAATAATCTGCATCCTCCTAACATCCAAGGCTGATGATCCTGAAGAAATTGGTTACCATAGTTTGCAGACTCAGACTGAGAGAGTATTCAACAAGCCAAAAATTTCTGACTTCAAGAGTACTCAGTCAGCAAAACTTGGCAACTTAAAAAACACTTAAATTTTTGAAAAAAGGAACATAATTTTTTTTTTAACCATAAATCTTATGAAAAATACAACTACAAAATGTACCAAATGAGTTTGGTGAGGGTTTAGGGCCAGCATCCCAAGTGGATCAAGGGGCAAACCCCCCACCACCAAGCCCAAAGGAACACCCTCAAAACCACAGACCTTCATGGCGCACATCATTTTCATAAGTTTTTAAAAGGCAAAAAACAGAGTTTTTGGAGTGTTTAACCCACTTTTTCTCCACAATTTTGACATGTTGCTGGCGGCACAAGTCAAGTGGAAAAACTCACTGGTTTTTTGGTTAGTATTGACAAGGTCTAGCTAAAAACTTGATGAGTTTTTCCAAATAATTGGCAAAAAAAACTCAGCAAACAAACCTTTAGAGTACTCACAAAGTAATGACTCGCTGACTTTGTGAACTATGATCGTTACAGACCTAGCACCTGGCCATGAAAGCATGCCTGACTATAGGAAGAAGCCAGCTATTAGTCTATGTTGATGAGTAGATTAAACACAACGGACTATTCTCATAGCAATGGTGGACATAAATTGTCTGACCAGCCTTCTACTGTCTGCATTTTAGGAAAATTCAATAGAGGCTTCACGTCATTTTGTACCTCCATTAAAAGGGATAGGTTGGGAAAGTAATGTGATCAGGTTGAATGAAGCAGAAGGTCCAGCCAAGACCTCGTACTCATTGGACACAGAAATAGAGACAGGCACTTTTTGTCAGGGTAACATAAGTAGACAGACCAAAACCCTGAAAAATTAACTAAATTTGGATAGTTATTAGCTCTAGGTAACCCTTAACCACAATTTACCAAACCATAGTTTTAGGGACTCAGTCTCGGCGCAGACTCGACAAAAAACTCGACTCGGACTCAGCAAAAACATACCATAGTTTTACAAAAAAGAAAAGAAATTAATGCCTTTACAGAACATAAAAGCCTAATTTGACTATCAATATCTCATAATTCAAACATTACACGTCATATGATCTTTAAATACTTAATATTTGAAATTTCATAAGTCGCACTCAATAACTAGTGGGGTTTGGGAATAGAGACCCTAATGGGTTTGAGGGGCAGCAATGATAAGCTGCACAAGGTGTTAGATATGAGAAAAACCCAACGATAGAAGGGGTGCGGAGAAAGAAACTTTCGTTTCCCCGAGGGCTGGAAGTGGGAGTTCAGGGGCTATGCCCCAAAAAAATAAAAATTGGATGATTGAAAATGGATGAGTTTGAGCCAAAATGTGAAAAAATGGACAAGTTTGAGTTGCAACAGACCTGTTTTGGACAAGAAAGTGCAAAAAGAAGTGAAAATACAAATTAGAAAACCCAAATTTTTAAAGCTGCTGGACATCCCAGCCGGACACGAGAGACCTGCGTCAAGACACGGGAGTCCAAGTCTAGGACTCATGCGAGTCTCGTGCCAGGACTTAGCGAGTTTTGGCCGAGACTCTCCAGGACTCAGCTTGTGACTTTGTGGTGAGTCAATCTGGCAAGCCTTGGGACTCGCGAGTCCCGCAAGTCTTTGCCTCAATCACATGTAATTTAATGCATTTGTTAGAAGAAATGTTAAACAGCCAAACAATCCACTCATTCATTTGTTTTGAGCAATAGACAAGAGAAATTCTCAGACATAATTTTTATCATCCATAAGCTATCCCTGACTGCTTACTCACTATTGGACACGCAGCAGAATTGGAATGAAACCATAGTATCAATCATATTTAGCTAGAAAAATTGAAATCCATTACAATATAAAGAAGATGATTGTTGGCTGGATAGCAGCAAAAATCATTTTGGGCATAAATTGGCAAACCAAAAGATAAAGAATTTTTTTCAAAAATTTGGAATTGAATTGGGATAAACCATAGGTTTTGACAAAAAAACTCAATTAAATCCCAACGAATTTCAATGAAACCTAAATTGATGACTATTGCAGGGATATGGTACCTGACCAATGATGACTGCCGTATCAGTACTCTGCAAGTCCACTGACAGATTTGTGCAGTCTGGATGGCCATTGTACCACCAAACGAACTCCCTTGCAGAAAAGATTCCAGCTAATTCCTGAGACAGTAAACAGTGTTTGTTGGTCACGAATCTATCACAACCATGAAAAATATAAAATATGAAGAATGAAACAACATATAAAACCCCAATTGAACAACAAAATGGTTTAAAACGTGAAGATGATACCTCGCCTGGAATGCCAAGTTTTCTGTCACTTTCTGCCCCATAAGCAAGTACAACCTATTCAAAAATCACTCATTTGGTTAATCAAATGATAGCTTTTGTTTCTGAACTCTATATATACTTGTAGTACATACAACCGATATAGTGCATGCAACTGAGTAAAATGCTTGTCCAAGGGAATAAAATAATATTTGATTGTCAAATCAAACATGGACAGTTGATTATCATAATCATACCACATGGTACAGTTTTTGAAGCTCAGAAAGAGAGATATCTTTTCCTAGGCACACATTGCCAAAATATGAGCACCGTTCATTTGTACCAACACGAGAAAACTGGTTGATTACAACCTGCCACATGCTTATGAAGAAGTCAATCAAACAAAACAGATAGCTATTGAGATGTCTTGAATTCAACACAACTATTTTAATAGTCCCAATCCACAAGGAAAATTCTACGTAAATGAAGAAGAATTTAATTGAACCATTGAAATATCATAAAATCCAATATTCTCATTTATGAAAGTAATAGCCAGATCAAAATGACTGCTGAGATCAATTGAGAACACAGACAAGGTAAGAAAATGCTTCATATAAAAACTTAATCTAGAAAAGAACAAGAAAAAAGGTATCTAAAAAGTGTTCCCCCATAAAGTGAGGAGGACCTATCATGAAATAAAGTCATTAAGTATTATATTTTAATTTCTGAAATTTTCAAGATTTTTTTATTTATTTTTGTATTTTGAATTTTCAAGGTCATTGGGAGCATTTTAAAAGATCTAATGTCTCAAAGTGAAGAAGAATGACCTAGAGAAAATCAAAAAAAATTAAATTTCTATTATGGATTCCAATTCTCACCACCAACAAAGAAAATTCAACCCTGACGATGTGAACATCTTTAGAGGATCTGCTTGAATGGAATAACCTAGAGAAAATCCAAAGCTTTCTGATGCATATTGCAGTTTCATAGTCTGCAACAGTAAGAAAAATTTCAACAATGTAAGTATTGTAAGATCTGTCCCAAACTGGCACCTAGACCAATCCTCTTGGCAAGTAGGATTTTTTTTTTGATCGGTAAGTTAAGTAATTCACTCTTGGCAAGTAGGATTTACTGACTATTTACAACCATAGTTACCAAGAGGTATACATATGGGAGATGGGTTCGGTACACCATTTTTTTTTTAAACATCAGCAAACGTTAATAGAAGATAGCAAATGTATAGATTCGGACACTTTTATAAATACGGCTCTTTGTAACTTATAAGAAACTGAGATGAATATTTAGCTCCAATGGAGCAACCGCGTAGGATAACAACCTATATATCACCATTGGAAGCCAACTGTGGCTGTTCAAGATGTCACTTTGGGGATCTGAACTTGGGTATCCACAACAACCCAATGATTGCTAGTAAATATAGGTCAGGCACCCAAGAGCCACAAAAAATAAGCATGAAAGCCCATATTACTATTAACATTGAGTTCATGAAATCCATCATGAAAAAATTATCCATCCAAATTTTAACTTCACCAAGAAAGTATATCCTAGTCTCTACTAAAAATCAACTACGGCCACAATGTAGACATGTGTAACCCCCGGGAGAGAGCCACAAAGAACTAGCCATCACATGTATTACTGCTATCATTGAGCTTAAACATACAATCGCCACTGAAAGCTAAGTGTCAAGATGACACAGTACAATGAGGAGGCCAGTTACAACGGGTCCCTCAAAAACTTTATACCAATCCTAATAGTCTTATCTAATACTAAAACACCCAAACACCAACAAAAGGTACGCAAATTATGCAAGCCTCATCAAAGCCCCGTGTGTATTTTTACAATTATCATATAATTCACTTTTTTGAGTGGAGAAACTTCCATCAAATCATCAAGGTCATCATATTCACAGCATCCTAAATAGTTAAAACCAACACGAGAGGAGAGGTTGATCGTTGGTATCTTGGCAATTTGTTGCACTGTTCAATCCAGACAAACTTGATGTCACTTCACTTCAATGCATGCAAATTATCGAGGATGTAGTTATACTTTAGCCTAGCGCTCTACCTCTTTAATATCACTATCCAACAAGAGCTAGTTGTATTTGAGAGCATGGTGGCATAGCTTAATGAGTGAGCTACATCAAACACATTCCTCTGCCCTCGTTAGGAATATTACATCATTTGGTGTCTTTGTATGGCTTATTAGTTTGTTTAAGTTTATTTAAAGTTTGCTTATTTCCATGAATATTTGTTATAGCTTGGTTATACCTATAATTATTTGTTTTCCCAAGCAAGGGAGATTTTTTAGGAGGTTTCCCATAATATAGGATATGAAAATCATAAAAAAAATGTAATAAGTACTGCTTAACATAATTAGAGAATAGAAGCTCATATTATTCAGTGTATAATCTGGTGTAGGCTTTTATAAACTCTTTCAAAACTCTGATATGCAATTAGAGCAGCAAGAATATCTGGAGGTGGGATTAGTAAAATATTTGTCAAATTCATGGTCTAGAAATTTGGAATTTTTGGCAAACTGATTTGAAGATTCCCACATTAAAATTTGTACTTGGAGAAATATATTAAGTTGGAAATCGGTTTCATTAAGTGGGAGATCAGTTTGATTCTTTGTTTTCAAGCCTGCAAAACAAAAAATTTAGATAACCATCTGCAAAAGTAGACGCTAGTTTGAAGCAATCAGCTTATTGGGGATGCATTCAGTTTTTTTTTTACTCTAGCACAAGACACCTTTATTTGGGGTCCAATTCATCGGCATTCAGGTTCACTACTTTGCACCAAGACTTGAAGTAGTGAAGCAGCACCAAAAATACCTAAATTTCTTGTTGTGGAACGATTTGAAGTTTGTAAAAGTCATTAGCACTGGGCTTTCTGGGGGATATGCTGTCAGAATCTTATTCTTAGATGGGATAGGAGTGTGATTCGATCCTTGGCTTTGTAGGGCTTTGGAATCATCATTTTGAAAGGGGGTTAGTTTATTTGGTGAATACCCCTTGTAATAACATAAATTACCTTTACCATTAGAGAAGGCGGATAAGTTTTATGATTTGAACTTGAAGGAAGCTTTGTAATGAAAACCCATGTGTTATCATGTTGGCTCGTCTTTGCTGCAAATTTCAATGGTCATTCTATGGAATTTGTGTCAGTGCAATAGTGCATCAAACACTTTGTATTCCTTTCAATGTGATTGTTGCCATCAAAGTTTTTAATTGAAGGCATGCAATGCAACAAGAGACCTTGAGATTATTTGGATTGAGAGGGAACCACAATTAGCATTGAGTCAATTCATTTAAATCAGTAATTTCATTTTATTTCGTTCAGTTTCTAAATCCTTATGTCTATAGATTAAGTATCTAAGATAATTTCCAGATTGAAGTTAAGCTTTAATAGTTTCTTTTGATAGAATCAATTATCCATATGAAAGTGTATTTGGAGTGCATGATCAATGGTACTCGACACTCCCATGATTTGTACAAGAGAAGTTCACATCAGGGGGGAAGCAGGGGGGAGGGGGAATTCTAAAAACGAGCCTCAAAGCCAAATTTGGTAAGTAAATTGCAAACCAACTGGAGGACAAAAGCACGAGAAGTTAAAGGACATTTAGTGACCTCTCATCAATCACAGCAATGAGGCTATGAAATTGTTTTAGTGACAAAACAACTTGTGCCAAATTGACTAGAGCCAAGATCGGTTTCCAAGTGGCAATGATAACCATCTCATATTGTTTGTGATTGGATCAGTTTCCTTTCAATGAGTAAAAAAGGCATGCCTTAAAAAGATTTGGGAGGGATGGGAATAGGCAATCAGAAACAGATAGCACTAATCTACAATTTTCCAAGAAGCTGATGCCACAATTAGAATCTAACTTACAACTGTAACACCTGAATAGCTGGTGATTAATGCTGGATTACTTGGATGAATATATGAAATCCTTACCATATGCTATATTTTAAATGCTCAAAAACAATTTTGATTGATACTTTAGCTTACAGGTAACCTAAGTTTCAGGATAATCCAAGGTTATGTTTTTATCAGTAAGATGCTATGGATTAATTTGAGAAAGCAAATACGACAATTGCCAGTTTACATTGACTGAGAAACCTAAGCTGGCAATCTGTCCAGTGTTTGACTACATATCAAAAGCACGCTATCAGTTTATTGTGTGTTACCTTTGTTTTCAACATAAGCCCTGTTGCGTCTTTAATATGACTCAAGAATGATCTTAACATATACAGTCAATATCCAGATCTAGAAATTACACAAATTGCTGGCCTATTCTTGTCCAAATGACAATTAAATGCGGAAACATTGATTTTTAAGATATTCTATAAACATCAGTCAAAGGTCGTAGACAAGAAAGGAACCCTGGCATGTGCAAGACAGCATTTCCCTCTGTTGCAGGTTGCTTATTAATCAAATAAAACATTTCAAGATTTTTTGGAAAAATAAATAAAAATAATTTTGTTGTTCACGTACCTTTGTTTCTGGATGATCAGGTGCCACGCCAGAACGCACCAGCCCAAAAGGTGTAGGCAATCTTTCAATTATATCTACAGTTGCTTCCTGGTATCTCTTCAACATCTACAAAGATAATAAAACAATGCATTTAAAGCTCTACATCCATCATAAAAGCATCCTTCGTCTGAAGAAAAAGGTAGAAAACAAAAGAGAAGATTGCATTGATTTTTGAAGCACTTAAACAAGACCTAAATGGATTTCACAAGCTTAACTCTTTCCACATTTAACATGTGATCAGAATGCGATAAAATTACGCCGATGCTACATTCCTACTTATGGCATAAAAATAGATTGTTGGTATCAATAACACGATTCTCTCTTTCTCCTCTCTCTCTAACCCACAAGAGAATTTCTTACCAATTACTTTATATATTGTTCAAATTTTACACCCATGAGCTTCGATCTCACAACCAAGTGTCGGAGTAAACCAACCTATACCTGAGATAAAATAAAGTTAATAATTACCTTACATACAATTCAGGGTTGAGGTATAGGTGCAGAACATCGGCTCAGTTTTGGATGGAACTCACTTGAAACTACTAGGCCATGTGCAAACCCTGTGAAAATTCGACAGAGCCGAATCCCCTAGTTGTTATGGAATTTCAGTTCACACTTCACAGTCAATGTAATAGGTCCCCTTGGTCATGTTTAGGCGGTCAATTCACAATCCAGGAAACATAAAACCTGCGAGGCACCAGTAGCCCAGCGGTAGGGCGCTCCAGCAGGTCCATCGGAAATCCTAGATTCCGATTCCTCATAGGTCCATGGTTTTCAACAGGGTGTCATTTAGGCCCAAGGTTTGAAGAGGCTAGAATAGAGAAAAGGGGGAAATTCCTGGTCAAAATTAACAGTACGAAGATAAAACTTCAACAGAAAGGAACCAACAGAGACTCGAACTAAGACTTAGAATCCCTGGCCTGGTTTTCCAGAAGTTTCGACCTTCTTAAGCAATGCTTTATGTCCTTGTGAACACATGGATGTTTTAAAAAAAAAAGTAAAAACTCTCTATATATCTATCCATCCATACCAGATTGTAAAAGAATACTGAAAAACGCAAATGATGGATGGCAATAAGCATAAGACTGCAAACAAATTATGCTTCTTTAAATTATAAGAAAAGGGCAATATAATTACAGTATGATTTAGCAGAGATATTATTCATATGTATAACACACTGACCTTTTCTGCAGTATAAAATCCAGCTGGACCACTGCCCACAACGCAAACGTGCAGAGGTTTCGTGGAGTACATCCTCTGCCTTAAATACTTTCCCATATATTCCTTCACCAGCATTCTCATATGCATTTTCACTACTTTTTTCTACTTGCCTGAAATTTACAGATAATAATATAATTTTTATGGCTGAGATTTCCAACCAACTACAGAGTTTTTATGGTCCCGGAAAGCACTGCTGCAACTTAAAGCTTTTAATGAAAAGTTTTTTTGATAAATTCAGACAGATTTCCTGCAAACTTTTTATCAGTTTACCCCCACAAATCGGAAAAGTGTTTCTTCGAATGTCGCTTTTTATCTCATATGTCTCTGGAGGTATAGTCGTGAACTGAGGATTGTCAATGAGCTAAGGTTTTACCACGGGATAACATCAGCGTTCCACACAGCGCGCAAAACTCTGGAAGTTTGTTCAAATGTTTTAAACAGAATTTGTCTTTGTATTATTATAATAATAAAAGTGTTTGTTGTCAATCAAATTTTTTTTAAATAAAATGATTTTAATATTATTAGGTGAACCAATATTATAGTATTAAAATTAGTAATGGAAAAGAATGTAAATTTTAAGGTAGATTAAGATTTCTCTAGGTAAAGATTCAATAATTTATTTGATTTTAAGTTTTATAATAAATTTCTAATTTTAAGTTTCATAGTTTCACTAATGAATTGATTTTAAGTTTGATAGTTTGATTAATTAGTTGATTTTAAGTTTGATAGTTTGATTAATTAGTTGATTTTATAAAGCATAATAGATTTCATGTAGTCAAATTTAAAAGTTTCCAAAGAGAATAATTTTAACATTACGTATATGTAATTTAATATGCTAATTATATCCATCAAAAAATTTAATATGCTAATTATATTATATGTATATCAATTATAATAAAATATATATATAATGTAAAAAATCAATGGATCAACAAAATCAAATTTAGATTGCATGATAATTTTTTTTAATTATTTAATTTTTTATCGGTAATAAAGTATATTTTATTAATTTATTTCAAAAAATACATTGAGAAGATCTACCATATTGACTATCAGCATTTGTAGGATGAAAAATTACAAAGCCATTAATCCAACCCATCCCTAACCACCTATCATACACAACACCTATTCGGAATACTAGCAACCTGATTAACAAAAACCTTGCATCGAGCATACACCAACAACTGTAAATAAAAACACTCCAAAAAATGTTGTCTTGATACGAAGACGACCATGGTTACTCTGTGAAGAAAAATTAGAGTACCACCCAAAACAAAAACACCCTTCTCTCAGCCTATCAAATACATACAATAAAGAGGGCATCGCCATACTTAAAAACCTCACGATAATCTGTAGTAAACACCATTGATCTGAACCAAAATACCACAAAAAAGACTCACAAACCACCCCCAACATGCAAACCCTATACAAATGAAGATTCACAACAAAAATACACAAACATTTTGAGAACAAAATTCTGGCAATGTAGAAAAAGCCACTATCGTCGCCTCCTCCTCCATTCCTCACCTCACCGCACATATCGCTTCCTCCCCTAACGCCTCCTTTTTCATCCCCCATCATTGCCACCGTCCCCATCATTTACAGCAACCAACACTCTCCCACCCAAAGCCTCCCACTGTCTAAGTATAATCTTTAAGGAGTCCCATGGAATGAGGGCCTTTGCACGCCTTTCATCACGGTTGAAGCTCATTGGCTAGCACATGAACAGTACCAACTCGTGCAATTCCACCAACACCAGGTCCTCAAAACCCTCACTGACATCAAAGCGTACACCAAGAATTGCCCATTCAAGCACTAAATTCAGAGCCACCAGCCATTCATCATCAATAATATACCACATGAACCATTGCACATTCTCAGTAGTGTCCCCAAATTTCAAGCCTCAAGCCACCACCATCGTGACAATGTCCATATTCGAATAGTACCTGTGATTTGCTTCCAGAAAGACTTCTCCTATCAACATTTTCATCAACCAAATGAATTCACCATCCTTCACTTTGAAAAAACGCTTCAAACGCAGCGATGTCACTAACCCGAAGAAAGTTGCTTGAGGTTTGTCCGTAAACAGGGGGAAATTCGCTTCCCTAATGTCTTCGCCACCCGAAAATGCTACAACAAATTTGAGAGTGACACAAACAAACCCAAAACTCTGATATATCGCCACTCACACAAGCCAAATCACATCACTCACACACTACCATAATTCTCATCAATGTCACTATTATTACTATGAGTGCCAACTCAAATTTCATCCAAGGGAATCATACGAAAATCTTCCATTCGTACTTCCCCAACCATCTCAAAGCCAAACACCCATTTTGATAGGGTGTCTACCACATCATTGGCAGAAAGTCTGATATGTCCAACTCAGTAAGCACAAACAGAAGCCAACCCCTCTTTAATAGCTAATATCACCTTCTTCAAGTGCCACGCATGTGTTGTACCCGCAATGATGGGATTCACAATAATTAATGAGTCTCCTTCCAAATGCAGTTTAGAGAAGCCTAGTTGTTTACCAAATCAGATTGTGTTTAGAGCCGCCAATGCCTCTACAATATTATCCGTCCCATCATCTTTCTGTTGAGTTCCAATAGCCAAAACATTCCCATTCTAGTCCCGTGCAACAAATCCAACTTCTAAGGGTCCCAAATTGCCCTTCAAAGCCCCATCGAAGTTAATTTTCATCCATATTTCCTCCGACTTACACCAAACTACCTTCACCTTACTATCATTATTCAGATGCACTCGATGAAGCCCACTCACAGGCCTTGAATTATTTAATTATTATTTATTTAACAAATGATTATTCTATTTTATTTTAAAGTTATTTAATAGTAACTATATATTATTTATATTTGTTTACTGAAAAAAAAATATAATTTATTTTATATAATATTAATATTATAATATTTATATCAATATAACTATAATCGAATACAATGTGTTGGTAAATATATAGTTGTAAATAGTTTAATATAAATATTAATATCAAGACAAATTATAGTTATATCATTATTATAACAATTATAATAATTATAATAAAAAACAATTATAATAATTATGTTAATATGTATATATGTGTGGGTGTGTGTATGTGCGTACGTATGTATGTATGTACATACATATGCATATGTATGTGTGTATGTTTGTATGTATGTATACATACATACACATGTACACATACATACATTCATGCATACATACATACATACATACATCTACATATAGTTAAAATTTAATTTATAATTATTTTAATAGCTTTAAAATTTCAAAATTAATTATATTATTTTTTAAAATATCTTATACCTTACAGAGTTTATACACAAAATTAATTTTAAGATATAAATTAAAGCATATCATTATATACTTAACGATCATTTAGCTAAGTGTTGAGCTATGTCGCTTTCAAACTTTAGTTCCTCTACAAGAGCTTGTTGGGGCTCTGATTTTTCTTAGGGGGCTTATAGGTAATGTTACTCCCTTTGCTCGTAGTGTAAATGGTAAACGCTTCTAGTCGGCATTGCCCAATAGAGTTCTGATGGATAAAGTTAGAAGTGGTTTCCGTAACACAGACACAGCAAGAAGGGGAAGATTCTAGAATGGTGAGGAGGTTGGGTGAGGGAGGTGTAAGGAGAGGATGCAAAGCTTGAGGATTTTCTCCAAAGAAGGGTGGTTGGAGAGCGGCATGAGTAATGGGGTTTTCATGGGAAGTACTCACAGTATTTCTATGGTATACAGACCAATGATTTGTCTAGGGAAGAAATTGTTAGAGAAAACAAAGAAAATGAGAAATACTTCTTTGAGCTAGTTTTGATTATAGAATTTAAAAGTTTTTGGCCAATTTTGTGCAAACTTCATAAATGGATCGCTAAGTTTTGGAATCCTATTCTAGATGGGGATGTCCAAATCTTCTCTCGAGTGAGGGGCTTTTTTGTGGTTTTACTTTACAGCAAAGAGGATAGGATGAAGATCCCATGTGACTACCAACGAAGCTAGGAGGACAAGATTTCTCTCCTTTTGAAACCAAGGTAATCAGCCTTCAATCCTACCATAGAGTTCTTTGACAAAATCTTGACATGGGTAAGACTTTCTTACCTTCCTCTACAATTATGGTTTGAATCTTGTTTTGAAGCTATTGGTGATTCTTTGGACAAATTTTGGGAGTGGATGATGACTCCCTAGGGTTTCAACATACAACTTTTGCCTATATTTTAGTAGAAATGAATCTAAAAAAAGGTATCCCTACTGGTTTACTTTTAAACTGGAGAGGATAGTTGGATACAACTTGTAGATTATAAGGGTGTCCCCTTTCGATGTTGTAGATGCTTCCAAATGGGTCATGGTGCTTCAAGTTGTGATAAGAAAAATTTGTTTAGACAAGAAACATGGTGGAAGGAGGTTTTGGATAAGCATTATGTAGTAGAAACTGATAGCCAAAATGTTTCCCCAAGAGATTTAAATGAGAAGGTTTTCGGTCATGAGTCATAGATCATAGAGACCAAAACTCAAGGCAAATCCTCTATGCTCCCTAATAATGTTGGAACATCAACTATCAATAATTTTAATGTTGGTTGTAGTGTTGAAATGACAGGTAAGGGTAGTACTCTTGATGCGAGGGTAAGTAATATTTCAAAAACTGGATGGTGTAATATGTTGGAGATAAATGCAGAATAGGATTGTTTAACAAACCTAGCGGTGAAGCAGAAGACTATTGTAAAAGAATTCAAGAGGGGGATGTTGCAAGCAAATTGTTAAGAGGATGGTTGGACAGAGGTGGAGAGGAAGAGAGATAAGCAAGCAAAGGAGGTAGGCTCTTTCAATATGCTCCTTCATACACACAATAGGAGTGGAGTTAAAATCGTACATTGTTGACTAGTTAAAGGGTCTTGCACTTTGGTGCCTTGTTGGTCTAGGGAGGTGGCTCCCTGATTGTAGCCCCACCTAGTTCGAGCCAAGCATAAATCTCAATATTTTAATATAAACTAACAACTTTACTGATCAAAAAATAATAATCATTTAGCTAAAATAATTATTAATCAATATTAGAGTTATGATATAATTGATTAAAACATTTAGTTATTATAAAATATTTTCTTGTTTAGGGGCTGGGAATGTTGATCTTCTCCTTATTCATGAGAATAGTTACCTAAACGTGGTTGGGTGAAGATCAATTTTGATGGGGATTCAAAAGGCAATCCTAGTGTTAGTGGAGTAGGCTCCATTGCAAGAGCTCAAGAAGGGTGGTATTTGGTCAAAGATCAAAATGCTTGGGTGTAACAATAAACAATGATGCAAAAATCAAGCCAGCATTGCTAGGGTTAAAGTGTAGGCTAGATTTAAAGTAATTTGATTGCATTTAGAAGGTGAATCCCTCGTAATTGTAAATGTGATTCGTTAGAAGAGAATTCTAAATTGGAAACTCGGAAAATGGTTCAAGCCAATATGCTAGTTGGTGGCAAAATTTGGAGAATTAAAAATCACTTATGTTTATAGAGAGTAAAATACATTGGAAGATGATTTGATCGAATCGGTGGTGGGATAATTGTGTTTGGTTTGGTTAGTATGAGAAGGTTGAGTTGGCCATGTCTCTTTGTTGAATGGGATGAGTGGGTACCATGTCATTTATGATACTTAGATAAGATGTAATTGAAGTGATGAGCATTCTTGGTTATCATTTCAAAGCCCCGTGGTCAAGTATGAAACTATACCTTTAGGGGATTTGCTCATTCTTTAATTAGGTTTGGAAGCATAGAGCTTAACATAGGATACTCTATGAACCCATAGGTGTTTCCAATGAGTGGTGAAGAGGTATTTGAATACTTGTGACTTCCTCGATGGTGACGCAAGTTGTATAAAGGTACAAAAAGGATGGTGGTATTAAAGTCACATTTCTTTTAGATGGGGCTTATTAATTATCATGGATAGGGGGATGACAATGGTATTAAATATCACTTGCAAATTTTTGAGACTTAAGAATTTATCGATAGATAGACCGATTGCTAGCATTTATTTAACACATGTCCTAGATAATTGTGAATCACCCTGCCCGAATTTCAAGAGAGAGATGTGTGAGAGCGAGATAAACACACTAGTTTTTCTAGTTAGTAAGAAGAGGAAAATGACACTTAAATTAGGATAAGTGTTAGATAAAAGGTTAAAATGTATTTTCAAAACTAGCCATGGTTTAATCATTCACACAATGAAGGTGGTATTGGGTGAAAAATTCTTGAAGTCAAACCATTGTCATAAGATGAAAACATATGTTTCAACCAGTTCTTAGCCATGTCGTTAGATGTTAGGGAAATGAAGGAAATGACATATATCATGTACTAGAAGCTTATTTAGAGGCATTTCATCAAGGATATTGATGATACACTAGAGAATATGAAAATGGGTAAGGCAATTCCAATTCCGACTATTATGTGATTGGATGATGGGTACGTGAAGTGGGAAGGTATCTGTGAATTAGTTTGTAGGTGTCATCCCTTCTCCCTCAGAGGATGTTGGTTGTGTATGTCATGTTTTTGAAGAAAATATTGGAGCTAGTTTTGAATGATGGAGTGGGGTCGCTTCAAAAGTACCCAAAGGATGAAGCGTTCATCGGTAATGAGGAGGAGGAGCAGGAGGAAGTCGATGCGGAAATTAAAGAAGAGGTGTTGAATGTACTGCAAGTGTGGACGAGCCGATAGTCAAGGCAGAGGAGCATTTGGCTTGTGGTCAATATTGTCCACAAAAGACTAGACTAGTGGCTAGGATGGAGGTGTTGATTGAGTCTAGAATATGGGTGTGGTGTTATTCCTTTCAACTAATAGTAGATATAGTATGTTTTCGATATAGCTTTGAAAGTGATGGTAAAATGTATTCATGGGATTGTCTCTATAGACACTTAAAATCATACTAGCTTAATTAAATAAAATAATTATTTATTATTGTATCCTAAGTCTTCTATTAATTAAATAAATTTGTATTTATTTAATTAATTCATTTATCCTCTTCTAGCCTTTCCTTATTTAAATAAATAATTTTATTTATTTAAACTATAATTTTCCTAAATTAAGTAAATTTTTTATTTATTTAATTGGTCCCACTTCATCTATTAATTAAATAATTTTTTATTTATTTAATTGATTCAGTAGCTTTTTCTCTTCATGAAACATGACATTTATCTCTTAATTTTCCTTTACCTACCCCCTTCAAATTTTATTATTTATTTTATCTACCCTTTAATCCTAACTGACCATTTATTTATTTCATCTCTTAATCTTATCCCTTCATTTTCTAAAGTGTCTTCTATACAAGAGGATACTCTCATTCTTTCACAATCCCAACTAATGTGTCTATCAAACCTTTACACAATCAAGCGACTTCAAAACCACAATCCGTTCTTTGTTGAGCTCTTGTGCACATACAAAATCTAAGAGCAAATATATCAAACGAGATCAATGGAGATAGCATACAATGGAGATCAAACCTTACTTGGCATCTGAATGGTATTATTGCTTCAATTTGTTGATTTGCATGTTCTTAGGTTTCTTCATTGGTGTATGGTGAATGTTTTTACTGTAGGACTAGGGTTTGTTGTGGTTGGCTCTTTGTGGTTTTGCAATAGTTGTCATCATCATTTTTCACCTCACACATTTTGGCACGCCCGATGGGACTCTTGTCCTTTAGTTTCTAACATTTATTTGGAGTTTTTAGTCTTTTTGTTAAGTTGTAGATCGGATCAACGAAAATTATAGGCGAATCCACATCTACAACATATATTATCGTGTCTGTGTTTTCTGTTTTGATATGTTTTGCAAGTCTAGGTTCAGATTCTATGTTAGTGTCTTATCTTTTCACGTCTAAGGCAATTATTTACATGTCTACGTTTTGTTTTCACATCAACGCCATTTATTTTCACATTTGCGACCATTATTCTCGCATCTTTGTTTAATTCCCCCATTTACGATATGTATTTTCGAGTTTGTGTTTTCTATTGCAGTCTGTTTTCCGGGTTCAGGTTCCAATTTCGTATTTGTGACCGTTACTCTCGCATCTTTGTTTTAATTTTGCGTTTGAGATAGTTATTTCCGCGTCTGCGTTTTATATTTACATTGTAGGTTTCAGACCCAGGTCTTTTCGCGTCTATGTCGAGTATAATTGCATTTTCGTTTTCACATTTAGTCTTTTGGTTTTTCTATTTAGGTTTATTTTTGCATTTTGCTTTGGTTTTTGTTCTAACCCCTTACTTAAACTAAAAAAGTGGTGCAATTGTTCAAAAGAATAAAAATGTATTGTCGAAGGCCCCTTTTCACATTTGGATTTGGATTTTTATAAATTAACCTAACGAGTGTGCTTGCAAGTGGAGGTAATTTATCAGAAACTACTAATCATTTTGTTGCATGGGTAATCTAGGTGTGTGTCATTGCATTTGAATTCCTAGTCTAATTAGGGTCACATCTTTTTCATTTGGGGTTAAAGAACTTATTTGAAGTGTTTGGTGTGTTTTGCATATTTTATGTTTATAACCCTAGAGGTGATAACAAAAGCATCCTCTCCCTTCACCTTTCATTGGACCTTGGGTGTAAGAGAAATTGTTATCATCTTCTTTTTAAGTAGGAGGGTCTATCTCTTGAGTAGCCCATAAGGCCAAGTAAGAGAGCATGATCCAAGCAGTACTTTCTTTTGCCCACTATATAAATTAATGCGTTAGGCAAAAGTCATGACAACTTGGTGACGTGTATCTACACCAACGGTTCTCCCTAGTATCCACACTTGTGTTGGATGCATTAAAAATCCTCTTTCAGGATAGGTAGTCACCAAGGACCACATAAGTTCCCCCACTAGACACCTTTTGTTTTAGAGGCCAAAAATCCCTACATTTGATGGTTCGGGGTGTGTGGATTGTACCTTGTAGATACCCCTCATGTACCCTTTCATGTTGAAACAGGAATCCCTCATTTGATCTTTGATCTTTTGAGATAAGAGGATCTGATATACCCAAGAAGTGAGTGCCATGGTGGGGGAGCCAATGCTACTAGAATCTCTAGTTGTCTACTTGTTTGAGGTATATTTATGTTGTGGGGGCCCCATTAAATGGATTCTCTTTCTAGCCTAGGTTGTGCATATTTTCAAGTCTTCAATTTGTGTTATATTAGTGGAAATATTTTGAACATACACATAACATTTTGGACAAAAACACCTTTCAAACATTGTGTCTTCATTGTTTGTTGTGTTTTCTTACCACGAGACATTCAACAACAAGATTTGGTCACAATAAAAAATTATAAAATTTGGACAAACTAGAAAAAAATTGTCAAAAATACGTCTGTGTGGAAAACACATCTATGCAGAACAGAAGTGCGTATGTGTTTCAAAGAATAAGAAATTTCCAAAATAGCAGAAAACACATCTGGGTCAATTTAAACTATGTTTGTGTTCCAAAATAGTGTGTGTTGAGCAGAATCGCATTTGTGAAAGCAGTAATTATCAACTATCGGGAAAACGCGTCTGTGCAGGACAACACCGTGTCTATGATTCATAAAAACAATAAAACTGACATTATCAACAAGGAAAATGTGCTTAAGTTTGGGATCAAAAGAGCTTCCAAGGCAGTTTCCTTTTGTGATTCAATTTAGTCAACCAATCTTTATCATGAATTTGTCAATCATTTTCACTCATTTTCAACCTATCATACACATCTTCATCCTACAACATATCACTAGGTGGTACCCGTATCAAATCTATCATTTTGGTTCTCTTTGGTCAAGGCCAACTCACCTCATCAAGAGATCTATCATCTCTTTGGAAGCCACACCTTACTTTAGATCACACTTATCTTGGACTTACACTTTTGGACATTGCAAGACAACCCTAGATTCTTTCCATCTCATATTCATTTTTATCTTCCATAGTCTTCACATTTTCTTGCATCCTTCATTTTAGCCAAGGTTTAGTTCATGGTTGGAATCCGTTCACAAACGTCTAGAAGAGAAGTCGAGGAAGCTTTAAGATCTCTCAACACGAGTACCTATGAGTTTGATGGAGATGAATTTTACAACCCATTTGATAATCAGAGTAATATACTAGACAATTACAATGAGAACAACAATGATAATGACAATTATAATGCATTTATTACTTCCACAGACATTGAAGATACTATATCATAGATCCAAGGTTCAATAGATTGGTTGAAGAAATCATGAGAAGAGACAGACAATACTTATTTCAAGTCATGGCACAAAGTGTAACAAAACTACCTCATGATTTTGACGTGTCACAAATTTTAGAAGAGGATCCTAATCAAGTGATTCAAACAAATGCAAATCCTAGAGGACATAATGGTGGTAATAAGAGATAATGTTTCATTCTTGAGTCACCCTCGTCCTTACTTCAAAAACCAGAAGTTACCAATACTCATGGTCAAATCAAGTTTGCTAGGAACTCTCATGAAGAAATCCATAGTCGTCCTTTTCCATGGAGAAGGAATGCTAATACATATGTTCAGACACATGATAAGACCCAATATCAAACCAATGCATACTATTATACACAAGGGAACATTCAAAATCATGACACAAGGAGACCCTGTATCAGATTTGGGGGCATTATCCAAGATCATTCTTATGATACCTCCTATCCCCATAGTCATGACATGTATAATCAACCTAGACCTAGTGCTCCTCACTATAATACCATCCCAAGTGATCCATATGCTAGCTACAACTATGTTCCTCCTCCATATGAACACATTTATGACCAATATTATCCATATATATATATTATATCCCTCCTCCTCTACCAAGTGGCTCAGGCATGGGTGTAATAACCCACCATAATTAACTCAACAAAATTGAGTATTCTTTTTTTTTTCTTTGTGTGTTTAATTTAATCATTATGTTTTATTCAATTGCATACTCTGGGCATCCATCCTTTTGGATTAGGCATTCATCCATCCGAGATGAGCATCTAACCATACGGGTTAGGCATTTGTCCATATGGGACATAAGATTTCATCTATCCAATACGGGATAGGCATCTACCCATACGGGGTAGGCATCTACCCATACGGGGTAGGCATCTATCCAATCGGGATAGGAGGTGCTCTGGCCAGAGACTTAGACTCATCGGGACCATTCGGGTCCTGAGCCAATCACTAAGTACTACACTCTTCTAACAGAAGTGCACCGAGGTTGCTGTCCTTAGGAGTAATTAAATAACATAATACAAGCTTGAATTCCGCCTCGAAATTTGGCTTAAAGCCTCGAGAAGTCAAGCGAATCCATACAGGATTCCTTCCGAGTATGCATTGATTTACTTTTTCCAATTTAATTATCTTTATATTTCAAAATAGGATTCTTACTCAATCCTTCCTTTACCAAACCTAGACCCCACCCACGAACGCCTGAGTACGAGGGACAACTCCATCCCAAGACTGCCTACATACCCGCTTTGGCACGGGATCAAGGCGTAAATTATGTAGTTCTATTTTCTACTCTATGGTTTGATGTAAACTGATTAGTGGGTACGCAACCCTTTCTAGGGTCAATGTCCCAGACAGATTCTTTGGGGTTGCTACCCATGGTGGTAGCACTTAAACAAAGGCTCAAGATGGCCTATTGTTTGTGGCCTAACAACTACATCCTAACACCTATCATGAGCGTCAGTCGTCACCCTTGACCAAATTGTCAATCACCAATATCCTTTCAAGATTAAAAAAAAAAAAAAAACCAATTTCATAAAAGCATTTTACTTAACCAACCCTAAAGGGGGGTTTACTATGGTTTCTCTCAATGGATGAAAAAAATCATTTAAAAATTATCTTATTAGATTATCGATCCAAGGGGGATTACCCGCCCCTTGGATTTTAACTTCCAAGTGTCCCTTATTACTCCCCGACGATTTATAGGGACGATGCCACAGACGTCGTTGATGTAGCTTTATTAGGTATTAAGTGCAATAGTTCAACATGATGACATTACCCGTAAGCGTGACCCAGAGGCACTGTATATACCGAACGCTACTTGGTTTTGGTTTTCCAACTTCCTTTATTTAGTTTTCTAACTACGAAAACATCATGCTTGAAAGCAATTACTAATTGAACGCGTAAAATTTAAATATTGCAAAGCTCAATTAATTGAAATAACTACTTGATGAATTACATGGAATAAAAACCATAATTAACGTTATTTATTATTCAAACCATGGAGTATAACTTTGCATAATAACAATTAGGAAACTTGCATAATGATAATTAAACGTGAAACTTGCATGGAGATGGAAATGCCAATAAATGTAATCAGTGTGAAGCAATTTGCATGAGGCGGAGGCAGTGTAAGTTACATGCGAGAATATTGCTTATAAAGCCACTAATCCCAAAATAAAATTTAGCTTCAAATCATTTAATGGGGATTAATTGCTAAGTGGATCAAAAAGATCTAATTACAAAATTTGATATAATTAATTACAATTTATAAATTGCTAAACTAAAATCTAAATAAAAATTTATCTAAGTTCAAAATTTTAATAAACCAAAATTATATATATAAAAAGGAATTTAATTAACATATACATAAAAAAAAATTCTAACAATTAACATTGCCATACTTTAAGATTTAATTGGCATTTAAAAAGGGGCAAGTGGGAGGGGGACCCCACGGTCCCCTCCACTACCCTGCGGCCATTGCCGCAACAGTGACTGCAGGCTAGTGGAGGGTACCGTAACGGTACCACTCCCCCTGCGGAGTATTAACTCCACCTACAGCCCAATACCTCGTGCAGAGTGTTGGGTACCGCACACCCAACAATAAAGACTTTTACATTGCATGAAAGAGATATATAATTACTATACATATACATATACATATACATATACATATACATATACATATGTACATACATACATATATATATATATATATGTATATATATATATATATATATATGTATATATGTATATATATATATATATATGTATATATATATATGTATATATATATATATGTATATATATATATATGTATGTATGTATATATGTATATATGTATATGTATATGTATATGTATATATATGTATATGTATATATATATATATATATATACATATACATATACATATATATACATATACATATACATATACATATATACATATATACATACATACATACATATATATATATATATATATATATATATATATATATATATGATTTCCAGTTTTAATTAAACAAAAATTTATAATTACTATATATGTATATGTATATGTATATGTATATGTATATGTATATATGTATATGTATATGTATATATATATATATATATATATATATATATATATATATATATATATATATATATATATATATATATATGATTTCCAGTTTTAATTAAACAAAAATTTATAATTACTATATAGATTTATATATATATGATTTTCAGTTTTAATTTATTTAAACAAGAGAGTAGAGTTTAACTAGCATACAAAATGAAAGCCATATGGATTTATCTATAAGAGTAATTAACACAGGGAGTTTATTCAGAGGGATTTATTCCTTAGTTTCATCTATTATCCAGAGAGAAGTGGATTTCCAGACACAAAAATAATAATGGAACCAAATGATAAGCAACACAGAGGATTATTCTCAGCGAATCTATCCCTCCACTTCAACCAATTTTTACAGAGAAAATAGATATAACCAGATAAAGGAATCAAATGAGAATATCACAGAGGATTATTCACAGTGAAAACTATTCCTTTCATTTCAACTAATTTTCACAGAGAAATTTATTTTAAGAACGAGATTCAGATTTTCACACAGGGAAGAGTTTTATTTCAAAAAAAGAGATTTTAAAAGAATGAAGGAAATATGATTTTTATTTTTTTTTGCATAAATCTAAAATCTTGGAAAAACAAAAGGCAAGATTATGAGCATGTTTCTTAAGGAAAATAAAATAAATAATAGAACTATCTTTTACTTGCTTTGTGTGGAAGAAACTTATCAATAATTATTCCTACATAGAAGAAGAGACTTACATTCTTTTGAAAGAAGATCTAGAAGCTATTTTTTTTTATAATATAAACTTCTCATATGACAAAAAAAGAGAGAACCTGGTTTGCTGAAGCTTGATGTTGAATCCTCTAGCTATCCTTGATCCTTCCTTGCAACTAGAGAGAGATCTTCCAACCACAACTTAAAAAAATCCGGCAATAAAATGAGACTACCAAAGAAAAACTTGGGAAAATTTCCTTCAAAAACATAATCAACTCCCTTCTTTGAAACTTGTATATAATTTAATAAGAAAATTCCCTCCATTCCACTATCTTCAAAATTGAATTAAAAAAAAGAGATTCTTTCCCAATTTTGGACTTCATGCAAATTGATTAGACTTAGTGGGAGGAGTTACATGCAAGGTGGTGGAGAATCCTCTAGAAGCTTCTTATTCTTCCTACAACATGTGCTATAATTGGATGTGGAAAACTAAATAAATAAATAAGAAAAATGTATATTTTCCATGTGTGTGTGTGAGTTTTATTATTTTATCCTTTTATAATATTCATTCAATCATTTAAATAGTTTAACCAAAGAATATAATAGAGTTTGTATTTTAAATCCAAAAGTGATAAAGGAGGGTTGTGACATCCTCCCCCCCTTAATTTGTACATCGTCCCGATGCACTTATTGAATGCATCCAAAAGAGTCTATAGTTCATGATTAAAACAAAAAAGGAAACAATTGTTGCATCTCCTTAGTATCTTCCCACGTGGCATTCTTTTCATCATACTGGTCCCATTGTACTTTGCACTGATCAACCTCTCTATTGCACAACTGGCACTGGCACCTCTCCAAGATTCTGAATGGCTCTATCATTATTCCTCCCATTTCTTGGACCTGTAAAGCATCCCAATTCAAAATGTGTTTCTCATCAGGTACATACTTTTTAAAAAGAGATACATGGAAGACATCATGGATTCGGCTCAACCGGGGAGGTAAGGCCAACCGGTATGCAACTGGATTAATCCTTCCCAATATTTCAAAGGGTCCAACATAACGAGGTGCAAGCTTAGTTTTTTTCCCAAATCTTATGGAACTCTTGTGTGGCCTAACCCCTTAGGAAGACTTTCTCTCCCACCTCAAACTCCCTTGGTGTTCTGTTTTTGTCTGCATAACTTTTCTGCCTATCTGAGGCTTCCTTCAATCTTTGCCTAATTTCCTTAGTTTTCCTCTCCATCTCTTTCAACATATCCAGTCCAATAATCACTCTATCTTCAAGACTATCCCAACTCAAAGGTGTTCGACATGGTCTACCATACAATGCTTCGAAAGGTGTCATTCCCAAAGATGTTTGATATGTATTATTGTAAGCAAACTCTACCAAAGGTAGGTACTCTTCCCATTTCCTTTGTTGGTCCATGCAATACATGCGAAGTAGGTCTTCCATAATCTGATTTGTCCTTTCTGTCTGACTGTCGGTCTCAGGATGGTATGTCGTGCTAAAATTTAGTTGAGTTCCTAGAGCCGATTGGAGAGTGGTCCAAAACCTTGAAGTGAATCTAGCATCTCTATCTGATATGATTTTCTCTGGTATTCCATGCAACCTGAATATTTCTTTAACAAAGCGCCTAGCCAAGGTAGGTACATCATCTGTCAGATTCCCTGGTATAAAGTGCGCCACCTTAGTGAGTCTGTCAATTACCACCATTATTGCAGCATTCCTAGAAGGTGACATGGGCAACCCTTGCACAAAATCCATGCTAATAACTTGCCACTTGTGTTGAGGTACATCGTGCAATTGTAACAATCCAGCTGGATGTCTATGTTCTGCCTTTACTCTTTGACACTCCAAACATTTAGCCACATACTTACAATGTCATTCTTCATCCCTTGCCAAAGTATAACTTCTTTAGATCTGCATAAAGTTTGTTAACTCCTGGGTGTCTCGAATAAGGGGCATTGTGAGCCTCCGACAAGGCTACTTCCCTTAAGTTTCCTGAATTGGGAATATAGATTCTATTATTGTATCTAAGCAACCCATCTTCGTCTAATGTATACCCTTCAATCTTAGGATCGGTTGGATTGTATTCTAAAGTCAATTTGACTTGCTCATACCATGGGTCATGTCCTTGTTCATCCATTGCTTGCCTTTTGAAATAAGTTTTGAATGTTGCTATAGTCATCAAGTGTCTCCTCCTACTTAAGGCATCTGCCACCCTATTTTCCTTCCCCCTAATATATTCAATTTCAAAATCATATTCACTTAGAAACTCTAACCACCTTCTTTGTCTAGCATTTAAGTGGGGTTGGGTAAAGATGTACTTTACTCCTTGGTTAGCTGACTTCAATTCAAAGGGCTTCCCTAGCAAGAAGTGTCTCCATTTTTGTAGGGCATGCACAATCGTTGCCAACTCTAAGTCGTGGGGTGCATAATTGACTTCATGAGTCTTTAGCTTTTTGGATTCGTAAGCTACTACCCCTTCATCTTGGACAAGTACTCCTCCCAACCCTTCAATAGAAGCATTAGTTATGACTGTGAAGTGTCCATTCGGATCTGGTACCTTTAGAATGGGTGCTGAAGTTAGTTTTCCTTTCAAAATTTGGAATGCTTTATCACTTTGTTTTGTCCACACAAATATTTTACCCTTCCTTTGAAATGAGGTGATGGGGTTTGCTATCTTAGAGAATCCTTCCACAAACCTCCTATAGTAACCTGCTAGCACCATAAAGCTTCTTACCTCTGAAACATTTTTAGGGATCAGTCATTCTACTATTGCCTTTATCTTATTTGGATCAACTGCTATTCCTTCCTTAGATATTATATACCCAAGGTAGTGAATCTTTCCCTCAAAGAAGGCACATTTGGACAATTTCCCATATAACTTTTGTTCTCTCAACCTTTGCAAAACAATTTGTAGGTGTACTAAATGTTCCTCTTCATTCCTAGAGTAAATCATTATGTCATCTAGAAATACCAAAACAAATTTATCCAAGTAGTCATGGAGTACACTATTCATTAAATTCATAAATGCAGCTGGGGCGTTGGTTACACCAAAAGGAACTATGGTGAATTCATAATGCCCATATCTAGTCCTGAAAGTTGTTTTCGGAATGTCTTCCTCCTTAATTCTGAGTTGATGGTACCCTAACCGGAGGTCTATCTTTGAGAAAACTGTTGCTCCTTTCATTTGGTCAAAAAGATCCTCTATGCGAGGTAAGGGATACCTATTCCTTATTGTGACCTTGTTCAACATCCTATAGTCGATGCATAGCCTTAAGGTTCCATCCTTCTTCTTAACAAATAAGACTGGCGCTCCCCATGGTGATACACTTGGCCTTATTAATCCCTTAGCTAAGAGTTCCTCTAGTTGCATTTTGAGCTCTTGTAATTCAGTTGTGTTCATTCGGTAAGGTGCCCTTGATACTAGTTCAACTCTTGGTAGTACTTCCATAGAAAGGTCAAACTTCCTCTTAGGGGGTAAGCCGGGTAATTCTTCTGGAAAAACATCCTTGAATTCTTTTAAGCAAGGGGTATTTTCAAAGGTTGGTGCATTTTCCTCTTCTCCTTCATCAATTTCAACCATATAGATTTGGCCTCCTCTTCTTCTTTCCTTCTTTATTTGCATGGTTGAGATGGTTTCTATATTAATGGGTTTAAACTTTCCTTGGATTTTGACCTTTTTCCCCCCATCATCCAAACATTCAACAACTTTGTTATAGCAATCTACATTAGCTTGATGGTCTGTTAACCAACTCATTCCAATAATTACATCATATAATCCTAGGGGTGCCACATAGAGATCTACCCTTGTTTCAAACTCAGGAAATTGTACCCTTGCCCTCGGCAAACACTTAGTTACTTCCCTAGTTGCCTTATCCCCATATTGAACCATCCATGATGACTCCATTTGATTAACTTTTAATGCATATTTTCTTACTAATTCAGGTGAGATGAAACATTCAGATGATCCAGTGTCAATTAGAATTGATATTGGTTGTTCAAATAGTGTACCTGTAGTTTCCACGAGAACATTCTGGTATCTTCCTCTTCGGTTCCTAACCGCTGCATGAATCCTTTTTTGGGGCCCTTGTTGGGGTTGATTGGCCCTAATTTGTCCTTGCATCCTGGGGCACTCTCTAGCAAAATGGTTTTCCCCACACATGAAGCATCCACCTGGAGGACCCCTCCTACCTTGATTTCTAGGGGGATCACTCCTTGTTTCATTGGCCCTGGGTGGATAAGTTACCCTGTTCTGCTGGTCATTCTTGTTATAGTTGCCTCTGTTATTATTACCCCTATTATTATTATTATTTCCATTCCTCTAATATTGATTAGGAGGTGGCCTTCTTTTGGAAGAATTATTCCTTTGACCCTTGTTGAAATTAGTGTTTCCATTGAATTCTTGCTTCCTTTTAAATGAGTGGTTCCCATTATAGTTCCGCCCTGCTAGTGTTTGAATCTTCCTCTCTTGACTTAGGGACTTTTCAAGTACTTCATTCATGTTTTTGGGTCCATGCATGTCAACCTCTGCCCCTATGTTGGTATTTAGCCCCAAAATGAACTTCCTTGCTTGGCCTTCTTCATCTTTCTGGTACATAGGTACATATTTAAGCAACTTGGCGAACTTATCCCAATATTGTTGAACGGATAGGGGCCCTTGACGTAGATTATGGAATTCTGTCACCTTCTCATCAAAGAACAATTGAGGGAGCCAACTATCTCGGAAGTGGTGAACAAATTGATCCCATGTGACCGCATCCTTGCTATACCCATTTTGTTCCTTGGTGTTGGTCCACCAACTGGCTGCCTCCCCCGTGAGTTGATAGGAACCCCATAAGGCCTTGGTTGTTTCGCTAAAATCTCTTAGCTCAAAATACTTTTCCATTTCATTTAGCCAATTCTCAGCCCCTTCACCAATTTGCCTCCCATCGAACTTAGGAGGGGTGATTTTCTTTAAGTCCTTGGAGAGTTCCAATATGTTATTTTCCTTTCTATTACCCACCATATTCCCTTTGATTGCTACCAGGGTTTCCATTTTCGGTACCACTTCTATTTTCAAATTCATCCTGCCTTTCCCTAAGGTCCTGCATTGATTGTTCCAAGAAGTTGATTTTATCTCTTTGTTCGGTTAGAAGATCGATTATAGCTTGGACCCCATCTTTTTTATTTCTTGGATTGTGTCGATCCTCTTCATGGTCTTCCTCATGGTTTTCTTCATGGTTTTCCTCATGGTTTTCTTCCCTTTGAATCCTAGTATGCCTTCCATTACCCCTTCCTCTTCCTCTTCCTCTTCCTCTTCCTCTTGCCATTCTAGGTTTTTACATGAAAGTTAAATTATGTAGTTAGTTCTTGATTTAGGATTTTAAAATTTAATTTCTATCATTGCAAACCATTCCCTTAGTTGAATAAATTGAAGTGAGCACAAGGCCTAGATTTGAACCTTTTCTCTGATACCACATGTAATAACCCACCATAATTAACTCAACAAAATTGAGTATTCTTTTTTTTTCTTTGTGTGTTTAATTTAATCATTATGTTTTATTCAATTGCATACTCTGGGCATCCATCCTTTTGGATTAGGCATTCATCCATCCGGGATGAGCATCTAACCATACGGGTTAGGCATTTGTCCATACGGGACATAAGATTTCATCTATCCAATACGGGATAGGCATCTACCCATATGGGGTAGGCATCTTACCCATACGGGGTAGGCATCTATCTAATCGGGGTAGGAGATGCTCTAGTCAGAGACTTAGACTCATCGAGACCATTCGAGTCCTGAGCCACTCACTAAGTACTACACTCTTCCAACAGAAGTGCACCGAGGTTGTCATCCTTAGGAGTAATTAAATAACATAATACAAGCTTGAATTCTGCCTCAGAATTTGGCTTAAAGCCTCAGGAAGTCAAGCGAATCCATACGGGATTCCTTCCGAGTATGCATTGATTTACTTTTTCCAATTTAATTATCTTTATATTTCAAAATAGGATTCTTACTCAATCCTTCCTTTACCAAACCTAGACCCCACCCATGAATGCCTAAGTACGAGGGACAACTCCATCCCAAGATTGCCTACATACCTACGTTGGCACGGGATCAAGGCGTAAAGTATGTAGTTCTATTTTCTACTCTGTGGTTTGATGTAAACTGATTAGTGGGTACGCAACCCTTTCCAGGGTCAATGTCCCAGACAGTTTCTCTGGGGTTGCTACCCACGGTGGTAGCACTTAAACAAAGGCTCAAGATGGCCTATTGTTTGTGGCCTAACAACTACATCCTAACACCTATCATGAGCGTCACCCTTGACCAAATTGTCAATCACCAATATCTCTTCAAGATAAAAAAAAAAACCAATTTCATAAAAGCATTTTACTTAACCAACCCTAAAGGGGGGTTTACTATGGTTTCTCTCAATGGATGAAAAAAACCATTTAAAAATTATCTTATTAGATTATCGATCCAAGGGGGATTACCTGCCCCTTGGATTTTAACTTCCAAGTGTCCCTTATTACTCCCCGACGATTTATAGGGACGATGCCATAGACGTCATTGATGTAGCTTTATTAGGCGTTAAGTGTAGTAGTTCAACACGATGACATTACCCGTAAGCGTGACCCAGAGGCACTGTATATACCGAACGCTACTTGGTTTTGGTTTTCCAACTTCCTTTATTTAGTTTTCTAACTACGAAAACATCATGCTTGAAAGCAATTACTAATTGAACGCGTAAAATTTAAATATTGCAAAGCTCAATTAATTGAAATAACTATTTGATGAATTACATGGAATAAAAACCATAATTAACGTTATTTATTATTCAAACCATGGAGTATAACTTTGCATAATAACAATTAGGAAACTTGCATAATGATAATTAAACGTGAAACTTGCATGGAGATGGAAACGCCAATAAATGTAATCAATGTGAAGCAATTTGCATGAGGCGGAGGCAGTGTAAGTTACATGCGAGAATATCGCTTATAAAGCCACTAATCCCAAAATAAAATTTAGCTTCAAATCATTTAATGGGGATTAATTGCTAAGTGGATCAAAAAGATCTAATTACAAAATTTGATATAATTAATTGCAATTTATAAATTGCTAAACTAAAATCTAAATAAAAATTTATCTAAGTTCAAAATTTTAATAAACCAAAATTATATATATAAAAAGGAATTTAATTAACATATACATAAAAAAAATTTCTAACAATTAACATTGCCATACTTTAAGATTTAATTGGCATTTAAAAAGGGGCAAGTGGGAGGGGGACCCCATGGTCCCCTCCACTACCCTGCGGCCACTGCCGCAGCAGTGACCGCAGGCTAGTGGAGGGTACCGTAACGGTACCACTCCCCCTGCGGAGTATTAACTCCGCCTGCAGCCCAATACCTCGTGCAGAGTGCTAGGTACCGTATATATATATATATATATATATATATATGTATGTATGTATGTATGTATGTATGTATGTATGTATGTATGTATGTAAACACACACACACACACACACACACACACACACACACACACATATATGTATGTATTTATTTATATATATGATTTCCAGTTTTAATTTATTTAAACAAGAGAGTAGAGTTTAACCAGCATACAAAATGAAAGCCATATGGATTTATCTATAAGAGTAATTAATACAGAGAGTTTATTTAGAGGGATTTATTCCTTAGTTTCAGCTATTATCTAGAGAGAAGTGGATTTCCAGACACAAAAATAATAATGGAACCAAATGATAAGCAACATAGAGGATTATTCTCAGCGAATCTATCCCTCCACTTCAACCAATTTTTACAGAGAAAATAGAGATAACCAAATAAAGGAATCAAATGAGAATATCATAGAGGATTATTCACAGTGAAAACTATTCCTTTCATTTCAACTAATTTTCACAGAGAAATTTATTTTAAGAACGAGATTCAGATTTCCAGAGAATGAATTAGAGATAAAGATTAAGATTCAATCACACAGGGAAGAGTTCTATTTCAGAAAAAGAGATTTTAAAAGAATGAAGGAAATATGATTTTTTTTTTTTGCATAAATCTAAAATCTTGGAAAAACAAAAGGCAAGATTATGAGCATATTTCTTAAGGAAAATAAAATAAATAATAGAACTATCTTTTACTTGCTTTATGTGGAAGAAACTTATCAATAATTATTCCTACATAGAAGAAGAGACTTACACTCTTTTGAAAGAAGATCTAGAAGCTTTTTTTTTTTATAATATAAACTTCTCATATGACAAAAAAGGAGAGAACCTGGTTTGCTGAAGCTTGATGTTGAATCCTCTAGCTATCCTTGATCCTTCCTTGCAACTAGAGAGAGATCTTCCAACCACAACTTAAAAAAATCCTGCAATAAAATGAGACTACCAAAGAAAAACTTGGGAAATTTTCCTTTAAAAACATAATCAACTCCCTTCTTTGAAACTTGTATATAATTTTATAAGAAAATTCCCTCAATTCCACTATCTTGAAAAATGAATTAAAAAAAAGAGATTCTTTCCCAATTTTGGACTTCATGCAAATTGATTAGACTTAGTGGGAGGAGTTACATGCAAGGTGGTGGAGAATCCTCTAGAAGCTTCTTATTCTTCCTACAACATGTGCTATAATTGGATGTGGAAAACTAAATAAATAAATAAGAAAAATGTATATTTTCCATGTGTGTGTGGGAGTTTTATTATTTTATCCTTTTATAATATTCATTCAATCATTTAAATAGATTGACCAAAGAATATAATAGAGTTTGTATTTTAAATCCAAAAGTGATAAAGGAGGGTTGTGACAATGGGACTAACTCAAAGAGAAAAGACACCACCTAAGAATGACTTGCAACAACAAATCAAGGATTTGCAAAAACAAATGGCAGACATGAGTGCACCAAAGCAAGAGTACACAATGAAAGACGTATGTCCTTATCCATTTGACATAAGTATTCCAATGCCTTAATTTCCTCCACATTTCATGGCACAAAAATTTGATAAGTATAGAGGCAAGGGAGATCCTAAGGCATGCCTTGCATTGAGGTAAAAAGAGAAGAAACATACTTGTTGAGGTTGTTCGGATAAAGTTTAGGTTGACAAGTTATTGAATGGTTCTCGCTACTCCCACCTGGAATTAAGTCATGGAGTGATCTAACAAAAGATTTCATACAACACTTCTCATACAATATTGGAACAAATGTGTCAGTGACTACTTTATGCAATACCAAACAAAAAATGGAGACTCCTTTGCTTCATTATTACAACGATGGAGAGGTCTTGCTAGTCAATGCTATTGTGATATCCCACAAAAATAAATGGTGGAAATGTTTACTCAAAATGTCACCAAGGATATTGGATATGAATTAAGAAAATGTTGTTTGTCCACTTTTAAGGAAGTCATTGAAAAGGGATTCCCAGAAGAGAAAGTCCTTATTGAGCAAGGCACCATTAAGCTGTTCAAGGATAACAAAGAGGAATCAAATGAAAAATATAAACCCCTCTTTTGGAACAAGAACAAGAACACAATAAATGATGGGGTAGTAGACGCAAACATGGTGAAACCAAAGATGACTTTCCTAGGTACAAGCTTAGCCAATTAAAATAATCAAGTGAATGCTCAAAAGCCATCAAAGCCTCCAAGAAAATACACTCCATTAGGAGAGTTGATTAAGACAATATTTAAGAAATTGGTTGCAAACAAGCTTATAAAAATATCAGACAATTCACCTTATGAACCAAAAGTGAAACTTGCATGGTGGAATGATGATGAGTATTATGAATACCACAAGAGCAAATGACATAAGACTAGTAACTATCATAGATTGAAGAACATCATACAAGATCTTATTGACAAGGGCAACATAAACATCGATGGTCACACTTCCAACGAGGAACATGTAATGTTTAAGGAACCATTTCCTAAACATGATAAAGGAAAAGTCAAATAAAATTATCAAGTGAATTATGCTAAGATGTCCTATGATGATGATTATACCATTAACCACATCTCAATGGACAATCCTGTTTTTACCATTACTATAAAGGATAAAACTCCCAAAGGCTCTACCCAAAGGAGTAAAGTTGTTTTGAAAGGCATTGGACCATCATCATCATCTAATGACAAAATCCATGAATATAATGTCACAACCCGTCGAGGTAAAGTCACCCTACAAGGTATTCCATCCAAGACCACAACTTCATCATCTACCAAAAATGAGTATGACATTGTAGATCAGTTACGAAAGACAACCACCCTCATTTCCATCCTTGATCTTTTGTGTATATCCCCTTCACATAAGGTTATTCTTGACCAAGTACTGAGAGAAACCTTTGTACCCACTTATTTGAACGTGCACCAGTTTCAAGCCATGGTGGGATACCCTTATACTCCACATTGCCTTACATTCACAGAAGTCAATGACGTATCTATATTCCAACCACACAATGCACCCCTCCATATTTAAGACTTTCTTCATAAAAGTTGCATCAAAGGAGTCCTGATAGATAAAGGAGCAGGCCTAAACATTTGTACATTAAATACTATTAAACAATTGGGATATTCCGAACAAACAGTGGACTCGAGAAATAAGATCACCATTAAAGAATATGATTATGAAGAACACTCATCCAAAGGAATAGTCACCCTACCTTTGAGAGTTGGGCTAGTCACGAAGGATGTGGTTTTTCAAGTCCTTGATCTAAATCTCACATATAACATACTCTTGGAATGTCCGCAAATACATGAAATGAGAGTAGTTCCATCAACATATCACCAATGTATCAAATTTCCTTGCAATGGAGTTGAAGTAAACAATAAAAGGTGATCCAAATCTATTCATATATTACAACAACCTACAACTAAGATCAGAGAGAATAATCCCAGTTAATAGAGAAGCAACTCCATCATCAACATATGTTGATCCACAATCATTAAAAGATTCTACATCAAAACAAGGAGAGCTCAAAGGAAAATACAAGGACAATGGCATGGGAGAGTATACTTTGAATCAAACCATGTATTTAAGACAAATAATGGATTCTCCTAAATATTATGGATGACCTCATCCTTCTAAGAAAGTATCAACTATCACAATAAAATGGGATCCCACTATATTCAAGAAATGGGGTGAGACGGAAGAAGATGATCTTTACAAAATGATTTATAGAGAACCTAAAGAAGAATATACACAAGACCGCATCAAAATACCATGTGAAAATTATGGCAAGGGTTTTAAGTTCTTACAAAAATTTGGATATGATGGAAAACGCCCTCTTGGGTTACAAAAGTAAGGTATTGTTGAGCCATTGCAATTAGAATTAGTATTTAAGAATTAGCACACCAAAGGACTTGGTTTCATACCCTTCAAATTACGTGCTCATAATTCTAAAGAAATATTATAAATTACAGGTTCTATCTCCACTAATGACAAACAACAAGAGAAACACTATTTCATAAACTATAATGAATTGGAATGGGGTTCAGATAAGTCATCCAGTGACTATGAGCTCACTGAAACATTTAGAGAACCAGGTGAACCCATGGAAGAAGATAATTCTAGAGAAAAATTCAAACCCGGTCAAGCAACTCTAATAGATTCTATATCTCAAGAAAAGAAAGATAGTGGAGAATCATGGATAAAAATATTTTGGGATCCCAAACCCTCTACATCTCTAGGTTCTAGGTCAAAACCGTGAAGAGTGAAGACTCTTGTAGCCGAGTGTCCCTCTAGTGATGTCGATTTGGATTCGTTTACGACCGAGGTTGATGAGGAGAGTTCTAGTGATGACCTCGATGATTGCATCAAAATACATGAGGACTCTTGTGTCTTTACCCTCACACCCATTGACTTTGAAAACACCAATGGCCTTCCCCTCGTTCATTTGTAACTCATTGACTGGGACCAACAAGGGCCTTCACAACTAGACACATTTTAAAAATGATGAGGCCTTCATTGTCTACCTTGGTATAAGGAATGATCTTCCTATTGGAGACCACAAAGCAGGATACATAATAGAACTTGATAATGTGGCATATTTTGGAGAGGGTGCCAAACCTTCCAGTCTTAAAAGTATAAAAATAAAACCAAATCATGGATCCTATGGTGAAAACCACATTATGGCACTGTCTGACCCCAAAAAAGTAAAAAGAAAGGATGTATCTGAAGGTGAAAACCTCTCTAAGGCGCTTGGGGATGGAAGGTTTGACACTCTCCCCATGACATCATATGAAGAAAAATCATCTATTTTGGTGGAGGAAACTATCAAGACAAACATTGGCACATAGGAGATACCACATAACATCTTCTTAGCATAATCTTTGATGGAAAAAAAAGACCGAAGTTCATAAGTTTCTTCATAGAATGACAAATCAACTTCGCATGGTCATATGTTGATATGTCGGGATCGGATCCTGATAAAGTTATCCATCATTTGAGGGTTACTCCAAGAGCTAAACCAGTAAAGCAAAAATTAACAAAGATGCATTCACAGGTGGCATTGTTAGTCAAAGTGGACTTAGAGAATTTATTGGATGATGAATTCATTAGACCAATTGACTACCCCAAGTAGATTTATAATTTGGTACCCATTAGCAAACCAGATCGCAACATTAGAATATGTATAGATTTCAGAGACATCAATAAGGCTTGTTCCAAAGACGATTTTCCACTACTAAACATCGATTTGATAGTACATCTTATAGCCAATCATGCAATATTATCCCTAATGGATGGATTATTTGGGTATAACCAAATTAAAATAGCACCTAAAGGCCAACATAAAACAACATTTACTTGTCCTTGGGGCACCTTCTATTGGGATGTTATGCCTTTTGGATTAAAGAATGTAGATGCTACATATCAAAGAGCAATGACAACTATTTTTCATGATCTTATGCATGTCATTGTGGAAGACTATATTGACAATCTCCTCAGAAAGTTGGTAACAAGGGAAATACACCTCGATATCCTATCCGTGGTTTTTGAGCATTTGGAAAAATATAAAGTCAGATTAAATCTCAATAAGTGTGTCTTTGGGGTGACCTTCGCAAAACTCCTTTGATACATTGTTTCACAAAGGGGAATTGAAGCAGATCCAACAAAATTCAAGGCCATGTTAGAGATGCCACCACCAAAGAACATTAGTCAACTTTAGTCTCTACAAGGAAGACTCCAATCAATACGAAGATTTATTGCGCAACTTGTAGATTAATGTCATCCTTTTCAGCATTTACTTCACAAAAATTATTAAGTTCAAATGGGATGATAAGTGTCAATGGGCCTTTCAAATTCTCAAAGATTATCTTTTAAATCCACCAGTATTGATGCCACCTATTCAAGGAAAACCCCTATTACTTTATATATCAGCGACACAAACAACACCGGGGACACTCTTAGCACAACAAGACAATGACGCTAAAGAAAGAGTTGTATACTACATTAGTCACACACTAGTTGGTTACGAGTTCAATTACACTTTGATTGAGTGTGTGTGTGTCTTGCCATAGTTTTTGCTTCACAAAAATTATGTCACTGCATGCTAAATCACAAAACAAAGCTAGTTGCAAGAATAGATCCACTCAAATACCTTCTCAACGAGGTGACACTCACTGGTAGATTAGCTAAATGGGTTATGATCTTGAGAGAATTTGACATTGAATATGTGGATAAAAAAGCAATTAAAGGACAAGCCATTGCAGATCAGCTAGAAAATGCACCTATGATTGATGATGCTCCCATTTTCACAGAATTCCCAGATGAATCTATTCTTATGGTGACAAATTCAAAGCCTTGACAACTATATTTTGATGGTCCATACACGTAGCATGGCACAAGAGCTGGTATCATCTTCATCACACCTCAAGGGGAATCCATTCCTAGGTCATATTGATTATCATTTCCTTGCACAAATAATATAGCAGAATATGAAGCATTAACAACAGGATTACGAATTGCAGTTTGGTGGAAGATCCAGGAACTTCATGTTTTTTGGGACTCTCAACTCATGATTTGGCAAGCAAATGATGAATATCATACTAAAGATGAAAAGTTAATGCCATACAAGAAAATGGGGGATGATTTCAGGCAATACTTCATACAGATAGTTTTTGAATAGATTCCAAGGGATAATAATTGAGCTGCAGATGCCATGGCTACGATTGCTTCTTTGATAGACATGTCGCAAAAACACACTACGAGTTCTTGGTGGATAATCTTTTTGTTCGTTCATATGAGACCACTCCTATAGAAATGATATGTGTTGTTGTCCTGATTCCCCTTGGTACAGTACCATTTTCCCGTACCTTCATGACAATATCCTTCCACCTAACCTTTCCAACGATCAAGTCATACCTTCATTTGTCAATCTTCCCGCTATGTCATTTTAGCTGACACCCTTTATCATCAGGCTCTAGATGGTACTCTCCTTGGATGTTTAGAAAGTGATGAAGCTTGGATTGCATTACACGAGGTCCATGAAGGTATATGTGGTGCTCACTCTAGTGGTCCAACCTTAGCCAAGAAATTGATGAGGAATGGATACTACTGGCCCACTATGGAAAATGACTCGTATCAATTCATCAAAATGTGTAAGCAATGTCAAATTAATAGGGACCTTATTCATGCACCAACACAAGAACTTTAGTCGATCGCCACTCCATGGCCCTTTTGTCAGTGGGGACTCGATCTCGTAGGCAAGATTCACCCTCCTTCACAGCCACAATTTCGTTATCACAACCACAAAGTATTTTACAAAATGGATTGAAGTCGTTCCTCTCACCCAAGTCACTAGAAAACAAATTGCAACCTTTGTCCTTAACTATATCATTTGCCAATACGGTGTTCCATTTTCCATTATCATAGACAATGGGAATCCATTAAAGAATCAGGATGTTCACGAGCTTTGTGATCGCTTCCATATTCATCAT
This sequence comes from Cryptomeria japonica, assembly GCF_030272615.1. Lineage (NCBI taxonomy): Eukaryota > Viridiplantae > Streptophyta > Pinopsida > Cupressales > Cupressaceae > Cryptomeria > Cryptomeria japonica. The sequence continues at coordinate 142,317,464 of NC_081410.1, forward strand.
CTCTTTTCCACCCCATATTACCCCCAAGGTACTGGTCAAGTTGAGGCGCCTAACAAAACTATCCTAAAAATTCTCAAAAAGATAGTTGATGACATTGGTCGTAACTGGCATATCCAACTCAACCCCACACTTTGAGCCTATTGCACAAGTGTTCACACACCTATTGGAGCTACCCCTTATTCACTTGTCTATGGTGTTGAAGCTATCTTGCGTATTGATATTGAGTTACTATCTCTACAGGTCTCTTTGTGCAATCTGATCAATGACGAAGACTACAAGGTCTCTCGCTTACAAGATTTGGAATTATTGGATGAGCGTAGACAAACTACTTTCAATCATCTCAAAGCATATCAACAATGAATGATTCACAACTATAATCATAAGGTTAAACCTCGCACATTTGAGGTGGATGACTTAGTGCTAAGAGAAAATCCTAAGAATCAACAAGATAGAGAAAAGAAGGGAAAGTTTGAACCAAATTGACTTGGCCCTTACGTCATCACAACAGAATATGGATTAGGTGTATATCATCTCTCAAAACCACATGGAAAACCTTTAGAGGATCCTATTAACAACATGCACCTTCATAGGTTTTACACATAGTTTTTCAGAGTATCCCAATATAAAAAATATAAAAAATATATATATATATCAAAAGTACAAAAAAATAATAAAAAATAAAAAATAAAAAATTGTGACTTGGTAAAAACTTGGCAAACGGGTGCCTTGTGACACAAAAAAATGGAAAAATTTGAAAAAAGTAAAGAGAAATAAATTCATCCAATGGTGAAAACCACTTCGGTGGTGCCCTGGGAAAGTACCATGGTGAAAATCGAGTTATCCATGCCATGTGTAGAGACTTTGCTCCTCCCTCCTTTAGGATTC